>NW_022103906.1:46121629-46126928 GCF_000313985.2 Echinops telfairi | reverse complement strand
CCCCCCCCGGAAAGGCTGTCTCTCTCCCTGTTGGCTCTAGAGAAAGTTCCGTGTCTCTTTTGCTCCTGAACGAGCTTCATCTCTGTTCCCCCATCACGGCTTCTAGCTGGAGTTGAATCTCTTCTGTAACTCAAAAGAACGCTACACTAACCCTGCCTCAATTTATATTAGTATAAGATAATTTTTTAATATTAAAAGACAACCCGTTCCCAAATGGGATGATGACCTCAACCATAGAGGTGAGGGGGTGCATGCGCTTGGCTGCTACATATTGTCACAACATACATGTTGAAGGGCACAGTTCAGTCTCCAGCAAGTCCGTTTCCCTGTTCATGTTCACCTTCAAAGCAATTTACCAAGTTGTCTGCGTCTATGAGCAAACAGCCTGAATCTTCAAGCATGGAAGAAAAGACAAGCAGCAAAGAGCCCCTGAGGCTGCTGCTCACACCCACCCAGCAGTACTGCATAAGAAAGGCCTGGCAATTGCGGCTGTAAAAATGACAGCGCAGTTAACCCTAGAGAGCAGTCTTACCCTGTAACTCCTGGAATCACTACGATTCAGAATTGTCTCCACCACATGGATTTTTTGTTTTGTTTCACACGTATGAGATGAGGAACATAAACTACTCCCTTGTGCCACTTTCCTAAAGACGAGGCTGAGACAGCCAGCCAGAACTTCTGCCTCCAATCGCCGTTACCTATTTCCAACACCTGCCAGACTTATCTGAACCAAATCAGCATCTATCATACATATTGGCATGCAGTCATTCTGTTTTGCAAACAGCTTTCCTAGCTAACCTATCCTGTGGGTTACCTGGGGGAAAGGATGCTGCTCCAAACTAGCTAACTCGTGTCAACGTTCTTGGGACCCTTCCAGGGTGATGAGCCACGAGCTCTGGTCATGGGAGACATAGTGCAGCTAATATGATCTCTCTCACCTTAGAGCAGTGGTTCTCAACCTGTGGGTCGTGACCCCTTTAGGGGTCGAACAACCCTTTCACAGGGGTCGCCCAATTCATAACAATAGCAAAATGACAGTTATGAAGTAGCAGAGAAAATAATTTAAGGGTGGGGGTCACCACAGCATGAGGAACTGTACTAAAGGCTTGTGGCATTAGGAAGGTTGAGAACCACTGCGTTAGAGGGAGAAAGCAAGAGACTCAAGCAAGCCCTTGCTGATGCGCTAGATTAAACCACAGAAGCTTCAGGCAGAAAAAAAATCATATATCTGTAGATAAAAGATGGCTAGAATAAAGTCGCCTAGAACATGTCTGAAGTTGAGCAGCTAACCCCATGATCAGTAGTTCGAATCCGCCAGATGAGGCTTTCTGCGCATGTGAAGATTGACAGCCTCGATCACGATGAATCAGCATCAACGTCAGGGCCATGAGTGAGTGAGTGCTCAGGTTAGACAGCGCAGAATCAGGTCTCCTCCTGCTGTTCAACGTAAGCATTAGGAAAGTCCATGCGTGTTGTTATCGCCAGGGGCCATCAAGTTGGGTCCATCCTAGAGGACCCTAAGCCCGACAGAAGGAAACCCTACCAGTCCTTCGCCAGCCTCACCATCATTCCTATGCTTGAGCCCATTGCTGTCGATGCGCTGTCAACCCTCCCTGAGGCTCCTCCTTTTTCTACCCTTCGACTTAAGGAAGCACGAGGCCCTGCACCGGGGACTGATCTCCCCTGACTACGTCTCTGAAGTGTGAAGGACGAATTCTCACCATTCTTGCCTCCAAGGAGCACTCAGGCCGAACTTCTACCAAGACAGATCCGTTTGTCCTTTTAGCAGCCCGTGGTACTTTCAGGGGTCTTTTCTAGCACCACGGTCAAATGCATTCATTCTTCTTCGGTCTTCCTGCCCCAATGTCCAACTTGAACATGCAGGTGAGGAAACTGAAAGCACCAGGACTTGGGTCAGGTGCACCTTAGTCCTCAAAGTACTGTCCTTGCTTTTCAGTGCTCTAAGGAGGTCAGTGCAAAGCACGGATCTTTTGATCTCTTGACTGCTGCTTCCAAGAGTATTGATCACGGATTCTAGCATGAAGCAAATCCTTGACAGCTTGAACCTTTTCTCTCTTTACCAGGATGTTACCTCTTGGTCCAGTTGTGTGGACCTGATTCCTCTTTTACATTCGGTTAGAATCCAGACTGAAGGCTTCAACCCTTGATCTTCATCAAGAGCTTCAATTCCTCCTCACTTTCAACAAGCAAGGTCGTGTCATCTGCATGCCTCAGGTGAATAAACCTTCCCCCCAATCCTGATGCTACGTTCCTCTTCATGTAATCCAGTTTCTCTGGTGATTTGCTCAGCAGGCAGATTGAATAAGCATGGTGAAAAGATACAACCCCGACACCCTCATTTCCTGATTTCAGTCCTGCAGCATTCCCTTGTTCTATTCACACAACTGCCTCCTGATCCATGGACAGGTTCTCAAGGAGCCCAGTGAAATGTTCTGGAATTCCCATTCTTTGCAAAGTTCTCTCCAGTTTATTCTGACCCACACCGACGAATGCCTTGGCGTAGCCAATGAAATACAAGTAAACATTTTTCTGATGTTCTCTGATTCCAGCCAACATCCATCTGACACCAGCAGTGACCCCCTTGCCCCGTGTCCTCTTCTACATCTGACCCGAACGTCTTGCAGCTCCCAGACAAGGTGCTGCCACGCAGCAGGGCGTCGCTCGCCTCGGTGGAAATGCAGTTTGTTGCTGCCGCAATGTCATTCAAGTCTTTGAATGTCTTTGGAATGATATACCAGAACCCACTATGTGGTCTATCGTCAAAAATTATTTCCAATCATTTAAGCAAAAACCAAACCAAACTCGCTGCCATCGAGTCAATTCTGACTCATAGCAACTGTCTAGGACTGGGTGGGACTGCCCCTGTGGGTTTCTGAGACTAACTCTTTACAGGAGGGTGGTAGTTACATAATCGCTTGTCAATTTGAGGATTAAGAGTGTAGTGGTGGAGTCTAGCCTGTCAATCAGAACACAGTCAGTGCGGCCTGTGTGGGCATGTCCTTCCCCTGAGGATTCTGGGAAAACTCTGGAATTACCTCCTTGGAGACTGGAGACAGTCTCTCCTTCAGTTGACTCCCTGGAAGACATTGCAGCTGACCAGACACATGGAACTACACTAGTGCCCTGAGCCGGAGAAGCCACCTGGACCTATGCAACCAGACCTCGGAAGCCAGTGCTGAGATGCTTACAACGCCACTAGATCCAAAGACTTTCTATCCACTGATCTGTGATTGTCCTGCATTTGGCTTCATTGCATGTGTTTCGTGAGTCTGAACAGGACTTGCTAGACATCAGACAAATGGGCTAATAGCGGACTTAAGGGCTTGGACTGGACTGTGTTGGGATGCTTTCTTGAAGTACAATTACCCTTTATATAAAACTCTCTCTTATACACATATGAGTTTCTATGGATTTGTTTCTCTGGTCTACCTGGACTAACACAAGAAGACAGCCTCATCTTTCTCCCTTGGAGCAGCTGGTGGGTTTGGCCACTGAGGTTGTGGTAAGCCGCCCAGTGCAGAGCCCAGCGCACCCCGGGCTGCCTCTGCTCAGCCATCAAATCAGTTAGAGCCGCTTTCATCTGGCATCTCACGTGGGGAAAAATGTTTCCCAGCTTGTTGAGTCTAGCTAGGCCCCATGGCCCCCGAGTGTTCTCTTGCTTGCCACTCCGGATGATGTCACTCGCCTGGGCAGGGCAATGAACAGAGCCGGGATGAGTGCGATGGATGGGTGCGATGAATGGGTGGGAGGGGGGTGGAGGAGCCCCTATTGGCTCTGAACCTTCACTGCAGAGGTTTTCTCAGGCAAACGACTTTAGGGAAGAACGGAAAGAGGTTAAGGACCTGTAAACCGATGCCCTTAGAAGCAACTTGCATATCCCTGGGAAAGTTGCTGTGTCACCTCAGGGGTCTGCGGGCCCCAATTTGAACATCACGATTGGAAACCCCGGACATGAGGTTCTTGCCAAGAGCACATCCTGCTGAGAAGAGCTGTTTAAGCAGAAGGCCATGGGCCTTGGAGATGCTCCACCTTTGTAAAGGAGAGATTCTCAAAATGTATTTCTTGGACCACCTACATCAAACGTTACTGGGGAATGTAGTATTTAAGATGTTTAATATGTACATGCCCTGGCTCTGGCCCAGATCAAGGGAATTAGAATCTTTAGGAAGTAGGACCCCAAACTGCTTATTTAACCAGCAACCCATGTGATTGTTTTAGGAACATTGAAGTTTGAGAAATATTCTCCTGACAATCTTTTAAAAAAATTTTAAAAACCATACCAACCAACCCAAACAAAAACCCCAAATCACTGCCATCAAGTCAATTCTGAGCCATACTGACCTTAAAGGACAGGATAGAACTGCCCCTTTATGATTCTGAGGCTGTAGATCTGTCAGGGAGCAGGAAGCCTCATTTTCCCCAGAGTAGCAGCCTGGTGTGCTTGAACTGTTGACCTTACAGTTAGCAGTCCAACTCATAAGTCACGAAGTCACCAGGACTGACTCTATGGTAGTGGTTCTGGGAATCTAGGTTCTATGTATTACATTAAGCTGCACCATCAGAAAGGTGTATACTTGCCTACATTTTTAAGCTACAATTGCCTTTACGGCGTGTTCATCTCGTGTCCCAGAGTTTTGGAAAAATTACTGCAAGAATCAGTCACAGCCACGACGCTGTAGCATGTGCTGATATCCAGATTCCTCATCCCTGCCTATTGTAAGTGCCACCAGATCATTTTGTGTTAAACGTCGGTGCTACAAACCGCATAGCAAGACCCGGGAGGACCTGGGAGGAAATCGGGCTACACTTGGTAACAGGAATTCCTCTGACAGCCGCAAGATCACAATCCAATGTCAAGTTTAATGACAGAAATCAGATTGCACAGGATAACGAAAAGAGATACAGTGTCCTTTTCATTGACTCCACCTTTTCACTTCATTTATTGTATCCTTTTATTGTCTGTCTTTTTGTCGTAAACTGTAGTCTAATCTGGGACCTCATGAAGATTGTCTCCAAGAAGTCTTAGGTCAGAAGCTGCAATTAGTGACTTCTTGTATTTTAATACATTCATTACTTTTTTCCCCTGAGTACTAGGCTAGTAAAGGTTAATTACATAGTGTTTCGAAAACTGAATAAAGTGCAAAAAAGAATTGCTCCAGAGCCCGTGTTTGTCTCCCCCTTTCTTGTGCCCGCGGAGAAGCTTTCCAAGACCGGAACCCGACAGGCCAGTTACAAATCCTGGCTGCAGCATCACTCGCGATTAAGAGACACACACACC
>NW_022103906.1:46102348-46121529 GCF_000313985.2 Echinops telfairi | reverse complement strand
CGGCCCGCCCCCGATTTGATTAGAACCCGCCCTATTCCCAGCATGACCGAGTGTTCGTTTCACAGAGAGCATTGTACAGGCTAATTCCAAACACGGTGATGTTAACAGGTGTGCCTAAACTCCTAGTGGACACGATTCAGTGCGCAACGTGACCAGTAGGAAACGGCCTTATCCAAGCTCTGTATTCGCCTCGCCTGGCCAAGAACTCACACATGGTTTGGGCACGAAAGGCATGCGTGTGGAGTGCACTGATCCTAGAGGAGATTCCAAAATGAACCAAGGATGGGAAGACTAGTCGGGGAGCCTGGACACCACCCAGACGTAACCTCCAAACCATTGCTAGTCGACGACAGGTTTTCCTGACATTAATATTATGTAGTGAGGGAAAGGGCAGGATTGGGGGTTACCCCTTTGTTTTAGGGACTACATGTTTGAAGACCCTGCGTGCCCCATTGAACAGTGGCAGGAAGTTGGCAGGCTTTCTGGGCCGTGGGTAATGGCTGAGGCTCCCACTTAGCGGCCATACCTGGGGATGCGCCAGGTAACAACCGCAGTGGAAAACAAAATCCTTAACTTATTCCTCAGCGGCTCTTTGCCCCATGCCTCAGAGGGGACTGTAAATGAAGAGAGAAATCATACCCCTGGAAGTCGAATTTAGAGAGGACAATAAAGCTACTGTTGGGGAGGCACCTCAACCTATGTTTATGGGAGCAGAAAGGCCAGTCTTTCTTCCAGGGAGACTCTGGAGGATTAGAACTGCAGACCACAGGGATCAAAGCCCAATGCTTAACCGCTACACCACCATAGCTCCTCAGCTACTCTGTAGGTCAGAGCAAAACTTCCCTGCAGGTTTCCTGGGCTGTAAATCACCGTGGAAGCAGACCACCACATCTTTCTCCCTCGGAGGCACTGGTGGGTTCGAATAGCCAATGCTTCGGTTAGCAGTCGAACACTTGACCACAGTTCCACCAGAACTCCTGGCAGGAGGCTTAATAAGAAACTGAGGAGGTGAAGTAGATGAAAAATGATCCCATCGCAGTGAGAAGGGAGCAAAGCAAGGCTGCAACAGGGAATGCAGCAATTGCTCGTTGCAACCAGCAGGTGGCAGCGCCACACCTAAAACTCTGGGTTCCTGCCATCTACAGAGGTGGGGAACTTGAGCTGAGAGATTGCTTAGAGGACAGCTCGGAGTCACATCTGATTTAGACAAAAATCTTAATTTCACTGTTCTCCCAATTCTACACCAAAAAGTAGTTCCAGAAAACGTATTGTACTGAGAAGGAGAATAGGTGAAGCAATGCTGCACTCAAGCTGAAAACCAATTACTTTTAGGAATTTAAAAAAAATTTTTTTAATTGGAATTAAGTGATGTACACTTACAGTTAAATCTATCTTGTTTAGAGCAAAGGTAGTAAATACTCAAATCTTATCCTCAAATTCCTTGACTGTGTTGTCTGTACTGGAGGTTAGAGGTGAGGCCTCCAAAAGTTCAAGGACAAGTTCCATTATTTTCTAATTCTTTCCCACAAGCCTTTGAATTGAACCCCCCCTCGCGTGATCTCATGAACCTGTGTAGTGTACAGACTATATGCGGGGTGCTGCTGACCACTTCCTCCTAACTTAGAGTTCCTGAGAACATGAAAAGGGTGTTGGTGGCAATACTGACACCATGAGTATTGGCCAAGGATACAAATCAGCTCTTCAGATGGTTGGGTGGTAAACATTTGCCACCCACCACTGGGAATAGAGCTCTCGCTCTATTCTAGTGGGTAAAGAAAGAATTCGGCATTACAATTTGCCTCCCATGGTAATTCAAGCACAGTATAACGCGGGACTCAAAGCGTAAAGTCTGGGGTCAACACTTAGGATTTGCATCTGCCCTGCCAATTGCTAAGCATGCAGTTGACACTCGCGTGTACACTTTATTTGTACAATGGCTAGGAGTGTACTTGTTTCACAGGATAGCGTTCAGGGTTATACGTAAGCCCCTTTTATTTTATTTTATGTTTTGCAGGATGCAACAAATGTTTTAGTCATGTGATATGTTGATTGCTTGTAAGATTTTTCTGGTTCATTTTTGGAAAAATTATTTAGTCAATCATTAAAATTACACATTCCCCTAAGTCCCTTGAGATAGATGTGTTTCTAAAGACTTTTATCATGTTGTCTTAAATAGTTTGTAAATAACAGAAAATCGGTTGGGTTTTGCCAGCGAGCATGCCATTTCACACGGGAATGGACCCTGAGCTGTCTGAGGCAGGCAGACAGACAGACAGCTCGCTCAGGAATTTGAGTGAATCGAAGCCGCATTTCTCTAAACTGGGGGAGGGTGGGAGGTCGGGGGTCGGGGTGGGGGGTAGTTAAGAATTCTTCTCCACACTTAAATGTTGGCAGCAAGGCAGAATAAATCCAGGGAGTGAATTCTCCTGGGGACAGAAGTGAAGGAGAAGAATCTAGAGCAATGTGACTCTCTCTGCCCCCGCCCCCAGGCTGAAACCACAAACGCAAAATAAAGAGCCTGACTGACATCCAGCAGCTTACGCAATTAGGTCTGGATTTTGAAAGATACAAAATTCAAAATGCCTGCTGGCGTGACATTGCCAAAGCCTTCCCTGGGGTAGGAGAGGAACTCGGATGTCTTCGTTTCTCAATCACTGGCCCTCTTGAAGCCGGAGGAAACCTCAGGTGACCTGCCCAGGTGACTTCCAACGGGTAGGGCTTGGAAAGCGGTGAAATACGTCCGCCCAAGAGAATGACAAACCCGTGGCATATTCCAAACTTTAAAACCTGCATTAGAATTGTTTAACTCACACCAGTTACCCTCGGCTCTCTGAGTCATTTCCTTCGCTTAGCGACCCAAACAACTGTAGATTGGCTCTCTGTGATTTATACCCAGCTGCTCTGAAATGTATATTTCAAAACCTCAAGTGAGGAATAGTTTTTCTAGGTACCTAAAGGAGAAGTGGGCGGGTGCTGGAAATCTGTAGTAAATAACAACTTGCTTTCAAACATCAAGGACACTTCAACAAGGCAGGCGCTCCCCAAGTTCATCACGCTGGACGGCTGGGGCTCCCCCAAACGACTGGGTGCGTCGGAACCCAAGAGTGAGCATGGAGCTGTTTTTAGAATCCCTTCTGTCATCCTGTATGCTCATCGCCTCAGGGGGAAACAAGTGGCACTCTGAAGTCTTTAGAGACTGCAGCTGTCTCACTGTCATGAGCGCATTCGAAACTATTCTGGCAGCTCCACAGCTGCTGGTGGGGCCAGATGGGCGTATCCACGCATGAGGAGCCACACGCACGGGGCGACTGACCCTGACCTGGTGCCATCCTGACAGGTAGATCAAAGACCGTCGCCCCTGGTAGTGCTTGTTACACTTTCAAATAAAAGTCACATCATAAAAATAAACACACGCTAAGACCGCCTTCTGACTTGAGACTCCAGACTCTCCCAGAAGCAATCACCCATCCAAAGACTAGACAGCCGATGCCATCAACAGTGGCACCCGTGAGCCCGTGAAGAAGGAGCTCTGAGGACAGCCACTACAGGGGACAGGGTGGTCCTCAAAACCACCCATGAGCAAGCAGCGGGGGAGCGGTGGGGACAGGACGGAGGGAAGTGGGCAGTGCTGACCCACTGCAAAGATCATGGCCAATGCCCTGGAACAACTCATGTCCAAATTGTGGACCGGGAACCGAATGTGCTATGGTAACTTTCACCCGAAACACAAGCAAGTGTTCCTAAATAAATACATCCTTAAGGCTGAATAGGTGTAAAATAAGAAAGCATACAGAAGAAAATTCATTTTCATGTGATCATTAACATGTGTGGTGGGTGGTTTGAATTGTGTCCTCCAGAAAGAGATGTCAGAGTCCAAACCTGGAAATGTGACCTTGTGTGGGGATATAAGGTTTTATTTTTGTTTGTTTCTTATTCTTCTCAGCTATGTTTAGTTAAATTCAAAAGGTCACATGATACAGTAACTTCGTGACAACGTCAGTGTTTTCTCCAGTTATCAGGGACATTTCCTACTGCCGTGAGGATTCGGCTTTCTTTACATTGAGGTGTGATCCATACTGAAGACTGCAGTCCTTGATCTTCATTAGCAAGTGCTCACTTTCAGCCAGCAGGGTTGTGCCATTCGGATAGCAAACGTTGTTAGTGAGCCTTCCTCCGGTCCTGATGCCAAGTTCTTCTTCAAAGAGCCCAGTTTCTCAGAGTATTTTTTCAGCAGACAGACAGAGTAAATGTAGTGAGAGGAGACCACCCTGGTGCACCCCTTTCCTGATTTTAAACTGTGCTCTATTCCCTTGTTCTGTTCACTGCCTCGTGCTCCCTGTGCAAGATCCACAGGAGCACAATGACGGGTTCTGAAGTGCCCATCCTTCTCAAGACTATCCATAGTTGTGTTTAGTTTTAGCCACACAGTCAAATGCCTTGACATAGTCCATAAAACAGCAGTAAACATCTTTCTGGTGTTCTCTGCCCAAGATAAAGCTGACACCAACAGTGACAGCCCTTGTTCCAGGTCCTCTTCTGAATCCACCAGAACCCCTGGCCGTCCCCTGCCACAACCACTGTCGGGGGATCTTCAGCACAATTTTACTTGCATGTGAAATTAATGATATTGCTCCAGAGTGTGAGCATTCTGTCAGGTCACCTCTCTTTGGAAGGAGTACAAATGTGGAACTTTTCCAATCAACTGGCGAAGCGGCTGTCTTCCCCATGTCTTGGCATAGGTGCGTGAGTGCTTCCAATGCTTCATCGAAGCTTCTTGAAAGAGTTCGACTGGTGTTCTGTGAATTCCTGCAGACTTGTTTTTCACTAATGCCTTCAGGGCAGCTTGGACTTCTTCCTTCAGTGCCAGCAGTTCTTGATCATATGTTCCCTCTGTCGACTCGGCCCTTTTGTTACAGTGAATCCATGTATTCCTTCCATGATCTCTTGATGTTCTTGCATTGCTCAATATTTTACCCATAGAATTCTTCAATCTCGCACCCTGAGACTTGAATTTTCCTTCCATTCTTGCAGCTTGGAGACATGCTGAGTGTGTTCTTCCATTTGGTTTCCTAACTCCAGGTCTCTGCACATTTTTTATTAAAATATTTTTCGTTACCGTCTCCAGTTGCCCTTTGAAATTTTCTTTTCATATCTTTTACTTCCTCGTTTTTCCCATGTGCCTTGGCAAGTGTGCTAGGCAGGGTTCTCTAGAGAAACAGAGCCAGGACACTGATGAGTATATCTACGGATAGGTTTATACAGCAAGAGGGATGTAACAGAGATTAGTCCACCTGGCAGCTCAGAGGCCTCGCGTCAATGCACTCTCGTGGAACAGTTCAGCCACTGAAGGCCCTTCAACTCTCCCAGGCTGAGTCTGCCCTCAGACAAGACCTTTAGGGTCGGGCAGGATTATGAGAAATTGAGACATAGCAGAAGCCTAGTGGGCACATAGCTAAGCAATCTTGGATCCTCAAGAAGTGTGGTGAAGCTGGTCTCCATGGAACCACAAGCAATGGAACCACGGCAAGGCCACGCGATTCACCAGTGGACCCAACCTCCAGTAGCACGGAGCAGCACAGTGGAGGCAAAAGACTCGCTCAGGCAGCAGAGGGCTGGTCCCATCACCAGGGAGAAAGAGAAAAGTGGGTGGGCCTTGGAAAGCCGTTTATCTGGTTGCTCTCCAACCAAGCTGTGACCTGATTAAGCATCCCTCACATGTTCCTTTTGGCCTAGCTGGCACAATAAGCCTAGCTATTACAGCACGTTTCCAAATCATATATTATGGTCTTTTCTTTCTTTCCTGTATTGTTAATCACCTTTTGTCTCCTTCGTGAATGATGGCCCCGTCTTCTGTCACTAGTGTTCGGTGAGTCAAGTCTACTCTCGAGACGCCTCTAAACTCAGGTGGGCTAGACTCAAGGTCGTATTGGGCTCGGTTTTCATTTCCTTCCATTTAAAATTGAACTTACATACGAACAATTGAAAGTTTGTTCACAGTCAGCCCCTGGCCTGTTTTTAGCTGCTGGTCCTGAGCTTTTCCATGGTCTCTTCCCACAGATGTAGTCAATTTGACTCTGTATTCCATCTCGGGAAGTCCCCGTGTAGAGTCTGTCTTTGGGGGTGTAAAGGGTTTTTGTGGTAAAGTCTTGCAAAATTCTATCATGTGATCCCCAGCTTCATTTCTATACCAAGGCCCTATTTTCCAACTGTTTACCACAAGTAAATAAACTCTTTTTTTCTGGACCATTTTGGTGATACTTCTGATGAATAAGTTACAAAACACCTAAAGAGTTCTATTTTTATTGTCCTAATTTTCCTATCTGTAAAGTGGGGTAGTAATTTCCACCTCACTGTTGCATGTTACACAGAAAACATTAGCTCTTCTCCTGCCAGGCTAGTTGTCTCCAACGTAGATGATAAGCACTTCCAACCTGGATTATAAAACCCTAATGCCCTGAATTAAGGTAACTCCAAGGTTTGATTTCATTCTAGTTATGGTCCCTCTGGAGCCAAGATGCTGCATTAGGGGACACGTTCTTACGGACGGTATTCCCAATGTCATTCCTAAAAATCTTTTCCTTTGTTCCCAACCCCTGGATGGGACACTCATCAGTAAAGACTTCAGATTGGCTCCAAAAGACAAAGAACGGGAAGGCAGCAACTCAGCGGAGAGTCAGCCAGTGACCAGAGTCCATGAGCGCGCGCTAAGAATTTCACGTGCATGAATCCGATGTAGTGTTACTCTCTGTGTCTTACTTTTGTTGCCATATTTATCCCTCACACACACATCTGTTCAAAAGGAAACGACATAGCACTAAACGTGATGTTTCAGAAAAACCCCAAATCCTAGTATGTAAAAGGCAAGCTTATGTAAATGCAAGCTTATGTAAAACGCCGAGAGTGATTATTGAACTGAAAAATCAACTGCTCTGTGGCTTCTTCTGGAGTCACCAATTTTCCTTCTCTGCAGAGTGGTTTCCCCGTCTATAGTTAGTGCGCTCAGATGCTAAATGCAAGGCTGGAGGTTCAAGTCCACCGGCAGGGTCCTCAGAAGAGAGAGGCTCTGTTTTCAAACCATCAGCCACAGGCACAGTTCTAACCTGACACACAGGGGAGAGCCAGCAGGCGGCGTCAACTGTACGACAACTGGTGCGATCACGGATTATTGTTAAACAGTTCGCTGTCCTGGGACTTTACAGGTGCCCTATGTTCTTTACAGGTGCAGAAAAGGAAGCTCCTGCCAAGAGGGTTTGGCTCTTGCTGTAGTTACCGCAGAACTTCTACCTGAGAACCATAATCATCTTTTTGAACTTCCTCCAGAAAGTATTTTATACGTGGCCTTACTATTTTTAATAATACCGGAACTCATCATAATAGCATATGATTATACAGACTCTGAAAAGCCACTGGTTGCATGATGTACTTATAAGACAGAGTCACTGCAGGTACGCCCTACACACACTCTGGCCAACGTTTCCATTTGAAAGCATCTTTAGTCTTATGGATTTTGCTCCTTTCTTCACTCCTGTCCTCAGATGGCCAGAAGTTGAAAGTGAATTATGCTGAGTGAGCCTTCCGCTTGGAAGGGCATTTATTTGGGTGGTCTCTCTCAGAGGGGCTAGTTTGTGTTCCTCATGTATCTGAAATTGATAGTTATATCCAAAAATCAAACTCACTGTTAATTCAGACTCAAAGCCACCCCCAGGACAGGGTGGAACTGCCCCTGTGGATTTCTGAGACTGGAACTCTTTCCAGGAGGGGAAAGGCCTCTTTCGGGATCTGACCCAGCCGTCACCCCTTCCCTCGCCGCTCTCTGCAGTAAAATTCTCCCGATTCCATCCCTCCTCCGCGTGCTCCCCACACTTTCTCCCGGTGCCAAAGCATCAGCAGACGTCCTGTCTCTCGCAGAAAGATTGCTCCTGTAGGTGCCTGCAAATTGGACTCACAACAAACGAAAAGATTCCCAAAGCATTCCAATGTTATGACATCATCAGAAAGCCCCATTTTTCTCCGTTGGGGTGGCTGGTGCTTTTGAACTGCTGACCTTGCAGTTAGCAGCCCAATGTATAACCACTGCATCACCAGGGCTCCCCAGAAAATGCACACGGTATAGTAACAATAAAATAAAGATTTCTCTCTGGTTGCTTCTCACTGTCAAGTTGATTAGACTCATCAAGACTCCACTTGCACAGAGCAGAATTGCTCTGTAGGCGTCCCAGGGCTGTGACTTTTAGGGAGCCGATGGTCTGGTTGGTCTCTGGCATTTCTGCGTGGTTGCAATTGGCAACCTTTGGCTGATTGCATCATCGGGGACTCCTGAAAGTAACACACCCTCACTCAGAAAGAGGGGAAAGACAGAAAATCGCCACAAAGAAAGGAATTCGATCCAATAAATGCATCATTCTGAGATGTTCAGGTTGGTAGCTGGCATCCAGTGGGCCCCGGACTCCACCCAGTGGGGACCTCATGTGCAAGGGAAGGAGGGCTTGCCCGGTTTCACACCATTTCCATGAGGTGTTGTGAATCGGACCATGGATCTATAGTAAGGTGACCAGATGTCCCGCTTTTGGCTGGACAGTCCTGATTTTTAACAATTTTTTCTGCGTCCTGCAGTGTTTTAAAAAAGACCCAATTTTTGGAAAGCATGCACGACAAGCTAGGGTATACGGTTTTCGGCTGCCATGTGGCTATTTCGTCAGGATTTGAGTTTTATCAATGGTGTCCCGCTTTTGTCCCGCTTTACCAATGTTAAAATCTGGTCACCTTACTATAGAGTCTTCCTGGCTGTATCCTGAATGGAGACCCATCTCTGGGCCTATACAGAGGAGGAGGTGCTGGGTAGAAGTCAAGCTGCCAATCTTTAGATGATCAGTTGAGGGGGACTCCTCTGGACCACCCAGGGATGTGTGGGAATGCATAGTTATACATGCACATTGTGGGTTCCCGTTAAGTCAATTCTGACTTCTGGCAAACCCATGTGCACCCACCACCCACTTCTAGTACGGTGATTCCAACTCAGCAGCTGCATACCTGAAGGGGCTTCAGAGCTTTGGGGAAAATGGAAAGATAATTAAAGAGAGAGGAAGACAGGTTGATTTTAAGAAACGGGCTCATGTGATGACACACACGCCCCAAAGCTACAGGGTAGGCAGCAGGCAAGAAACTCAAGCGGAATTCTATGTTCCAGTCTCGAAACAGAATTCCTTTCTCCCAGAAACCTCGATTTTTGCCTGTAAGGACTTTATCTTATTGGATGAGACCCTTTCGCATCATGATCACCTTAACGTAAAGTCAACCGCCTGTACATATGAGCCACATGTACAAAACACGTTTACAGCTACACGTGCACTGCTATTTGAGCGAGGAAGAGAGAGCCCAGGCAATCTCAAATGAAGGAGGACGGGCATCTCAGGGACATGCATATCAGGTGGGACTTTTTAAAGTCTATCGTTTTATGGTTCAGGATGGTTAAGTTTCTTCTGGGTCATCGGTGAAGAAAACTAGGAAAAAGGAGATCTCTCTCTTGAACGTCTTTAACCTGTGAATTTTTTCACTTGTGTTAAAAAATGTTGGTATACATGAGGGGACCTCAAAAAAAAATCATGGAAAACTTTTTTATCTTTCATTCCATTTTCACCAGGAACTTTCTGAAGCCCCATTGTACCATACGACAGCAACTTCATTTTTATAATTAAACTGTAGCAAGAATTTTTGTTAATTACTAGTAAATATTTTCCATAAGCATCACTATGATGATATTTGTTGATTGATCATATTGTTATTATTGTGCCACGCAATCGATTCTAACTCACAGCAGCCCCCCAGGAGAGAGCAACCCGCTCTGCCGGGTACAATAGGCTTCTGAAGCCTTTCTAGCACCGAGGGCCACAGGTCCCTATGAAGCCACTGGAAGATTCAGACCACCTGCCACTGCACGTCTGTAGTACATTCCACTCTTTTTCCAATCACAACCTTACACATGCATCTGTGACCATATCTCTGCAATAACGGGGTGCCTTCCTGCGAGACGGGTTACTTGATGAAAGGGCATCGGCTTTTGATAACTACTCCTACTTGCTTACCAGAGAAGGTCAACACCATGGCCCTGATTTCAGCAAGCATATGCAGGCAATGAGATCCACTCTCAAGGGACAGTGTTAGGGGTGTGTGCAAAGCATTGGAAGGCAAAAGATGTAAAAAATAAAGAGCATTTCCTGACTCAATCCTTCTTAGCATCCTCATTTTCCAATCTATTGACGTGACACAAGTCCATTAGGGATGCCAACTGGAGAGTCTGCACCCTCCAAAGTCTGGGCAGTACTCGCTCCAAAAACCGTGGACCCCAAACCCATGGCTACTGGGCTGCCCCGGGGTATAGACATGTCTGGCAAAGTGAAGAGATTTACCGTTTCCCTTTATCCGTGTCGAATGCTTTTCTCATTTTTACAAGGATCACCCCTGCACAGAAAATATCACTTTCTCAACCTCTCCACTGCAGAACTTGAATGTTCATTTCTTTTCACTGGAGTTTAAAAATAGTGATAAAATCTTTGCAGGTAGGAGATCATAGAAATCGGGTCTTTCCCTTTTGCTAGTCTGCTGCGCAAGAGACAGCAGTCAGCAACGTGCTCCATGTGTGGGTGGGAGGAGACACTCCTGCCTTTTGGAGTGCCTGTGGTATATGCGGGTTTAGTCGTAAGGAGAACCCGGCCAGAACGTGTGTGGGTCAGCACAATTGGAATAATAACCCTAATGTTGAAGGGCCGGCTCTAGTCATGTGGTGGATGGAAAGCTACTGTGTGAACGACTGCCAACGGGAGAGCCATCTTAAAACGTATAAAAGGGCATATTGGGTCTACATGTTTTGCTTGTTATCAATCCCAGATCTGATGTGCTTTCTAGGGTGGTTCTTGATATCTTTTCAAGGGATTCTTTCCATGTTGATACTCGGGTGCTTGGTAGGTATGTGTGTTCAACAAAGAGAAGGTGCAGACTGTCATGGAAGCCGACAAACGTGAGTCTGCTGAGTGGCAATGTATGCCGAGTCTGACCCATACGTGTGGACCTCAACCCTTGTGGATCAAGGAAATGGAAAATCCAATCTGCTGTTTCTCGGTTGGAGTGAGGTCCTGAGGACAGCCGCTCCTCCTGCTTTCTGAAGATGCTTCAGGGAACTCCAAAGGAGACGCTGCTTGTCTGACTTGACAAAAAGTCCAGTGAGATGATCATGAAGTCTGGAAGAATCTCGAAGGAAAAATAGGGTGCCAACATCAACGATTCCGTTGGCTTACATTGGGTAGAGAATACCAGTCCCCCAGATTCTACTGTGAGCCTTCACCTGTATAGCCCACCTTTTAACTGGCACCAGCTTTTCATTAAACAGCAGGACATAAAGCCAAGTCATCAGGCTATTTCATAGCAAGTTTGGAATCAAGACTTTACTAAGGAGCACTAGACCCCAGGAGGTTTACTTAAAGTCCACTTAGCATTTTGCCTCGAAGAGATAGGCCTCCTGTCACTTCCTATCCATTAAGTACCTTAAAGAAGCCAATAGTTAGATGAACTGTAGGGTGAGGGCTAATTGCAAGGCAATAGGTAGACAAATAGTATCTTCCGTCAGTGCAGAAGAAAAATCCTACTAAAGAGAAAGATATTTTGTGATTTCAAAGGCTCAAATCAACTGCTCTCCTGGTTTCATCCTTCAATCTTATTGGAAGCATTCTGAGAATATCAGTGGCGGCTTTTATAGGTTTTGGAAACTCTTTGGTCTCTTAACTGTGATTAGCAGTAAGTAAATACAAGAGACTACAGACATCAAACAGCCTACCCTGCTACCTAAAGGATTCAATGTCGGTGTCTTTAATGTACTTTTTATGCTCTTCAGATTTCAGGAGAATATGTTGAAATCTGTAGATTTTATTTTTTCAATTTTATTTTACAAAATGTTCTGTGGTGAATAGGTTGTTGCAGACAGAGAATGAAGGCATTTTGCCATTTGGTAATGAAATACATGCGCTAACACTGCAACACAACCAACATAAACTCGTGGCTGCTAACAAAATTGCCAAATACTTGTATGAAACTGGATTTGGAAACAAACATACAAAGGACCTTGGACCACCCTTGACTACCCTATAAACGAACTGACGCCTAAAGACCTGCAGGGATGTGCCCATAATCCTGTGTCTAGTGACTGAACTCAATTAAAATTGGAAATCTGGCAGGGCCATGCTTTCTGAATATAATTATATGTATATTAACATTGGGTGATGTTTTTGGTTAAGCCATGGCTTTTCTAAACTTCAAATGTAACTCATGGAGGAATTTATTCATGCTTATTTTATATGCAAATGTGCTCATGTGGATTGGCTTGGGAGGTAGAGGTCATATATTTAGTTTATTTGGAAATCACGCACACTTGTTTATCTTTGGAGACCTGTGTATCCCTTGAGTAGTGCATGTGACAAAT
The DNA here is from genome assembly GCF_000313985.2 of Echinops telfairi. Classification (NCBI taxonomy): domain Eukaryota; kingdom Metazoa; phylum Chordata; class Mammalia; order Afrosoricida; family Tenrecidae; genus Echinops; species Echinops telfairi. The sequence continues at coordinate 46,109,060 of NW_022103906.1, read as the reverse complement.
CTTATTCACTGCAAGATGCCACTCTGAACCAGAATCTGTTAATGCGATTGATGCTCACCTCCAGCGTGTCCCTGCTCTAAATGGAGACTTGTGTATTCTTGGGATATACTTAGTTAACCCGGCAAAGGCGCCCTCCAGCTTTTAAATGAACATATATGGTGGCCTCCAGGGTGCCCAGTGCTGTTTTATAAAAAGGTGAATGTTAATATACTGTTGTCATGAAAGATGCCCACACTTATTGTATTAAATTGGTACTGAACCAAACATTTAAGATTGAATTTCAGTGTAAAATAAACAAAAGACACACACTGCCGGAATCCGTCCGATGTCTGATGCCGGGCACCGCCCTGGAAGTGCTTCGTCACACTACATCTCAGGCCCATGGCCATGTGGTCTCAGCAAGAACGGCAGGACTTGGCAGGACGAGTTGACAGAGAAGCCTGACACGTGTTTTTCTTCATGCTGATGCCACCTGCACCTAGTTGGTGGAGTTTCCCGGTGCAGCCAGGAGGCTGACTACCCACTTCTCTTAGGCATCTCTCAAATAGCATTCACGTAAGCATTCGCTTCCCCAGCTCCTTGTGTATAGCAAGCACACGATGCACAAAGGAAGGATTCCAAAGAAGATTCCTTTCCGATAAAATGAGACGCAAGGCAAACGGCGATGAAACATGTAACCAGGGAACTTTAATCTCCCGGCCCCAAACATCATTCAACCTCAGCACTGGCACCGCATTAGCTTGTTGTCGTGTGATTGTAGAAACACCGTCTTGCTGGTTCAACACACTCGGAGATTTGTCAGTTTGCTGTCCTGCTAGCTGTGCGATGCTGAGCGTGTGCCAAGGCTGAAGAGTGACCCCTGCACCCATGAGCGAGTGATGCGCTGAGTGTGGAGAAAGGCAACAGTCTCTCTAAACATATCTGCATTTTAATTGTACTCTAGGAGACAGGGTAAGGAGGGACTTGTGACAATATATTTGGAAATAAAAGCTGGGTCTAAGGGTTGAGGATTAGTGTCCTCCCCACACACAGCCCATTGTCCTGCAGCAGATTTTGATTCATAATGATACTAGAGGACAGGGTAGAACTGCCCCATAGAGTTTCCAAGATGGTCACTTTTACCTGCTACATCTTCCTCGCTAGACTGTCTGATGAGCTCTGACCAGCAGCCCAAAAGCAGCTAAGAGCGTAAGCACTGCACCGTTAGATGCGGCGCTGACCTCCTCATAGGTGAGGTCTAACTTAGCCAATACACGTTGAACAGACCCCATATGGGAAATTCACCGATAGGTTTTCAGGAAGGACATGGTTCCTACAAAAGTGGAATTAGTCCTGTTCCTGTTCTCAATGAGTTGACGTTTCTGAAGGTGAGACAGATGTATAGTTGATAACTCAAGACAGAACAGACAAAGTGCTGTGAAGGCCACAGAAGTGCTAACGGCATAAGAAAGGGGATACTCTTACCTGACAGATTCTAAAAGGTGAGAAGAGGAGATACAGTCTAAATTACAGTGACTCTGTGTACAAGGGTGAGCCAAAAACTACTGTTTCAAAGCCACAGAAATATTCATTAACTAAAAACAACAAAAACTGAAGTGAGTGTTTCTTGACGTATCCACCATTTAGGTCTCTATGCTTCTGCAAATGGTGTTTCCATTTCTTAAACCGTCTTTCAAAGAGTTCTGTCTCTGACCTACCCCACCTCAACACTACAGTTTGGGGATCCTGAAGGGACTCAAATGGTATCCTTTTAAATGTTTATGAAATTTTTAGGACAGAAAAGAAGCCTGAAGGGGTAAGATCTGGATGTGGGGTAGATGAAGCAAGCTTTCACAACGACATTATCACAGGGCCATCTTTGCTGCCCTCCAGGAGTGAATAGGCACATTGTTGTAATGAAAAATAATTTTTCTGTGCAAATTTCCTCATCTTTTTCTTACTAACACAGTTTTCAGTTTTCTTAAAACTTCATTATAGTAAGCCCTCACAATTGTCCCGTGTACTTTGAGAAAATCTATCACTCTTACCCTTGAGGGGAAAAAATATACAGGTCACCATCCCTTCTGAGCTGTTCTGTCTACCTTGAATTTAACTGGTCCAGAAGATCCCCTCAGAGAAGCCGCTGTTTTCACTGGAGCTTGCTCTCCTTGCTTGACTGACAAATCCAGGACTCATCTTCATAAAGTCGTCTTCGTTAAGCAACCTTCCTTAACAGACAAAAGGAAAGATCAGCTCTGAACTAGCTGATTTCTTTGCAACACTTTTGGCTCTCACCCAGCTGAAAGTTTTCTGAGGCCAAGATGTGCACTTAAAGCTGAAACTGCTGCGCCATGTGAAATTTTACTTTAGTAACTATCTCGTCAATGGTAATTCTGTATTCTTCTTCTAACAGAATGGACTTCAGCCAGTTTCCTTATTTGTCAAAGCTTTCCTCTTATGTTAGTCTGGGTTCTCTAGAGAAGCAAAACACGTAAATAAATTATATATATATGTATATATACACATATATGTACATATATATGTATGGAATTTATATCAAGAAACTGACTCAATCATAGAAGTGGTTAAGTCCACTGTAGTTCAAGTTTGTGGGGCCGATATTTAGCTGGTGGCTTTTCCAGGAAGCAAGAAGATGAAATAATAAGAAAAAGCAGGAAGATCAAAGCTGGTGGATGCAGAGACCATGAGTCCACTATCAGTAGCCAGATGTCAGGCTCTGATGGCTCCCAGAGTCGGCAGGCCGTATAGCATGCTGTTGGCTCGAGTCCACAAAATTGGAGATCAATGGCACAGCTGCAGGATACACAGCAGCAAGAAAGGACGTGGCCCTCCTCCACATTTTTAAGGCACTTTGATGAGACTAAGACAAGTGTGTTACTGAGAGAACCTGTCTGCAAGCATCTGATAATCACAGAGATGTGTTTCAAGATATTTTGTTTGGAATAAACCTGTACATGTATAAACTAGAACTCTAATAGTGATATTTTGGGACTTATTCTTGTATAGCTCTTGATCTCCTTCTAGCACAACATGAAGGAGTCAGAATCAGGGCTAGCACCTCCGGTTGACCCTGGATGGACTTTTTAGGGGAAGCATAATGAGGGCTACCGGACTTCATGTAACACCCATATACCTGACCCTCACCCCACCCCTGGTATTTTTAAATATTTTAAACTGGTTGCCAAATAGTATTGGTTCTTTGTTACATTCGATATTGTAAACATGTCTGATTGTTTTAATTATTGTGATAATTGCTTTAGGACTAATAGGATGTTTTATGAAATCATTGTCTAATGCCTTTATCCAACCTATCGAATCTCTTATCATGCAAAGAGTTATGCATTTTTTACAAATTATACGTTTAGATAACTGATTTCATACCTTGAGTTAGCCTTTTATTCATGTTAAGTTGTTCACTTACATGTGGCCACATGTCACACATACACCAACCAGAGAATCACAAAGGAAGCGTGTCTAAGCTACAGCATAGTTAAGAGCCCACTAAACTGCATGGTGCCCAGTTACTACTCAGAGCCATTCTTCTCTACTAATACCCATACTGCCCCAGTAGTAACTACTCCTCTGGGTAGGATACAACAATAGGCGGTGCTGGGGTCTTAGGGTAGCGATTGCTGAGCAGTCATCCAGAGTTCCAACTAGAAGTTTATGATGAAAAAAGCACTTATAATTGCGATCAAAGATTCTCTATAGATTCATGATCAAAAGGGGGAAATGTGGGAGGATGCTCTAAAACTGAGGTGTGTCGTATGATTAAAAATGCCTGACCTTAGTCTGAATCAGGGTTTCTTTTAAAGTTAAATTTTAGCTTGTTTCCCTTCCTAAGAATGGATCCTGTGATCGTCAGCTTTATGAGGTGCTTTAAAAACTTTAAACCATCCTCAGTCAACAGTGGTGGAGGCAAAGACATGGTTTCTGAAGAAATGTTTACCAGGATGGTAGTAGGAAAGTGCTTGCACAGCACGCCCCAGGGATTTTAAGACGTTCATGGAGGGGGAAATGGAATTAAAAGATAAAAATAAAATATACAATTTTATTTCTCCAGATAAGCTCTTTAAAAATTAAGAGTGACCTCAATAAATGGAAAAATATCCCATGCTCGTGGATTGGCAGACTCAATATAGTAAAGATGTCAGTTCTGCCCAAGGCACTATATAAGTTCAATGCTATCCCGATAGGAATACCACCATCTTTCTTCAAAGAATTGGGATAACTGATTACCAACTTCATATGGAGGGGGAGAAGCCTAGAATTAACAGAGAACTCCTCAAGAAGAAGGACAAAGTGTGAGGGGCTTGCTCAACCTGACTTTAGCACGTATTATACTGCCACAGTAGTCAAAACAGTGTGGTAGTAGTATAACGACAGATATTGAGACCAATGGAAAAGAGCTGAACACCCAGAAATAAGAACATCAGCATACAGGCAACTGATCTTTGATAAGGGCCCAAAAAATATCAAATGGGAAGAAGATGCCCTCTTCAATAAATGGTGCTGGAAAAAATGGATATCTACCTGCAGAAAAATGAAGCAAGACCCTTACCGCACTCCATGAACAAGAATAAACTCAAGGTAGATCACAGACCTTGAGATAAAACCCCAAACAATTAGGGCCATTAATGAAGGAATCGGGACAAACCTGAGCACCTTGGCACAGGGAATACATAGGCTATCAGAAATAGGGAAGGATACAAATACAGAGGAGTCACAAATAGACAAGTGGGAAATACTGAAGATAAAACACCTGTGTACATCGAAAGAATTCACCAAGAGAATAATAAGAGAGCCCACAGACTGGGAAAACAGCTTTAGCAATGACACATCAGACAAAGGCTATTACTAAAATCTACAATACCTTGCAAGCTCACAATAAGAAAAAAAACTAACTGCCCACTGAGGAGGTGGGAAAAGGACCTGAACAGAAGTTTCACAGTCTTAAATCCGAATGGCCAATAAACATATGAGAAAATGTTCCCTATGTTCCCTAAATGATCATTAGCCATATGAGAAATGCAAATTAAAACAACTATGAGATACCACCTAACACCCTCAAAGATAGCCCAATTCAAAAAATCAGAAAGCAACAAGTGTTGGAAGGGTTGTGGTGAGATAGGAATTCTCATCCACTGCTGGTGGACCTGTAGGTATGTACAGTCACTATGGAAATCGATTTGGCAATTTATAAAACAGATGGAAATTGAGCTACCATATGACTCAGCAATCCCCCTACTGGGCATCTACCCAGAAGAGGCAAGAAACAAACCAAGGCCAGACATCTGTGCTCCAATGTTCATTGCAGCATAGTTTACAATTGCAAGGCATCAGAAACAACCCAAATTTCCATCCACAGGTGAATGGATTAAAAAACTGTGGTACTGTACATACATACAATGGAGTACTATGCATCACTAAAAAGCAGTGACGAACGCATGAAGCATATTGCCGCATGGGAAGAACTGGAGGAAATTATGCTAAGTGAAGTAAGCCAAGCACAAAAGGGCAAGTATAACATGAGCCCGCTGAGTTAAGTTTATAAAAAAAGAAAAGAAAAGAAAAATGCAAAAGGGGCACAGGGAAAAAAGCTACTGTATACAAACACTCCAGGGGTGAGATCCAGGTAGTATGGCAGGGGCCAGACCAAATCCAGGGGTACATATGGTAGCCAACTAAAAAGGCAGAGGGGGGGTGGGGGGATGAAAGGAAAATAAAAAGAGATGTGTGGCGGGGGAATAGGGCACTGGCCCACCCAAGGGGAGGATATTGTTGGTGTCTCCAAAGGGAAAGGGACCAGACTTAAACCTGGTGTTCTAGGATGCAAATGCAGCATGCCAGTATGGAAAGGGAAGCCAGTGGAGGGGGCTGAAGACTCCGTCCCAATACCAGCTACATGGACCACTGCCCCACCCCCCAGAAGAACTTACTTTAGAGGAAGGTACTGAAGCTGCAGCTAGGGGAGAGGGTCATGTCTGATCAGAGCACAGGGGAGCAAACAAATGGGGAGGAAGAGCGAGTGGAGCACATCCTGGCCCATCAGGCCTGGAAGATGATATTCCCGTTCTGAACAGCCAATGCACGGAGTGGACCATATGGCTGATCCCACTATGAGACATGACATCCCTTGCTGACCCATGGCCCTACGGGGGACAGCACTGGCCCAGTCTGAGCCCTTGACAACGAGGCAAAACACTAAAGGTATGCGGCAGAGCAACGGGGGAAGCAGAGCAGGGAGCTCCTGAGGGAGTGCAAAGGACAGACTCTGGGGCCAGAGCGTGGCACCCCATCGGACCTGACTGGAGGAGACGCCTAGGGGTCAAAAATCAAACCTTGATCTATTTACAGGTTTTTCTTTCTTTTTTAAAATTAAAATTAATTATTTTTCTTTTTCTTAATTATTATTTTCTGGGTCATTGGTCTTCTTTGTGCTGTCATCGTTGTGTTCTCTTTTGTTGCTTTGTCTTGCTATGCCTTATTTTTTGGTGCATATTATATCTATGCAGATCTATCTAGATAAGATAGGCGGGAGAAACAATCTGGAGAAGAAAACAACGGGATCGATGGTTCCAGGGGGACATGGGGGTGGGGGGGAAGGAGGTGGTATTGACCAACCCAGGGACAAGGGAGCAACAAGTGATCTAAATTAGTGGCAAGGAGGGTGTAAGAGGCCTGGTAGGGATTCAGCAAGGGCAATGTAACC
>NW_022103906.1:46058849-46101117 GCF_000313985.2 Echinops telfairi | reverse complement strand
GAAGCATTGGACAGTGTAAGATATGAAAAAATAATAATAATTTATAAATTATCAAGGGTTCATGAGGGAGCGGGGAGTGGGGAGAGAGGGGGAAAATGAGGAGCTGATACCAAGGGTTCAAGTAGAAAGAAAACGTTTGGGGAACGGTGATGGCAACCAATGTGTAAATGTGCTTGACACAACGGATGCATGTATGGATTGTGATAAGAATTGTAGAAGCCCCCAATAAAATGATTTTTAAAAAATTAAGATATCTTGTTAGTCGTGATACTAGCCAGTTAGGCTACCCTTAAAAAGCTAAGAGTCCTGGGAATTTAACCATGCCAATGCTGATTTTTTAATATGAGTAACTCATGCAAAATGTTTCTAAGAGCCAGAACAAAAAGAAGTCAGAATGCCCCAACTCAGGACTGTTAGGTATATGCCTAATGATTTCCTATTGAAACTCAACCAAAATTGTCCTTGTTTGATGAGAAGAGTGTAGTAATGGAGGACTCTCTAGTGAAATTTCCCCTAGTGTTTTCTGCTGAAGTTTTGACTAACTTTCTCAAAACACTCTCATAAAAAACGGATGGCATTGTTCTTTGGTCATCCAGAACGTTAACAAGCAGAAGCTCACAACTGTTGCCATGATCTTTGCTCTTGATGAGTCTGCTTTTGCTTGGGCTGGACCACTTCCACTTCTTGGGAGCCATTGCTGATTATACTGTCCTCAGCATCATATTGGTAAAGCCATGTTTCACCTCCTGCGAAAATTCTTTTAAGAAATGCTTCAGCACCTCGATCCCATTTGTTTAAAAATTCTATTGAAAGTGTCACTCTTTTCTGCAGCATATCTGGCTGCAACAGTAGAAACTATGCTCATTTGTAAGCATGCAGATGCTAATCAAAAGGTTGATAGTTCAAAGTCACAAATTTCTCTGCTGGACAAATACGAGGCCTTCTGACTCCATGAAGATACAGCTTCAACAACCCCATGGAGCAGTTCTCCTCTGTCTCAGGGGGTTGCCATCCAGGAGGAGTGTGTCAAATCGACTTTAGGGCAGTAGAAAAACTGTTCGGTCAGAATTGTGCACAATGTACCAATGGAGATGGCTTTGGCTTTGGCTACTATTTCTGCTACTGCTCATTGCTCCTCTTCAATTAGGGCACAGGCAAGATTGCTTCCTTGAAAACTGATGTGGATGTGCTGCTGCTCGAATTACCCATTAATAAACAGCAGATTTATTGGGGTTATTGTCCTCATCAACTTTTCATTAAATATCAATGATTTCACTGTCCTTACACCCAAGCTTTACCTGAAATTTGCTGTTTGTTCTTGCTCCAAATGGATCGAAATTCACGTTGCCCACTTGAGGCACTTTTCAAATTGATGCCATGTCCTTCTTAGTACCTCACTCTCAATCTTGTTCACACGTTAGAACAAGTCAGGACGAGTCGACTGTCATGCAAATAATACGCATTTTCCTTGACTATCTTGAAGACTGCATGTGTAGGTATTTCAGAGGATTCTTTGCTGAATTCGTTCCAGAAGTCTCACCCTCTAACATAGAGGGTAGAGTCTATAACAATTTAACTTGCTTTGTCTAACTATACATACTTCCTTCCTCACTTTTCTGCAAACAGCATCGGTTCTGAAATTTAACTGGCCTTAACTTTGGGGGAAAGGAATCCCTCAGTGCCGCCTTGGCAACTGAAAACATTTGTAGCCAAGCCCATAATCCAGGAGAAAGTGTACCAAGAAATCAAATCCCCTGCCATTGAGCCAATCCCGCCTCCCAGCGACCCCATAGGACACAGTAGGCTACTCGGTAGGCTACTCCGGAGGGTTTCTGCATCTGCCAGTCTTCACAGGAGCAGGAAGCCTCGTCTTTCTGCTTCAGACGTGGCTGGTGATTTTGAGCTGCTGACCTTGTGGTTAGCAGTTCAGCGCATAACCCACTGTACACCAAGACCCCTTAGAATCAGGGGAGAAAGCCTAAGTATGCACTTTTACACCCCCGTAGATCTGCGGTTCTCAACCTGTGGGTCGTGACCCCTTTGGGGGGTCTAATGACTCCTTCACAGGGGTCGACCGATTCATAACAGTAGTAAAATGACAGTGATGAAGTAGCAACAAAAATAATTTTATGATGGGGGGGGGGGCGGTCACTACAACATGCGGAACTGTATGAAAGGGATGCGGCATGAGGAAGGTTGAGAGCCACTGCCCTGGATCATGCAAGCACCTCCCAAGGAGAAAGACAAGGCTTTCCAGTCTTCACGGAAACCCACAGGTTCCATTCTACCCTGTCTTCCAGAGTTGCTGTCCGTTGGAATAGGCTCAATGGCCGTGAATTTGGCTTGTTTCTTTTGTTTTTGTCTCGGTGTCCCCGCTATCTTCTCAGACCCACGAGGAGGAGGGTGTTTGGTGGGGAGTTAAGGGCATGGTGACTAGAAGAGTCGCCTTAAGTAATTCACTGCACTGTCCCTCCGTTTCCCATGGACGAGCCCCTAGGCCTCTCACCACTGGAACCCAGGAGTGGAAGCCCTCTCTTCCTGGGAATGACATCCCTGACTTACAAATGGGCCCTAGGAGTGGCGGGTGCTTAGCATCCCCTGGTTGTCTTGGGTTGATTAACCCAGAGTGGGGCCTCCATTCTATGTTCAACTGGAGGTAGGCACCAGCAGTCCTCAGGATTCTCAGTCTTTTGAGTGGAGCTCTTGCTGCACAGCGGGGCTAGAGGAGAAACAGTATCCCAACAACCCTGTTCCCTCGGCCACAGTTGCGTGCAACTGAGCTGCTGCAGTATGGAGCTGGAGAGGTTGAGACACACCAGCCGGCTCTCCTTCCCCGAGAGAGCTTCCATCTCTCTCGGCCACATCTGCCTGGAGATCTCCCAAGGTAGAGATCCTGTCCCACGGAACTGTTAGGGAGAAGGGCTGAGGAAGCAGATCATGACTCACATGCCACAGAAAGGTGGGTGAAGGGAGACGTCGGACAGGGCAAGATATGAGAAAATAATAATTTATAAATTATCAAGGGTTCATGAGGGAGGGGGGAGTGGGGAAGGAGTTCTAAAAATGAGGAGCTGATGCCAGGGGCTTAGGTGGAGGGCAAATGTTTTGAGAATGATGAGGGCAATGAATGTACAAATGTGCTTTACATAATGGATGGATGTATGGATTGTGATAGAGTTGTATGAGCCCCTAATAAAATTAAAAAAGAAATGCCATCTTTCTACACACCAAGTATTTTCACGTGAGACACATCCCATTCCAAATACCTAAAACTGACTCAATTGTTTCCCAAACGGCTCTAAGACACCTCTCTCCTGAGATATTAATTTAGGCACCTCTCAAACTTGGTTCTGGAATCAAGTGTGAGAAAGTCGGTGTTCACGCTGAGGACTTGCCATGTGGCAGGATGTGAACAAGCTCCCAGGTGCCAACATAGACAGCAAGTCGCCCAAAGGGGAAGAATGGGCAGCATTTCCATGCATCTTGGCTTTTAGAAGACTTTCTCAAGAAGGATTTGTGGGCATCCTCTGCGATCAAAGCCCGAGACACGCACTGCCAAGCCAGCCCAGGGTGTTCTCACATGTGAGACAGACAACGTTGATAACGATTTCTCTTTGGGTCTTCAAGTCAACTGGGCCCTACTTATGAATGAAACTCTGCCAGCCTCACAATCACTGTCACGTTTGGGCCCATGGGTGAAGCCACTGGGTCAGTCCATCTCAATGAGGGTCGGTCCTCTCTGCTAGGAGGAGGGATGATGTGAAGGTCAAGGTTACTGACTCCATTTGAATTGTTCCACCAGCCGTTTGCTTTGTTCCTCAGTTTCCTCATGCATTAAATGAAGGAAGCAATTTACTTCAAGTTGCATTAAATGAGTCTATGAAAGATGAAACCTACGCACACACAGCCAATCTTACTGTATTTGCTTAGAGAGCTACCTAGCTAAAACTTTAAGACAATTTTTGTTTTGTGTTTATTTTTAAGTTATCTACCATGTATAGCAGGGAGCCCTTGTGGTACAGTGGATTGCTAACTTTGAGATCAGCAGTTCGAAACCACCAGCCACTGAGAGAGAAAGATGAGGCTTTGTACTCCAATAGATTTCATCTTGGAAACCTATGGGAGCAATTCTACACTGTCCTATAAAGGTTATTATGAGTTTGAATCTACTCAATGGCAATGAGTGACCATGTTATAGCATGTGACACTCATTGGTTATTTACACTGGTGGTGAAGCTGAGAAATACATGTTGAATAAAACTCTAACTCTCAACGGAATCCAGACTTGCTGAAGCCATTGAGGCAGGGTGATACTCAAGCGCTGTTGCCTGAACCGGGCAATTCAAGCAGGGCCTCTCCAGCTCTCCCCCAGAGAGGCACTTGCACAGCTCCTGCCAGCTGTCACCGCGCACCACCCAGCGCATGCGCCTCTCACACGTGGCAGGGTTACTGCTTGATGAAAAAGGAAACTTAAATACAAAATGAAAAGTTATCCCTTAAGTGATGCAATTGAAAGTTAAAGGGGCGGCGCGGCGGGAGGAGACAACAAAGAAACCAAAACAAGGAATAACAAACGGAGACAGAAGTGGCTTAACCATTTCTTTGTATTTTTATTGAACGATTCTGATTTTTTTAAAATTTCTCCCCAGTTAACAATTAAATGGGAAACCACAATTACAATTCACAAATGGTGGCATGAAAAATAACCACACACCTCATCAGGAATTATACCAAACCTCTTTCCTTTTTATTCATTCAAGAGAGTCCAATGCAAATATGAGCACTGCTGTTAAATTTGTTCCCCCTTAGACCATTGATTCTGGCAGCACGTTTACAATTCCAGGAAGTGGTGTTGATACCACCCGTCGCATGAATGGGAAGCACAGCAAACGTGGAGGGCATCTGTCTGAGAGGCAAGGCCAACGTGGTGGGAAGGCGGTCCTCCTGTGCTTCGGGAAGTGCCGGCCGCCAGGTCGGGAAGGGCAATGCGGGATCTCCTGCACGGACGGTGACCAGTCCTGCAGCGTGTTTGCTGTCCATCCAACCCTCCCATCACCCGGAAGCAAGTTCTCAAATGTTTTCTGGAGCTTCTTTTGGTCACGTGACCCTCTATCGCGCTGAAACACGCGTGACCCCAAGGTTTCTGACGTTGCTTCTCTAGGGTTCAGATGATAGCACAAAATGTCACTTGTCAACAAAGAGCAGATCGTAAGAACATGGGCATTTCCATTTAGACTAATATCAAACACTGCAGGGTAGGTCGCCCAAGGGAGTATTATTTTTCTTTCTTTGTTATGGTCCCCTGGGGAGTTAGCCCTAAGTCACACACGTAAGAGTCTTTTCAAAAGACTGGTCAACGTTGGTTCATTGGACAGTTCAGGAACTGTCTCAGGCCAATTAAGAAAGACAAAACCAAAACATTTTATGCCCAACAATTCAATGGTCCATAAAGCAATTAAATGTTACCATTCGATTTATACTTACACACACATACAAAGAGAACTGTGACCGAAGAAACCAAAACATTTTAAATCCATCTCAACTGCATTTTAGAAAACTCCCAACCTCGAGGCATCACGTTCAAGCATTAAAAATGCAAACGCCAGAATGATCCCATTTGATTGATTGTGTGATCAGAGAAATCACCATCTATTTAACTGCAGGCTCTCAGGCAGTGAGGATCATCCTCGGGGCACAAACTATTCTACAGAAGTTGTGGTGCTCTGCGACGCAGCCACACTTGGATTGGTTTTTCTTCAAAACTGTGTTGAGATTTTGTATACTGCGGCATTTAAGGAGTCAATACTTTATAAAAGTGAGTGAGAGATCAATACCAGCGGGCTCACCTTTCTGGTTTAACATCAGTGATGAACAGTTTCACACATTTTCCCGATTGACACACAGAGAAGGCAGTTGTAAACAGATTCTTTACGTTCTTCAAAACAGAGTGTTAACTACTGCAGCATATGCTGTTTGGCCCCAAAATAGGAGTAGGGTAGAGAACAATTTATTTGGTTTGCATTTTAAGTTTTACTGCCGAGGGACTTTAAAGCAGAGGTTTTGCAGTTGCTGGCAAATAGCAGTCCTATCGCAGGCTCTGTGTTTATAAATAGCCAACAAGGGATTCTGCTCTCCTGTTAGAAACTCACTATCTGAAGGTCTGAGACAGAGAAGGCTTTCCAAGTGTCCTGTTAAATTGCACACTCTGTTCTGGGTGGGTGGGGGACCACCACCACCACCAACAGTACTTAGTAGATGAGCCCTTTGTGTTACTCAGAACTGACTTCCATTGATCTTAAGCTACACAATGGCAGGTTTCCGTTCTGTCTTCTCCCTTGAGGACCCTCACGCTTGGCCTCTGCTACGGAGTGGAGGCAACAGACCCTCAGGGGCCGCTCAGTAACAATCCACCAAACTCGAACGAAATGGACTGCCATCAAGCCAGCTGTGACCCGTAGAGACCCTATAGGGCAGGGTAGAACTGCCCCTGCGGGTTTCTGAGACTGTAACTCATTATGGGAGTAGAGAGCCTTGTTTTTCTCCCGTGGAGCTGCTGGTGGTTTAGAACTGCTGACCTCTAGTGAGCAGCACTGCTCACTAAAGAACCACTATGCACTGGGCTCTGTAACAACCCACAGCTGTGCCTCAAACCTGGCCACAGAGCAGCTCTGCTAGGCCTGAGCTAGGCGTGCAAACAGTAAAGGAGAGGGATCGCCAACTCCGCCCAGGGCCTGCAAAGCGCGCTGCGCTGTGAGGGAGGGGGCGTGGCCTGGAGCGCTCCGGAAGGTCCTGGCTGACAGGTCCTTGGTGATCTCTAGGGACCAACAGGGGCTCGTGGGCTGACAGATGGTGGTTCTTAATTGATCTTTCTGGAGTAAAAGAACTAAAGACATAAACACACTCACACCAAAATTATGCTAAAGTAAGAAATTAGCCCCATCTTGGCACAGTTCTCATGCAGAATATTGCACCCAGTGTTAACTAATGCTAGAAGCATCAAACGGTATAAATTTAAATGTATTTGCATATTATAAAAATAAAGATAAACATATACATATTTTACACTAGCTACGGAACAGCAATGAACGTCGGTCGATCCTTCTTTCACATTGAACAGAACTGAAATCTGAGTGCTCTAACTCCTGCCTCCTGGACTGAAACTATGGCTTATATGTGCATGGAAAACAAAATCCCTGAGAAGCCATTGGACTTTTTGTTCCTTTTCTTCAAGTAGCGCTCTCCTTGGCGGATCACAGTTCTGAGGTTCAGGTTGTAAAACATTTGCTCCATATTATCTCCCATCCTCGCTGTCCTGCCCAGCCCTCCCCACCTCTTCAGGAAGCTGGGGGCTCTGCTCCCTCTGTGAAAGCCCCCTGGACGTGTAGGCCCTCAAGGCCACGGAAGACCCCGGCGAGTGTGGAGGGTTGACCGGGGCGGATGCGGGGCCAGGTGAGTTCTGATCGCCTCTGTTCTCCACAGAAATTCCACAGCCACGAATGTCACTGGTTTCTGTGCTTTTCACCAACATTCTTCCTGGGGGTGGGGGTGGGGTGGGGGGAGAGAAGGAAAAGATGACAAAGGTAACAGAGACATCATGATATTCTTACAAAGCAAAGATGAAGTGACACTATAAACTTATTTAATGGGCACAGATGTTCATTTCTTCTCGAATTCTCAGTAAATGTCCAGCTACTGATGTCCCCCAAAAGAAACTCCCTAATCAGTAGGAAATGAGGCAAACTCAGTTCAGACAAAGAGAGAACGACACTAATTGGCTGTGCCACTTAGTCCATTGTAATTTCACAGCTTAACTAGATTTCTAACTAAGAACCCCAAACTCTAAATACAGAACTACTCCTTTCCATAAACCCACACGGACACACAGTCCAATGACCCCTCCAAGAAAGGAAATAGACACGAAAAATCGAGAATGGCCAGAGAGGAGTCACCTGAAGCTTAATCCACGTGTGGACCCTGCAAATGGTGTTGGCCTTCCGCTGTGGTCCACAGCCTTCTGAAAACCATGTGTTCACAATTTAGGCTCTGACAGTATTCCCTCCTTTAGATTTCGATTATGTTATTTACAGTCTTTGGATCACACAGGCTGGTGTGTTTCTTCCTTAGTTTGACACCTTGCTTAGATGGCTGCTTATTTGAAGACAAATCTTTAAGACCCCCAGACACTATTCTTTCTGATAGCTGGGCACCATCTAATTTCTTCACCACACTTTGCTATAGCACCCATATCTTCAGCGATCTCTTTGTGAGGGTGAACATCAAGTAGGGCCATGCATGCCTTAAGAACTAATTGTTCTTAGATTGGAGCTAGGATTATGTGAGAGTCTCAAAATCATTAATTTATCTATGGTTTATAAACATGTCTCTTGTTTAGTATAGAGACATCACTGTCGATTTATGTTAGAGAACATTCTCAATCATCTCCCTGGGGCTGAAAGTCATTCTGTTGATAGTGTCATTATTAATTCAGCTAATGGTAAGGGACATGACAGCCTGGTTATCATCCGGCATGCATTGGAAAGTGGATTATTATTGATGCAGTTAGGTTAAAATTTAACACCCTACCATCTGATCTCCCTTTTGATGCAATTTTTAGTTCTAGTTTTAAATATTTTCTACGTTTGTTTGGATTGAGGTTCTTCTGTTATACATTGTGATTTCTTTGCATTGTTTTCTTTTAATAAGTTTGGTTTTTCCCCCCTAGGATATATGTATATTTTCAGTTTATGAAATCTAGGATAGGTAAATCTAAAGAGGCAGTAACTGGATTAATGGTTTCTTACGGGCATAGCAGGGGAGGCTGAAGGTAAATAGGGAGCTAAAAACAATGAGTATAAGACATTTTAAAAATGTTTAAAAAATGTTTTCGTGGTAATGGTTGTCCAACTCGATATGATCCAACTATTAAATCATATGAGATGTGGATTATTTGCCAATAAAACTTAAAAAGGGGAGTAAGAATGGATCTCTACCTGGATTTAGAAACTCTTCTTGTGAAGTGCTCTTGGATCATTCTGACTCCTCAGGAAGGGTCCTATGGATAGCAGACTGGCATGCTGCCTGTGCCCGCTTTACAGTCACTGCTGCGTACGCTAGGTAGTGCTAGGACTGCAGTGCTATGGCAATCCAGCTTACGGAGGGGTGGGCTTCTCCATTTTCAATGAACCAGCCATGGTGTCCTTCTTTCGGGGCTGGTCCCTCCTGAGAACCTAGCTGACATATGTGAGACAAAGTCCCTCATCCTTGCTTCTACGTAGCATTCTTCTGTGGTTGTACTTCTCCAGCACGGATTTGGTCATTCTTCTAGAAGTCCATGGTAGAATTCATGTTCTTTGCCAACACCCTAATTTGAGACATCGGTTCTTCTGTCTTCGCTGCTGGCTAGCTTTCTCATCACACAAGGTGCTGGGATCAGGTCCACACTTGTTCTCAAAGTGATTTTTAACACTTCCAAGAGATTTTTTGCCAACAGAATTGCCCAGTACAATATGTCATCTCATTTCTTGACGGCTGCTTCTATGGAGTTGATTGCAGATCCTAGTAAAATGCAATCCTTGACGACGTCGGCATCGCCTCCCTTGATGGGGATGCGGAAGGCGTCCTGGTGGCGACGTGGGTGACTTGTGGGGCTGCTAGCCACCCACACGGTCAGCAGGTGGAGATCACGAGCCACTTCACGCGAAAGATGAGCCATCTGCTCCTGTAACTTCACCAACATGAGACCCCTGCCCTCTGCTAAGCACCTGCTGCATACTGGGAGCTAAGCCACTCACGACAATGCATTATTTGATTAATCAACTCAAACCAATCCCACCAGGGAAGCCCTCTCTTGTGCATCTCACAAAGAAGGAAACTAAGGTCCCAAGAGATTATTACCCTTTCCAACAGCATGATCCAGCGAGCGGCAGAGCCAGGGCTTTCCCGTGGGCTATTTGACTCCTGAGCAGGCTTGACAGCTGTCGCAGAGTTGGACTATCTTGAGCCCTAGGGATCGCTTCACGTTTCAAGGGCACTCGGCCACGAGGACTTTTCGAAGCCCATTAATTCAGTAAGCTTTCAGGGCACAATGTTTTGAAAACAGCTTCAAATTCATTTTATGATAAAAATAAATAAATCCAACGATATAAAGGATGGAAGTATAAAATGACAATGTACCAACCAAGCAGTTAATTTCGGGGAGGGTGTGTGTGTGTGTCAGTGTGTTTTGGATCAGTGTGGGAGATGTGCTATGTAAATGTTTTTCTCACTGAATCTAATGAACCTTTGGAAATAGGAAAATGTCTAGTTGCCTGCTCACAAGACAGGGGAAGACTGTCCCAACCAGCACCAGAGCCACAAGGAGTACCTGCTCAAGAGTCCCTAGAGAGGATGTCCCACTGCTCAAGGGTGGCAAAGGAAAACCACTTTGCACATTCCCCCCACAGAGAGCACTTGCATGCCTGGCCTCGTATAGAAAAATAAATGAGCTATTAAATCTCCAAGCCTGTCCACTTCTCACGGCTTCTCTATGTCATTAAACTCCTACTCGCTTTTCAAGATTCACTGCAAATGCTGCTTCCGAGAGCCGTTAGATTCTTCCCGATAGGCCTCATCTCTGTGTTTACAGGGCTCTGTTCAGAAAACTCTCTTGGCAGGTATCGTGGTTTAACTCCATGAGACACAGGGGTGTCTGGTGATTTCTGGGATCCCCATTCTTCTCAAGGAGACTTGGATTCTTGAGAGTAGCGTCTGTCTTACCTGGTTCGGCATCACCCACACCTAAAACAATGCCCAAGTGAAGGTACACGCAGGACAAAGACCTGTTGCATGAATGATGATATGACGTGGTCACAGGTCAAAAACGGCCAAGAGATAATCACTATAATGGAGGCATAAAAAATGTTATGGAAATAGCGATTGATGATAGTTGAGAAGGTTGGGAATCGTTTTGTGAAGGTGTTTACTTAAGGTTTGGCCAAAGTCCAAGGTCTTGGGGCCACACATGAAGTTAAAAGTTGTGATGTTATACCACGTAAGTCCCTTGCATCTTGAGTTTAGAGAAATGAAAACTGGTGATGTACATTTTTCAAGAAGGCCCACCAAGGTGCAGCGTCAGGAACTTAGGCCAGAATCAATGAGGGATGGGTGAAATAACAGACTGAGTTCGAGGAGCCAGCAGTTTGAGAAGAAATGAGAGGTGTCTTGACATATTGAAAGGTTATGGAGGGAAAGACAGGCGTCTTCCTAGAGGTCTCTCAGGGACAGATGGAGAGGAGTGATGAGAAGGTATTTGCAAACGTTTTGTTTAAAGTTGTTACTAGATGAATTGAGGAGCCCTGGTGACGCAGTGGTTATGCGTTGGGCTGGGATCTGCAAGGTTAGCAGTTTGAAACCACCAGCAGCTCCTTGGGAGAATGGTGAGGCTTTCTACTCCCATTAACAGTGACAGACTCAGAAATTCACATGAACAGTCCTAGCCTGCCTTACAGGGTCGCTAAGAGTCAGGACCGACTGGGTGGCCCAGAGTTGCTGTTACTGTACAGGAATTGAGCTGCCTTGTGAATTAGTGAGTCCCTGGGTGGGCTGCACTCCACGACCGACCTAAAGACTGGTGGTTCAAACCCATGATGGAAGAAGGCCTGGTGGTCTGCTTCTATAAAGAACACAGCCAGGAACACCCGACGGACTAATTCCACTCCGGAAGACAGGGAGCTGCTGTGCGTCAGAACACACTGGAAGCCAAGTGGTTTGTTTTTTAGTTTTTATGAGTGTGTGAGTCCTGAAATAATTCGACTGCTTTCTCAGCAGGCATTTCTTGATGGCTGGACAATGAGAATTCAAAGGCAAAATGGGATGGTGGACCTCTGTCAGGTAAAAGAGAGCTGTCGCAGCCTGCACGACTGGCCGAGGCCCAGCCGGAGGCACGCCGGTCAACCAGGGGGGAAAGCAGAGTGAAGGGGGGCCGCCCTGTCAGGGCAGTCGTCGGGGTCTCCTTGTGAAGGCATCTGAGTCCCACTGAGGATCTTAAACTTCAGCCTGGAACTGTCAGGAAGGTGACCCAGGCTTTTACATATAGAGTGATGGGACTGGGTCTGACGTTGAAAGATACTATCGGTCTGCAGGGCAAAGTCATGGAGTCGTAAGCCAGCTCAGGCTTTATCTCAGGACTCTTGGCAGAGGCAGATGGGCCCCAGAGGAGGCCCCAGGCTGAAGAGAATGTTAACATAGCCAAATTCACTCCTGCGAGACGAGGGGCAGCGGGCTCCCTGACAGTGTATACCGGGCGGGAGAGACGGAGGGGTTGAAGCTGACAGATTTCCAGCCTGGGCTAGGAGCGATGTCACTGCGGGAGATAAGATACAGACCAAAGAGGCACTTCAGGGGAGGAAGTTTTCCACCATGGTTACAGGACCGCCAGGGCAACTGCCAGGTAGGAGGGAGGTGGGACGCGGAGGTCTGAAGGAACTGAGAGGTCAGCGTGGCGGACTGGACTCAGGCCCGGAATCCACCCAGTGGTAGAGCCTGCCCTTGCTGGGGTGTAAGCAAGAATTCATTATCCCAGGTAACCAAACCTTTGGGCTGAAACTGAAGCCATCGATTGTGGTAGTTAAGGGCATTTACCACGGAGCCTGGGGGCCACAACTCAAACCTCAGGTCCAGGGACAGCATAACTGAGGGCACATGGTTCATCTGGCCAGGCCGCTTACTGGGGTGTTCCAGCCAGACCTAGGACACACACACTGCCATTGAATGGATTCTAACCAAGAGCGACCCTGGAATAGGGTGTCCAGACAGTCTTAGCTTTCTCCTGAAGACCAGCTGTTGAGTTTGAATCAGTGTCCTCACGGTGAGCGTATGGCGTCACTCCGGTGTTAGAGGTGTTCACGTTGAGGAGTTCATCCAAGTACTGGAGGCATTTATGACGATACATGAGAGAAACGATGCCCCTTTCTTTCTCTTTATTGCATGAAGACAGGGCGGAATGCTGGTGTTGCAGAATAACTTCAAGGCAGTCTTACAAACAGGACCCTGCACGGGGAGGCACGCCAACATCCCACCTATCTGTCCAGCATGCACGCTTACCTTCCTTGGACAGGTGCCTCAAGAAGCTAACCTATGCAGGGAAAGTCAGTGAGTGGGTGTTATTTTCAGAGATTAAATATATATATGTAATTAGGTTCTTCATATGCCACCCAGAGTGCACACCACTGGTATTCCTAGTAAAGCTAAGTTTCCGCTGTGAGCCAAGGAAGTTCTGTGGGAATCCTGGCTCCATTCTTGGCCCATGTGCCTGGAGTCCACCAGTGGAGGTCTGCACCTTGCTATTACGAGCATAAATTGGATTAGGAAGAAAAGTCTAGCAATCTGATCACCCGAAGAGCTAACACAAACCCTATGCACCAAATTGGTTCCATCCTGGGGACGTGGGGC
This sequence comes from Echinops telfairi, assembly GCF_000313985.2. Lineage (NCBI taxonomy): Eukaryota > Metazoa > Chordata > Mammalia > Afrosoricida > Tenrecidae > Echinops > Echinops telfairi. The sequence continues at coordinate 46,087,689 of NW_022103906.1, read as the reverse complement.
GCCTGGTTCCACTGGGATCCCCAGAAGTCAGGGGCCAAAGTTTATGGCATGCCTATTTTTATATGGTAAAAATTATGCAACATGTCTCACCTGCAATGGTCTAAATGCTCATCACTAACCCATGAAATAAACACCACTGTGGTCTGTCCGCAGTCCGAGCAGAAGGAAATGGCCAAGATTCAAACTCCAGAAGTGGAGGTCCAGAAGTGGAGGGCTAGAAGTGGAACTCCAGAAGTGGAGCTCCACAAGTGGAGGTCCAGAAGTGGAACTCGGGGATTTCAATGCCTGATGGGAGACTGAATCATTTAAGAATCGCAACCCCCCTCAGTCTGTGAAGTAGCGCGCAACAAGCTGTCTGCTCCTTGCAAAGATTCAAGCACCTCCGTAAGACTCGATGATGTACACCCAGGGGTGGCCTTCCCACGTAGCCTTACAAAAGTCCATCCCCACCCTCCTCACTTCAACTTCCAAGGTCAGCGAGAAATTCTCAAACACGACAAAGCCAAATTCTTCTGGCCTTACGGCCCACCTGCCTTGCCTGTCAAACAAGTCTATGCAGACGAACCCGGGTTGGGCATACTGTGACTGTTTATTTGTTCCTAAGGCCTTCTTCCTACTTTTTTTCCTTTTTAACCAAAAGGCTGTCTTCAGGGACCTCACATACCTGCATGGTGAAATACGTAACTGCCAGGCTCCCCATGCACAGCAGTCATCGTGCTTTTGAGCAGCAATGAGGAAGTGGATGAGTCCTGTTTCATGGGGAACCTGAGGGCACGAGGCCACGGGGCACAGCTTGAAAGGTGGCATTGAAAGCGTGTGCTGTCTGCTGTTACTCTGTAACATAAGTGGGAACTTGGCCCAACAGGGCTCGAACCAGCCCCTCTGGGCTCATCCTGTAGCACAGGGTCGGCCTTCTCTTTGGTCTCTGACAACCCCTGCCGCTCCACAGGGGCCGCAGAGCACAGGTACCCTGCAGTACAGCCACAGGGAAAGGCCCTCTGGTAGGCAATAAAATGGTATATTACGACTTCCTGCAGGTTCAAGGGTGAATCCATTAAGAAATCACGTGGAAGAATGGGGGCAGCATTAAGGATGCTTCAGAGTAAAATAGCTCCACATGCTAACCTGTGAAATTCTCTGCAGTTTGTCTAAATCAGCGGTTCTCAACACCCCTTTGGGTGTCGAATGACCCTTTCACACCGGTTACCCGATTCATAGCAGTAGCAAAATGACAGGAAGTAGCAACCAAAATAATTTTATGGTTGGGGGAGGTCACTACAACATGAGGAAATGTATTAAAAGGTCACCGCATTAGGACGGTTGAGAACCAATGGTCTAAATGAAAATCAGTAGATAAATCAATGTCTCCAAAAACTCACTGCCATTGAGTTGATTCCAACTCATGGCCATCCTACAGGGCAGGGTTGAACTGACCCCTGTGGACAAACTCTTTACCGGACGAGAAAGCCTCATCTTTCCCTGAGGAAGAGCTGGTGGGTTCGAACTACTGATCTTGTGGATGAACTGCCCAACTCGTAACCACCATGCCACCAGGGCCCTTCCCTCTAATGTCTAGGGGTCAATTATGCGGCCACTAAGGATCAGTGGTAGCATTCTTGCCTTCTCCGCTGGAGTCCTGGGCTCAATCCCCAGACAACGACCCGCAACCCGAGGCCTGTATGCTGCGATGATACTGCTGCTGTGCTCCAGTGGCACTTCAGAAAGGCCCATCGACTTGGTCAGTGAAAACTCTCAGCTCACACATGTCGTAAGTCCGGGTGACTGGACAACAGCCAACAAGTCCTGGTCTCTGTCAGAGCAGCTCCAAGAGCCCTCTCTCCCCAGTGAGCAGGGGCTAGCAGGAGGGGTCTAAGTGCATTCACTGCCTTTCGGTGGACCAATGAGAAGCCAAGACAGCAGTCCGAAACCACTGGCTGCTCCTCGAGGGAAAGACAAGACTTTCTGTTCCAGGACAGTTACAATCTCAGAAACCTGCAGGGGCAGGTCTAGCCTGTCCTATGGGTCGCATGCCTTGATGGCAGTGAGAGAGAGATTAAGACGCCCCTGCTAGTGCAGGGGTGAAGCACTCAACCACCAGGAGGATGGAAGTGCAAATCCACTCATCAGCTGTGTGGAGAAAGACTTGGTGTCACAGCCCAGGACAGCCCACGGGGCAGTTCTACTCGGTCATAATAGAGTTGCTGCGAGTCAGAATCAAGCCGAAGGTGCCCAACAGCGCCAACAGCAGGCTGCCAGTGGTCACACGCATTTACAAGAACTTGTACTTAATCTGTTTAATGCCCACGTAGCAAGTGGCAAAACTACTGCCGGCCGTGACATGAAATATCCTTACTGAGACGGCATGGCAGACCCCGGGGACTATAAATGGGCAGGAAGTGTCCTTTAGGCGTCACAGAAATGTTCTAGAATTGGACTGTGCTCAGAGTTGCCTCTCTTACGTGACCACTGCCTGGAGCATGTGATGGTATGCCGGTTACAAAACTAAACTTGAAGGAAGACGTGCATCAGACATGCTCCCTTCCTCAAGGAAGTCACGATCGTTCACAGCAACCCAGGCAAATTCACTACCAGGCCAATTTCCATCTCCTCCGACACAGATTCAAAACCAATATCCTTGAAAAACAGCCCGACTGCTGACTGTGAAAAGGACTCACATTTCTTTCTTTTTTTTGTAAATTGTTTTATTAGGGGCTCATACAACTCTTATCACAATCCATACATACATCAATTGTGTAAAGCACATTTGTACATTCATTTCCCTCATCATTCTCAAAACATTTCCTCTCCACTTAAGCCCCTGTATCAGGTTCTCATTTTTCCCCTCCCTGCCCCCCCTCCCTCATGGACCCTTGATAAATTTATAAATTATTATTTTGTCATATCTTGTCCTGACCGACATCTCCCTTCACCCACTTTCCTGTTGTCCATCCCCCAGGGAGGAGGTCACATGTAGATCCTTGTAATCGGTTCCCCCTTTCCACCCACTCTCCCTCTACGCTCCCAGTATCATCACTCACACCACTAGTCCTGAAGGGATTCCTTGTTTCCAGTTCCCATCTGCACCAGTGCACATCCTCTGGTCTAGCCAGACTTGCAAGGTAGAATACGATCATGATAGCGGGGGGGGGGGGGAAGGGGGAGGAAGCATTTAGGAACTAGAGGAAAGTTGTATGTTTCATTGTTGCTACATCGCACCCTGACTGGCTCGTTTCTTCCCTGAGACCCCTCTGCAAGGGGATGTCCAGTGGCCTACAAATGGGCTTTGGGTCTCCACTCCGCACTTCCCCCCTCATTTGCTATGGTAAGATTTTTTTGTTCTGATGATGCCGGATACCTGATCCCTTCGAAGGGACTCACATTTCTATCCAATAACCAGCTGAGGGCAAGAAGTCACCCAGCTCCCCAGTTTCCCCCTGGGGGTCGGGGGCCCTGGGGAGGCACTTCACTACCAACTACTGAGACTAGTTATAGAAGGAGTCACGTTGAAAACAACAACAAAACACTAAATCCTGGATTTCACCTATAAAGGAGAACTTGAAATACTGCTTACAAGTGGACCAGCGGACAGTATCATGACAGATGGAGCAAAGACTGAAGTTGTCAAGAATTTAATTTTACGTGGACCTACAACCCATGGCATTGGAAGCAGCAGTCAGGAAATTAAACTATGTATTCCGCTGTGCAAATCTTCAGACCTCTTTAAAGCGTGCAAGAGCAAGGTGTCGCTCTGAAGGCTAAGGTGCGGTGAACCAACGCCACGGCTTTTCACTTGCCTCACGTGCGTGTGAAAGATGGACAAAGAGGAAGGCAGACCTACGAAGAATGGCGCTGTGGAACTAAGGGGCTGGCGAAGGAGGTACCACAGACTGACAGAAGAATGACTGCATCTGTCTTGACAGAAATACAGCCAGGATGACTCACAGAACAGAGCATGTCAAGATTTTGGCACATCTACTTTGGACATCTTACCAGGAGAGATCGGCTCCTGGGAAAGGCTATTGTGCTTGGTAAAGTGGGGGGTAGTGAAAAAGAGGATCTTGAAGAAATGGACTGATACAGTGAGCCCCACAATGAGATCACACGTAACAATTGTGAGGATGGTACAGGCCCAGGTGGTGCTTTATTCCAGTGCCCAAACAGAGTCAACAGGAGTCCGATCCAACTCACTGGGGCCTAACTACAAGAACTAGCCAGGCTGAAATCCCTGACTTAGGAGTAGGGTGATTACTATGGTTTGGCTCCAGCCTGTTGTGCCAGCACGATTGTTACCAGCCTTCCTGTCACACGGAGTCCTTTCCTGATTTGAATTAAGAGTGTTATGTTCCATGCCTAGGGGTAGGATGGATTGTGCCAACTGCCATGCACCGTGAACCAGTTTTGCCTTGGCACTGTCACTTGATGTTGGACCACAGTTCCCAGAGTCAAGGATAAGACCTCCTGGCCAGGGAGCCCATGCTCGGGGAAGTGAGTTGAAGGACTAGGAAATCGGAGGGTGCACACCCTCCTTTGAATCATCAGGGCATTTTGTTTGAAAGGAATCATGCCTGGCCTCTCCCATCGAAAACTCTAATGTACATGCCTGATTAATAAAGTCTGGCCTTGTCCATCTAGCTAGGCTTAATGGTGAGAGGCAGCCCATTAATATGGCCCTCGTAGCCATAATTCCTTTGTGATGTCTTATAACTCTGGACTCTGCTATAATCCCATTTTGGAGGGAATTCTTTGCTATGCTAATGGGCAGGACTGAGGTGGGGTTAAGTCCCGATCTTAGTAGAGGGTGTAAATCAAATCACACCCATGTGTCCTCGGGGTCATCCTCTGCTAAAAGCCAAAAGCCTTATTTCCATCAAAGTCATTCCTCTGGCTAAGAGCCGTCACAGACACAGAGGAAGTCAGGGCCCTCGGAAGAGTATGCTCCCTTGCATCTGTCTGAAAGGGTTGGACCCAGACCAGAGGCTGTAGTGTGAGACTCAGGGAGCAGCCCTTGACTTGGAGGTGCCTTCTCCTCCTCTGGCCCAAGACTATGGCACTGTGAGGGGCTGAGGGACAAGAGGGACATGCGGGCCGGCTCCTGGTCTCCAAGAGGCAGAAGACAAAGGACTGTTGCTGAGAGACGAGGGCCAGAGAGGAACGTGGCTGCTGCTGGCTGGGGAGAGGTGTGCTGTGAACTAATGACTGTGTCCTTGCTATTTGTTGATTCGGACTTGTGGTGAGCTATTAACCACCCCCCACCACCCCCAATAAGCCCTCCTAACTGTTAGCTGAGCTCTGTGTGGCCATTGCAACAAACCATTGAATCCAGCACAGAAGGACCGTTCACTGTCAGAATAAAGGTAAAAAAGCATGAAATGTGGAGGCAGGACTGACCCCTGCCTCCAGGCAATGGAGAAGCCTCAGGCGGTCAGCTATGACCCCAAGCCACTTAATGCAAAAAGGATGGCAATGAGGGAAAGGTTCATACATGTGATGGTGGCCTGCTTAAGGTAACTTGGTTGGTGTTGCAAAGCCACTATGATAGCCTGACTCACCCCATTTCTAGTGGCTGCTTGGACCCAAGTCTTATTCTCAGGTTCAGGCCTAAATTGCCTTTGGTCCCTATTCGGTCCCCAAATCTCCTGATTCCAGTCCCGTGTGTGCCCACTGGTAAGCGGGAACTTCCCTGGGCCCAGCATGGCCTCTATGTTTCCTTGTCGTTGTTTTTCACCCATGTGCCATGTGAGGTCTATGTGTAAGGAGGGGCAGATGAGAAGGGATCGCACCAACGGGGGCTTCGACTGCAAGCGCACGCTTAGATCAATGACCATTTCCAAGTCAGTTCTGATTAGAAATGAGACATTTTTTACTTTAGAAAACACGCCACCACTTACAGCTGAGAATTACATTCCAAACCTGCCATCCATTTCTGAGTTATTTCCTTGCCCCTAGGTCGAAAGCAGTTTGATCCCTAACCGCCTCCCCTCTAGCATCCAGACAGATGTCTCTGCAGATGTGCCCTGAGGACCCAGCTTTAAAGGTGCTGGCTGACAGTTCAACCTAACTGTGGGCTTTCTGTGACAGGACAGGAAGCCTGCAGGGCGGTTCAAAGAAGGCTGGATGCTGCTGCGGTTTCTTGTCCAAAGGGACTGTGGACTGTATGACTCCAACTGCTGTGTCGCCTCTCCAATGGCACTTCGTTAGGGTAGAACAAACGGTTAAGCTCCTTGCTGACTCAGGATAACCTGTATCCACAGAAAGTGAACTGAACAGCTGTCTCCCTCTGTTCCATACTCTCCTCGTATAATGTCCCTCATCCTTACGTGCCTGAGGGATACCTGAAACAGAGAGACCAATGTGCGCTAATTCAAACAGCAGTCACCGTTCTGCTGTTTAATGTGTTCAGGCCTAGCAGTGACGTGGGTAATGCAAACTTGCCAATTCATAACCCTACTCTAGCAATTCAGAAGCACTTCCGGATCAGTGTCCCAGGGCCCTGCTGAGGGTGCACTGTGCTGTGTGCACGTTAGCAAACACAGCACTTCGAACAGAAGCACACCAGGTAAGGGTTCCCCTTGGGTGTTAAGCGTGATTTTCCAGCCAAGATGGATAAGGGGTGTTCAGTGTACATCGCCACCCAGTTTGGCTAAAAGCGGCACATCACTTCTTCTGCCGCTGCTTATGGATGAGAAGGCCAGCACTGCCCCTCTCTTCAGGGCGGGCATCAAGGGCACGAGAGCCCTGAGCTCCCCGGAACACAGCCACAGAAGAGGTGACACGCTGCTGCTCGCGAATCCGGAACTTCTGACCCCCTATAAGGAGCACACACGTGGACACGAAGATCCTACGTGGCTGACTAGAAAGAGAGATAAGTATTTGCGGGAGGCCTTTATTTTGTTTGCGGAGGTCACTCAGATACCAAGATGTGTTCCAAGAAGATCTGTGATAGTTACTTTTCAAGGTTTGAGGTTAAAAGTGAATTCCTCAGAGTGGCCTGTTTCGATTCTTAGCACTATCCCAAATCCCCAGCTACCCGAACACTATGCAAGCATCCTCTCCAAAACCCGTCTGCGTGTGCACATTCCCTATCCTCTAGATTCATTGTGAGGAAAACAGCAGCAATTTGCACAGCCTGATTGCCACCAACATGTATATGGAGAAGCCAAACACCCAAGCAAGAACCAACCTTCTCATCAACAAAAAGCAAACAAAAACACAAATCACTGCTATCAAGTCAAATCTAATTCATAGTGACCTGATAGGGCAGGGTGGAACTTCCCCTGTGGGTTTCTGTGACTGTAACTCTTTATGGGAGTAGAAAGTCTTTTCTTTCTCCCAAGGGTCACCGGGTGGTTTTGAACTGCTGACCTTGTGGATGGCTGCCCAACACATTACCCACTACGTACGCCACCAGGGCTCCTTTAACCTATTCATAGGGATGGAATTAAGACTGCCCATCAAACCCGCCTGACTTTTATCAGCAAGGGTTAAAAAAAAAAAGGGAGGGAGGAAGAAATCGTGAAAAGAGAAAGTAAAAAGTTCCTATTTTGCTGAGATTATGGCTAACATGGCTTTTCTAATTCCATCTTCTGAGGCTGGGTCAGGAGGAAGGGCCAGGACCGGCGCCCATGTGAGCACTCACTTGGAACAGGGACTGATCACAGTCGGTGTAGGTGGGTAAACCAAGGCAACATTCACTCGCTCGCTGCCGTTCTTGGGGCAAATGATCTCGGCCACTCCTTCTGGTCTGGGCTGGCTCAGCAACTCCCCTGCAGGCAGAGAGAGAAGACAATGCATTCAAGGCACGTACTTGAAAACAGAGGCATCCTCCAGGGAAAGACGGAGCTCTGGGGCGGAGGAAACAGTGACGGGCAGGTAGCAAGGATGAGTAGGGTCCACAGACACTGGCTCAGACAAATGTGTGACCAACACTAGCAGACTGGCTTTGCTCCCACAGCCCACATTCTCAACTACATCACCATGGAGAACGTTCTAGGGCTGATGGAAGGCAGGCAATCGCCCAGACAAAGACAGCATCTGACGTTAGGCTCCTCACCTTTCTTTTCACAGGCTGACTCGGACAGCTTTATCTAGCCGTGGAAAATGGGGCAGGGTCCCTGGAGCCCAATGAAGCAGGCACTGCCAGGGAGGCTAGCATAATTAGGATTGGGAGCAGATGGGAGTCGGGCAACCAGATCGGCCTTTCAACAAAGCCCAGCATAAGCGACTTGGAAATGTGGCAAACGAAAGGTGTTAACAAGGTAAAGAGCCTTGCAAACAAAGAAGGTTTCCTAGGTGGGGTATGTGTGCACGTGTTAAAGAGCCAACACAATAGTACCTTCTGATTAATGGCGCCTAGTGAAAACCGAAAATTACCTCCCTGCGTGACCAGAGACCAGAACGAAATCTGTGTATTTATTCTGCAGGCGCCGGATTTGTTCTCTCCTGTGAGGTCATTAAATCCCTAAGAACAGCGAGGACATCCTTGTCTTAGTTTCCTCACCCCACCCCCACCGCCCACTAATCCAGCTGGTTCCATGCCCTTGCCCTACTCTCCCCGAGAGCCCTGTGCCCTCCCTGGCAAAGATCGGATCGGTGGGGGTCTCAGCTTCGCTTTATTGCATACATGAAACAAGAGTGTCAACAAGTCAAATTAAGGTCACAAAAGCATTATGTCACCCGGGGACAAACACGGCTGGGATGAAAACTTCAACCCCACGGTACCTATTCACCATTACAGGTTTGAAAAGCTGCAGACCCAAAGAATATGCTGACATGTGAAGAGACAGAAATCTCATGCCTCAAAATAAAAACTTTAAGAACCAAACTCACTGCCATTGAGTTGATTCGGACTCAGGGACCCTACAGGACTGGGTAGAACGGCCCCCGGGGATTTCTGAGATGGTAACTATTAACAGGAATGGAAAGACTCATCTTTGTCCTGCAGAGCAGCTGGTGGATTCGAACTGCTGACATTGTGGTTTACGCAGCCCAATGCTTAACCCACGACACCACCTTAAACTAGCATGCATCTAAAAGCCTCACCATCAGCAGGACCCCTATTGGTGGTGCATAGCTGAGCACAAAGTGCTGAGCTGAGAGCTTAAAGAGTACATCTCATTTAAATACACCTCACCATCACTCCCTAAGCGCCCTGCTCTAGTTACATATGGGGAAGTCAATGCTCTAGGAGGCTAGATGACAACCCCACATAGCCAGCAAGTGGCAGGCTTAGGATGGGAACTGGAAAACCCATCTCGAAAGCCCTTAGCCTCAACCTCCCAACCCCCTTCTCCCAATACAGGGTTTGCTTCTTTATACATCTCGTTCCTAGAGGTGCAATATAAAAACACGGTTTTTAAACCAAGAACCAAGCACGACATACTCATGCATTTATGAAAAACAATTCCTTGCATGCTAGCGTGAACATTATTATCTGGTCTTGGACCATAGGATAAAGGTATCATTAGAATTCTTCAGCCAAACAAGTGCAATTACTAAAGTACAACAAAATTAATTTAGTTATCATTACTTTGCCAAGGAGCCCTGGTGGTGTCATGGTTACACAGTGGGCTAGAATTCGCAAGGTCAGTTGTGCAAGACCACCAACTGCTGCTTGGGAGAAAGCATTCCGGCTCAGAAACTCACAGGGGCAGTTCTGCCCCACAGGGCCACTGTGAGTCAGCAAAGACTCGGGGCCTGTGAAAAGCCCACCCATTGTTGGCTTGCGCATATGGGTGTCAAAAGGATACTCCCAAGATCAGCAAGGAAAGGATCCCAGCATAGAAAAGCACAAGTTAAAACATGCAGACATTAACGTCTTCCAGAAAGACAGGCACCAAAGTAACTGTGTGCTAGAGCTAGACTGACCCTTGGAAGGCAGCCAGGCCAAACAGCACTTTCTCTGTTTGTAGCTCTCTGGCTTTCCCGCCCAAACTCCCACAGACAGCAGTGCCTCTCTAACCCAGGCTGCAGCGTGAGCCGCTTTTGAGCACCCCGCTCCCCTGGTTCCTCACTTCCCACCCTGAGTTTGCCCCCAGGCTTGCCCACAGACTGGGCTTCTCCAGTGTCCACGAGAACTCTAAACTCTCTCCCGGTGAGCACTCTGCTCGGCCTTGACTCAGCTCTGCTTGTCTCCAGCTGCTTGGGTGCCCAGGATAACAGCTGCACAGGCCAGACCCTTGCCCCGGGCACCCCTCAGCCTGGCAGAGTTGGCTTACTGGCTAGATAAGTTGTCGTTTTTGGTAAGGAGAAGACGGGCTTCCTAGAGACTCGAAATCCTGTACAGCAGCTGCGATACCAATTCCTATGAAACCAAGAGTCTGTCCCAGACTCCAGTGTCATCACAGCCAGGTAGCTAACTGGTTTTGATTGGGTCCTATCCCAAGTAGTGCTGCCATTCACAGAAACAGATCACAAAGGTTGGAGAGACAAAAATGTTCCCTGCAATGAGAAACTGAGGCAGAGAGGGGTTACACAGTTTGACAACAGCCAAAGAAAACACCCTGGATCGCTCCTGATCATGGGGATGGTGCAGGAATGGGCAGCACTTTCCTCTGTGGATCTGGGGCCAACTGAGTGAGAGCTGACAAGACCCAGGAGCAGCTAGAAAACACTTGATAAACAGTAGCTATTACAGCCCGCACAGTGTTCATGCATCGGGCTGCTAACTACAAGCTCAGCAGTTTGAAACCACCAGCTGCTCCTAGGGAGAAAGACAACTGACTGTATTCCCGGTATTCCCAGGCAGTCTCCCATCCAAGTATAACCAGGCCCGACCCTGCTTAGTTTCAGAGATCAGACAAGATCGGGCACGTTCAGAGTGGTATGGCCGTAGACAAGTTGGAGCAAGCCCCGAAGGACACCAAGCTGAAGGGGAAAAAGGTCAGAGGTCTTGTTCAAACCAATCCCTGTATGGGCCATCACCAGGAAGTGGTCGTTGCTGTGGGATACCTCCACAGCCTAGTGGACCTCGCCCAGTACAAACGGCGTAGGCTACTCCATTAACAGAGAGTGGATGTACCATCCCTCCACGGCCACCACTTCCTGAGGTGCACTGGCCAAGACACAAACCCAGGCCTCCCACGTGGCAGGTGAAAATTCTACCAGGCTTTCTATTTCTGTAAAGAGCTACGGTCTCAGAAACCTACAGGGGCAGCTCTACCCTGCCCTGTAGGGTAGCTATCAGTCAGAGTCAACTTGATGGCTATGAGTTTGGTTTAGTTTTTTGTTGTTTTTTCAAAATTATCTGTGATATGAATTTTTGAGAGCTTCTTCTTCACAATATGTGAAGAATTGGTGAAAGTGCATAAGAACAGTACCTAGAGTCTCTAGGGTAAAGTAACAGCCGGGCTCAAGTCCAAGGAGGGAGGATGCCTGGCCCGTGGGCCGTCTGAGGCCTGCAATCCTCAATGCCAGTTAACATCACAACCCCACTAAAGAGAAGCAGTCCCATCAGTTAGGGGTGAGTTAATTCAATGCTTGGTCAATACAGCCAGAGAATGATGTTATAAACATACAAATGGCCCTGGGCAGAAAAAAAGGTTTTTCCACCCCTGGCTTAGATTACAGGCAAAATACCACTTCACCAGAAAAGCAAACATTTCAAATAATAATTAAAACAAGATTTTTAGTATATATCTGTGATTACGAACAAATGTAACTTATAGAGATAAACCCCAAACTTGGTAGGTGCTTTAAAAAAAAATTACCCTCAGAGAATGTTGGCGATACATTACAGAAAGGGATCGTGTCTGACCTGGTCTAGTTCCATTTCCAGGAACTTGCTTAAAAGAAGAAGGGTTTTGTCTCTGGCCAGCATCCACTGATTACTCACGGAAGCACTATTAGTACAATAGTGAAAACCTGGTCACCCTCTCAAGTGCCCAGCAATGAGGAGATGGCTAAAAACTGACACAGTAACAGGAAGGGACCATCTGAAGTCATTTAAAATAACAAGACTGGCTTTTCCATGTGAAAAAGTAAATTTGAAAGTAATTAGAAGCACAAACTGCCAAGAGCACTTCCAAGGTTATTTATTTATTCAATTTTATGCTTGCGTTGATAATAAAAAGACCAAAGTGCATTTCCGTCGAAGGAGAGGCCAGCTTTAAATGCTGATGCCCTCTCCTCTGTAGGAGATTGTCTCTTCCTGCACGTTTTATAATGCAATCAGCCTTCCCGAAGATGCGGAAACCTGCGGCAGTGAGCAGAATACAAATGTGCTGAGCTTTATCAGGGCACTACTCACTCCTTCCAGGCCCATTAAAGTTATGAAAAATTGTTCTCAAATTCTTATTGTTTGTTGTTAAGGATCCCTGATGATGCTGTGGAATTAGGCCCTGGGCTGCTAACAGCAAGGTCAACAGTTCAAGCCCACCAGTGGATCTTTGGGAGAAAGATGAGGCTGTTTGCTCTCATAAAGTCTAAGGAGCAATTCTACTTTGTCTTATACACTGCTGCACATCAGAATCTACTTGGGGCAATGGTTTTGCTTTGGCTTTGCTGTTGTAGGGTTGCGCTCAATCAGAATTGACTCGAAGGTTGTGAGTTTGGGTTGGGTTGGATTTGCCATCAAGTCCAATCTGATCCATGGTGGCCCCATGTGTGCAGATTAGAACTGCTGGGGTTGTCAAGGCTGTGGCCTTACAGAATGAGACCACCAGCCCTGTCTGCTGAGGTGTCCGTGGGTGGGCTGGGACCACCAATCTCTTGACTGGTTAGTGCCACCCAGGGATCACAGCAAACTCTTAACATCTGTTGGCTTCTTTTTTCCCTCTCGGGAAGAAGAGAGAGCAAAGTGGTGCTTTCTACTCTCACAGGAGTTAGTCTTGGCCCCGCAGGGCCAATGCTACCCTGTCCAAAGGGTCGTTCTGAGCCCACAAGGACACACGATGCAGTGATATGGTTTTGGGTTGGAAGAATACAACACCAAGTTTTATCACACTATTTTTTGAATCCAAAGGAGATATATGAAACAACGCATTAGTTTCTGATCATCATTTATCAGAATTTTCAAATGCTGAACATGTGTATTTGCAATGCTTAATGACATCGTAAAAACCCAAGCTATGAAGGGGAAAAGGGTGGAGCAGGGGGGAATGGGGGGGGACGGGCTTGGGGAGCACAGTATTAAAAACAAAAACAAAAAAAACCCCAAGCTATGTTTTCAATGTAAACAAAAACCCAGTTGCTGATCCAAGTCCTAAGTTCTGAGTGTCTCTCAAAACCACCAATAGGGTCTGGAAGTTAGAACCACTGAAACATAAACAACGACATACGGTGCCTCTAGATGTGCTCAAGCCTCTTTCCGTTTTAATTTTTTTAAATAGACCCTCACAGCTGCCAACAACTTTCTTGCCTTTTTAAAGTCCCTTGTGATGCTGCATGTCACTGCAGGGACAGTCTGTTGCCCATGCCCCCTTAGGGCACAGGGCGTACCACCTGAAACTGATGAGCTGGCGACTCACCCACTTTGCAAGGCCACCCAGGTATCAGAGACAGCAAAGGTGGCGTGGTCACCTGTCCAGGAGAGAGCGGAGCCACAGCAGAGTCCAGAGAGCACAGACAGGGGACAAGTCCATGCCGAACAATGGCTCGGTTGATGGAAGGATGTGCCGCGAGGCATGCACACTGAGAGGTTGGAAAAGGAGGCCGAAGAGACCTCTGGGGTCGGTGCTTTCGGTGTGATGAGCTGTTGGCAGACGTGCTGTCTTTCTGCTCCCTGTTAGCACCACAGGGCACCCCTCGGGACCGCTGCCGGCTTCTCCTGGCTATGTCCTGCCTCTGAAGGAATGAATTCCTTAAGACTAGGTTGTCTTTTTGGAAATGGCGATTAAAAGAAAAATCCATTTTGGGAAGCGATCCAGGGATCCACCTCCGATGATGGATGCTAACTCATGCGTGCTGGAAAGAGGGGGCGACGTGCACAGTGCAGAAGCGGACTTGGGTTTTCAGACTCCAAGCCCAGAACCGTGTCCATCTCCGGATGCCCTCTACATCTGACCAAACCTATTCCCTGCACAGCCTTTAGCACAGCGCCTTAAACGATCATTTCAGCACATGGGAATAAGTGAAAAGTTTAAAACAAAAAAAGACCATGAAACAGCATTTACAGATACTCTCTAGCCTACCTGAACTGAAGGTAGAGCTTCAAAGTAAAGGTGAAAGTGAGTTAAGATTCATCATTTGTAAAACTGGTTTTGAAAAGTGTACCAACCACAACCTCTGAGAAAACCAGTTGCCGTCGGCGGAGCCAGGAGTTATTTTGTGGCCTAAAGCCATCCTGGTAGACATGCAATGAGGAACGGAGACAAGGACCCATGTCCTAAGCCAGGCTCGGCCCTTGATTTCATTCCACACACACACACACACACACACACACACCATCGGCCCTTGATTTCATTCAACACACACACCATCGGCCCTTGATATCATTCAAAACACACACACACACACACACACACACACACACACAAATAGACCAGCAGGCACTGCTGCAGGCCCTGGGAATACGGCAGGGAGCAGGGCCCCTGCTTTCCGTTCCAGGGAGGGGCACTAGCATAACTCAGAAAACCCATGCTGCACTGATAACTCAAACAGGGTGAAGCAATGGTGCCTGGTTGGCTGATTAGACGGGGTGCTGTGGGACACACCTCTCCTGAGGAGGGGTGCACTTCTCCCGTGAACAGCCAGGAGAAGCCAGCCATGGGGAGAATACCCCAAGCAGAAGCAACTCACCAGGGCAACGCCCAGCAGGGGCTGGTTGCTGCTGACTTACAGGGAAGCTGCAAGAGGAACCAATCATGGACCCCTGGCACGCTCCCTCCACGGAAAGTGACTGCAGTCGCGGCAAAGGCCCTCAAAACTCTCTGTGCAGGTTGCTCAAGGTGGCTGCTGCTGGAAGTGCGGGACACGGGACACGCCCTGGGGCCCCCAGGGAACTTGGCCAGCAAGGCCTGCTGGGCCACCAGGAAGTCACCCTGGTGTGTGGCCCAGCACCAGGCCCACAAACACTCTGAAGGAGCTGGGGCATTCACGGTCTCCAGAACTGCAGGAGCACTGCATTCTTCCTGGGAGCGCAGTGTGCTTTCGGCTCCATCCATTCCTCCTGAAAAATGAGGCAGGCCGAAAGGGCTACTTGATCATTGAGATACATCCTGAGACAGACATTCCAAAGGCAGCTGTAAAACCTTCAAAGGCCGACACACCCTCATGTGAAAGTGAGACCTTCTCCTGGAACTTCTCCCTGTGGCCCTGCAATTCTTCAAAATACAGGATGCCCCCCACCCACCACCCACCCCCGGAGTTAAAGGCACTCTAACAACATAATGAAAGTCAAGTGGTGAGGTCTGGTTTTGATTAGGATTGCCGGCAGTTGTCGGGAGAAATGCCCTTCCAAGTCTTGAGGTTTGGGGGACAGTGTACGTGGTCTCATCAGGAAGAGAGAACAATCTACAAGTCAAACCGAAACAGCAGTGCCCGGAGCTCAGGGTGCAACTCAGGACCTCAGCTTATCTCTGCCCTGGTCACCAGGCTGCGCTACATAAACAAAATGCCAACACCTTCTCCAACTTCTCTGTAAGGTTCCCCAGTGTGTGACAGTTACAGGCAGGAGGAGACAAGCAAAGACCACCGTTGTGTCGTCCCCTGTGACTCATGCACTGATCCCTGGGGTGCACGCCCTGACCGGGCTGCATGCATCACCTCCTTTTATGGCAGGTGCTTCATCTGGAGTGGGGGGGAGAGAGCGCGCGCTCAGCTTTCTTTGTTTGGCCCAGCTCCTCAGAGAAAAGGGCTGTGTCCCCCTAGTACTCATGTCCGCTTACCAATTACAGAAAGCTGTTCTTGGGGAGCAGTCATGAGGACTAAAGATCTCAGGTAGGCGACTCCAAAGGGGATCTGGTGGTGCTGGGATTGAGCACTTGGCTGTCAACTGTGAGACTGGCAGTTCAAATTCACCCAGCAGCTGTGTGGTGTGGCAGAAAAACCTGGTGGTTAGCTTCCCTAAAGATGGGGACCAAGAAAACTCTCGGGGGGCACTACGGGGTCAACATCTGCTCAATGCCAGCGAACAACAGGCTACAGACAAGAGAGCGTCGGGCCTGAGACCACAGCACCTCTTCTAAGCACTTGGCAAAATCCCCAACAGAAGGGGCGAAGCAGTGCAGGGCCCCCCTAGTTTTGTCACTTGGCTTACATGATAAGCTCACACGTCCCTTTCATGACGTCTCCTTCCTTTGTGTGTTTGTTTTATTCACACATGTTCCAATCCTCTGTACCTCTCTTTCCTGTCTCGCTCTCTTTCCCAGTGTGGCAGTTTCAGGTCCCCTTCCCTACGGCTCCCCCCTTTTCCATCACCGGCAGTAAAGCAAGTACGTTCCACCTTCACTTCTCCCCAGCCGGACTACTCTTCATCCCACCCCCCAACCGTTCAAAAGACTTCCAGGTCTCAGAATCCCCCGGAGACCCTAAGAAGCTTCCTCCCCTGAGAGTCTCTGACAGCACGGCAGAGACTGGAGGTCACCTTCAGAGGGGTCCGAGCCGAAGTCTGAGGCATCAGCAGGCCCAGAGTAAGTCTTCCTGGTGAGCGGGGCTCACATACCAGCTAAGACCCAGGACAAACAACTCCAGGATTTGAGTCTCCGAGCGGGAAGGCTTGCCTTTTGGCTTTCGAAGAGGAAATGCTAGCAGAATGAAAGGTGGTTTCCTACCACAGTTCTCAAAGCCTGCTATTCTCAGCCTCTTCCTCTGTTCCAGAGGAGCCCAGATGAGCGACAAATCACAATCCCATAAACAGTGCACAAAGCACCTTTTTTAAATTAAAGTTTTGTTTCCTCTTTCTCTGGAATGTCTCAAAATGGGCCAGCACAGCAGAACCTTTCCACGAGACGGCTTTCTGACAAGAAATTGTGCCTACAGATGGCATGTACACTGAAAGAGCTCACGGGATCCCCGCACGTGGCTCGGGCAGTCAGCACAGGCTCAGACAAATTCACGAGACTAAGGCCCCATAGCAGGACACAAGGCAAGAAGCTAGAGGTGCTCAAGGAAACAGGATGGCTCAACTCTCAGGGGAAGGACAGCAGCTAAGGCCTCCCCACCCTCTGCTGAGTGACAGCAAGGAAAACAAAGTGAGCGAGTCCTATGTTGGCGCAGCCCTGGTTTCCCTTCAGCTGCTAAGCTCGAGGTTGGTGGCTCAAATCCACCCACCAGCTCAAGAAGAAAGGCCTGGGAATCTACTTCTATGAAGACTACAGGCAACAAAGCACAATGAATCGATGTGGCTGAACGACAACAAGCCATCTCACCCACGGAGTCCATCACAGGGGTGGACTAGCTGGTGGCACTGCCCCCTGCTGTTCTATGCTGTTCTCAATTCTGACTCAAGGGAACCCTAGGGGTCTGAGTGGACCTGCTCCTCAGGGGTTCTGAGGCTGGGACCTTTTGGAAGCAGGAGACGAGGCCTGTCTTGTAAGAAGTCACCTATTTGGGTTTGAACCATTCACCTGCCTGCTAGCAGTCCAGTGCTTAATCAAACATTTGCACCACCACAGTGACAGTACATGTGAGTACAGTCAGCTTTACGGGGGTAGGGGGTGCTCAAGACCTCTATATAAAATGGTGTCACATTGCCATACAAACCCATACATCTCTCTCCCGGTATACTTTCTCAACTCACTGTCACTGAGTGGTTGCCAGCTCATGGTGACTCTACAGAACAAGGTGGCACTGCCCCCTGTGAGTTTCCTAGACTATAACTCTTTTAGGGATCAGAAAGCCCCGTCTTTCTGCTGTGGAGCCACTGGTGTTTTCGAACTTTCAACCTTGAAGATTGTAGCCCAATGCATAATCACTACACTACCAGTGCTCCTTCTGTATCCTCTAAGCCATCTCTAAATTGCTTGTAATAAAACCTCACACAATGTAAATGCTATGGAAAGAGCACAATCCACTTCCCTTTGGCCACCTACTGGCTTCTTTTTTTTCCTCCCTAACTCCCTTGAGTGTTTTGGATCTGTGGCTGACTGAATGTGAAACCGCTGACAGGAGAGGACCAACCATACATTCCGGGGAAAGGGCAAGCTGAGTCCTGGTACCGTCTTCTTCTCCCCGAAGGGTAAGAGGTCTGGCACTGATGGACTTGGGTTAAAAGGGACTCAGGACAGAGCTCTGCCTCTGTGTTTCCCACCATTCCCTCCCTCCCTGCCGGCCGATAGCTCCTCAAGACCCAGGTGCCTGCACTGGGCTCCATTCTCATGGCTAGGGGTCTATACACGTACAAATCCACCCAAAAGAGGAGAAATATTTCCCGCTCTGGGTACAGTTCCAGCAGACTTGGCTGAGGATCAGACATGCCTCCCAGATCAAAGCGTTTGGGGTGGGAGATTTGGGAAGGAGGCGAGCCCAAACCTAACTTGGCCCTCCTCTCTCTCAAAATGCAACTGGGGATTCCAAAAAGCCCCCGCTGCCGGACTGAAGCACATTCAGAAGGTCACTCTTTATTTTGGTATCTTGTCACCTACTTCTCACGAGAAAGTGATTCTGGGCTCAGAGAAGTTGGTACAGGCAGCTGAAGAGCACTCAGATGAAAGAAAGCTGTCTCCCTGCAGCGTCCACGCTTAATATTTGAGCATGGATGTGGCCCTGCAGCGTCGAGGAGGAGGAGGAAGAGCAGGAGGAGGAGGAGGAGGAGGAGGAGTCATTGTCGC
Organism: Echinops telfairi; assembly: GCF_000313985.2. Taxonomy (NCBI): domain Eukaryota; kingdom Metazoa; phylum Chordata; class Mammalia; order Afrosoricida; family Tenrecidae; genus Echinops; species Echinops telfairi. The sequence goes on along the minus strand of NW_022103906.1, from coordinate 46,068,985 downwards.
TGGGAAGTACGAGTGGTGGCAACATACTCATCTGTTAACGAGAGGTTGGCGGCTGCAGGCCACTCAACGGTGCCTCATAAGAAAGGCCTGGTGACCTGCATCTGAAGAGCCAACCAATCCCCTTGGGCAGCTTGCTGTTCTGACACACAAAGGGTGGCCCTGAGTTGGAACTGACTCAACTGTGACTTTTTAAAGTTTTTCACCTGATTCTGAAGAGTTAAGAGTGTCACTTGACACCCTTTAAGGGTGGCCGGAAACTACACACAGGGCTTCTGAACCTTCATGGAAAAGTTCCATGATATTTTCATTCCATTTTCCATTAATCTTTTTAAGCCCCCTTTGGGGGCTTCCTGTCTCCTAATAAAGAAGATGATAAGACTTTCTATAAATTCATTTTTCTCTATGGAAGAAAGGGAGGAGGAGGAGGAAGAGGAGGAGGAGGAAGACGTGCAAAGGCTCAGGTTGGGTGAGGAGCCAGGAGGGGCCCATGAGACAGCAGGAGTCCACACAGACTTCGCGTTGGAAACACAGGCAGAGGGCTGTACGGCTGGGGGGACCCTTGAGACGGTTCCACTTCCTTATAATGCAAGTGAGTGATCCTCAGGATGCTGACTGTCCACTACAGGGAATCAGTCCAGCTGGGATCCACTCCCAAGCCTCCTTCACAGAAGAGCCAGAGCAGACATCAAGCCCTGTGCGGTCAGTGCCATCAGCCCACTCCTAGGCAGACAAGTAACCAGAATGCATCTATGATGCTCTTTAAGAAGCCCTGACCTGCAGGAACAAAGGAAGCCCAGCAGTGTCCAGCCTTTCCAGCCACTGAAAATAGGTCACTTCACAGATGACCTTCAGTTTCAAGCCGAATCTAAAGGGAGACACAACATCATCACAATCATAAACATAATCATGTTAGTTAAAGGTCAGGGATGACCGGGTATGAGACACAGAGCCTCAGAGAAGCCACTTCTTGGAGCCTGTGTGGAAACTACTTCGACATCTCTCTGTCTGTGAACCACCCTTTTAGTACTTGCCCAGCCATGGCCTCAGTTTACCTCCAGGCTGTTCCCAGAAGCCTCTCCGCCATCACCAACAGGAAACTGCCATGTCTCAAATCAAACGGTGGATGCCCGCCCACCTGGCTCCCAACCCACAGTGACTTCTCTCCCAGCCTTCCTGTGTCCCTAAAAAGTATACTCCATTCTTTTAGTTATTTCAGACCAAAAATTGTAGAGTCACTGTTTAACTCCTTCCCCGCCCTCATCCACCACATCAAGTGCACCAGCTCATCCTGCCAGACCTGGTTCCAAACACCCAGACTCTGACCACCTGGCTCAGCCCAAGCCCAAGGCACCGTCCCCTCGGGAATGCAACAGGGTCCCCACACCCCACAGTCCAAGGGCGCCTCTGCCCAGGACCCGAGGACACACACAACCTCACAGCCACGCAGAATTTTGAGGGACCTGCTCCCATGAGGATATCTCCTGTCCCTCTCCCTCTCGCTGTGCTCATCCTGCACTGGGCCCACAGGGTCCTGGCACAGCACCCTCCTGTCTGACCACTCGGCTCCCTGCCCCTTCCTCCCAGACACACTGCATTCAGGTCTCTGCTCAAACAGCCTGGCCGCAAAAACGGCTTCCTTGATCACCCCGTCCACAAGGCAGTGTCCTCCACTGCCGGTTACTCTGTATATGCTTGTTTTAGTTTTCATCAGACTTAGACTGACCTGACAGACGCTGGTGGACTGAGGGCCTCCTCTACCAGACTGAGCTCCACAAGGAATCTTATCTTGTTCATAACAGGTCCCATGGAGCCCCGGGGACACACAGTTAACCACTAGGCTTCTGACACGTTGGTGGTTCGAACCCACTCATGGCCTCTGCTGGAGAAAAACCCGGTGAACAGAAAACCCTTTGGGACATGAGGTCACTGTGAGTGGGCATCGACTCAGCAGCAACCATCAACAACAACTAGCAACAACAGAGATGCTGGTCCCTAAAGCCGCAAGAACTGCACGCATCACACAGTCAGCCACCAGGTATCAGAAATCCCTCAGGTCTGTAGATCTGAGGCGCCAAAGCTGACAGACAGTGTGCTATCAGGCCACAGGGGCCCAAGTGTGCAATCTCTTCTTACAAAGGGCTCAGACCTGCCTGGCGAGGGGAGGTCCCAACCCCCCTACCAGCACAGTCCTCGCTGCTCCCCACCCCACCCCACAGCCAAAGAAGCAGAAGTGCTCTGCACAGCCACCCCGCTTTCCTGGGTTACCTGGATCCTGGCGTTGTTGTTCAGAAACATCACAACAGATCTGCCTGGGCATCTTCCGCTATTTCCTAAACTAGGGGGATTGTCAGGCTCAGAGTCTTCACAGAAGCCGGAGTGTGTTGCCAAAAGTGCCCTCCTTTGGACTGTGGTAGAAAGGGGGCTATTTGAGAGTGAGGAGGCAGAGGTCCAACAACCACTGGCCTGGTGTAGTAGTTGGGGTGTGGGGTACGAGGAGTGCACGGCTAAGACCAGCTCGCAGGGAACCTTCCTTCCCCGGCCTGGGGCAGACTGCCTCACAAAGATGTGCTGCTCTGCGGAGTTCTCCGGAGGGCCTCCGCGGGTCTGGAAGCACTCTCTCCCATAGCGCCCTCCTCTCTGAACCTCTGCCCTGCAAACGCCTGCCACCTTGGTCTCTTCCTTCCAGGGTCGGCTGACTCCACCTTGGTTGCCCCTCCCTATACATGGGCAGTAAGCGGCCACAGCATAAAGCCACCTCAGATGTCTCTCCTGTCTCCAGGATCACTGTCCTTTGTTGTCTGATACACAGTGCCGTGAAAGCCCTTCTTTCGTATCTTTAGCTGGGAGGGTAAACGCAGACCCTACTGTTTACTCCCTGTTGGATGGCAGTGGTCTAAACCATCCCTTTTCAAATGGAAAGCCTACTGTCAAAATAAAACCCCAAATCAAACTGCTCGCCCAAAGACACGGGATGAAAATGTAAGTCTCAGACTGCCAGGAAATGTGTCCAGCACGCAGAGACATCACCGATGGGAAAGGGCTGCTATGGGCGTGCCTCAGAGACACTGTGGGCAAGCAGGGTACTCCAACGTCGTGGCTTCCCGGGGCCATAGAGGGGTAACGTCTGCACTTTACAGTCGTCTATGAAGTGTGCGGCGGCACGATGACCCAGTCTGAAAGCCTCCAAGAATGACCACAGCGTGATGCAGACACGGCGTGAGCATGCGCAGATGCGAGAACGGCACCAATAGTCCTGTTTGACGCAGGGCTGCCACCAACCTCCCATTTGTAAATCAGTGCGGATCTGCAAAGGGGGGTGTATATATAGCGAGGCATGCTGTATTTATGATGGTATTAATTTATTATATCATTATGAATATATTCTTTATGATGACTTCATTTGTGCTTGATGTGATATTCATGGAAAATGAAATTCAAGTCGAATCACATAGAAAGTACTCAATAGAAAGTACTCAATCACATAGAAAGTACTAACATGTGACCCCAAACCACTACCATTGAAATCAACTCAGAGCAATCCTATAGGATGAGCAGCATTTCTCCCATGGGTGCCCAAGGCTGTAAACATTGACAGAAGCAGACTGCCATGCCTTTCTCCCGAAGAGGGGCTGGTGGATTTGAACAACTGACCTTCTGATTAGCAGCCAAGTGAATAACCACTGTGCTACCACCAGGGTTCCTTACTAGGTGGCACGACCTACCAGTTACTACAAAACTAATAGGTCAAAGTAGTTAATAATAATTGATGGTTATACATGGTCAAGGAACAGCAACAACACGGAAACATGACCTGATGATGGCTGTGGACGGACAAACACCAAACAGCTGACCCACTTCTCTGCCACCCACCTCTCATCAACTAGAGACATGCGAGCTTGGCTTCCCTCTCCTCCCCCACTTCAACCTTGGGAAATTACTCTGCTTACTGCAAGGATAAGGGTACAACATGAGGCATACAATTTAGTTCTTCTAACACCAGCCCAGCAAGCTTCAAGGAGTTAACAGGGATTTGCATAAAGAGGAGGAGGCCCCGTGGTGCAAAGAGTGTTTGGCTGTAACCAAAAAAGAGGTCCAAGCCCACCAGCCAGTCCACAGGAGAAGAGACCTGGCAGCCTGCTCTCCTGAAGACTAGGTCCCCCCCGAGAAGTGTTCCCAACAGCGCAGGAAACCCAGTTCTGCCCTGCCCCCTCGGGTCATGATGGGTTAGAATTGACTCCACAGTACACAACCACAACAGGATAAGAAGCGGCAGTAACATCTCCTCCTTTCAGTATCAAAGCACACAGTAAACCATTTCCTGACTCAAAAATCCACTCATAGGAACACCACCTTCCTCTCCACCCAGACTGGAAATTGCTCAGGTTTCAACAAAATGAACAGAAAACTAAACAGCTACCATAATAACAGTGTCTCTCACCTGTGAGAAAACTTACTCAGATGTTTTATGGCTAATAAAAAAGCTCCTAATGTCTTGTGCTGAGAAATCAGAGCAAATTACATCAAGCTCTGTAATGGAAGCCCATGTGTATCAGGGACAATTAGTTTTAGAAAGACATTGGAAATAAATAAGTATGGCCAGCCCCCACACTGCACACACTTGGCTAATGAAAAATCATCAATGGCTCCATTCCTCTTAGCAGCGCTCTCGCCGATGCTTCCAACAACCCTACCCACGCAAGCCCCCCATGGCTCTGTGTTCCGGGTCAGTGCCCAGTCTTGCTGTTCAGCACACTGGGAGCTTCCCCTCTCGGCTTCTTCTTCCCTGTAGCTCCAGCTCGGCCTCTCTCTATATACCCTCATCTCTATATCCCACGACGGACTGAGCACCAAGAAATCACAGCCACGGGGATGCTTCCAGAACACTGCTGGCTTTGTGAACTGGCAGAGAAGCAAACCAGCCTCCAAAGCATTGCTACTTCAAGAGTATGCCTTCCACTTTACAGCAAGTAGACGCAAAAAATACTTTTGGAAACATAAGCCTTGTGGGCTAGAAACCATCAGGGGTGAACCATAGGTGAGCTTTGTCTTCTATACCTAGTTCACGGTTCAATGAATTTCAGATTACCCACTGTACAGATTCCCCACTGTACAGATTCCCCACTGTACAAAAGCTACCCCAAACATACGGCCATCGAGTAGATTCCAACTCACTGAGACCTTACAGGACAAAACTGCTCTGTGGGGTCTCTGAGGCTACGATCTCTGCCAGAGGCAGGCTGCCTTATCTTGTTCCCATGGAGTGGCTAGTGGGTTCAAACCGTCAACCTTCTGTTTAGCAGCCCAACATTTAACCCACTGTACCACAAATGACAGAAAGGACAAAGTAGCATTGAACAGAGAGGGTGTACTCTAATAACATCTAAAAGCTAACTCTGCTTATTTATAGACCGTGTGACCTGAAGGAATGTAGCCTCTTCAGGCTTGTTTTTCTCATCTCTGCACCAAGGATGGTCAATGTCAAACAAATGCCACCAGTCTCTGTGATTCAAGGATTATAAGTAATAAAATCCAAGACCAGAGGAGGAACTGGTATTAGAGCTTAAATTCTGATTACCCAGTTTGCAGAAGGCTACGGATGACAGTGAAAGCCCCAAATCCATTTGCAGGGTCCTTGCGTGGTCCTCGAGTCTCCGGTGAAACACCTTTGACCATCGACCAAGATGTGAGTAACTTTGCTCTCAGACAGAGAGCATTGGAAAGTGGGCAAATGCAGATGTAGTTAGGTTACAATTCAACATCATTTGCTCTTCCTTTTGACCCATCTTTAATTTGTTCTAGTTTTAATATTTTACACGTTCTTCTCTACTGGGGGTTTTCTTTGTTATTGTTGCTGGCTTCTTTTTGGAGAGGTGTAAATTTCTATTTACATGAAATTCAGGATACGTAAATCTATAGAGGTAGTGATTGGATTTATAGTTTCTTGGGTTAAGGAAGGGGGTGTCATGGGGAGCTACTGAGTACAAGAAAGAAAAAAATTTGTTGTGATGATGACTACATAACTTGTTTTAATATGTTTAAACCCTGAATTGTATGATGTGAATTTTTGGACACCAAAACTGTTAAGTGACTAATAAAACTTGAAAGAATCATCCCAGTGTAAATTTAATTAGTTTCCTTTTTCTCCCTACCAGTGTTTTCTTATTTTAAAGTTTTATTCTAATTATAAAAATTAACATGGGCTCACTTACTAAGTGTTTAAAAAAAGTAAGATGTACATGTAAAAGGAAACATGTGATCACCCTCCCCCACCCTTCTTCTCATTATCCAGTGTTGGGCTGGAGTTGCTCACATAGATGACAAATCACATACGAGTATGTAGACAGCATATATGCTTTGCTGATTTCTCTTCTACCAAACAGAATCATACCGTAAGCAAAGCTGCAAGATGTCTTCATTTGACAACACAGTACCTTAGAGTCCAGTTGAAAGTGAGAACAACACTTGTTCCCAATTTCTGTATCCATCGAATAGCAAAGCTTCCGCCCCAACCAGTATGTATACCTGGTCTCCTGTCAGACATTATTATCTTAAGAGAGTTCCCCCTTCTCGTCTTGCTTCCTTCGCCGCACCTTGGCCACTCTTTCCTAAACCATCTCCTGCGTCCCCTTGGTGGGTGTGCTTATAAGCCCACATTCCAACCCCGAGTCCTTCCCAGGCAGAGCCTCTCCCTGGGGGCTTGTTCCTGCTCGGAGGGTATCGGACCAGTCAGGAATGGGACAGTGTCTCAAGTGTGTTGGGCAAGCTCCAGGCACCTGGCCCGCCACAGCTCAATGTCGGCTCGGGCCATCTATGGAAATGTTATTCTAGGCCAACAGGTCATGGTGCCCTGGATGCGTCTAACAAACCCAAATTGCACATTTGGTTAAGAAAAAACAGTTATCCAGCAAGTTGCAGCCACTAGTATAATTATCCTTCCCTTTCCTCATCCCTTAAGGACCCCTGCAGACACCGTGTTCTAGACATCGGGTGACTAATGCCAGGGTCCACAGTTTGAATCCACCAGTCATTCCTAGAGAGAAAGATGAGGCTTCCTGGTCCCCTCAAGATTTACAGTCAAAGAAAGACTATCTAAGGCCCCTATGGAGTCAAAAAGAGTCGATGACAGTGGAATGATAAGTAAATATCAATTTGATGGCAACAGACTTGGCTTTGAGGAGTCTGGGTGCCTCACTGGGTCAAGTGCTGGGTTGCTAAGAGAAAGGCAGGTGGCTCAAACCACGCAGCCACACGGTGGAGAAAGAGAACGCTGACTGTCCCCCTAGTGATGTGCAGTCTCAGGAACCTCTGGATCAGTTCTACTCTGTCCTCTGGGGTCCCTTCAGAATCGACTCAACTACAGAATGTCTGTCTATCTGTGTTTGTCCACCCCCTTCCCTTAGGAGCCGGCAGAGACGAGAGAGCACACGAGTCTGAGTGGGGACAGTCTCTAGGTCTCAGTTACACAGACTCTCTGGGCCAGACCTCTAATCCTGCCCAGCCTGTGGGCCACTCCCCGAGCCCTGGCTGTGAGCAGGAGCAGCTGCCAGATGGAGATGGAATGAGCGGCTGAGGATTAGCAGCTTCTGTGTAAAGCTCCTGTGGTGCCTCCAAGGCCCCCGTGGCAAGGAGGTCAAGGAATCTTAATCAGGAGGCAGGGATGGGAAACGGAAGGTCACTCACTGCTAAGCCCGTTTCCACCCTGCATTTTTCAGCTCTTAAATTTCATCACGGCAGATTTCACGGAGTGCCAGTAAGTTTGCACACCCTTTGTTCAGTGTGGATTGTGTAGAGATGATCGGCCCCTCCCTAGTACACATCCACCTCCTATGTCCACACACAGTCCTTACCGATTACAGAGCGTGTGGGCATAAACTCCATGAACAGTAAGGACTGGCTATTCGAATCTCTCTGAAGCCAGAGCTCCCCACGGTTTTTAAATATGGCCGAGGAGGGAAACTTACAAAGCTACCCTAAATCAGTCAGCAATGCTGAAACATGACTTTGGTGTTTATGTGAGCCCTTTGCCTATTCCCAAGACCTGCCTCAAACCCCACGCATGTGAAAATATTACTGTGTGCAATTCTAGCTCTTGGTGGAGGTCTTATGGAAATTCTATTTCATGTTGAAACTTCACTGACAGCCGAGGGGCTTCCCAAGTGTGCAAAGGACAGGTAGGTTCTACTCAGCATCAGAACCTAACAACTTACTAGAAACGCCTTGAGGGGGCCCTGGTGGCGTAGTGGGTTAGGTGTTAGGCTGCTAACCACAAAGTCAGCAGTTCTAATCTACCAGCTGCTCTGCTGGAGAAAGGAGAGGCTTTCTATTCCCGTAACGAGTTGCAATCTCAGAAACCCACAGGATGTATAGGGTTGCTCGCAGTCAGTCGTCTTGGAGACAGCAAGTGAGTGAGACACGCGTTACCTCCAGAGCTGCACGATGCAATGATGAACGTCAGATAAGCGCTGCATCGGAAAGGAGGGTGGTGCTGTGCTGGCTTCCAGGGGAAGACCCCACTCAGCCCCATCACACAAAAGCAGAGGGTCCCTGGGCAAAAAGTTTTCAACGCTCTACGCCTACCTTTCCACAACTCTATGGGGCACCTGGTTGGTACAAACAGTTAACAAGCTCTACTGCTAATTCAAACCCTGGAGATTTGAAGCAACCCAAAGGCACCCAAGAGAAGGCTCTTGTGGTCTACCACCCCCAATCAGCTCGTGAACGCCCTGGGGGGCACACAGGGCAGCCGTGATTGGGGTGATGCGACCCTTGTTGATGTTCGGTGCTATTGAGTCGGTTCAGACCGTAGGGACCTACCTTACACACAGAAGGAAACGCTGCCTGGTCCCGGGACATCCTCGCGATTCTTCCTATGCCCAGGCCCAGGATGCGGCCACTGTGCCAAGCCATCTCCTGGAGAGCCTGCTTCTTATTTCTTTCCCCTGCCAAGTAGGATGTCCTTCTCCGTGTGACCCTTCCTCGGTGTCAACTGGCATGGGCATGTTACCATGTGCCTCACGGGCTGCAGCTCGGACAGGATGCGATCATGCGTTTAGCAGGAGGCTGGCTGCCCGGTGCAGAGCTCAGAGGTCACTGACCCTGGTCACAGAGATTGCCCAGAACGGTCAGCCTGACCATGGCAATTGACTCCTAAGGGTGGTAGTGACCCACAGCCCGGTGGGACTAGCTGGAGCAGGCAGATGAGGTGGCTCCCTGGGGCGTATGACATTGGGCGGTAGACAGAATTAGTCCGAGGTGGGTGATGAAGTGAAGAGGCAGGCAGGGCAGACAGCTGGATCCAGGGGCGTGACAGAGGAAGCTGGTCTGCCCGAGAAAGAAAACAAGAGCAGGTCCTCAGGGACAGGCAGAAGTGGTGCTGAGAGCCGACAGCGCCCACAGAGAAGGGCAGGTGAAGGGACAGAGGACAGATGGAGGCCTTGAGACAGGGGACCAAGGGACTGAGGGTGGTGGGGCAGGTCGGAGGCAAGATAGGAGACAGGAACCTGAGACGGGGTCAGAGGGACCGAGCGAAAAGGACTGAGGTAGGGGCAGGCTGACTGCAGACAGAATGGCAGAGGAGACAGAATACACCAAAAGAACAGGCTAGGGTGGGACAAAGAGAGAGGCTGGAGGAGTGGATCGATCCCAAGTCGCAAACCACACAAGGAAGGTTATATGCAAGGGGCTTCGGAAAATGTGTGGGAAAAAATGAAATGAAGAGATAATGGGTTTTCACCCTACAAACGTTTGGAGGGAGCCCTGGTGGCTGTAGTGGTTGCGATCCGCAAATTCGGCAGTTCAAAACCACCAGCCACTCCTAGGGACAAAGACAGGGCTTTCTATACAGTCTCAGACACCCACAGGGGCAGTTCCACCCTGTCCCAAAGGGTCGCCAGGAGTCAGAATGGACCCGATACGGCGGGTTATGGGTCTTGCTTTTGTTTTGTTTTTCTATTTCATGTTCAGCCCTTGGATTCTGAAGGGGCTGTTGTCCAGCTAACTGGCGTCCACTCCTCCTCACGGTGCCCATGTAGGTCACAGTAGAGCTGAGGTGCATGCCGCTGTCACTGGCTGCGTGCAGGGAAGAGCACCACCAGGTCCTTCTTCCAAGGAGCCTCGGGTGGATGTGAGCCCGAACT
>NW_022103906.1:46056123-46058749 GCF_000313985.2 Echinops telfairi | reverse complement strand
GGGGGGGGGGGGGCAGGGGGATTGGATATCGTGACTCATCTGCACCACCAGGGACTCCTGACCAGCGCAGAGCAATCAAGACCTGGCTTTCAGGAGTGCACACTTCTCTCATTACGGCAAGGCGGCCCTCTAATCCGTGTCTTGGTCTGGAGGACGAAGGGTGGCTGTGACTAACAGTGACAACAACGATGACAATAAATTAATACCAAGATCGTGTTTGAAGCCCTGACTTTAAGGGTAGTCACGGTCAGCAGGGGCCCTCCTGCTAGAAGAGAAAGAGCCCTGAGTGCTCGCTTCCCACGCTGCAGACCCGACAAATGGGGTGCGGCTCGGGCCTTGAGCTGGAAAAAGGAAGAAGTTGAACTAGTTTACCTCTAGGGACGGGCCGGCTTTAAATAGTCTGTTCTCGCTTAAAATACTACGGAAAAGTACTTCCAACTTTCTTTTCTAGGCTTCCCACGTGAAGCAAGTGCCTCAGAAATGAAGCAGGACGTCGAACAGACTCCTAAAGAGGCTGGCCACACATGGCCTGGGCTCTTACCGTCCAGCACCCTCGTCCTCTGACGCCAGCGCCCAGGAGAAGGCACATTATATCTGCGGAAGGTCCCCAGGCCGGCACAGAGCACTGTCCCCTGCCCGGGGTCTCCCGGGGAGTACAGGCAGTGTGATGAGGCCCGAGCTCTGCCCTTCATCCCTGTGGCTCTCCTCAGAGGGAAGCAAGCAGGGGTGAGATGTAACGCTCCCCAGGAATAAAAGTGCTTTTCACCCCGTTCTGCAAAGCTGTGCCCTCCAGGAGAGCTCTGCTCCAGGCTGCTTGCCCACCTCTGTGGCTCTGCTCCGACACCAGCCTGTCACTCCAAATGAACCAACTGAGCCAGGCTGCTCTGGCCAGGCCGGGCCCTCTGTCTCTGGGAGGAGAAAGCGGTCTCTCGAGAGTGCAATAAGGATGAGTCCCAGGGTCACCTTCCGGCTTACCTTCAGCAGCTCGGCCTCCTCCCAAGGACACTGGCATCCCTGGAGTCACTACACACTCCAGTGGGGACAGCCGGGCCCTCGCTTTGATCCAGAAGAACTGTAATCAGAAACCAGTGCCATCGAGTGGATCCTGAGGACTTCAGGTGTGTCAGAGGAGAAAAGGCTCTGCTGGCTTTTCCAGAAGTAGGTCACCAGGCCTGGCTGCCCAGCTGCCTCTGGGTGGACTCGAAGGGTCAACTTCTGGGTTAGTGGCTAAGCAGGGACCACACAGCGACTCTAGGGGAAAAAATCCAGTCTCCCTTACAGTGGACTGCTGTCATTTCCGAGTCTTTTGGCCCTGGCCCCACCCAGGTGGAAGCTGGGCCAGAATGGGGGTGGCCAACCTCAGGACTGAGGGTTTAAAGGGCAAGGGTGCTTTCTACAAGCACCCACTTCTCCACTAGAAGCCAAATACACGTCTAACCTTCACAATAAGGTAACTCTGCCACGCAGGATTCTGCTCTGAGATCTCATCAGCTGAATGGACATAGAAACTCCCTAAATGATCAGATAATCTAGTCAAGAGTTAGCAGTAAGAAACCAGACATGGGGGCCAGGAGGGAGGATGGGTGTCCTTCGATGCTGAATCTCAAGGGCAGAAAATGGAGCAGAGACTGAAGGCAACTTGGAAGCAAGGCACAAGATGTGTGGATGAGCCGCAAGCACATGAGACCCCAGGGAAGGGCAGTACTGGCCTCGCCTGTGTCCAGTATGAGCAGCATCCCAGGCCAGACCACCCGGGACAGCATACACCAGAGAAAGGCACAAAATTGGCCAGACTATCTTGGGGATCTTAAAGAACACTCGAAACCCCACCCTGAAGGTTCAGGGGGCAGGGGCGCAGAAGACTAAATAAGAACCTCTCCAAACCCTAAGTTTCTTTTCTGCTGGGGGACCTGACTTAATTGTCTTCTTCGGTTTAGGGAGATGGTGTAATGAAGTGGAGGCGGCTCCGAGCTAGAAGGAATCCATGATATTATCTAATCTAACCTCTCCTCTTACAACCTGAGCCAAAGCCCTCCAGGGTTTAGGGAGCCTGGCTCGGGGAAACTGGCTGACCAGCGGGAGCCAGGCGTTCTCATAATGGACTGGTGTCAACTTCCAACTCACTGCCCTCCTTTCTTCAAGTAACACATATCCTGACTGCCAGTCTCCTCTGCAGACGCTTAACGACTGCTCTCCATTTCCAGAACACTATAGTATACAATACTGCATGCAAAGACAACTGTGTGTGTGTGTGTGTGTGTGTGTGTATGTGAGAGAGAGAGAGACATTGTCAGCTGCCTACCCAATATCCATCATTCTCCTCTTCCTTCCTCACACAACACTGGATAGCAGGAGGGAGGAAAACACTTCTAATTAAAACGCTTGCCTTTGCAGATTCCCTTCGGGATCTGGATACCAGATGCAGTCAAGTTGATTCCAATCGCGTGTCGCCATGCTGTGCTCGCTTCTTTTCACAAACAGATCACCAGGCCGTTCTCCTCAGGCATCGGGGTAGACTCAAACCACCAAACTTCTAGTTCTCAGCCAAGCGCATTAACCGTTTGCACCAACCGGGTCTGGGTACCATGGACTGGTTCTTGGCAATGAAACGGCTGCAGCAGTTGGG
>NW_022103906.1:46006312-46056020 GCF_000313985.2 Echinops telfairi | reverse complement strand
CTCTTTTGTGACAGAAGCACTATCCCTTTTCCTTCTACTTTTTCCCTGCCCAGAAATGCAGGCGGGAAGCCTAGTGGAAAACAGGAGGGCAGAAGCCCAGGAACACAGTGTCACAGGGTGCAAAGGTGCAGGCACCCTGCGCTGGAATGCACCAGCCCTGCACTGCCGACACACGCAGAACCTTGCTCACACTCGCTGTCAGTAAAGTGACTGGACGGGCGAGAAGGATCTAAGCGTCAGGATTTGCCCCTTCTCTGAGGGAGGGCTGTTGTAGCCCAAGGAGCAAAGGCCTGGCTCTCCCTGAAGGTTCAGTCCTTCATCATTTTCACCGGGGGGCGGTGGCAACACCGTGCTGAAAGCGCTCCCTGTCTCTGATCGTCAGCCCTCTGGTCTTACCGTCGCCGGCGCAGCGAACCGCTACCTTTGTAAACTGGAAATCTCCTCTGCTCCGACGTCCTAAGCCCAAAGTCCTCACGGTCACCCAGCTGATTTCGACTCATGGTGACCCTATAGGACAGAACGGCACCTGTGGGTTCCCGAGACTTGTAACCCTTCACGGGAGTAGAAAGCCTCCTCTTTCTCCCACGGAGGGCTGGCTTTGAAACTGCTGACCTCAAGGTTATCAGCCTAGCACGTAACCACTTTGCCACCAAGACACCTAGGTTGAAGGAAACTTCGTGAGCACTGCATCATGGGCCTCTGGCAGCGGGCCCATCCTCCTCTCTGGTACCGCGCTACTTTGGCATAAGCAACCTCCAACATCTCCGTGTCCCCAAACACATGCCACCTCTTCACGGCTTTAGCCAAGCCCTTCTGCATGTGTGAGATGCCTTCCCTTTTTCTCTCTCCTCCAGCAGCCACCCCCCACTGCCCCACCACCCCAGCACACTTCAACTCAAACTGCCCAATTCCTCTACCAGGAACCTTCCCCTGCCATCCTGATCCTGAGGGAATCAACCCCTCCCTCCCCCAAACGGCCTCAAGAACTCTCCCTGAGTTCCTCCCACAAGGACACTTCCAGGGCTGTATCAAACTCGGAGCTCCTTCTTCTTGCTCTCCACATTCTCAGTGCCTGGCATATCACCTGCCAGTTCAACTAGAAGGTAACGGAAAACACACCGAAGATGCACTTAAACAGCGCCACCCCCACCTGGAGCACACTGCCGCCTCCGGGGTCAGACTCGGACGTGGCCAGTGGCCTCGCGAGAAGAAACCACCCGTGAGATGCCCCGCTGTCCAAAGGGCGCTTTGGACTTGAGTAGTGTTTCTCAGCCTGTAAGAAGTGCTGGTGGCACACACAGTGTGGGGCTGCCAGCTGAGCGCTCAGGGTTGACACCCACCGAGACAGTGCCTCAGAAGAAAGATAGGGGGTCGGGTTACTAGCCTCAGGGTATGAAGCCCCTGGAGGAGCAGGGGCCGTATGTGCTTGCCATCTCCTCCGTCCTCAGATGTATCCGTGTCCGCAGCCCCTGGGCCGTGCCGCCCGCCCCAAGGGTGCGGCACGAGAGTTACATGGAAGGAATGACTCTGTAAGAGCTCCTGAAACAAGGAGCCGACTTCTGCATCGGGGTTTTCCTGGACCCTCTGGACTAACGGTCACTCGCACGCACTTCTGGTGTTATGATTACAGGTCAATCACTGATTTCCACGAGCTACTCAGTGTTGCAGTATTGTTTCTGCTTAGCTCTTTCAAACCTGAACCACAGCCTAGTGTACCCAACAGGAGGAGAAATCGTTTGTGAGGCATCTAAGATATCATGACAAAGGATTAAAAAAAAAGGTCAAGTGGATTGCGATTTGTGGTGACGCATGAACGAGCACCAGGGCAGAGCTGCTCCACGGGGTTTTCCAGGACTGTGACCTTTCTGAAGTCGGTCACAGGCCTTTGCTCCAGAGAGCCTGGAGACATGAGCCACCAACCTTTCGACCAGAGCCGAGTAGCCTTACCTGAGTGTGCCACACAGGGACTCCACCATAGATTTAACGCACACACATGTGCGTGTACACACACACACACACACACACACACACACAACCAAAATGTCACTGCCAACAAGTCGATGCCGACTCATAGTGACCCTGCAGGACACTATGAGTGGAACTAACTACCCTTGTGGGTTTCCAAGACGGTGAACTCTTTCACCCACAGAGTTACCTGGTGGTTTTGAACTGCTGACCTTAGCCCAAGGAGTAACCCACCAGGCCACTTGTGCTCCTAGTTGTAACAGATAGAAAAGGGGTATTAGTAGGGGCTATTCTAGAGTCTTCTGGACCCACCTTTTGTTTCACAGTTAAGGAAAGGTCTAAGGTCACCAACGCTGGCTCTGAAGCAAGTCCCCTGAGGTTCTGTCCTCTGTTCTTAGGAAGAGTGTGAAACATCCATGTCTGAAAAGTACGCGTAGTTCATCTTTCGGAGGCAACTCAAATTGAATGGGTCAAAGAAATCAAATGAAAATACATCTTCCTGATCATATTACTTAACTTCAAAATTAATCATACAGTAACAATAATCCAGGCAGTGTGAACAGATATATAAAACAATGACACAGAGCAGACATATACATAAATGCCAATTGCTTTCAGACCAAAATTGTCTAGGTTGTTGAAAAGGTTCGTTTTTATTGTTATCTTCCAAAAATGGTGCTAAAACTACTGAAAGTCTGCGTGGAAAGCACACATCTCAGCCTTTAACTCACATCATACATGTAACTTGAAGTGAGTCATAAATCTAGATCTAATAACCAAGGTGGTATAATTCCTGCAAGACAATGTGGGAGAAAATCTTTTAATGTTTTTAACTTTGAGAATAAATGGATGAATTAATGGATAGATAAATAAATAAATTGGACTTCATCAAAATTTAGAACTATTGTGCTTTGATAGAAGCTCTGGTTACATTTTAGAAGGTAACAGAAAACAGACTGCAGACCAGCTTAAACAGCGCTCCCCCACACTGAATGCACTGCCATCTCTGGGGTCAGCCTCAGACGTGTCCAGAGACCAGTGGCCTCAAGAGAAGGGACCACATGAGACACCCCTCTGTCCAAAAGGTTTGGTTTTCTGATTCATTAAGAAAATTAAAACGCGAACTATTGACCACGGGCAAATATTTTGTAGTACATTTATCTGACAAAGATTTGCATCTAAACTATATTAATGACAGATGTCTGCACTGAGTTGATCCTGACTCACAGTGACCCTATAAGACGGGGTAGACCTGCCCCAATGGGTTTCCAACACTGCAAATCTTTACAGGAGAAGGCCCCGTCTTTCTCCCGTACATAAACTACACCTGATTAAGTTTTTAAACACTCCCAAAGCTGAAAACACACATTCATCTTCAGTATCTTTCCAAGAAGGTGGGCAGCTTGAGGCGGTGACCAGGAGACGGCCATCACCACAGGTGGCCTCACGGCACCTGGAGCACTGCCGCTCCCACTCAGGAAACGTTTGCTCCTTAAGGGCCGGATTTCTCCCCGTGAAGATGTTTCCACAGAGAAAGGGAAATGACAATGGAATTCCAAACTTGCTACCGAAGTATCTTTTTATGAGAACACATTTTAGTCCAGCAAATTAAATGTTAGTATTTACAATTTTATAATCTATAAGTTTTAATCTTTATTAATATTTATAAGCATTTACCTCACATTCCCTCAGGATTCTGGCCACTATATAAAGTTCCCAATTAACAAGACCATATGACCTAGTTAGAAAATTTAAAACCCCAATATCATATGGGAAAGTTACCCTTCAGAGGCAGTTTCCATGAACCACGTGTTGACATGCAACTTTTCAGGGCTCCCTAAATGAGTTAACCCCAGTCCATAAAACCCACTGCCATCATGTTAATTCTGACTCATTGTGACCCTATAGAGCAGTGGTTCTCAACCTCCCTAATGCTGCGACCCTTTAATACAGTTCCTTATGTTGTGGTGACCCTCAACCATAAAATTATTTTTGTTGCTACTTCATAACTGTAATTTTGCTACTGTTAGGAATTGTAATGTAAATATCTGATATGCAGGAAGTATTTTCATTGTTACAAATTGAACATAATTAAAGCATAGTGATTAATCACAAAACCATATGTAATTATATATCACGAGATATTTATTTCTAATGACAAATAAATGAAATTTTGTCTTGAAGCATGGTGCAGCATGGGTAACAGTCTTCACACCGGGTCCTCATGGGTCCTCACGGGTAGGCGTATTTGCATGTGGGCAGACCCGCCTGGAGACAGATAGAGGAGCAGTGTCTCGGTTCCTGAGACCATCCGAAATATGTGCTTCCTGATGCTCTTAGGCGACCCCTGTGAAAGGGTCATTTGACCCCTAGAGGGGTCACGACCTACAGGTTGAGAACCACTGCTATAGGGCATAGAAGAACTGTTCATAGGGATTCCAAGGCTGTAAATCCTTATTATCATGATCAATCATTTTATTTGGAGCTCTTACAGATGTCCTAACATTCCATAATTCAAATGAATCAAGCATAATTGTACAATTGCTACTACAATCCGTTTCAAAACATTTTCTTTCTTCTTGAACTCTTTGATATCAGCTCCCCTTCATCCCTTCCTTCTCCTCTTCCCCCCTTAATGTTACATATTATTATTACATATATATTTTTATAGTCGTATCTTACCCCATCCAAGATATCCATTCAACTACAATTCCGTTATTCACTCCCCTCGAGTGGGCTTATACAGTCATTGTTGCTATCAGCTACCCACCCTCCCTACTCTCTTCCTGTATCCTCAGGAAATCATTACTCCTGTAGCTGTTTCTGAAGGGTCATCCATCCTGGCATTCCTGTATCGAATGATCTTAATTATACAAATGAATATGCATAGGTCTAACAATATTAATGAGGTAAAGCATAGCCTTAATAAATAGTAAGAGAAGAAACTATTAAAGAACCAAAGGATAGTTACATTAGCGCTCTACTGCACCCTGGATTTAGCATGCTGTGTGCAGCCCTTGTGAGAGGGACTGTCCAATTACCTTACAGGTGGGTTTGGGGTCCCCACTACATCCCTCCCCACCCTTTCACATCAGTTTGGTTGCTTGTTTTTGAACTTCTGATACCTCACGACTAAACAGTTACATGTTGGCTGTGATTCATAACAGTTCAGTGTTCAAAGCTAATTTCAGGCAACTGTCCACACCTCATGATCACACAGGCTGGTGTGCTTCTTCCATGCGGGCATTGTTGCTTCCCTTCTAGATGGCCACTTGTTAAACTTCAAGCTTTTAGGACCCCAGACGCTATATCTTTTGATGGCCGGGCACCACCAGCTTTCTTCACCACATTTGCTTGTGCACCCATTTTGTTTTCAGCGATAGTGTCAGGAAGGTGAGTATCATACAGTGCCACATTATTAGAATAAACCGTTCCTATACTTAGGTTAAGATTTTAGTAGAGATCCAAAGTCTATCTGCCTCCTTATTGTATTTACATATATAGACAAATATACACATATAATTATATAGTTACATATTTATATATCTATATTTATACCTATGTATAATTTTTACATTCCTCTTCTTTCCTCCTGTCCCATTATCATAAGGCTGTCAGTCTATAGAAACAGACTGTCTCATCTATTTTCCACAGAACCAGCTGGTGGGTTCAAACCACTGACCTTTGGTTAACATCTCAGCACTTTAACCACTGTGTCACCAAGGCTCCTTTCTTTTCCAGTCAACTGCCTGCTTTTGTAAACAACGTTTTATTGGAAGGAACACAGCCACAGCCATTCGTTGATGTATCTATTACCTAGAGCTGCTTTCCTGTTACAATGGCGCTGGGAAAATATTCACTGTCTAGTTTTTGACAGCAAAAGCTTGCCACTCCGTGGTCCAGAGTGTGCCTGAGTTGAAAACAGAAACACCGAACCACGTAAGCTAGAGAGGAAAGAGGGAGGCGTGAAAAACCGATGCGACGTGTGTCTTTTTCGGCATGACTAAACAGTAACACGTAGGCTGCGATTCATGAGGGAAGTTTAGCGTGTTCAAAGCTAATTTCAGGCCACGCCGTTAGCTTCCAACCACGAAGCTGAAGTAATGTTGGGTTCTGATCCTGTCCCACTCAAAACAATCTACTTCTGTGGGCTGTTTCACGTTGCAATTACCAATGGCTCTAATCTGCTTACCCACAGGACAGTGCTCTTTTCTACGCACTGCGGGCCTGTGTGTGGGAATCCATCAGCTGTCCACAGCAGCTTGAGGTCTTTGTGTGCAGTGTCATGTCTGGGGGAGGAATTAATGAAGTTAAAATCGTTTTCTTTTCTCTTCCTTCTCCTTGCAGAGGACTGAAAATCGGATTCCCCTCCCCATCTGCATGTCATCCTTTGTCTGAGACAGCCAGCTTTCTTCCTGCCTCTACTCTCCCACAGAAACAGTGAGCTCCCTGGGGCTGAACGGGGCCTTGGGCATGTGTGTCCTGGTTGCCTGTTGTAGAGACTAAAGCATACCTCCAAATAAAAAGTATTAAGTATTTTTCTATAAGTTAAACGGGTGAAGTTAGCAATTGGAGGGGGTGGGGATGGGAACCTTGTGCCCCTCACACAGCATAACAACTAAGCTCGATGCCTGCAAATGTTCACTGAGCGCTCGGAGGTAGGTACTGCTGTCAATATGCAGCCAGCCACTGGAAGTTCACGTTATGGCAGATCTTCAATGATGATACAAATGCTATGCTACATTGGGCACTTTCTTGATATACCCTTTCTCTCAAGTCAAAAGATTTGAATTAAGTAAAGCAGCTGAAACTTTGAAGCCAGACTATAGAACGCTCTTAGAAATGACTGTCCCAAACTCAATGCCATCTGTTTGATGCCATCTCGGTGGCCCCACAGGACAGGGTAGAACTGCTCCTGTGAGGCTGTTAACTCTTTACAGGAGTGGAAAGCTCCATCTTTCTTCCACAGAGCAGCAGGTGGTTTCGAACTGCTTACCTTGCGGGTAGCAGCCCAACCCATAAAAGATAAAAGTAAAAAGCAACATGCAAAAGGTTTGCATAGACACTTCCCGGAAGAAGACACATGACGAGTCGGCACACACATAAGAGATGCTCAGAGCACTAGTCACCTGGGATATGCAAATCACACACCCACCAGGAGGGCCAAAGTATAAAAGGTAACACCAAGTGTTGACCAGACGCCCCTGGGAGACTATGGCTAGTGAGAACATAAAATGGCAAAGCCACTTTAGAAAACAGGCGGTTTCTTATCAGATTAAACATACACTGACTGAATGACCCAGCAGCCGTACCACTAGGTTTACCAAGAGAAATGAGAGCTCGTGTCCACACACAGTTCCGTACATGAATGTTCACAGCAACTTAATGTATGATGAACTACAAACTCAAAGTCGACGAGCAGGTGAGCGGGTAAACAAAGGGTGGGACACTTACAGAATAGAATGCTGGTGACGGTGCACGCTGTCAGTCAGTCCTGGGCTAGCGGAGGCCCCATGCACGACGGGACAAACTGCTGCCGGTCCTATGCACCCCCCCCACTGCTTGTGGATGTCACAGTGGTGATTCGGAGGGTTTTCGCTCAGCAACACTGACACAGTCAACAACGTGCACACTCTCTATTAGTTGTTTTTATCTAAAAACAAATCAAGTAAACTACTGACATCAAGTCAATTTTGACTCATAGTGACTCTGTGGGGCCGAACAGAGCTGCTCCTTGGAGCTTCTGAGACTGCAGTGCTGGCTCCCTGAAGGACTCGGATCCTGCCTCTTTGGCCTGGCGTAAATCAAAGTGCTCAGAATTCCTCCTGGAAGGGTTGTTGTTGTTGTTGTTAGGTGCCATTGAGTCGGCTCCGACCCATCGCGACCCTGTGCACAGCAGAACGAAGCACTGCACAGTCCTGCCCCATCCTCACCACGGCTCCTATCCCCAGCCTGTCGATGCCGCCACTGTGTCAATCCATCTCCTTCCTCTCTTTCACCGCCCCTCCACTTTACCAATCATGGAGTAAGGGACTGGGCTCTCCTGACAATATACCCAAAGCATTAAAGAAAAAGCCTTGCCATCTTTGACTCTAAAGAGCACTCTCGCTTTGCTTCTTGAAAGATATGTTGAGAAATAATAGATCCACATCTTGATATTTTTGTTTAATAAAGAGTTCGATTAATTTGTAGCAATATTTGTTTACTTACTCTGGTAAGTTTTAAATGGAGCTTTGAACCCATTCAGAGGCCAGGCAGCATAGTGGCTACACTTTGGGCTTCTAACATTGAGGTTAGTGGTTCAAAACCACCAGTGACTCCTCCGGGGAAAGATGAGGCTTTCTACTCCCATAAAGAGTTAGAGTCCTGGAAATCCACAGGGGCAGCTCTATCCTGTCTTATAGGGTCCCCATGAGCCAGCATTGACCCACTGGCAATGATTTTTGCTTTTTAAACCAGCTTAATCTAGTTTAGCCACAGCCAATGAAGAGACAAGAGACAACAGAATGAATCATGGTTTTTAAAATAAGCCCAGACTGAAGGAGGAAAATGTGGTGTCTAAGCCCTGGTAGAAATTTAACC
Source organism: Echinops telfairi (assembly GCF_000313985.2). Taxonomy (NCBI): domain Eukaryota; kingdom Metazoa; phylum Chordata; class Mammalia; order Afrosoricida; family Tenrecidae; genus Echinops; species Echinops telfairi. The sequence goes on along the minus strand of NW_022103906.1, from coordinate 46,047,473 downwards.
CCCAACCTCTTATAAAGAAAATGAAAACCGCGGTGTGTGTGTTGCACAGAAACCAATCTCTTGACCAGCTGAGTGCCCGGCTCAAAGACGACAGCTGACCTTGCAATCTTGAACGTGTGTCCCTCTCCACCATGCTACCAATAATGTGAAGTTTCCCATCAGGCCTGTGCAAGGGCTCACTGTGCCTCTTCTAAGTCTCCCATCCTAGAGCTTTGACCCACAGTGTTTCCTGTTTTGGTTAGCATACGATAGCACTCACTAATGTAAAATTCTGAACAGTTTTCCTTCATCAGCCGTGACTGAACCAGTTTGAAGTCCTAGTTTAAATAAGGCTTGATGCCAACAAAGTCCACATGGAGTGAAGACCCAAAGCCCATCTGTAGACAATTGCACATTCCCTTACAGAAACGTCACAGGAGGAGACCAGCACGTCAGAGTACAGTCCAGCACCGATAAAACACACAACTTTCCTCGAGTTCTTTATCTAGTTCTTTAATGCTTCCTCTCTCCCCTCCACTATCATGATCCCAATTCTACCTTACAAATCCAGTTAGACCAGAGGATGTACACTGGTACAGATAAGAGCTGTAAACACAGGGAGTCCAGGACAGATAAACCCCCCAGGGCCAATAATGAGAGTAGCAATACCAAGAGGGGAAGGAGAAGGTGGGGGACGAAGGGGGAACCAATTACAATGATCTACATATAACCCCCTCCCAGGTGGATGAACAACAGAAAAGTGGGTGAAGGGAGACATTGGTCAGTGTAAGCCTTGAAAAAATAATAATAATTAATAAATTATCAAGGATTCATAAGGGAGGGAGGGTGGGGGAAAGAGGGAAAAAATGAGCTGATACCAAGGGCTCAAGTAGAAAGAAAATGTTTTGAAAATGATGATGGCAACATATGTACAAATGTGTTTGACACAATGGATGGATGTATGGATTGTGATAAGAGCTGTATGAGCCCGCAATAAAATAATTTAAAATAAAAATAAGGCTTGATGGTTACTGAGAAAGAGAAAAAATAAAGTTGTTTCTTCCCAAGTTTTATTTGATATAAAACATTTAAGGATAGCATTATTCACTTAAATCAGCAGTTCTCAAACTGTGGGTCGCATCCCCTTTGGGGGTGGAACGACCCTTTCACAGGTGTCGCCTGATTTATAACAGTAGCAAAATTACAGTTATGAAGTACCCTGTTTCCCCGAAAATAAGACAGTGTCTTATATTAATTTTTGCTCCCAAAGATGCGCTAGGTCTTATTTTCAGGGGAAGTCTTATTTTCCCATGAAGAAGAATACGGTACACATTTATTGTTTTATTAAAAGAGACCTAGTACTTCCTGTCTGCTCCAGCTGCGCTGCGGCCAATAGTGAGCTGTGCGGTGGTGCCTGCCGCTACGGTCCAGAGTTACTATAGCTTCGGGGGGCCTTATTTTCAGGGGGATGCCTTATATTTCAGCGAGAGGCTAAACTGTAAGTAGGTCTTATTTTCAGGGATGTCTTACTTTCAGGTAAATAGGGTAGCAACGAAAATAATTGTATGGTGGGGGGTCACCACAACATGAGGAACTGTATTAAAGGGTCGTGGCATTAGGAAGGTTGAGAACCACTGACTTAAATGGTGAAGAAAACATGCTACTGATCTAAAAGCTCAAACTGTAAAGTGTTATAAGGCTTTTATTATCAACAAGCCAGCCTGTCCCTTTAAGATGGGATCACTGAACAAGCACTGAACTAAGAATTTGATATCTGAACCCCAGCTCTACTGATAATGAGTTGAATGAACTTGGAAAAGTACCCATTTGGCCTTAAGTCTTGGTTTCCTTGTACAGACCAAGCGCTGTCTTCCTTATCTCACAAGCTTGCTCTGAAGATTAATAAAATCATCAAGCAGCCTCTCAAAGACAGTATTATCTCTTCTTATTAGTTCTATTTGAACAATATAACACATTGACTAATGTAGCTACGAAAAACTCTTATAAAAATCTTATAACATAAGGCCAGACAGTAACATCACTGAGGTAGTTTATTGTGCCAACCTGGCTGATAAACACACGTGGGGTTAAATGGCTTGGTAAGCCTCGCATTTCTAGTTCTTGGGTCTCTTGCTTTGTGATGGTCGGATCAGGGTGTAGCTGCCTTAGCCAGTTCCCTGCTGGCAAGGTCATCAGCTGGCAAGGTCATCCCCACAAGGACATCTTCCTGCAAGACATTCCTGAGGAAAAGCCACATGAACCTATCCCGATGCAGCCCTGCGTGCTGGAGCAGCTGTGTGGAGACCCCTGCCAGTGCTGAGATGCTTACACATTCACTGATTCAGCTTTCCTCCAGTAGACGGCATCATAGTGTGTGTTTTGTGAGATGAAGGAGGACTTTGTGGATTGCTGTCGGACTTACGGGTTAATTAATGTTGGACTTGTGGGCTTGGGCAACACTGGATTGGGATGTTTTCTTGATGTGCACTTACCCTTTATATAAAACTCTTATACATATGCTTTTTGCAGATTTGTTTCTCTAAAGTACCCAGACTAACACATGCACCTAGCAGTCTGTAGCCTAATGGCTTCTAAGAAAAAAAAATAGCATCTCATTAAAAAAATTTTGGCAGAAGAGCCAGGACCTACAATGTCTGGACCTGACCCCCAAAATATTCCCAGAGTTTTGATGTGCATTCTCTTAGCTTCATGACAGGACACAGATATTATAACTTGTGTTTTTAAATACCTGGTACTCATCAAAGCATAACTAAGCTGCAAGCGCACCAATCCCCCCATGGTTAGGGCAACTCCAAATTAGCCAAGTAATTCATTACCATCTGCGTCTCCCTGATCAAATCCCAGGAACTGGCAGCCCTGGTCTCACCAAGTCACTCACGGACAGAAAGAGGATATCATTGCCCAAATGAGAGCAGAGTGGCCTTCCATTGTTATTAGCGCTTGATTTTTTGTTTGTTTAATGGAAGATCATTTCTTAAACATACCTTTAGGAGCAATTTCATTAAGTGGTTGCTAGTGGTATTTAGAATCCCACCCCACTACACTTCTTCTTTAACCCCCTCTGGCTGGGATTTTTAAATGAGCGGCATGCCTGTCTCGTGCTCCTCATAAAGACACCTTCAAAAAGTCCTAGTGGTACGTGCCGCTAATAAATATTATAAACCCTTTTGTAAAATGATTGACACCTCCACTTCATATACGAAAGTATATTTATTTGCGCATTGGATTTGTCTCTAAGTGAGGCACAAAGACAGTTCATATGAACCTACATTAGAAAGTCAAGCACCTACTTTGGAAAGTAAATCTTTTAAAGGTCTTCATAAATCCTTTAAAGGTCTTCATTTAACTCTAAATAATAAAACATACGTTTAAAGAGTGGAGCACAAAAGAGCACTCCTTAACAATGATGGTCAAACTAAATATGCAACATCTCCTTAGGGACGCTTGCTAAAAACATTGAGAACAGACTACACCTTGGTACTTTCCAATACTGTGTGGCTATGAGGCCACCAGATACACACATTAATTCCCTCAAGCGAAGGCAGAGAGCAGGGTGAGCCTCAAGCGACCGTGTCAACCAGCCAACTCGAGAGTCCTTGTTTTAGAAATGGCAATATTAAGGGTTGGGCACGTCACTCCAGGCTTCAGAGAGAATAAGACTAGCACCTCACCTTCTATTTCCTTTTCTTTAGTCTCTAAAAGTCTGGCTTAGACCACACCCATGTAAGCCACCCCAGCAGCAATCGTTGTAAACCATGAGGTTCCTATGCTCATCCCAGAACAGACCAATCCTTTTGGTGCTACATGGTGTAGGGAAATAAGCCATCCTATTTTGGCAATTCTATGTCTGATTTTAAGAAAGAGAGACGTACGTTCTGTGTCAATACTAGGAATAGAACTCCTCCCCAGTCCCAGCAAGGCATGAGACTAACATTAATTTGGGTCTGATGATCTGATTCTGCAGTTCAAGAACGAAATGAAAAGCAAAGCCTTGTTATTTTTAATCGTCCAATGTAAACTGCTGGACAGCTGATAGAGGCTTTAAATGTGGTCTTGAAAAGAAGGACTACCCTTCACATTTTTGGAGAAATTTCAATTTCAGACATGTAGTTTAGGTATTACCATTTCCTCAGCATGCTTGTATAAACTGTATAGTATTCAACTTCAAACTGATTTGGCAAACCCATCCTTTATATTAAGTACATTTTCTTTTATGTAAATTACACTTAAACCTGTTGCTATTCAGTTGCTTCTGACTCATTGCAACACTACAGGGCAAAGCAGAGCTGCTCAGAGAGTTTCCAAAACTGCTAATCTTTACAGAAGCAGACTGCCTCATCTTTCTCTCTCAGGGCAGCTAGCGGGCTCAAACTGCTGACCTCTGGTTAGCAGTGAAGCACTTAACTACCAGGGCTCCTTATAGCTTTGCCTGTGGTGCCTGGAATAGTAGCACGAGCACTACATGGGAAATTATTAGGGACGCAGAACAGTGGGCCCTGCCCCCAGCCTCCTAAATTGGATCATATACTTTTAACAATATAGCCAAGGAGTCCAGGCTAACACCCGGGTTTTGAAAACACTGCCTTATGGTATATAGATCTACATACATGAAGAGCTACACTACACTGGGATCTAGCCATGTTACAGACCAACCGTGTGCACTGAACCATGTGCACCGTCACCAAGAAATCCCAGGATGCGGTCCTTGTTCTCACCTAACCTGTGCTGCAGCACACAAAGGTGTTTCGTAATCATCCACATTAGCTTCCCATCTTCTCATTTATCTTGAGGCACTTTCGATTTATAAATTAGCAAACTCACTGCCATTGAGTCAATGCTGACTCAGAGTGAGCCCCTGTGGGTTTCAGAGACTGTAACTGTTCATGGGAGTAGAAAGCCCAGTCTTTCTCCCAGGGAGCTGCTGGGGGTTTTGAACTGCCAACCATGAGGATCGCAGCCCAGTGCTAAACCACTACCCAGCCAAGGTTCCATACAAATTAGCATGGCTGTAATCAATCTGTTCATGGAAGGCAATATCAAATCTTCACTTTTTACTTCTCTCTGCCACCCATGCAGCACTTCTCTCTCTGACGCGTCATCTGGAACTAGGTCAGATGTCACCGGTTCAAAGAACACGCCCCTCAGACTGGTAGGCCCTCACTTATGGCCCGCTGGAGAGATAGGGAGTTTTCCTCTACCACTGCAGGATGCCAGGTGTCAGCTCAGGGCTCCCAGACCACCTACTTCTGAAGCTAGCCACCGGGCAAGGTCCGACCTCATAAGTTAAGGATTCTGTCCTTTGGACAAAAGGAGCCCTGGTGCCATCGTAGGTTAGGCGCTGGGCTGCTAACCACAAGGTCAGCAATTCGAACCCACCAGCCGCTGAGGGCAAAAGATGAGGTTACTACCACTCTAAAGAGTTAGTTTTGGAAACCCCGGGGCAGTGCAACTCCGTCTACAGGGTCAAGACGAGTCAGCAGAACTGACTCGATGGCAGGGAGTTTGGTTTAATTTTAGTCCTTCCGATAGTCATAGGCCGTCACTAACTGCAAGAATGTAAAAGCTCCCAAAAGGTGCTGTGCTTGGCAACTGCAGTTTTATTGTGTGTGTGTGGGGGGGAGGGGGGTACTAACAAAGAGATACACAGCATGGACCCTCCTCACCCTTCCATGTGCATGAATGCCTTCCACCAGCCAACCAAGAAGTCGATGGAGCTTCAGTGTCCAGAGCTCCCACCGCCTGTAGTCCAGAGTCCTGATAAGCCAATCAGCCCTCCTGTCTCTGTTAAGGTTAACTGATATCAGATGGTCTTGTCGGTCAGGCCAGGCCTCAATCATTAGCACAGATCTTCAAGTGTGATTTGGATGACCAAGGCATTTAAATACTCAGAAAACTCAAAGGATTTAGAACAGGGGTACGGGAACCTTTTTTTTCTGCCAAGGTCCACTTGGCTATGTATAACATCACTCGAGAGCCATACTTGTCTTTTAATTAACTCTCCCGTCATCATGTGATGGCTGGAACTGCTTCTCCTTGGTCAGGCGTGTGATGTTACCTGTGCTTGATGATTTCATGGGCCTTACAGAGTTATCTCTAAGAGGGGCCTGGTGGCTCTGTAGGAGAAAAGATCTGGTGATCTACCCCCATAAAGGTTACGTCTAGGAAACCCAATGGGGCAGTTCTCCTCGGTCCTGGAGGGTCAGTTGGCATCAGAATCAGCTCAAGAGCGCAGAGCAGCAGGCTCTCACTCAGGAATCAAAGGCAGGACCACCTGAGTGGAGGTACAGTGCACCTTTGCCTGGCAGGGCTCCGGTTTGCACGTACCAGCAAGAGAACGAGAACGGTCTGTGAGCGAGAAAAGGAGCACCCGTGGGCCGGTGGAGCGGAGAGGAAAGTCAAGGCTTCCAGTGGCAGGGGAGGGAGAGGAAAGTCAAGGCTTCCAGTGGCAGGGGAGGGAGAGGAAAGTCAAGGCTTCCAGTGGCAGGGGAGGGAGAGGAAAGGCGTGATCATTTCTCCCCCATCCTCAGCCTGAGCGGCCCCAGATGCACCCATGCAAATCCAGCAGGATCTGATGGGCTGAAAATGAAAGGCTGGCATTTCTCTTAACCTCAGCTCTGATACTACGGTCAGTGATAACACAAGTGAAAAGGCAGAAATGGAAGAATTACCCATTTCTTTTAATTATCTGGGGCAGAAACACCTGCCTAAAGAGGGCGAAATATAAATAGCTGATGCCTACTTTGTAAATGATGGTAGGATTGCGTTAATGCAATTAGCAATCTCTTTTCTGGGGCTCTAACTGCATGGGTGCCATGTGGGAGACAGAGAGATCAGAAGCACGGGGAAAGTGTGGCAAAGGGCAGTGAAAGAACCCCTGGGACAGGAAGGCTGGCAGTGAGAACAAGGCCGAAGCCTGTCGGTGTTATTGTCCAAAGAGGTTGGAGCACTGAGACCACATATTCTAAAAATTCCAAAGCGACTGCTCTCCAGTCCATTCCAAATTCGGGTGGCTCTGGGTGGACACAGCAGAATGGGGACAGGGTCTTCTTGGCTGGGACCTTTCTGAAGCCGACTGCCAGGCCTCTTCCTAAAGGTGGGTTTGATCAGGCAATCTTCTGGTTAGTAGCCGGACACTGAACCACTGTGTTGTCCAGAGGGGAGGTATACTCTAAAGCAGGGGTCCTCAAACTTTTTAAACAGGGGGCCAGTTCACAGTCCCTCAGACCCGTTGGAGGACTGAACTATAGTTTTAAAAAAAACTATGAACAAACTCCTATGCACACTGCACGTATCTTATTTTAAAGTAAAAAAAACAAACAGGGCAAAAACACCCGGTGGGCCAGATAAATGTCCTCAGTGGGCCACATGCGGCCCACAGGCCGTAGTTTGAGGATGCCTGCTCTAAAAGTTCCTAAAATCTTCATGATTCTAGGTAGCATAATTATTGTCCCAGTATTACTACTTCTCTTAAAACAAAAACAAAAACAACTGAGCATTACCACCTCAGCTGCTCTTACCAGATGTAGGCTTTAAAAGGCGTTGTTACTTGTTTATTTTAGGATGGAGTACAGACTTCTTCAAAATCGGATTCTGTTCACACTCAACCAGTTTTCTTTACAAAAAAAGACAAGTAAGATATGCACGGGCACATGTGCCATGCCTGCCATTGTTTGAATGAGCTGGCACAGGCAGCAGCTTATCTAAAAAGGATCTAAAGCTGCATATGAACATCCCAAACCAACACCCTATCATTTTACAGAAGCACAGCCTACCCCAAGGGGCCATCTCGGCCTAAATCAGGGAGTGCACCTGCACTCAGGCCTCTGGTCTCACACCATCGTCCTGATCTCTGCACCCATGATTGCAGCAGCGACTGTGGAAATCCTTCTCAAGCCCTGGTGGCGCAGAGGTTACGCAGTGGGCTCCTAACCACAAGTCAGCAGTTCAAAGCCACCAGCTGCTCCATGGGAGAAAGACGAGGCTTTCCACTCCGGTAGGGCTGTGGCGGCAGTCTCGGAAACCCACAGGGCCGGCTCAGAACCCACTCTGTCCTGTCAGGTTGCTATGAGTCGGAACCAACTCCTTTGAGACGTCGGCTGGTGATGAGTTGGTGTTGGCTCTATGGCAGCTGGCTAAGGTTTAAGGGTTAAGCCGGAAACCCCAAGATTTGCTCAGGTCAATGGGTCTCTGAAGGAATGCCAGTGGAAAGAAAGGGTTAAAAACAAATCCACGTCACTCTTTTCTCTGCATATGAATGAAAACTGGCCAAGGCAAATCCCCAGCTCCAGCTGTCAGGGGCAAGAACATAATTGCATTCACAAGGCTGAATTCCCACGGGGTGTGGCTTCACGCACTCCCTGTCACTGGGCTGGTGTCCATGCCCACTCAGAGCCACCCTGTGGGTCAGGGCAAACCTGCCCGTGGGTTGAACACTTTACAGGAGTAGAAAGCTCATCTATTCCCCAAGGAGCCATTTGGTGGTTATAACTGTGTACTTGGCGCCTAGCGGCCCAACGCACAACTAGCACAACACCAGAGCTCCTATAAGATGTAGCTTAGTCCATCTAACATAAGTTATCCAAAGCCTCTTTTAAATATGCAAATTCTCCCTCACGCTTCTCATTTCCTTCCCTGTCTGTTGCTATACTGGCAGTTACAGTCCTTCACTATTATAAAATGGCATGGCATTTGCATATAGCATATAACCTACATACATCCTCTTAGACACTTTCAATCATCTCTAGATTGTGTATAATTCTTTGTACAATGTAAATGCTATGTCAACAGCTCTTTGTTTCCTCTTAGCCTGACAGATTGCCCTTACCACTGCATTGTCTGGCCCCTTGCCTGCAATGTTTTTAATCCATGGTAGACCATGTGGCTGGGGGGCCCTTGGATACAGAGGACCAGCTGTATTTGGATTTGAAAAATAAAGCAACAACATGAATGGCCAGCATTAGTGTACATGTGTAGCCAGCATTTGTCGAACACCAGCCAAGTGCTAGGCACTGTGGTCGGGGAGGGTATGGGACAGCCCTGGCTCCCCAGCAGTGTCCACTCTAGTGTGTGTGGGGGTGGGGGTTGGGCACTAATCCAATATGCAAATACATGGATTCCTTTTCCAGGAAGTACCAGGCAGCAGGGTGAACGCTGGAAAATTTACAAGGAAGACAGGAGAATTGATAAATTCGGTATTGACAAAGAATATTAAATATTCCATGGACTACCCAAAGAATTAACAAATCTGCCTCAGAAGCAATATAAGCAGAACGTTTTTTAGGAACAAGGATGGTGTGCCTTCGGCTCACTTACGTTAGATCTTGACTGGGAAAAGACTGATCACCAGAGAGGGGCCTCCTGGTTGGTAAAGTATCAGTAAAAACCCTCCACACTCACTGCCATTGAGTCAAGCAACCCGATAGGACCGAGTGGGTTTCTGAGTCCGTAGTCACAGCCTTACAGGAGTGGATTTTTTAAAAACCAGAAACAGTTCATTTAATTAAAGCACACAGTGTGGCAATACCGGGGAGGGTAGAGGGAAGGTGGGGTAGAAAGGGGAACTGATTACAAGGATCTACATATAACCCCCTTCCTGGGGGATGGACAACAGAAAAGTGGGAAGAGAAGGGAAATGCCAGACAGTGTAAGATATTACAAAATAATAATAATTTATGAGTTATCAACGGTTTATAGGGCGGGCAGGGAGGAAGGGGAAAAAATGAGGAGCTGATACCAACAGCTCAAGTAGAAAGCAAATGTTTTCAGAACGATGATGGGAACAAATGTACAAATGTGCTTCACACAATGGATGGATGATGTATGGATTGTGATAAGAGTTGTACGAGCCCCCAATAAAATAAACACACACACAGTGTAAATCAAATTGGCAAGATAACAACTTAGCTATCTATAAAGCACCCACAATGTCTATAGTCCTTATTAGTAATACTCATATCAGCAACATGACACAGCAAAGTGCACACCTGGCTGGACACCAGCTAGTGCCAGACCAAGGAACACTCTAAACAGAATGAGTCTACGAAGCTGCCTGGGAAAGATGCTCAACTGGACTGAACGGTTCAATTCAGCTGCCTGTTACAAGGCTCTTCTTCCACCGGTGCCATATCATGCTCCCGGCTGCTCTCCCCTCGTTGCCTTTTTATCCTGAATCTTTCTTTCCTCGACTTAATATTTCCAAATCTTAACCCCAGTGCTGCCCAGAGAGCCAGTGGATTTTTTAAACCTTCTATTTACTGCCGGGTACATGAAGGCAAAGATTAAATAAGACAAGAATAGCTTTTAACAACTACTATAATTAAACTGAAAACTAAACTTAATAAGTTCCATGTTCCACTTTTGATTTTTTTCCCCCTCAAAATCTGCTTTCCCCCTCCGACTTTCTCATCTCAACAAAGGGTGACTACATCCTTCTGTTTTTTCAGGCCTAAAATCATTATGTCTTCTTCTATTCCTTTCTCTTACACCCCAGGCTAGTCCACCCACAAACTCCTGCACCAAAGTCACGATTAAGGCTCAGGTACCATCACTGCTTACCTGAGCTCATGCAAAAGCATTTCCAGCACAATTCCCTCCACTGTTTCTGGTGCTATTAAGAACATCCTCCTGCCAAAAGTGGGTGAAGGGAGACGTCGGACAGGGCAAGATATGACAAAATAACAATTTATAAATTATCCAGGGCTCATGAGGGAGGGGAGAGCGGGGAGGGAGGGGGGAAATGAGGACCTAATGCCGGGGGCTTGTGGAGAGGAAATATTTTGAGAATGATGAGTGCAATGAATGTACAAATGCACATTACACAATTGATGTATGTATGGATTGTGATAAGAGTTGTATGAGCCCCTAATAAAATGATTAAAACAAAACAAAACAATAAAAGAACATCCTCCTGGCAGCTGGTCCCACTCTGATTTCATCTGTCACTCTCATCAGGCTTGTCGGTCCTGCTGAGCCTCAATGAGACTAGGAAGGCCACTGCCTCAGGGCCTTTGCACTGCGATTCTGTTTTCCTGCAATGTTCTTCCCTGTCATATGCACCCATATCATTCACTTCCTAACGCCCCCCACATTCCACTTCGTGTTCCGCCACGCGTGCTGAACTAGCACTGGCCCTCCTATCACTGCTTCACGCAGGTAGAGATCCACAAAAGCAAGGAATTTGCTTAGTGTACACTGCTCCCCAGTGCCTAGGATCCCCGGGGAGACAATGGTGAAGTACTTGGCTGTGAATCTAACTAACAGGTCTCTGGTTCGAATCCACCAGGAACTGCAGGGGAGCAAAGGCCTGCAGGTGTGCTCTGTGCAGTCACAGCTGAGTAGGCGTCATCTGGACGGCAGTGAGTGGCGGGCTGGGTGAGATCAGGGCACAAAGGGTTAACTTACTCTTTGCAATGAAGTAAGGGGGTGATTACCAATCATGTTTCGGAAGAAAAATTGGACGTTTATATTTTATCCACTGAGATATGATGCATAGACACAGATGAAACAAAATGCACATTATGATCCTTCTCTTGAATGTGCGTTTATGTCCTTACACACATACCTGTGTCTTACATGTGTGTTCATATAAAACGCACATATCGATGGTCTATGTTTAGGGTATTGAAGTTACAACGGTATATTCAAGTTACGAAGAACCACTTATGACCATCTATCTATTCTTCTCTTGCTTCCTGTACAGCTTTCCCCTCAGTCATGTGCACTATCTGCTAGAGTGTATAATTTTTGATTTAGCTTTCTCGGGTGTTCAGTAGCACAGTTTATAAAGAGATTGACAATACCCATTGCCACTGAGAACCACTCCATGGGGCATCTGAGGCTGAGGCTTAACAGATACAGACTGCACCCCTTTCTCCTGTGGAGCAGCTGCTAGACCGAAACCTGGTTTTTCGGACATTAGCCAAGCCCTGCAACCCCTGTGCGACCCAAGGAAGGGCAATATTAATGAAAACTAAACAAATCAGGAAATTTAATGAAAACTAAACAAATCAGTTCTTCAGTACCCGTCAGAAATAACTTACAACACATTTGCGGGAACAGAACGCCATTGTAAGTGAAGGCTACTGACATATAAAAACAACCTTAAGAATAAAACACATCACAATGACAGTTGTAGTTATCTGTGGATGTTGAGATTTCAAGGAATTCCCATTTTCTCCTTTCTATTTTCACTCTTCCAGAGTAAACACCTCATTTTTGTAGTTATTAGGGGATGGATACTCTTTCATCGCTAAGGGGTCAATTCTGACTTCCGGCTGACTTCCAGGCAGACTAGAACTGCACCTTGGGGGTTCCAAGGCTGTGCATCCACTGGAGGGGAAAGCACCCACTTTCTACAATGGACTGGTTGGTGGGTTTGAATCTTAGCAGCCCAGTGCTCACCCCACAGAGCTAACATGACTCCTGTGTAATTATATAGAGACTTATTTCAAGGAAATCATGTAAGCAGCTGCAGGAGCTTGCAAGTCCCCAGTCTGTGGCCCAGAGACTTCTGGACTCACCTGGTAGCAGGCTCAATGCCCCAGAAAGGATGAGCAGACGAATGGAGGATTGAAAGTCAATGAATTCTCCCACAACATGCATATATACTGGATGCAGGTCACACCCCAAGGAAGCTCCCCTTACGTAAGATCACAAAATGGAGGATAATTACAGAATACCTAGCTTCATAGACTAGCCATAACACTGACCACCACAAAAAGCCTTTTTCACAGATAAAGACTCTCAGAGGTCGCTAAGATTTACTTAAATGGAGAAAGAAAATGTAGGTTAGAACATAATTTCATTATGAATTACATTAAGGTAGCTGAAGATTCCATACTAAGAACCCACTAAAACTACCTATGTTAAAAATGGCCCTTTGCTTACACTCCCTAACCGAAGATACCGCATCACGTATGTGTGACTCAGTTTTGCAGTCTGCTCCTTGTACAAGCTGAAAACGTGTGTCGACTACAATTCTGACTTCTCATAAGGGTGAGTGGAGTCTTTCCGTTCCCAATCCCTTCAAAGAGAAGTGTCGATGTCAAATCACAATCAACACTGACACGCTACTCTTAGGACTGAGTCAATACTTGATACAACCCATCCCACTTATGCCTTTTAAGAAGTACAGAGCATGAGAGGAGGAGTGAGCTTGGTACAGCACAAACAAGCGCTACCTCTCTATGAAGAAGCACACGAGCAGCCCTCTTTATCCCTGCCCCTCCCCATCCTGCGATACAAGAGGAGAAGAAAAGATAGAGTATGGTCTATCTATCTAAAAGATAGATGCCAGTCTAACCGGATGGCTCAGAAATTCACTGGAGATGTTCACTTTACACAGAGGCAGCGGGCGGGGACTGTCCTAGGTCAGTTCCTTGGCCTCTCCGCCTTGCAGCAGCCCCCAAGGGGGGTGTATGTGGCACCAAAAGGTTTGAGAGGGTAGTGTCCAGTTGGACTCTTTGCTGTCCTCGTTTGTAGCCCATCTATCACAACGGCATTCCTTCTAACATTCGAGAGAAGCTCATGTCCCTGACGCACATGCAACACTCTGCAGACATGTCAGCCATTGTGAGGGATTGGCCCCACTCTCCATTTTATAAGGAGCCAGTCAGGTTTCCAAATGAGAGAGAGAGAGAAAGTCATCCAATTCCATTTCCTTCTCCATCTCAGGCAAAGAAGTCCAAGCAGAAGCCATTCATATGAAGAAACACAAGTGTGAAAGCAAAGGCGGCTACTGGGGAACCCCACCACCTTTTCACCCGTGAACCTGAACTGGAAATGTTAGCATGCATCGTGAGGTAACAGCAAGCCCCTGACGATGAACAGAGTTGGATTATAATTTATTTTTAAACACTGAGTAAAACGTTTAACAGAGAGCCAATAAAGCCTTTTGTCTTTGCATTAGGCGTTTTATTTTTAAGCACACAAAATAAAAAACATAGGCTGCTGTAGCAAGCCACGGGCCTACAGGCTACTCAAGGAAAGACTGAATGCCCTCAGATCTACTCTGTGTTAAACACAGTGCAGAGTGTGCTCCCACGCGCAAAACGGATTTAGAACTCAGTGGTTAAATCAAATGTATTTCCTGAAGGGGGGGGGGCACGGATAGCTTCTGAATCCAAACCATCATACTCACTTTCCTCTGACCGAGCTGTCCGATGGTCTCGCTCACAGACAGTACAGCTGGTAAAGAGATGTCTAACTTTACCTTTTCCCCCCAAATCCAGTGCTAGCGGTATGTGGTGGAGAGCACAGTGCACTGAAGCAAGGACCTGGGTGTCGAACTCCTACACCCTCTCACCCGTCTGCACGTGGCTGTGTGTATGTGTACATCCAAATCTGTTTGTTCTATATACGAAGGGAAAAACTGCTACTGTTGAGTCGATTCTGACTCACAGTGACCCTGCGCTTTGAAGAAAGCTGACTAGAAGTTGGCAGGGTATATACCTATTGGGTAAATACCTTTAAGGTCGGCGGTTCACACCCACCAGTCACCCTCTGAGGGCTAAAGATGAAGCTGTCTGATTCTGTACGGACTGACCGTCTTGGGAACCCTGCAGAATGTTCCAGTCTCTCCTACAGAGTCTGTGAGTCGAAGCAGACTCAATGCGAACAAGTTTAGGGTTGCCTCAGTGTTCAGCCCAAGCCTGACCCCCAAACCAACACTCATTCTGTGCCTCTCATTGGGCTTCGCAGCCACTTTTCGGTGTGTCAACAAAAGCAAACTTCTGTAAAAGTTCATGCCTTTCTCTACACAGGTCGTGGTAGGTGAGCTTTACTTTCTAGCAATGACCAAAGTGACCACTGTTCTCTTTCACTCCATGGGAACCAAATCGTGGGAGAACTGCTGGCCCAACGCCCTCGTTGCCCAGGGTGACCCAGGAGAGGGCCAGCATAAGGAAAATGGGCTTTTCTGTTCTCGAGTCAGGAACAGACGGAAAGTGGGCAGGTCTCTGAAGAAACCACGAGATGTCCTCAGGTTGGTCGACCCTTTTAGGAAAACAAAAGAAACTAAATAACCTAACGAAATGGAAAGCTTGAAATCTTTCCCTCGCGCAGCACCGACAGCTACTGCTCCCAGGCCTGCTTTGACTGAGATGGTTTGACAGGACTCTCCCCTGCTGGACTAGGTTTGAGGATACTAAAAATGGAAATTACACAGTAAACCTTTAAATCCTGTAGAAATGACTGGCTGTTAAACTACTTAGATTTATAAACTATTAACTTTCAGCTCTATCCCTTGGTGCTAATAGTCACTTCAAGTTATCAGTCATTAGCTGAAGCACAAATACCTACAAAGGGGTGTGACACTGTGCACTGATAATTTCACACTCTTTCTAAAATGTTAACTAACAAGAGTAACTCTCCCTGACACCCAAACTGAAAGCATTTCCATCTTATAAAGGTACAATGGGGTGTAGATATTTTTCTGAGAGTGTATTTCCAAATGATAAAGGTATTTTTAACCTAGAAAAGACTTTTCAGCCCAAACACACTGCCATCTAGTCAATTTGGACACTCAGTGACCCTTCATAGGGTTTCTCAGTCTGTGAATCTTTATGGAAACAGACGGTCATATCTTTCTCCCCTGGAGTGGCTGGCAGCTCTGAACCATCAACCTTGCAGTTAGCAGCCCAACCCACAGTGCCGCCAGGACTCCTGGAAATAACTTTAGAGATCATTTAATCTAGCTCCTAATTTTCAGGTTAGGAAGCATGACCAGAGTCAAAATGACCAAGGGCACAGCGTTTATTGAGAGAAATAAAGTCAGGGTATTGTCGGTCCCTACACCCTGGTGCCGCAACACCGACACCTCTCACCCACAGCAATCTTGCAATCCCTCTTTCCCATCTCTTCAACCCAAGCCCAATGCTCCGACTGTGACTCTCAACCACCCTAGACAGTGTTTCAGGGACTGGCAATCTGTATAGGAGCGGATTGCCCCATCCCTCTTCTGTGGATCAGCTACAGGGGGTGGGGGGTGGGGGTGGCAGAGCCCATTTTGTACTGAACAGTGACTGAACTCACAGCAGCACAAGGTCCTGAACCCACGGCTGCCTCCAGGGTGTTCTCTATTTTCCTAGGGATCCACACAGGTCGACCTGCAGCGGAAGCAGTCTCCTGCAGCAGGCCAGCTTGCTCCTTCGAGTTAACCTCCTAGACTTCAAGGCTAGAGTTTCACTAGCATGCCCAGCAGGTTTCCGGGAAGCTTCTGGCCTAGAACCGAGGAGGAAGGAAGCTCTTGAAATCTACTTCAGAAGATCAGTCAGTGAAAGCCCTGGGAACCACCACAACAAGGTCCACAACCCATCAGGGGGTGGTGTTGCTTTCCACCGTGTCTCTGGTCACCTTGGGTCAAAGGCTGACTTGCAGGCAGCTAATAATATAACGACTGCACAACCCTGCAGAGTTAGGTTCTCAACTGGGGGTCTCGACCCCTTTAGGGGTGGGAGGACCCTTTTACAAGGCTGACTTGCAGACAGCTTGCGCAACCCTGCTGAGTTAGGTTCTCAACTGGGGGTCTTGACTCCTTTAGGGGTGGGAGGACCCCTTCACAAGGCTGACTTGCAGGCAGCTTGCGCAACCCTGCTGAGTTAGATTCCCTTAAGGCAGCGGTTCTCAACCTGGGGGTAGTGACCCCTTAGGGAAGGGAAGGAGCCTTTCACAGGGGTCGCCTCAGACCATATTTCCGCTGGTCTCAGGAACTGAGACACCACTCCTCTATCTGTTTCCAAGCTGGTCTGCCCACATGCAGATAGGCCCACTTACAGGGTCACCACAACATGAGGTGTTATTAAAGGGTTGCGGCATTAGGAAGGTTGAGAATCACTGCCTTAAGGGCTTTGTAGAAAATTCTAGGCTGAGTGAATTAGAAAAAATAAAAGATAACAAAGTTTTGTTCTCCCTTTTTTACGCAGGATGTGCAATTCTATCAGCAAGCACTGGGCATTTCTCATATGCGCTATGGTTCAGTGTTGGGCGTCTCACCAAGAGGAACGAACTTTGTTCTCTAATTCCAAATACTGGTGTACTACCATTCCTCCAGGGCTTAGCATTCACAAGGTCTCTTATCATTTGCACGAGAAACACGCTGGCCAGGAAGACCCTGGGCCTTGCACAAACAGTCTGAGCAAACTCATGAAGAGGAGCAGGGAGCATTCTTGACTGACATCTGGAAACCACAAACCACCTTCTCAAACGCCTTAAGTGGGGTTGCTAGGTAACAGGCACGCTCATTTGCTTAGCAGTTTAGCCAAATTCATCGGGTTATATAGCACTACAAAGAGGAGTTTTAATGTATTATTTGACAACCAAACTGGAAAATTTAACATTTATTGGCTGTTACAAAACAGAAATCCCCTGGTCCTATTTCTCTCTTTCCAAAATCAAAACCTGCACTTAAAATGAAAACAAATGCAGAAAGTTATCCAATGGATACATTAGTATTCAGGATTTCTGATGGTTCCCCCCCAAACAAAGGCTTTCTGAGATTTCAAAAATGGGTCATCCTCTCCTGCCCTCCCCATTACAAAAGTCCTCAATGGCAAAAAACCCTTTCTCGGGAAAGTCAATACTGAAGTGTAACGTCCAGGTCATCGAGCTGATACCTAATAAGGATGGCGTGCTCCCTCAGAAACACCCAGTTTGAGAGGGGGAGGCCACAAGGTTGGGGTGCCACGTTCCTCGGAGGAAGCCCCCGAGTCTCAGCACCCGGGAGAAGCAATTCACACCAGTCAACCTTTCTGCTAAAGGGTTAGGCATGCCTGGCATGTGACAAGGTCAAGAGCATGAGCACTTCAAACATTTCTCAGGAGAGTTTCTACTCAGGTTAGCCTTTGAAGTCATCAAAACTCCCTGTCCTTTTGTGACGGGTTATATTGTATAACCCCACTTAGCCAAAACATCCACAAAACCAACCCAAATCCACTGCCACCGAGTGAATGCTGACTCTCAGCGACTGTACAAAATAGAGTTCCACTGCTCCCTAGGGGTTCCAAGGCTGAAAATCTTGATGGGGGCGGCCATCTCATCTTTTACCCACAGAGTTAGCTGCTCAGTACAACCCACTGTCACCATTGGAGACGGGAGGAAGAGAAAAGGGGCAGACTCAATACTTAGGGGACACAGAGCTTCTGTCAAGGGTGATGGAGGGAAATAATTAATGTCACCGAAATGTATATGAGAAGATCCTTGAAAACTAAACATATAAGTTACTATCATTAAAAACAAATGGCATACATTGATTAAGGGTAGGATTGATGATGAAACCGTTGTAAGTTATAGTGTAAAAAGTTGAATTGACAAAAGTCAGGTGGTCCATACACTTACAATGTCATGGACTTTAGTTCTCTGGTTTGGATCCAGGTCCAGTAACGACATCAAGCTTAGTATATAGCATCTTGCTGCGGGTGGTCTTAAAGGCTGGCAAGGGGCCATGCACTCCACTCCCTGCCATCAATTCGACACTGACGCACAGCTAGCCTTATAGGACAGGACACAACTGCCCCTTTTAGTTTGCGAGAGTGTAACTGTTTACAAGAATAAAAAGCCTCCTTTCTCCAGCCAAGCAGCTGGTGGTTGCAAGCTGCTGAGCTTGCAGATTGCCGCCCAAGGAGTCCCCACCAACGCTCCTTATCACAAGGGACCACAATGGGTCTTTATTCACCTGGAGCAAAAGAGGAATAGGAAGAGGATATAGACTGTGAGGCTAATTGTCTTCATGAACTACCGCATACTTTGTTGGGAGTTCAGAAATGGGTGGGACCTGGCAACCATTACTGAACATTTAAACCAAAGGCTCCCAGCCTTATTTGGTGTACCAGCCCCTTTTCTGGGGGAAAAAAATTGCTCAGCATCCTCCTGACAATGAAAAAATGTCTATCCTCCAGCCTGCTGTGGCAGTCACCTAATCCAATGTCAACTTAAGGATCAAGAGTGTAGGGGTGGAGTCTAGGCTGTCAATCTGGAGATAGCCAATGAGACTTCTGTGTGGGCATGGCCTTCTCCTGAGAATTCTGGGAAATCTGGTACTTCCTCCTTGGAGGCAGAAGACACCTCTCTCTCTGGCATTCCTAGAAGATAAGCCATATGGATGGAACCAGACCTCTGAAGCAGGAGAAGCCACAGAGAGACCCCTGCCGGCGCTGAGATGCTTACAATGCCACTGGACCCAAAGACTTTCTACCCACTGGGTTGTGATCGTCCTGCATTTGGCTTCGTTGCATGTGTTTTGTGAGTCTGAAGAGGCCTTTATAGATTGGTATTGGGCATATGGGGTAATATCGGATTTATGGACCTGATCTGGACTGGGCTGGGATGTTTTCTCAATGTTCAATTGCTCTGGAATATAAATCTCTTTTTTTATACACATAAGTGTGTCAATGGATTTGTTTCTCTAGTCTACCCAGACTAACACACCTGTGATCAAGGATAAGGAGTAGGTATCTGCTTTTTCAGTGTCCTCCCCTCCCCCAAACCACCATCGTTCCAGCCGCCCTCAGGGCATGGTATCATCCATTTTGGTCATTGATTTAGACCAAAGATCTCTTAGAAGAATAGAAGATTCCGGACAAAAAAAGTGAAAACTGCAGAACAGAGTTTCAAATCCTCAAGGAAGGACTCTAGCCTTTCTGAAGCCATGGAAGATGGACAAAATCTTCACACTATTTCCCTGAGATCACCTTTAGCCCTTGAACTATAAACACTCCCTGAAGTCCTCTTTAAACCAATCAACAGTTTAGCTGAACTAATTACGAGGTGTCGACAGAATCAGGTATCAGAAAACAAACAATTATATCGATGTGAAGGAGAGGGGTCGGATTGGAGACCCAAAGCCCGTCTGTCGACAACTGGACATCCCCTCACAGAAGGGTCACATGGAAGGGATGATTCAGCCAGGGTGCAGCATAGCACTGACGAAACACACAACATTCCTCTGCTTCTTAAGTGCTTCCTGCCACCACCACCCCACATGATCCCAGTTGTACTCCACAAATCCGGCCCGACTATGAAATATGCACACCGGTACAGATAAGCGCTTTCGACACCGGAAGCTAGGAGGGATATACCTCCAGAAACAGTAATGGGAATAGCGACACCATGGGGGAGGGGGAGAGAGGGGGAACCGATTGCAATGATCGATGCATAACCCCCTCCCCATGGGAACAAACAACAGAAACATGGGTGAAGGGATACAGTGGACAGTGTAAGAAATGAAAAAAAAAACCAATAAAATATATAATTTATCAAGGGTCCAGGAGGGTGGGAGGGTCAGGAGGAAGGGCAAAAATAGGAGCTGATAAAAAGGGCTCAAGTAGAGAAATAATGTTTTGAAAATGATGATGGCAACATATGTACAAGTTTGAATTAAATGGATATATATATATATGTGTATATATATATACAGGTAAAAGTTTTGGTCTGGGAAAGTGAAATTTAACTCCCTACAAGCAACCAAAACACACAGAGAGTAAGCTCATACAGAGCAAGAAGCTGAGGGTCTTCTATTACTTTTACTTTTTAAGTTTCACTTTTTTAAAATACTGAGTTAAAAAAAAAAAGACCTGCCTTGACCAATAAGCTCTACTAATAACTGTCCATGTGGACGCAAAGGCACAGCAGCGACTCAGGAGATTCAGGAGTGTTTACGGTCAAGACTCGCAGAGGAGGTGGGCCTAGTCGCACTGTCCCAGGACCACGGTCATCTGCCACGGAAGAATGCTGTTGAACGGGCGCATGGGTTGCTGTGCACATTCTCAGCAACAAAATAAATAAAATGCAGGGGAAACGGGGCAGGATTTTGTTTCTTGGCAAGGTGCCATCGCACTCCATTAAGCCTGAGAGTCTGCTTTCCACGGTCCTTGCCACCGATGCTTTTAATAACTGCACATTGATCGGGTTCTGAAAGCCTAGAGAAAACGCTTTCTATTCCTGTTTTCTCTAATAGGGCATGGTCAACAGAGCGCACCCCGCCACACAAAGCTCTAATTTGGTTGACATCAGAACAGAGTCAGCAACACGGGCTCATGTGTTGGGCTAGCATTGTTTTCAGCACACATGAATCCAATCTACATTCTGGGTGGAGGACACGAATCCTCACTTCCAAATACTTCGGGTCAGGACTGTTTACATTTGCACTAAAACATTTCTACCCCGGCATGTTTTGAAGTCTGTTTTCAACTGACTTGTGGATGGGAAGGTGGCCTAAAAAAGCCAAACCAACATAACCCGAGGGAGGGGGGAGGGCCCTGCTCTATTTTCAGCAGCAGCTTCCTGACTCAGCCTGCATCTCCTCTCAATGCCCCGACTTCATCCCAGCCGGCTCCATTGTACCCTGCTGTAAAAATGAGGATATTACCAATTCGCTCGTGCTTATGTTGTTACACTGTGTGTATACCCCAGCCCACTCGAGCATGCTCACACCGGAGGCTGAAAACACCCCTTCGTTGTCATGGCTCCCTTGGCGGCTACCCTCCTAACTCTTCGTCATCCAATGCGCTCATGGAGAGTCGTGTGTGTCAGAGTAGACATGCACTCCCTAGGCTTTTCAAGGGCTGAGATTTCAGAAGTAGGTCGCCAGGCCTTTCTTCCGAGGCATCGCTAGATGAACTCGAACTGACCCCCTTTCAGTTCGCAGCTGACAGCATTAAGAGTTTGCACCACTCAAAAAAAAAAAAAAAAGAATTTGCACCACTCAGGGAGGCCCCTCTCGATATAACTTCTGTCTTGCCTACCCTCTTCCCATCTTTCAGAAACCAGAATGAACAGAACGCTATATTCAGAGGAACAGAAATGGAGGTGAAGCAGGCAGGGTCAGGTTCACTGATAAGGCTGCCTTGGTGTCTGTGGACTTGGAGGTTGGGTTCACAGCAGCAGACCCTCACCTGGCTACCCCTGGGTTTCTAAAGCAGATTCTCTACCCAGTACACCTTCCCTGCTCTGTAAACCGCTGTCTCCAAGGCAGGAAGACCTCATGTGCTCTGTCCCCAAACAGTGCTCACCAGGGCGGCCACTCCAGCCCAGGACGTGTGAGGGTCTGCATGTCCTGGAGCCAGAGAGGCCTCTCAGGTGGGCAAGGCCCTGAAGCAACAGCCACAGGCATTCCACTCTGCAGTCTGGCTGGCCTGCTTCCCTGCCCAAGCCATTCTACTCTCCCACCTGAGGGGAGGCCACTCGACAGGCATAACAGCCAAATGTGGATGGGTCTTCCGTCTCTCAATTAAAGTGACACATCCACCTGGCCCCCTGGGGGCCCTGGCGGTGAGCGCCCACACCCTCACCAGCCTGCCTCACATGGGGAGCTACCACACCAAGGAAACCAGGTTCCCCATGGTCAGGCTGTGACTGCCCTCTGCCCACCCTCTCCCATGTAGCCTTCCAACCAACCCTCTGCCTGTCCCTGGCATGATGGGCCACCAGGGCACAGCTGTGAGAAAGCCACCACTCTCGGGGCTCAGCAGCAAACGCATAGACAGATTCAACTCTTTATTTTGCAGATGGACTAGAGCAAGCTGAATCCATAATTTCTTGACTATGGCTTTGCCCTGTACTACAGAAATATGATCACAAGTAGCACTTTCGGACTACTGCATAAAAGAAAACAAGGCTAGGGTTCACGTCTGGAAATGTCGGGGCACAACTGACACACACACAGGGATGCCATGCCAGAACTTTACATAATCTCGTCATTTCTGCCCCTTGAATGCGGGCATGCATTATTACAGGGGTGCACCTGCAGAAAACGTGGCATTCGCAGTCTCCCAGGATGGATGGCTCATTATTCACATGACAAACTTGGAGCGGAAGTGGCGGGCACAGAAGGCAAAGGCATTTAGCAAACCCACTGTCTGAGGCCCTAGCTACCAACTTCTCTTGTCAAGGGCACGCGAGTACCACAGGGGTATGGTCTCTCTTCTGAATGCTGGGCGTGAAGGAAAACAAGTCCTGCGAGTCGCAAGGCCCACCCAGCTTCGCCGGCAGGGACTGAGCCCCATGAATGTCTGGGTTTGTCTTCGCTGTGGTCGCATTTGAGAACTCTACCCCTATCTATCCAGGAAGGCGCTTCTGAATAATGACATTGTACAGGGCTGCCAGATACAGCGAGAGCAACCAGATACAGAACAGCCAGTGACATTGGGATAGCGCGTGGGACCTATTTATACTAAAAAACGATGAGTGGTTCACCTGCAATTCAACTTTAAGTGGGCAGCCTGTACTTCATGCAGCACCGCTGATGCTGGACTGGAATTCTCAGAGAACAAGGATGACCAGGACACCGTAGCCGACCTCTAGGAGCGACCATCTGGTGAAGAGGGCCAGATCAGAAAATGCAGCCTGACAAGGAGAGGGGCTTCCCAAGCACCCTGGAGGAGCCAGGCAGAATTAGCCAGAATTGCACCCAGCCCCCTGTGCATGTACACTCATGTCCCTACACCTCACCACAAAACTCACAGAATCCTGATTCATCAGCTCGCGATGTTCTAAGTGAGCCTGCAGGCAGGGGGCTCAACAAGGGTGACCTGGATAAGGAGACAGAACCTCACTGCCGATACACCAAGCTCCTGCCGAAAACATGAATCCCAACAGTCACCAAGAAGGTTCCTTATCCTCTTGGTCATTATTTATTCCTGAAGCAAGGGAGCTGCAAGGGAACCTGAAGGGGGTTAGAGATCACTGGTCACAAAACAGGTCTGAACACAGGATGGGTCAGTTCCAGGGCCAAGGAACCCTCATCACCTGTGTGATTTGAGAGCTGGCCAAGCTCCCCTGTTCCAGAAGGATGGCTGCGAGGCTGCCTTCCCCATAGGTGCTGAGATGAGGGGCTTCACACAGTTTTTACATGCACCACACGGAGAGGAAGACGTGGTGCCCATAGTTGGAAAAGGAGCCATACAAAATGACTCTCCTTTTGTATCTCCATCCACAGGCGTTACATGCACCGCACTGAGAGGAAGACGTGGGCTCCACAGTTGGAAAACTGACTCCTTTCGTATCTCTAGTCTCTGCACTAGCAGCAGAGGGAGCTGGGCCAGGCAGAGGCCATGGGTAAGGACGGGTCCAGCAGGGCTAGTGCTGAAGAGACCCCCCCCCCCCTCCCGCTGTTTTTGCTTGGTGATTCTGGAAGCCAGGCACTTCCCTGGTGAAAAGCTCCTCCACTGGCCCTCGAGTCTGAGATCACAGGACGCACACAGAAGAAAGGAAGAAGAAAGGGAAGAGGTAAATGGCGGTTGCTTAGACCCTCCTAGAATTCCTCGTCAACACTTGCGCCGAATTGGCTCTGACTCTAACTCCTTACGTGGAGCAGACTGGAATCTTGCCCTGTCCTGCACCATCTTCTTCTCACCTGCCAGCACACGATCAGACGACGGCCTGCTGTGACCTGTAAGGTATTTGTTGGCTACTCTTCAGAAATCGAGTGCTTTTCTTTGTAGTCTGTCGCAATCTGGAAGCGTCACGGAAACCTGTCGGGTATGAAGAACCCTGCTGCTATCTGAAAGTCCGGTGGCATGGCTCCCAGCACCACAGCAACGAGCAAGCCACCACCAGCCAGACAGCAGACAGACAGCTGGTGAGCACTCCCTCAGACCGCCAAAAATGGGCCATGGGGCTGAGAAGGTGCCTTTGGTATTGGGATCCACCGGAAACCCAGGGCCTCTTTTACATTAGAACTCGGGGATTTAAAACTGGGGGATGAGCCTAGCATCACTGCACTTACTAGGTTTGACATCTTAGCAATAAAAACACAAACACTTTCAAAATAGAAACCAGTCTTTTTGTCCCTGTTTGTTCATCCTTGCATCCCCAGCACCAAGCACTCTTAGGGTATTTGGCAAAGACTCGGTGATGTATAATAAATTAATAATTGTGGTGATCAACAATGGCTATTAATTTTTAATGGATGGTATCCATGATGAGCCATATCCCCATAAAATCAGCACTCACTGGTGTATTATTGTGCGCTGGTCACTTGAACTGTAGTAACCGAGTTTTTCTATTTAGGTTTATTCCATGGGCTCTTCTAAAAACAATTTTATTGAGGTACAATAAACATAGAACCCCTCCCCCATATTTCACATGTACAATTTGGTAAGTTTTGACACATCTGTCAAACGCATGTTTTTGAAACCCATATCCATATAGACTATGTAGACAGGACATGTTTGCTTCTAAGTCAATGTCCTTTCAGACCTCTCATCCATGAGACAGGCTCCAGGCCAGCATTCACCAACTTCTTCTGCCTCGACATACATCTGTGAGTTAATTTTCTGGGTTCAGATACTTTCTTCTTCCTTTTAATACCACCACACTTCCTCTAGTCACTTCAACTTGACTTAACACTGCCTATTAAGTTTTGTATAAGCACACACACACAGTGTATCCCAGCAGGGGAAGGTCTACCCTGTCCTGATAGATAGATAAGACAGCGAGTTGGTATTGAATGAAACTTTTTTCTAATTTTTACATGAAAAATTAGAAACAATAGTGAGTACAACTACCAAGTGAAATAAATTTGAATATGAAATTCTGAAAGAATTTTAATTAGAAATAGCGAGTTCAAAAACAATTCCCTCTTCAGTTTTCTGAGCGCAATATTCAGAAAAGGTGGACTTTTACAAATTAACTTTAAAACTATTGAAAGCCTAAGGTGAATTTTCCTTTACAGTTGGGCAAGTTCTATTTGCTGATCTGTCCAGCTGGCAGGTTATCATTAATCTAACAATACCAACTCTCAGTAACATAACTCCTAAAACAGATTGCGCAAAACCAAAATGATGCTACTACTTGAGCTGCACCACAAACAAATGCCCACGTACGATGCCTGGAGCCCTTCCTGTGCGTGTCTTGAGTTGAATTCATATGTAAGTTGAAATAGATGCATACACTTGTGTAGCCTCTAGGGCGGCGTAGTAGGTTATATCTTGGGTTGCTGGAGGCAAGGTCGGTATTTTGAACCTGCCAGTTGCTCATCAGGAGACAGATGCGGCTCTCTAAAAGCTCCTCTGATGATCTGCAGTCTCAGAAACCCAAAGGGGCAGTTCCACTCTGTCCTACGGGGCTGTTATGAGTCAGAATCGACTCAATGGTGGTGAGTTTGGTTTGGTTTCAAGGAAAGGCTCAAAGCCTTTCCAAAGAGTTAAAAGTTGCATCTGCAGCCGGTGAAAGTGATTGTGGTGAAGAATTTGTTGCATAATACTTAGGGCAGATTTACCTAACACTGAACGCCAAGCATGAGTTGTTCTGAAGCTACTGTATATTGCTCTAGGTCATTTCCCTATCTCCAAATCTGCACTTTGACCTATCCCAGAGCAACAGTCATGGGTCTCGTGTCTAAGCCACACTGTGGTGGGGGGGTGGGGGGAGGACGGCAGCTGTGGGGTGAGTCAGGCACCAGGAAGGGAAGGAAGGAAACTATCTAATAAGTGCCTACATGGTACGAAGCATTGTGCTATGCATTTTTACCCTCATTATTTTACCTGATCCTTTCAACAAGCCCATGAAAGATGTTTTATAGCTAAGGAAACAGACTTGCCCAACATCACCTAACTCTAAGTATATCAAATCACTCTTTGATATACCTTTTTCACTGTCGCTGAGTACGTATGTGTTTTAATTATACTGAGGGGTTCATCTAGTTTGGGAAGGTAAAAAGACTTCAATACTTCACTAGGTTAGAGCCACAGCCTGGGGCTATGGTTCTTAAAAACAATTACACCATGCCAAGAATCTCACTGAAAGTTGGACACTGAATAGGGAAGACCAAAGAAGAATCTATGTATTCAAATTACAGTGCTAGAGAATACTGCAAGTACCATGGACTGTTAACGGAAAAACGGATATGTCTCAGAAGAAGTATGGCCACGAGTGCGCTCCTTAGAGGCAGAGATGGCGAGACTTGATATTACATACTTTGGACATGTTGTCAGCAGAGACCAGTCCCTGGAGAAGGACATCGTGTTTGGTAAAGTAGAGGGGCAGCGAAAGAGAGGAGGTCCCTCCACGAGGTGGAGGGACACAGTGGCTGCAACAACGGGCTCAATCACAGGAACAATGGGGAGGGTGGTGCAGGACTGGGCAACGTATCATCTGTCGTGCACAGGGTCACCCTGGGTCAAAACCACTTTGATGGCATCTAACAACAAGAATCTCACTGCCACAGAGTTGGTTCCGACTCAAAGTGACCCTACAGGACAGGCTAGAGCTGCCCCTGTGAGTTTCCAAGGCTATAACTTTTATAGGAGTAGAAAGTCCCATCTTTCTTTGTGGAGAGGCTGCTGATTTTGAACTGCTGACCTTGTGTTTCGCAACCCAATTCGTAACCATTATGCTCCAGAGCGCCTATGCTATGATTTCCACTATGTTAAAAATGCAAATGCTTTCCACGGTGGTAGACAGGTTCATTATTTTAATTATGGTGACGGGTTCATGGGTATGTCTACATAGTCTACATGAATCCGTGTTTCAAAACCATGTGTTTGACATGTATGTCAAAACTTATCAAATTATACACTTGAAACATGGGGGAAAGGGGGTGTATATCTACTGTACCTCAATGAAACTGTTTTCATAAGAGCCCGTGGAATAAACCTAAATAGAAACGAGGAAATGAGAATAACCACCTTGATGAAGCATCTGAATCAAAAGAGCTACGATAAGTTTAAGTTAGGCTTTCTTATTCAGAACTTCCCCAAAAGTTTGTGGGGAATTCCATTATCCTTCCATTCAATTTTCCACAGACTTTTTGATGTCCCCTCACAGATTCTGTGTAATGCTAGCATCAACGGATGTTAGTAAGTGTTATCATATCACAAGCACAGGTTTTATAGTCAAATAAGTTTCAAAAATGCTTGTTTACAAAAATCATACCAAGTTTAACAAAAGACTTCTCACAGTTGTTTAGGTGCTAATACAGTTGGTGTTTTTTCAAAGATGGTTCTATAACCTATAGCCTTTCTTGACCAGAAACCCTTTTTCAGGAACCTCTTGGGACTAATAACCAACAAAACGGAGCTTGAGGAAGGCTGCTCTAACTCAGACTCGTGGCACCTACATTTCCCTAGGACTTCAGCGATCACTGAGGCCGCATGGGAGTTCTCAGACCTCAGTCCCGAGAGCAACTGCAGCACTGCATCCATGGACCTGCCCTCCCTTCTTCAGGACCAATGGGGGGCAGTGAGCAAAGCTCCGAGGCCCTGCAGACAGGAACCACGGACGTGAGTAAGCAGAGGTCCTCTACCACTCCCACCGCAGCACTAACCTTCCTTCCAAGAGATACATGCGACAGTCACTCCGCACCATCTGAAGAGCTGAGTGGTGTAAGCAGATAACATCACCCACCGTTCCCTGATGATTGGAAGTTCAAGTCCCCACAGAAGCATCTCAGAAGGTTGGCCTCACCGTAGAAAGCTGTAGGGTGCTTTCTTAAACAACTGGGAATACCATATGACCTAGCCATCCCTCTCCTTATTGTGTATATCTTAAAGAAGTCGGAGCCATGACACACAGAGCCATGTGCAATCCCATATTTATTCACTGCAGCACTGCTGACAATAACAAGAAGGCAGAAACAAACCAAATGCCTATCAGTGGAAAGATGGATAGATAAACAATAGCATATAAACACAGAGGAATATTATGCTTCGATAATAAATAATGATCAAACTGTGAAGCACCTCATGACATGGATGAATTTGGAGAACTTTACACTCGCAAAATTAGTCAAACCTAAAAGGACAAATATTATGAGACCATTGTTACAAAGGGAACAAAAATGAAGGCTAAGGTTTTATGTCAAAGGAAATAGACTTTGATGGTCACCAGGGGTGGGGGGCAAAGGGAGGGGAGGTGAAGCAACAGGGTAAAGCAGGGTCGGCACACTTTTGAGAGAGGATAGCCAAGTCCATCCCTCACAACAACTTACAAACTATCTGAGAGCCATCCATCCAGATGCTCACAGACACCACGTCACCATTACCTGCACCAACGCCTTTAAAGCTCTTCCCATTTTCCCTCAGAGCCACATGGGAGCACCAAGAGCCACATCTGGCTCAAGCGCTGCCGTCTGCCGACCCCTGGACCCAAGGGAGACAGGTGTGGACAGATGGAGGGAGATGGTCTTCTACAAGAGGGAGAGGGGGGAACGGGGTGGGACGTTGATAAGTAGTTTTTAAGTCGTTGAACACAAAATTGATTGTCTGAAATGTAAACCCCCACCTCAATCACAATAAAAAAAAGTTAAAGGAAGAAGAGGAGGCAGAAAGGTGGTCCTTTTAAAAAAAACAGCCACTGGAAACCCCACTGAGCCGTTCCCACTCTGACACAAGCGGGGCTCCATGAGTCTGAATGAGCCTAGCAGCACCTGGTGGGTTGATGAGGAAATTAAAACTTGATCGGTTTTGCCACTTGAATGTCCTCCTGGTTTCTTTTAATGCACTCGTTTACATTCTAAAGTGGTGAGGTCTCTTTCTCCCATCATTGAATAGGCTTTTTACAAAACCAACATTCCTCTCCACCTGATGCCTCCATGCCGCTGGTTCCTGACTGTGGTCTTGGCCATGTCAGCACCGAGGCTGGCTCATCAGGCTGCGGTGCTACAGAGCCGACTGGGTCAGGCACCTGCCTACAACCTGACAGCCCTTCCCGAGGGTATGTCTTTTCCAAGAAGAAGAAAAAAGGAACGTTCCCAAGATCCCTGAAGTGGCCAAGAGCTGCATGTGGGGACAAACCCAGGTCTGACTCTAGTCTCTGCCTCCACCCCCCAGATTCTCATGCCCCCCACCCCATCCCCGTGACTGGGTGACCTTTGCACTGTAGGCAACAGTCCCCTCTACTGAGGCGGAGTCCACAGAGCGGCTCTGAGAGGAGGGGAAAGCAGGGCTCTCTTTGGGATCTGGGCTGCCTACTAGAGAGCCAAGTGAGACATGAAACAGGCAGATGAGAACACTGGGCCGCAATCCAAGGGGCAGCTGGGGCTGGCGGGACACATGGTGCAGTCCTAAGTCTATCAAGGCCCAGGATGACATGAACTCGCTTGATGATCAGCAGCAAACATCAGGCACAGGCCACTTAAGCAAGGAGGGGTCTTTACATTCTGTAACGGCTTGCAAAAGAAAGAAGATCAAAAGATTGGACAAGGCATAAGAATGACAAGAAAGTCCAGTGTCAGCGTCCACAAAGAGTTGTACTGGAGCACGGCCCAGTTCCTCAGTTGCATCACGTCTGGCTGGCCCAGTGGAGCAGCCTGGCGAGGGACTGCATGGCCGCAAAGCCGAAATGTTTCCTGTCTGGCTCCTTACAGAAAACCTTTGTCAACCTCCCAGCAGGGAAAGAAGAGAAGGGAAGGGCGCACGATCCCTTGTGGTGGTCACCCTTGGGGACACTGGATGAGAGGACATGCAGCAGAAGAGACCCAGAAGAGATCCATGAGCACCCAGGGGTGACGAGAGAAAAGCCTTGGAAGTGGGGAGCCCCAAAAGGCAGTGGACAGCAGGGAGTCCGAAGCGCGAGGGGGACTGAGAATGGACCCAGATGACCAGGGGGAGCAGCTCGGGAGGAGTGGTGGAGATCAAGCCCGGCGGAATGGCAATCCGGGAAGATGAAGGACAGGCAAGGGTGCATGCACAAACGACTCTTCCAAGGAACGTTGCTGGACGGGACCACAGAAAGGAGGCAGCAGCCAGAGCAAAATCCCAAACCCAAACACTGTTGGAAGAGGAGCCACAGTGCTGCCTGGGAGTCCGGGGCGCCATCGGGTGGAGGGGCAACAGCTGAAGCAGGGGAGGGGCGTGGAGAAGGTGCCGGGGAAGAGGATGAGAGGGGCAGGGAGGGTGCATACTGTCACGGGCCAGGCAGGGCCAGGGTACGGTATGAACACGCACATCAGCTAGTTCGTGTGGGGAAGGGAAGGCGAGGAGGCTCCCACTCACTGAAAGAATGGTAAGAAGAAGAAGAAGGAGGGTCATGCGCTGATGGGGTAGCTGCTGGGCATTCAGAACAAGGGCGGTGAGACACTGCGGCCCCCGAGACTGAGAACATTAACCGAAGACGGCGGCAGCGGAGTGGATTCTCTCACAGTCCTCAGGGACCAGTGGAGAGACAGGACGTGACACAGGTAAAGTGAAGGCCGGCTGCTGGCTTGTTTTCCTCCAAAGAGCTGCAGTGATCAGAGCACCCGGTGATGAGGCAGCCAGGAGACTAGGCCGCGGCACTTGAGGGTGAATACAGAGTGAGTGATTACTCAGTGGTGGTCCAGGGAGTCTAAATGGAGAGAGGGAGTCAGGGCACAAGCAGGGTTGAAAAACAATGTGAACGCAGTAAAAATAAATACATAAAACCAGCTGCTGGTGAGGAGATCCCAACTCACGGTGACCCCTGGTGTGTTGAGTTGGGGCTGCACTTCAGAGGGTTTTCAATCGCTATGATCTTTTGGAAGCAGATTGCCAGACCTTTCTGCCACGCAAAAGGTACCACTGGGTAGACGCAAATGGCCCACCTTTTGGTTAGCAGCTGGTGTGTTACTCATTGGCAGCACCGGGGGCTCCTGCAAAAGCTGTAAGGTCAATAGATGATGGAGGGCCAGGTGGGAATCAAAGAATGCTCAGAGCAGATTACCTAAATGATCAACCAAATACGCCCAATGAGCTTGCTTCTTCGAATATTACATGTTCAAAACACCTAGGCAGCTTCT
The DNA here is from genome assembly GCF_000313985.2 of Echinops telfairi. NCBI lineage: Eukaryota > Metazoa > Chordata > Mammalia > Afrosoricida > Tenrecidae > Echinops > Echinops telfairi. The sequence goes on along the minus strand of NW_022103906.1, from coordinate 46,015,789 downwards.
TGTCTAGAACGCACACTGCCATGAGATGGGAGTTTCCTTGTGCGCATACTGGATAGATTAAGAAGCAGTCACCCCTAACACCCACTAATCATTAATCTTCGTCTGCCAAGGCCGGGGACTAAATGAAGGCACAGCATCAGTCCACTCACACCTCTGGGCAGCCACGAGTGGTGAGACCGCTGAGGAGAGCGAGGGGACCTAGAGGAAGCAGGCTTTGGGGAGGCAGACATGGCAAGCCTGAGAGAGGAAAAAGAGCCGACAGAAAAAGGGAGAGAGGGATGGCTGAGGGAAAGAAACAGGGAGAAAGATGAAGATGACAAGAAGGATCCAAATCAGTTCAAGAAACAACAGAAAAGGAAGGCGGTAATGAACTGCACACAGTGGCGCCCACGCCGGAGCACACCCCACGGCAGCCACGAACTGCCATCAGCAATGGTGCACAAATGCACCGACAGCAGCGTGCCCTTGTCCAAGGCACAATGAAACCATCCTTTCTAAAAATTCTTTTTTGGCTGAAGTGGTGAAATCAGAGCTCGAGTACCTGCCTGGTGAGATTGTAAAATGGTGCAACACTTTGAAAAAGCTCAGTAGTTCCTAGAGAAAATTAAACTGAAAATCATAGTCAGACTCAGCAATTCCATTCCTAAGCATATAGCATGCACCAAAGGAAGGTGAAAGCAAGGATTCCGATACGTGTACACCCGTGTTCACTGCACAACTACACACAACAGCAAACATGTAGACAAAGCTCCAACATCCAACTAATGAACGGAGAAACAAATATGGTGGACACACACAGAGTGGAGCCCGCTCTCACAGTGGTTAAAGCCCTCGGGTGATAATCCCACAACCACGCTGCAGTAGACAGATGAGCGGTCTGCTTCCACACAGATTTTCAGCCCCGGGAGCTCTATGGTGCTTTACTTTGTCCGACGGACGCTATGATTTGAAATCATTCGAGGGCAGTGTGTGACATCCTCGAAGATCGTGTGTTATTCAGCCATAAAGAGAAATGCGGTTCTGGTGCGTGTTACAGTGTGGAGGAACCTTGAAAACATTACGCCGAGTGAAATATGCCAGATGCAACAGGGAAAACATTGCACGATCCCACTCATATACTGGTAAATTCGTCCACATACCAGTTGTTGACCAGGGAACGGGGGAGATAAAAAGACAGTTAAAAAACAAAAAAACCAACACATTCTTAAACATAATATGGTGTAAAACACTTGTTTTACTAACATTTCTTATATGTACTTAAGGGTTGAAAAATGAATAAATGTTTGGCCCACACTTGTACAACTACCAGGAGAGAAAGATTTCTGAATATACTGTCTATACTCGAGTATAAGCTGAAGGGGTGGAGGCTGAGACCAGAGGCACCAGAGGCTGACGCAAGGACACCATGAGCAGACCCGAGGAGCAGCGCTGAGAGTCTGCAGAGGCCTAGCTTCCTGGCTTGTGGGGGCAGAAGTCAAGGGACCACGTGGCTGAGAGGCTAAGGACCAGAAAGAGACTTGGCTGGGGACTCATGACTATATAGTTCATGTTTACTAGCCCTGATTTGTGGCAACTTATTAGATGCCCTAATAAATCCCTTTAATTGTGAGCATTGTCTATGAGCTCGGTGTGGCCACTGCAACCAAGTACCAAACCCAGCATAGAAGCAGTGTGTCGTGGGAGAGACGGGTGATGTCAAAATAAGTAAGGAGACTAGAGGGGGTGGCGTGTCTGACCTTGACCTTGTGGCCACAGGGAAGCCAGTAGGGGTCAGATCCAGCCTCCATGCCATTTATTCAATGACTTACTCCGAAGGATACATGTTAGATGGAGGATCAACTATTTGAAACCACGCTTGGTTGCTCCCAACCTTCTCTCTTTTCCATTACGCCACACTGTTGCAAAGTACAAGTATGATGTGATTGATTTGGGTAAGCCTGCTCCCTCTTAGGAACACTAGGGGAGCTGTGGTTGCATCCTGAGTTGCCAACTGCAAGGTCAACAGTCTCAGGAACTCACAGGGGCAGTTCTACCCTGTCCTGTAGGGTCGCTGTGAGTTGGCACCGACCTTGATGGCACTGAGTTAGACGTATTAGGCTGGCTCTCTCTTGGAGAGTTGCACGTTTTTAATTAAGACCAAAGGCTCTTGTCAGAGGGAGCATGAGGTTCCACGAGAGCACAGAACAGGGCGGCCATCCTCCCCGCCTAACACCATTTCCTGAGCGCAGTCTGCTGTGTGCCGCAGGTTTCAAACAATAAACCATGGGCTGTCGGTCAACCGTCTCATCCATTCCACAACCACCCACTTGCCCCGTCCATCCCTGGTACCTATTTGAAAAGAGAAGGAAAAATGATAGGGCAGTGAGAAAAAGCCGACTTCCCTTTTGGGGTGATGGGACTCCACTTACAGACTTAGGAAAAATATGTCATCAAGTTGGTCAGTAGGCGGGGACACAATGCTGAATTGATTTTTCTAAACTAGGTCTTCAGGCAGTTCCCAGGACTCTTCCTGCAGCAAAGGAGAGGTCTTAGGGTAAAGGGGCAGAGGCTTTCCCACTATCTTCCCTTCAAACCAAGCACTGTGAAATCCTCCAGGAGGAAGCCTCCTTCGGTATAGATTGCTCGGTGCATTCAGCCAACACCTAAAAAGAACAGTCGGCCTGAGGTCATCCACAAAGTAATGTAAACTAAAAAGATTTTTGTTCCTATTGCAAAGAAAGACTTGCTTGCCCTTGGGAAACTACTTAAATCTCATGCAAATTGAGTTCTTGGTGTTGCTTTCCATTTTCCCCCAGACTTATACGCATGCATGTTTACTGCATATACTCGAGCATAAGCCGATCCAAATATCAGCCGAGGCACCTCATTTTACCACAAAAACTGCATTAAAAATGTGCTGAAAACGTTGGCTTATGCTCGAGTATATACAGTACATGAAATAATTTAGAAACAAAAGAACAAATATTCTCTTACCCCCCTTTATATGAAATGTCTTGAATAGGCAAGTGTATTAAGACCAAAGGCTACGATTGGTAACAAGGGGTTGATGGAGGAGGAAGAGGGAATTATTGATGAAGGGCAATGAAATTCTGTTAAGGTGATGAAAATATAGAAATAGTGGGGATGTTTGCATAACAGTGGATATAATTAATGTCATTGAACTGTACATGTAAAAAATGTTGAAAAACAAATGTGCTATTATATATTTTTTACCACAGTAAAATTTGTTTTTGTTTTTTTTAAATTGAAGCAACTTCATCTGGTATGCCTTTATAGTACTGTACAGGATGATGTTTTGATAGTGCTAACAGTTATGTTTTGAAATCAGGAAAGGGGAGTTCTTCTACTTTATTCTTCTTCATTTCTTGATCTCTTCAGGGTCCCTTGCCTTCCATATGACTTGAGATGGGGCTTTTCCATTTCTGAAGAGAGGCTGTTGGAATTTTGATAGGCACTGCACTAAATTTATAGATTGTTTTGGGCTACTTATCCTTGTTTAATCTCAGTATTCAGGGGTTTCCAATTTTTATATTTTGCATTCTGTTAAGCTAAATGGATTTAAGATTAACTGAGGGCAATGTTCTCACTCTGATCATTTCGTTTTACCCTATGGGCCTCTTGTAACTTCTATTTAACCTATGTGGGTTCCTAATCTAACTGATTTGTTTGAAAACCTTATCCACTATTTTGGGCTAACATGTGACTCACACATAAGCCAATAAGACAGAAGTTAAAAAACTCAAGTAGTCTACTACATGATTGGTGAATACAAGGAAACATTAGACCTATGTTACATGACTTTTTTACACCATCACAGACTTTGAGCGTAAAACATGCCAAGTGACCCCACAGTCAAAGTTTTTATCCTGGGAGGCTACCGGAAATTTTTACCTTGCATGATAAAGAAAATAAATTCCCAAAGTATCTGGTAGGGTAGCAGAAGTATCAAAAGGGTAGCATTTGCCCAAGGACAAACTTGAAAGGGTTAGGAAAGAGACAAAAAACACAAAAACAAAACCCAACTCACTGCCATCATGGCAACTTGTTAAGACGGGGCAGAACTGTCCCTGTGGGTTTCTGAGACTGTACCCCTCTTTAACAGGGGTAGGAAGCCTGTCTTCTGTGGAATGGCGGGTAGTTTGAAACTACTGACCTTGCAGTTAGCAACCTAACGTCTAACTATTACAGATACAAATTACAGAAAGCTGCCTCTATGCCTCATGAGACTCCATCAGATGACATAACTACATGATTAGCCATCTTAATAGAAATAAATTAAAATTTTCACTGATTTATTTGTGTGCTGTCACATGAAATAAGCAAATCTATAAACAGCAACATAATCTCGAGGGGTGAGGACCGAAGGGGAAAGGAGAGGCTTGGAGCACTGAGTTTATGCTAATGGTGGCAGAATGATTTGGACATGGATTTTGAGAAGGGCTGCCTAACGGGAAGAATATAATAAGTGCTACTGAATTATGCATGTACAAATTGCCAAGATGGCCATATGTTTTATATGTGTATTTTCACCACCACCGAGAGAGAGCAAATGGATAGAAAAACCTACCGGAACCACAGACACACACAAAACTTCACTGCCATCAAGTCTATCCCAACTCACAGCAAGCCCACTGGGCAAGGCCCAACTGGGCCGGTGGGTCCCAGACTGTAACTCCTTCAGGGAGTAGAAAGGCCCATCTTTCTACCGCTGAGCAGCTGGTGGTCTCAAGCTGATCGTGCAGTTAAGAGCCCAGGGCATAAGCACTGCACCAGGGCTCTGGTCACAGGAGAGCAGGGAGAACATCACGAAGCACCCAGCTGTCCATGGGATAGGAGCCTAAACAGGGTGATGGCCCAGGAAAGCCCTACAGAGAGAGTCACACTGAAAAATGGCAAATTCCTCTCCAGAAAGCATCTTAGATTTAGAAAAGAGCTGTTAAGTACAGCTTCCTATCATTTGACTTCAAATCTTACGCTACTCGGGTGAGCGGCCAACAACTTCGGTTAAATTCCTTTTAAGTATTAAGATACCACAATTAAACACAACAGTCACTTGGGCCAATGACATCTTATTCCCAAATCTGGCATTCGCTATCTCATTAGAATTTAGCTTTCATAGTCCAAAAGGGGCGGAAGTTTGCTCTGCAGAAAGCACTTGGTGTTAATATTCCTGGACTGAGGACAGAACAACGAGGGCAGGAACAGAATGCTCGCCCTCACCCCCCTCCTAAGTGGCTGTGCTTGGGCGGCTTCCTGGCAGCACAGCCATAGAAAAAAACACACCCATCAGGCCAAAAAAGGAGGTGACAATGAAGAGGCCTAAATGCTGGACCCCTGGGAAGCGGCAGGGTGATTTCAGGAAAGCTTTTACTCCTCGCAAGATGTGGTGGGCTCTGCACGGAACCCATGAGAAGACGAGGCTGTCTGCTCCCCTCGGGAAGGAACACCGCGGGACTCCAGAGGCAATTCTGCTCCTAACTAAAGGGGTGCTGCGAGTCAGAACTGACCCGATGGAAGTGTGGGGTTTCTGTCATTGTTGTGACTCTGCTAACATGTGGAAGAGAGAAGAGGCTTTTTACTCCCATAGAGAGTTAGCCTCAGGGCAGTTCTACTCCAACCTCGAGTGGCTATGAGTCAAGAGCTGACTGGATGGCAGTGGGTCTGTTTTGTTTTTTAACTACCATAGTGTTTTTGTCCTTGCTCTCTAAACATGAAAACACAACAAGGGAGGCAGGACAAGAAGGTGATGTGACCAGGGCCCCAGGGACTTCATAGTCTTCAACCTCCGGACGACAGCAGTTTGGGAGCCAACCACAGGACGGCGGCCACTCCGAGGGGCCCAAGCAGTCTGTGCACAGAAGCTACAGCTCAGACGTGAGAAGGGGATTAAGAAGAGAGGTCCACTCTTCCACCACCACTGCCACCAAGTTCATGCCAACTCACAGCCACCCTGTGCCGGTCTTCTGAGACTGTGCATTGTTGTGATAAAAGAGCAGCTGGTGGGTTTGAACCACTGACCCTGTGGTTGGCAGCCTAATACCTAACCCACAGGGCCACCAGGATTCCTTATTAGAGCTGTAACAAGAATGAATGACATTAAATTGCCACTGCATTCCTTTCCTCTCCCTAATCTCCTACTTTCGCTGCTTCGCCCATATGCTGGCGCAGGTGGATGAAGCTGCATGAGGAGAATGGGCAATTGTTCATACCATACGATGGCTTGATTCTCTCTGGCTGCACAAAAGATCCTAATGAGCAATTAATTACCTTGAGGAATCCAACAACAGCATCAGGCAATGAACTCACAAATCAAGAACATACACTTTATATGTACAAAAGATCAAAGCCAGCCCTTTTTGGGAAATGGGATAGGGGACAGGTACAGGTACTGATGCAATACAAGCGACAATCTCCAACAATTGCAACTAATTGAAAATAAATTTAGAAGATCAAACAGTTGGGGCATGAAAAAAAGTAGGGGGATGGACTGCCTGGCATGATTCACTTTGGGCAGAGTCCAGCTTCACAATGCGCTCGCAGCAGTTCCGAAAGGGCTGAAGCGCATTCAAGTCCTGGAGAAAGAAACAAAACAGGCCTTCTTCCCACTGAAGGGAGCAAGATGCCCGAGCAGCCGGAGCGGGGCTTCATGTCTGTGCTCGCAGAGAATGCGAGCGAGCAGAGGCTGGGTGTCGTTGCAATCAGACTGGTCATCGGTGAAGGCAGAAAGAGCCATGGCATTCTTCCCTGTGCAAACTTTCCATCTTTATAGCGTTAAGTTAAAAAGGCAATCTCACACAACTGAAAATAAGCGTTTAACGATTCCTGTGATAATGGAAACATTAAAATGGGCCTCTTTGTGTGTCATATGGGAAAATACTGAGAAATCACTATCATCGTTAACATCTCTACTTTCATTATTAATCCAGTTCCAGGATTTTTTTTTAACTGATGTAAAATAGTATTACATGAGAAAGGGCTCTGGTAGTTTAAAAATGACCATTCCTGCACTTTTTTCAAATTACGTTATATACCGAGAGAGAGTTGATGCTTCTCAAAAAGAAGACTTTTAAAAAGATTTGTTTAACTCTGACCTTCATTGACAGCCTGCCCTCCCATTCCTGCCAAACAGGACTCCCATTTTTCCGTGGCCCACCTGTGGCAGCAAAAGTTCTGCTCTGCCCTCAGTTGGTACCTGGGGTAGTCACCCGTATTGTAGAACGTGGCTCAGCGTAAGCCTGACCTCCCTTTCTGACCCAAGGTCACTGGAGCCAGATGGTGAGGGAGGCTCCTGCTTAAACCTCCAAGGTGCCCTGGAGTGTGCTTTGCTGGAACACCACCCAGTGCAATCAGTCAATTTCAACTCTATTCAAATTCAATGGACTTTCTACAGGGTGTTTGCAACTAAGTCTCTTACCGGGAGCAGGCAGCCCTAGCTTTCTCCCAAGGAGTGCCTTGAGGGCTCAACTGTTGATCTTGTAATTAGCAGCCTAATGCCTAACCTACAATGTCACCAAGGCTCCACTCAGCGAGCATAGGGTTTGATAAATATCTACCTACATGGTAACCCTAAAGGTTGCTCCATTCCTCTACATGATGTGAGCAATGAGTTGTATCTTTCAGTAAATAACATAAACAAAGAAACATGGCTCTTGCAAAGATTTTTTAAAAGAAAACCTAGCTTCGATGAGCTAAAACCCATAATTAACCCCAGTTGGTGACTGCAACTGAGAAGGCTCTCAGTATTTTCAAGCTGATGGTATGAACATGGATTCCACAGGGGCACGTGGCTGGCTCACATGCTGGAGCCAGAACTCAGAAGTGTGCTTCCCCTGGAATCACTTCGATTTGACACTTGCCTACTCTGATACCTGCCCACTCTGTCCCCTAAAACAGTTAGGAAAGGAAACAGCTCCATCACTCACATGGTAACACGTGGGTGCAGCCCTTTCTAATTTATTACGGATGAGCCAGGCATGAAACCTGAGAAACAGTCTATCTCATGAAACACATTAGACTTGACACTACAGGAAGTTATAACTCAAGGTAGGCAACGTTACAATTGGCTTCCATTTTTACGCATCACGGATTCACTTGTGCAATTTAAATAGTATCTTTGATATCTTACACAAATCCTGTGGTGAAGTGAACTGCGCAATACGGCTCTTCCATCGCAGTCTCTAAATCGCAGCCACTGACTAGGTGGAAGCATGTGAATAAGGTGTAGGGACGCCCAGTGGAGAACTGGTCAGTTGCGCCATTTGGCTGGGTACGTAAGTGGGTCGTCTCAGCAGCTGGAGGAGAAATGCCCCAACCACAAAGGGAAAAGAGCCATTACCAGAGTGTGTGAGAACCTGCCTGAAGTGGCCGAGGCAGAAAGAAGCACGAGAGGCCGCAGCACCAAAGCCAAGAGGCAGAGCAAAGGCACTTTTGCAGAGTAAGCAAAGCCTTTGGGCAGGAGCCTGGCTTCCAAAGTGGGGTGCTTTGGGGGCATTCACTAGTGCTAAAGGAATATTGCAATACTTTCTGAACAGGGACACAGATCAAGGTGCCATGGGCCAGGGGACCACACAGGCTGAAGCCAGAGAGAGGCCTGGCTTCTGGCAGGGCAGCACAAAGAGGACTGTATCCTTAAGGTTTTCTGATCCTGACTTGTGGTACCTTGTTAAAATTCCCCAATAAACCCTCCGAAAGGTGAGTATTGCCTGTGAATTCTATGTGATCCTGGCAACAGACTGTCCAACAGAGCAGAGGAAGTAGAGCTGTCCTGGGAGTGACAGCTGGTGACATTAGAGAATGAAGGCGGGACTGTGGAAGCACCTCGGACCTCCACCTCGTAGGGATCACCCCAGGATCACCTCAGGACAGGTGTGGAGTTGGCGTCTCTTTTCCCCTCACATGGCCCGAGGAGATCAGATGCAGCCCCCGTGCCACGTTCCTCAAATCCTCCAAGAAGCTTTGCCTGTAGAGGGATTCTTTTAATCCTCTAATTTCATCTAAATTCCAGAGACAATTAGTGGGAGGAAAGATAAGGGAGATGCTATTTTTCCCAGTTTATTTGAGCTTATTATTACTAGGTTAAAAAGTGGTGCCACCCCTCAGGATAATGAGAATAACGATACCAGGAGGGTAAGAGGAAGGGGGGCAGGGAGGAGGAACCAATCACAATGATCTACATATAACTCCCTTCCAGAGGCACAGACAACAGAGAAGTGGGTGAAGAGAGACATCAGTTAGTGTAAGACATAAAAAATAATAATAATTTATAAATTATAAAGGGTTTACGACGGAAGGGGTGGGAGGGGGGAAATGAGGAGCTGATATCAAGGGCTCAAGTAAAAAGAAAATATTTGGAGAATGATTATGGCAACATTGGTACAAATGTGCTTGACACAATGGATATATATATAGCTTGTGCTAAGAGCTGTACGAGCCCCCTGGTGCCCGGCTAACAAAAGATATAACGTCTGGGGTCTTAAA
>NW_022103906.1:45979521-46005302 GCF_000313985.2 Echinops telfairi | reverse complement strand
CCCCCCGCTGTTCTTCCCTTGGTCTCCAAATCCCACCCCCACCCCTACTACAACCAATGCGGTAATAAAAGACAAAGCAGAACAGAAGCAACAAACAGAGCAGGGCAGGAAAAATTACCACCCTGCACCAAGCGGATATATCTCTTTAGCGCATCTGCCTTGACCTCTTCTTTTACAGGCACCACTACTGAAAATAAGCTAGAACAAAAGACATTTCGTTATGCACAGCCATAAAGAACTCTGGGGCAAGCTGCATACATAATTCATGAAGCCGGCAAACCACTATCAGCATCATTTACCCTTTCAATATTTTAAAGGAGTAAAAGGCCAGTAGATATTTATAAGATCTTACTTCTACACCACTCTTCTACATTTAAGAACAAACGGGGAACTTTATCATCCTCAAGAGGGCGTTACTTACAAACACGCGTAAAACTATAGATCTTCCAGGAATTCACTCGGCATCCATGATGAGCGTGGAAATAATCCTGAGAAGCCGGTCACGTCCAATGCCAACATTCATCAGTTCGGCTGAAATCAACCATGAAATCCTTGCTGCTCTCAGTTTTTAAAAGAAACATCTCAGTTGTTTTGTTGGTTGCTTGCTTGTCTCCCCCGTGGTAGTTAAAGGTCAACCTCTCCCACCCACTCACATCACCGGCTATCACTTCCATCGCAGAGGCTGGGTGGCATGCCCAGGGTTCCCCAGCAAAGGAGAGCTTCAGACTCCACACCTCATTCACATCTTGGACGCAGCTTCCTTCATCCTCTTTCACTCCTTAATGCAGCCCGGACTCCATGCTCACTCACTCCATTCAGATACACCTTCCAGGCCGCTGCCCTGACGGATCACACGGTATGTTAAAGATACTACCCCATGTGACCTTTCCACATTTCCCCCAGCACTCTGAAACAAACACACACATCCCACAGACTCTCTACTTTCGCTTTAGACCACTGTTTCGCTATTCTGGTAGAAAGTTTCAGTTGATCCCCCAGGTCAGCTACAGGATATTAGCATGCATGGATATTGACACAAAATGGGAGCTGGACTCCCACTGACTCGGCCAGCCCCCCTTGCAATCACACCTCAATGATGGGGCTGCTTTCAAAAAGCCTTCAACCAGCCACTGAGTCCCCTGGAGACCTTCTATATCCATCTGAACCCCTCCACCTGGTCCCCGAAGGTCTATTTATATCCATATTTACTACCCAGCATAGGCACTGTATGCTCACTTCTTAGCCCTGCTCCCACGGTTCTGCGCTGTCCTGGGGTCGGGACCTCACCCGCCTGGGATGCCTACCCATAACAGATTCTCAGTGTTTATGATTCAGGATTATAGTGCTTCTAGCAGGCATGGGCACATCTCACACACACACACACACACACACACACACACACAATTTCATCTTTCACTCAGACACAATGGACGTGAGTAGCTACAATGTTTCTGAGAGGCCATGCCAGGTGATGAGAAGCGGGTTCTGAAGGGGGACTCCCAGGGCTCTGCCCTGTATGTACTGTGTGGCCCTAGCTGAGCTGAGCCCCCCCATGCTTGGGGGTTTCCTCATCTGCACACACAGGAGAGAGCAGCCAGGGCTAATGCTTACTGGGCACTTACAAGGAGGTCAGAACCACTCTGCACACTGGACGCCTTATCAATTCATTTCATCTTCACAACACCTCCAGGGGCTGGTTTGGAACAAGTTTGAGTGGATTCAGCCCCCTGGTAACTCTGAGTGTGTCGTCATAGAACGGTGCTGCTCCACAGGGCTTTTCAGAAGTAGCCCACCAAGTCTTTCTTCTGCAGCACACCTGGGTAGACCTGAACCTACAAACATGAGGTTAGCAGCTGCACCACCCAGGGGCTCCAGAGAGGCACTTCAGAAGCCCTAGGCTGAGGTCCTGTTAGCATTCCTCCTGGAGGCAGCTTCCTGGAGGTCCACGCCAATGTCCTCCCTCTGATACTATGCAGGGAGAAGGGAGTTAGGACCTCTTTCCCAGATGCAGCCTTAGCAGACAACTAGCAAACTGCCCGGCTCTGTTATCTCTAAAGCCAGGGGCCGTCAAGCCAATTTCAATCCACGCCATCCCACGCTGTCTCAGAAGAACTCCATACCATGGGGTTTCCAACGGCTCATCCTTTTGGAAGTAGGCTGTCAGGTCTTCTGCTGTTCAGAGGGGCCTCTGAACGGACTGGAACCACCAGCCTTTCTGTTAGCAGCCACAAGTTATCACCAGCACACTGACCAGCAGCACCATCGGAGTTTCCTAGCAGCTCTGTGGCTGCTGCTGTTAGTTGCCCTCCAGTTGATCCTGGGCCCTGGAGACGTGGGGGCAGGGGGGTGGGATGTGCAGAGCACGACTGTTTGGTAGGGACTTCCAGGCTGGGACTTGGGAAGCAGACTGCGCACTTCTGGGTGGTTCGAACTGCCCACCTTTCCTTCTAGCGAATAAGCATTTGCACTGTCAGCAAGGGCACTTGCCCTATGTCATCTTCTGAGGAAGCACACAGGCTCCTTGGGATAAAAAAGGTCCACCCTATTCGCTAGACTGAAAATTAGCTAAACTCATGGGGGGCAGAGGGGGAGTCACTGGCAAAAGAAGGAAGAGGAAGTGGAAAGTTATTAGGACTTTAAATAACATGCAGATTTCAAATACTGTGGACTCATCCTCGTAACCCGTGCTTCTGCTCCCGAGAAGGCAGGTGAGTCTGTCTGTGCACAGGTGTGGACGAAGCCACCGGCACACGCTGCTGAATTCCTCAAAAGCAAATATTTGCCTACCACCGAAGAATCGGGGCTCTTCTGCAACAAAGAATAATGCACGCACACATACATGCCCAATGTCTGATTCTATCTCCTAGTTTACAGTCAGTTGTCATTTGAATGGAAACCCCCCACAAACCAACGTGTCGGGCATCACAAGGGCACCCTACGTCAGGAGATTTATGGAGCGTACAAAAGCTCGCCATGCGTACTCCCGCACCGTGGCTCCCTCCGTGTGCAGCAGCGTACAGGAGGCAGTCACCTGTCTGTGGCCAAGCCAGAGAGGGCCAACAGCCTGGGAGTCAGCGAGACGCAGCCATCTGTTTGGGGCAGCTTCTAACGCGGCACCATGTCACACAGACAGGCCTGGACCCATGGACAGTCTTCAAAAGTGGTTAATAAACTCTGTCAGAATGTGCTTGACACAAGGGATGGATGGAGGAATGTGATAAGAGTTGGACGAACCCCCAATAAAATGATTTTTGAAAAAGGAAAGGAAATGTATAGAGAAGAATGATGGCAATATTTGCACAAAGATGTCAGATACAATTGATAAATGGATTGTAACAAGAGTTCTAAGAGCATCCAATAAAATGATTTTTTAAAATAAATAAATAAACTCTGTCAGGCTGCAGGGACACCCAGCCCGACAGCCCGGAAGGCACCTGAAATGACCAAGAAGAGAATGCAGTTCCCTTTGTCATACACAGGTCAAAGGGGGACAGAAAGAAGAAAGCTCTCCGGAACCAACGTGGAGAGGAAGCACTCGGCGCATGTGCTTTTCTCGGGTTGGGAAAAGGACGAACACAGTTGCAGGGGCCTAACCAAGGAAATAAATTCAAAGGAACACCTGCCCCAATCCAGAGTCCAGGAACATCTGGGAACAATAGGAAAGGGGCAGGCGGGGCTGTGCTGCTCCCAACCCTCTGGGGTTGACGTGTCAGCAAAGGGGGCAGATGCGTCCCACAAAGGCGTGGCATCCACTTTGGGTTAGATATTCCAGGCAAGGAAAGGCCTGACTCTCACCAGACCTCGGAGCTGTTTTGGGTATCAACAGCATTCTGGAAAATGCACTTACCGTATATACTTGAGTATAAGCTGATTTTTTTTCCCAGCACATATTTAATGCCGTTTTTTGTGGTAAAATTAGGTGCCTCAGCTGATATTCAGGTTTGCTTATACTCGAGTATATACGCTATCTTTTTGAGGTCTCCTTCATGCAAATGATATGCACCCACCCTCCCAAAGGAAAGCGCTGCCCCCCACCCCCTCTGCACTGGGACATGCTGGTGTGGTTCTCAACCTTCCTAATACCATGACCCTTTAGTACAGTTCCTCATGTGGTGACCTCCCCACAACCATAAAATTATTTTTGTTGCTACTTCATAACTGTCATTTTGCTACTGTTAAGAATCGGGAGACCCGTGAAAGGGTCTTTCGACCCCCAAAGGGTTCGTGACCCACAGATTGAGAACCGCTGGTCCAGAGAATGGCCGTAAGTTTCTCAGCAGTGTGTTCAAGGAAAATGTAGTGAGCACCTTGGCTCCGCGTCGTCTGCATTACTTTCAACATTTAGTACCAGATAACGATGTTAAAGGCCAATGCTTCGATGGGTTACTTTGTTAGCTTTATACAAAATACACAATTAGGTACCTTTGAAGCATAAAAGCAACCATAATAAGATTTAATGGTTGACTGTGTTATTAGGTCAAACATTTTAGTGGGCTGGTTTGGAACCATTCTTTATTCAGCCCACACAGTGGAGCACAGTGGTTCCTTAAATCTCTTCAATGTTACACAGGAGCCCTACTGGCACAATGCATTAATCATTGGGCTGCTAACACACAACCAGCAGTTCAAACCCACTCATTGCTCCTTGGGAGAAAGATAAGGCTCTCTGTTCCCATCAAGAGGAGTTGGCATCTACTTGAAGGTAGTGAGTCTGGTCTCGGATTAGGTATAGGTCCCAGAGCAGGCGAGGTGTGTTTCTGGTGTAGCACACATTAATCACGTACCTAGGCCTAGAAAACTTAATAGTGTGAGGCGCTACTGCAGCGGTTCTCAACCTGTGGGTCTTGACCCCTATAGGGGTCAAACGACCCTTTCACAGGGGTTGCCCAATTGATAACAGCAGCAAAATTACAGTTATGAAGTAGCAACGATAATAATGTTATGGTTGGTGGGGGTGTGTCACCACAACATGAGGAACTGTACTAAAGGGTCATGACATTAGGAGGGTTGAGAACCACTGCTCTAGAGAGTGCTTGCCGATCGAAATGAAAAACGCCACTCTGGCACAGATGAGTTTTCATTAGATGGCAGTTCAAGCAGAATAGCAGAAGCAGTGTTTTGAATCTGAAAAATGAAGTTCACTAACAATTTTTGTTAAGTTCTGACATGGACACAGCATTGTACTGGTCGCCAGTCTTATTTTGATTGGCAGCCAATCTGTTTGTAGACATCTAAGATGTGCAATTATTGCTAGATCTAAACATCACAGCAAATTTAAAATGGGTGAACTAAACTGGGAGTAATTATTCTGAAAACAATCGTATTCCAACGGGCAACACAAAAGCCAATTTAAAAAATACCCTTATTTTCAATAGGAAAAAAAGTTAAACTTTTATAATTCCCAAGCCCTTCTTTAAGTCCCACCATTCTGGCTGGGAGATTTGTGTTTTCTAATTGCATCTCAGCAGTGCTCCAGCACAAAGCGGGATTACGAATTTAAGAGCACTGAATACTTGTCCTTCTGAAACTTGAAGAAGCGGAGTTGTTAATGGGCTCAAAATCTACCAAGGCACCTGCAAAGAACCAAAGATCTGCCAATATACCACTGCCTGACTACACAGTCTGTCCACTGAGAGATACGGCCATAGTCTGTCCACTGAGAGACAAACACACACACACAGAAGGCCTGCTTTGGCTCATAGAAAAAATATGTGAATATATTAATTATATGATCAAATGCACCGGGTATGGTATGATCTCTTTCAGGTTAAAAAACATGCAAATACCTGCTTTCTTTTCCCTGGAAGAAATCACATTTTGCAGAGGAAAGAGAGACCTCATAAAGGGTTAGAGGGAGACAGGCTTCAGATTCTGAGGTTACCATCCAGGCAGGGGGGATTGTTTTTTTAGTGTCGGTGCATGCTATAGGGTGGAAAGATTATGATTCATTGAGTAATTCTGTTAGCGCTCTCTCTGCATTTAGAAAAGTAGCAAAGTCCAATATTTGAGAGCTGAAAGAAATCACAGAGAAAACTACCCATATATGGCACTGAATGGAATTTAAAACTCCAAATGTGTTTAATCAATCAAAAAGGCAAACACACTAGGAAAACAAAAATGCCTTCAGCATGATAGTCAAAAAGGCCTTCAACAGATGAAGTGTTAATACAAAATGATAAGAAAATACTATAATTTAAAAATATGCTAAGATGATGCCCAAAGACATTGTCTGAAAACAAACAAAAGAAGCAATGTAATTAGTCGAAACCCGCAAAGGAAAACACTCACATTCACTAATTAAAAATCTGAACCATCAGGGAGATGTTTTCCACTAAGCTTGAATGCATTTTTAAGTCTGTTTTTGCTGCTAGGAAAACATCTCCAAAAAGATGATGCTCGGCGATCAAATGGGTACCATGTTGCAGATGCCCATGGCTGCTGAAGGAGTGACATGGGTTTGCCCATGCAGGGATGTAGGAGCATCCCCGGTGCAATCTGCATGGAAAGCAATGTAAGTAAACATGGATTGAGCCTTAAGAACATTCTTTGCCTTTGACTCAGCGGGTCCACTTTGGGACTTATTGCCCAAATAGGAACATAGTTTTATAAAGAAATACAGTCACCACAGAGTTACTCATGGCAACAGAAGCCAGAGCAACTGAACACGCAATGGTGAAAATAAACAAAGGTAAAAATGACCCTGCGCTGCTGCTATGCAAGCATTTAAAATTATTCTGCCAATGCCGATAACATGAAGCACTACCAATGGCAGCTCACGTTAAGAAAAACAAATACTGAAAGCATACCATATGATTATCACTACCTATTTTTAAAACCTACGTTTAAAAAAGAACTGAAAAAGAAATATATCCAAATATGTAGAGTGACTGTGTTAGAGATAAGGTATGAGCAATTTCCCTAGGCTTGATATTTCACACATATCTAAATAAACAAGAAAGTGTAATGAGCATAATAAGGTGTTTATAAGTAGAGATCTTAATAGGGATCTCCAATCTTTCTAAGGATCAATCAAACCGGACGGTGCTGAGTGAATTCTATAGCGCTGTGTTCTATAGGGTTTCCTTCCAATGGCTCCTTTTCTCAGAAGTAGATGGCCAGCCTTTCTTCTGAAGCATCTCGGTAAGCTTGAACCTCTAACCTTTCAGTTGTTGACCAAATGCTATTAACAGTTTGCTCCTGCTAGGGATTCCCTTTGTTTTCTCTCCACGAGTTTATCTGAATTCTAGTACAGGTTTAGATGTGTGTGTATTCAGGCACACAGCAGCAACGACAGTGGCATTTCTCAAACTGACCATGTGCCAGCCATGAGTCTCAGGTTCTGTATTAACTCAGCTCACCCTCAGCCCATTCCATGAGAGACACATTATTCTGAGACCCAAATTCAGAAAGCTAACCAGAGGTGGAGCAGGGATTCCCGAGCTAATTTGGTCTTTCACCCCTTTTCAGAAAAAATAAAATAAGTACTCATCACCACCTGGCAACTAAAACTCTTGTAGCCCCACCCCTAGATCATCGCTCTAGTGCCCCCTGTAAGCAGCCCACCTCCGGGGCTCTCGCACATAACCACCATACTTTAATGCTTCCATTCTAAATGGCAGCACGAAGGCCCAAGCATTTCAAGTCCGAGCAAACACAAAGTAAAACTGCAATATCGTGCATGTACTTTCTAGAACTTTAATGGAAATGTACATGAGCCCAGTTTGATTAACTGAAAAGTAAAGGAAAACAAAATGAAAGACAAGAAAACACAGCCACAGCAGCATGGGTCCAAATAAATGAAAGATATCAAACATGAGGTTCCAGGTGTGAAAAGTAACAACAACAACAACAACAACAATCCAGTATTTTCTATCAGTCAGCAGTGTCACAAAAAGCACCAAGTAAAGAGGGTGGAACTTCCATCAGTCTGCAGGAAACGCTCGCTGAGTTATATCCAACTTGGCCAGGATGGCAGGCAGGGCCTGTTATGGTAAGACTTGGAAATCAATGTTCCCGGTGCATTCCTGGGGATTACAGAGGCAGGCTGCTATCTGCCTGTTAGAATAACTCACCCTCCCACCCTCCTTTTCTCCCGCCCTGGAAGAGGGGGTGAGCAAGGGCACGCTTAGACACGCGGAGCTACAGAACAGGTGTTTGCCAGCCCACCAATCACTTGATTACAAACCTGAGCAAATCATTAGGCACCACCCTTCCACTCGCCCAGCCCAGAAATTTAATGTAAATAAAGCTCCTTCCTCATTAAAATTTCTAAATGCTAAATGTTCATGTGCATGGCACTGACTCCCACCCATCACGTGAATTCTTTGGATCTCTGTTTTGATATGAATGCCCTTGCCCACATCTCTGGATAACTCACTGGAATCGCTTGTTACACAGGTGAGACCCAGGGTAGCGCCTGCCTCCAGCCCCTCCCACCAGCAGGACCCAGCATGCCATGCCGGATCCTAGGTCTCCAGCAATGGCCCCGAGCCCTGCCCTGTGTGATGCCAACGGCTGTCTGAGCAGAGGAGGGCGCAGAGCATTGTCTGTGGGTGTAGGAGGCGGTGGGCAGCGCGCTCTGAGAAGTGGAACAGTGAGCAGGGCTGAGTCCCAGAAGGCTGTTAACTCTGGGGAATTAGCTCTGCTAACTTCAAGGCCAAGGATTCAAACCTACCAGCCACTCACGAGGAGGAAGATGAGGCTGCCTCCTCACGTAAAATTTACACACACACACACACACACACACACACACCCCAGAAACCCTATAGAGAGAGCAGCGGGTCTCAACCTGTGGGACGCGACCTCTTTGGAGGGCCAAACGACGCTTTCACAGGGGTCGCCCGATTCCTAACAGTAGCAAAATTACAATTATGAAGTAACATCAAAAATAATTTTATCGGGGGGGGGGGGGGGGGGGGGGGGGGGGTCATCACAACCCGAGGAACTGTATAAAAGGGTCCCAGCATGAGCAAGGTGGAGAACCACTGCTACAGAGGCTCTCTCTGAGTTGGAATCCACCCAAGCCAGTGGGTTTATAGCTTTAGAAAGAACGATGTAATGATCAGTACAATATCCTTATGATAATTAGAGAAAGGGAGTTCCTCGGTGGTGCAAGTGGTTGCTCAGCTCACCCACAGTCTGAAAGCTTGAGTTCAAAAGTGCCTTGGAAGAAAGGGCTGGCCATCTACTTCCTCAAAAACATAGCTATTGAGAGCCCTGTAGAATTTGTTCTCCTCTGCCAGGCATGGGGTTACCAGAAGTCAGAATCATTCAGGGGCAACTTGCATATTAAAGAAAACTGCTGTCAAAAATAAGAATAGTGTCTGGGGTCTTAAAACCTTGTCATAAAGCAAGCAGCCACTTAAGGTGAGGCGTCAACTAATTCCACATGGAAGAAGCACACCAGCCTGTGGTCCAAGGATTGTTACTAATAAAATCTAAAACCGAAGGAGAGAATAGTATCAGAGCTTACATTGTGAACATCCAGTTCACAGAATGTGATGGATGACAGTGAAAACCCAAAACACATAGCGTCCCCACATGGATTAAATTAGCCTTGCTGTCATATAGAGATTATAGTAGAGTCAATTATGGATGATGTCGTTAGGTTAAAATATAATACCTTATCATTTCATCTCCTCCTTTTGACTCATTTTAAAGGTGTTTCCGTTTTTAGTATTTTCTACTTTGTCTTAAGGTTTTCCTATATTTTGTCGAGTCATTGACGGGTTTTTATTTATTTGTTTTGTATGTATGATTATGTTTCATTTCTTATGATTTTCTGTATCAAATCCAAGAGAGGTAGATCTCTAGCGACAATAAATGGACAGGGGCAGAACAGGGGATGATGGGAAATAGGGAGCTTAACCATGAGAATGAAAAGAAAATGTTCTGCAATTGATTGTGGTGCTGAATGGACAAATCTTAATATGAATAAATAATCAAACTGAATGACATGGAAAGTATATGCCAATAAAACTACTTAAAAAATAAGAATCATATCAAAACAATACACCTGAGAAATCAAACAACAGCACCTAAAGAAAATACCATTTTTGTCATTTTATATTTTTCCCTCCTTTCCATTCAAGGGTTTCTTCTAACTCCCCTCTTCTCAGAAGGAAAGCGGGGAGCCATGAAAGGAAGAGTCTTGTTCTGCTCCCTCAAAATTCACAACCACTGTAATATAATACCAAACACAGGGTTAATAGCATATGCTTCATTTTAGGAGTAGGGAGGAGCTAAGAACTTTAACTCTTTAATTCCATAAACGCTGAAACACTAATAATAGGTAATAGCTCAATGAGAGAGTCCTTCAACAGAAAAAGCTGCACGTCGAAGCCATATACCATTTTTCCAATGACAGCACTCAATCTAATTTATTTTGGGTTTGGAGTCCATTCCCTATCAGCTTTGTTGTTCAGAAATGATGGATGACTTCAATCCCTCGTGAAGTAGGAGAAAATCCATAAATGGCGCTGAGAAACGTAAAGATGTCTGGAGAGGAAGCGTTCCCCACCTCCCCCTTAAAATGATTAGTTTGGGAGGTTCATTAAAATCCTCAGATACAACGCATTTTCTCTTTCAAGCGCCCTCTCATGATCTGCCTGGGATTTCTCACAAACGGTCCAAAAAGAAAATCACCAGAGAAGAATGCCCTGGACATTGTTTTCCACCTAACTGTCTATGT
Organism: Echinops telfairi; assembly: GCF_000313985.2. NCBI lineage: Eukaryota > Metazoa > Chordata > Mammalia > Afrosoricida > Tenrecidae > Echinops > Echinops telfairi. The sequence goes on along the minus strand of NW_022103906.1, from coordinate 45,994,612 downwards.
CAAGCAAATGCAATGTTTTCCTCAGCAGCACACTTTTCTCCTAGCCTTAAAAGCCCTGCTTTCCTTAGAACCCTGCCTTTTTTCCTAGAAAAAAAAAAAAGAACAGGTTTTTTGTTTTTTTTTTAGTAATTGCTCAAACATGCAAATAATTTCCTCCATGTGTGGTCAGATCCATGTATTAAAGAATCAACAATTACATCAGGCAATATCCCAGAAAACACAGCAGCTCCCCATGGCCAAAATTCACTGCCGAGCCTAACTCCTGGGGCCCCCACATAAGGTTTCCGAGGATTTCCTGTAAACGTGTATGGGAGGAGACAGTCTCATCTTTCTCCCTTAGAGTAGCTGGTGGGTTTGAACCACTGACCTTGTAATTAGCAGTCCAACACATGCCCAACAGTGTCACGTGTCTGTGGCCATTGTGATCCTAGGGTTTTTACTGGCTGATTTCAGGAGTAGATTCTTCAGGCCTTTCTTCCTAGTTCACCTCCTTGGAAACTCTGCTCCAACCTGTTCCACCTCAGAGCAACCGACAAATGTCCGCAGAGACATACATAGTGATGGCTGCAGAAGGGGTGTGCGGGCCAGGAACCAGCCCACGTCTCCAGCAGCAAAGGCAAGACCACCACCATCTAAAACCCTCCTCACTTAAATCACTGCCTCTCCTGGAAGGATAAGTCAGAAAGTTTTGCTATGAAGGCTGTAGTTCACAGGTTTATGAAAAAACATTTTTTTAATGTCTCTGCTACAGAGATGCTCTCTCCTCGCCAGAAGAATGCACTTCAGAGGACAACACTGAAGCTGAAGCTCAGGGAGAGGGACATGACTGATCAGAGCACAGAAGAGCAAATGAAGGGGGAGGAAGAGGGAGTGGAGCACATCCTGGCCCAGCAAGCCCTGATGATGATATCCCTGCTCAGAGCTGCCAATGCACAGAGAGGACCATAGGGCCGGTCCCACTATAAGACACGACATCCCTCACTGACCCATAGCCCAAAGGAGACAACACTGGAGATATAGTGCGGGAATTGTACCCAGTCTGACCTGACCACACGGAGGTAAAACACTAAGGGCATGCAACAGAACAGCAAGGGGAGCAGAGCAAAGAAGTCCTGAGGGAGTACCAAAAATAGACTTTGGGGCCATGGTGTGGCACCCCATCAGACTCAACTGGAAAACACTCCTAAAGATCAACAGACAGACCTTGAACTATTTGCAGGCTTTTCTTTGTTTTGTCATTGGTTTTTTTGTTGTTGTTGTTTTCTTTTGTTGCTTTTTTCTGTTCTGTCTTGTTTTTTGTGCATATTATTATCTCTGCAGGTCTATCTAGATAAGATAGGCAGGATAAACAATCTGGAGGAGAAAACAACGGGACCCAAATGAAGGCTGAGCATGATAGTGGGACAAGAGTAAAGTAAAAGGAAATAGAGGAAAGAGCTAGGAGGCAGAGGGCATTTATAGAGGTCTAAATACAGGCATGTACATATGTAAACATATTTACATATGACGATGGGGAAATAGATCTATGTGCATATATTTGTAGGTTTAGTATTAAGGTAGCAGATGGACAGTGGCCTCTACTCAAGTACACCCTCAATGCTAGAACACTTTGTTCTATTAAACTGGCATTCCATGATGCTCACCTTCCCGACATGATCGCTGAAGACAAAGCAGGTGAATAAGCAAATGTGGTGAAGAAAGCTGATGGTGCCCGGCTATCAAAAGATATAGCATCTGGGGTCTTAAAGACTTGAAGATAAACAAGCGGCCATCTACCTCAAAAGCAACAAAGCCCACATGAAAGAAGGACACCAGCCTGTGTGAGTGATCATGAGGTGTCGATGGGATCAGGCATCAGGCATCAAAGAACAAAAAGTCATATCAATGTGAATGAGGGGGAGCGCAGAGTGGAGACCCAAAGCCCATCTGTAGGCAACTGGACAACCCCTTACAGAAGGGTCACAGGGAGGAGACGAGCCAGTCAGGATGCAGTATAGCACTGATAAGCATACAACTTTCCTCTAGGTCTTTAATGCTTCCTCCCCCCGACTATCATGATCCCAATTCTACCTTACAAATCTGGCTAGACCAGAGGATGTACACTGGTACAGATAAGAACTGGAAACACAGGGAATCCAGGACAGATGAACCCCTCAGGACCAATAATGAGAGTAGCGATACCAGGAAGGTAAGGGGAAAGTGGGGGGAAAAAGGGGGAAACCAATCACAAGAATCTACATATAACCCCCTCCCTGGAGGACGGACAACAGAAAAGTAGGTGAAGGGAGATGTCAGACAGTGTAAGGCATGACAAAATAATAATATTTTATAAATTATCAAGGGTTTGGGAAGGGGGGAATGAGGAGCTGATACCAAGGGCTCAAGTAGAAAGAAAATGTTTTGAGAATGATGATGGCAACAAATGTACAAATGTTCTTGACACAATGGATGGATGTCTGGATTGTGATAAGAATTGTACAAGCCCCCAACACAATGATTGTAAAAAAATTTAAAAAAAAAGAAATGTTCTCTCAGTAATCTACTTATCTTAGGTTCCTTAGGGTGCCTTTAAAAAACACCAAATCAAAGCAGTGGCTCCCCAGGGATCTGCTGGGCCAGTTCAACTCAAAGCAGAGAAGTCAGCTCAGCAGGCTACTTATGGGGACCAGTTTGGGGAGTTCTCCAGCGGTCATCGTTGGGTAACTGTTTTTAAAGAACACAGGCTGATCACGGGAGCCTACGAAGAAGCCTTAAGGAAACTAAAACTGCATTGGCGAGAAAACGTCACGGAGGAACGGTTTCCATCGCAACAAGGCACCTGTCGTCCTACGAGAATTTCATCAGCAAATCCGACCCCTTTCGCCCTACCAGTCTAATGATGCCGCTTTAGGCTTCTGCTTGTCCTCCAACGCACAGAACATGACATTTAAAAGCAGCACAGGCCACGTCTTTCGAGGATGCCCGAACTTCCCTTTTGGCAAACGGCAAAGTGCAGCCTCCCCGCCAGGGAAGGGATAGAGGGCCCACCTTCAGATGGGTACAGACCTAGCTGGAGAGTATGTCAAGAAATAGCTTGACGTTTAGACATTCTAAAAAATATAAAATTAAAAAAGAGGGTTCTATGATTTTTGCAGTTATATATCTATTTTTACTTACCTTCCCCTTAGGTCTTAACTGAACTGGGAGTTCTAGAGGGAGAGAGAAAAAAATAAGTGGCCTTGGCCATATAGGGAGCGGAGTTCTGGAGCGTTGGTTGGTGCAATTGTTCTTTCCCTAATACATGGATTTGACCACACAGGGAGGAAGAAATCATTTGGGGAAAAAACCTGATATTGTTTTTCCTAAAAAAAAAACCTGTTCTAAGAGCAGGGCATTGTGTATTTGCCTCCCTGCATGTCAACTGGCTCATCATCAAATTGCACGTGCCACAGAAAGCCAGAGGGGTAGTGTCCTACTTTCTGTCCTCAGCAACACTACCAAGGTCTCCCCACAACTCGGCCTAGAGGTCCAGAATCAACACGGCACCTCGGCGCCTAGCCTGCAAAGCCTGCACATCTTAAACCATGCCTTGAAAGGAAAGTTGCCAGGGAACCCCAAGTCCACTCGCCCCAGGAATGAGACCATCCACCTAATCTGCTCCTTGCCTCAAGAAGCCTTCGACTCACTAAGCCACCCGGCCAACAAGCGGACTAGCACAGGACACACAGGAACCTCCGAGGAGCGCCTCTCATGCATCTCCCTCCTTGCCTTCCCTAAGCGCCCTCGTGCACACATGGCTTTGGAGAAGAAAGCAGCTGGCACCACATGGGCACCGGGGCTGCCGACCCGTGATACTCTGCCTCTGTATAGAGCCGGCGGTTCCTTCCAGAGGCAGCAGAAACCACTTTCGCCAACCAGCGCATCCGTCCCTCTCCCGTGCCGCTCTTCTCCCAGTCCAACTTCCTCCGCATGCCCTGCCTTCTGAGAATGTGGCGCTCCAGGTCGCAGGGTCCACAAAGTACCAGCACTCCCCAGTTTCAAATTGACGAGGGGAATGTAAGAATCTGTTTTAAGAACCCAGTGCCCCAAATAAAAGTAACTAAAAATGTCCCATCCCCCCTCCCCACAAGTAGTCAGTGTCTGCTGGCAGTGACAGCTGGGTGCTGTTACCCATGCTGCCCTCATAGTACAGAAAGTAAGCAGGGGGTCATTGCCCACACGACAGCCAGCCGAACTTCCAAGGCCTCCCTGGACTCAAACTGGCGACCTGCACCCCGGGCAGAGCTGCTGGAGTAGCATCACCTGGAGGAAAGCAAACCAGCTAGCAGGCAGCACCAAAAATGCCTTCATTCCTATACCCACCCTCCACTCTCCTCACCGTCCACACAGGAGGCCTCGTAGAGAAGCCACAGGGAGGGAGGTTGGCAGGGCTTCGGAGGAAGCAGTGGAGCACAGGCGGCGCGGCAGGGTCACAGAAAGCGAACGTAAGGACAGGCAGCTTCCACAGCCAGCTCCTACACCCCATGAGTAAGCCACCCTGGGAAGCAGCCCCTTGCCCACAGCGCCCCATTTCTGTAAGAGCTGGTGGACACACATCAAGGGCAGGAGTAATGGATCCCAAGAGCACCACGCGGGGTAAATGAACACATGTGGCTGCATGTGCGTGCATACGTACGATAAGGTGTACTTCAAGCAACCCACAAAAACCCACTGATAAGAATGTAATGAATAAAATCCAAATCCAAAGAAGGGAATGGCATCAGAGCTTACACTGTGAACACCTGGTGTGCAGAAGGCTACGGATGACAGTGGAAGCCCCAAATCCATTTGCAGGGTCCCCACGGAGATCAAGCCTCCGGTGAATCCCCTCTGCCCATCGTCCGACAGACAGCACGGAAATCCATTATGGCAGATGAAGTTAGGTCAAAATGTAATACCTTATTATTTGACCTCCCTTTTAAAAGTTGTTTCAGTTTTAAGTATTTTCTGACTTCTTTTCGATTGAGGTTTTTCTGTTTTATCTCATCATGGTTGGGTTTGGGGGTGGGTTGTTTGTTTGTGTTTTGTATGACTTTCTGTATATAAAATCCAGGATAGTAACAAGATTAATAATGACCTAGGGGCATGGCAGGAGAGAATGCTAGGATATGAGGAAGTAACAGCAATGATGCGCAGAGAAAAGGTTCTAAAATCAATTATGGTGACAACTGCACAACTATTCTTAATATGACTTAACAATTAAGTTGCATGATATGCGAAGTACATGCCAATTAAACTATTTAAAAAGAAAAGAAAACCGCTAGTGTTGCGGCCTCACAGCTACCCTATAGGACAGGGTAGAACTGCCCCTGTGGGCTTCCAAGACTGTAACTCTTTCTGGGAGTAGCAAGCCTCATCTTTCTCTTGTGGAGAGGATGGTGGTTTTGAACTGTTGACCTCACAGTCAGCAGCGCAATTTGTAACTCATGACACCATCAGGGCTCCTAGGAGTTAGACTGGACTCCATGGCAGTGAGTTTGGTTTGGAGAGTGATAACCCCACACCGGTTCAGCCCTGGGGTAGACACTGCCCAGGGTGTGCTGGGCCCTCCTCAGAGAAGAGTGATTATCTTACACAGCACAGAGTCCTTGCTTCAAAGACACTCAAGCATTCTGTGGTTTGACATGCCTGCCACTCACTCTAAGTCCTACAGACTGAACAGACAGGAGGCACCAAATGAGGGCAATGCAGACCAAAAGGGGTTTCCCCAGTCCCTCTCCACTGCAGGGAAGGTCACCAGCCTCCAGAGGAAGGTCAAGCAGGCAGCCCGCCACGCAGCGATCAGTTTCACAGACAGAGCAGCTGAATCAGGGAGGACACAGAGCTAGCTGGGCTGACCCCAAGCAGGCCCTACCAGCTGTGCTTTCCAATGGCTTCACACCAGTTCCTTCCAGTTTGACCCCCTGCTAAGAATTCATCTCTCCACTCCAGGTTCACTGAATCAGAATCTATAGTTTAACAAGATCCCCAGATGGTTCTTATGGAAAAAGGTCTGCAGGAATCACCTGCCCAGAACGGAAGTTCTCAGCAAAAGTTCAAACCAGCATGAACTGGTTCAGAGACCCACTACTGGCTGGAAATACTAAAATGCTGCACCCTGGCTACCAGGACCACCAACAGGAAACACGCTAGAGAGGGCACAAGACCAGGTCAGCACCTGCCCCTGGTTTGGAGAGTCTAAATAAAAGTCCAGCTCGGCTCTCTGGGGAGAAGGCAGGCAATGAGTCGATGGAGAAAGCAACCAGAAATGGTGGTCACCGGTTTCACCCTCCCCACCCCTCCCTTTCCGGCCAGCAGAATACAAGTCCCTCACTCCTACAAAGAGAACAGCAGTTTCCCTCAACACATCCTCTCGCCTACTCCTCAAACAGCCCTGTGAAGTACACCCTATAAATGGTCCAGGTGTTAGGACGAAGCAAATCAGTGAGAAAAGACATGGGTGAGGTTTACTGGGGAGGAGGAGTCCGACCTGGGAGCTGCACATTGTTAACTGCTTTGAATCAAATGGATCATAACTGGTTTGTTTTTGTTGGTCTGGGGGGTGGGGGTGGGGGGTTCTTATTGATTTACCTAGATGTTTATTGGAGTTTTTCTGTTTTCTTTTTAACAGCTAAAGATTGGTAGTTCAAATCTACCCAGAGATGCCTCAAAATAAAGGTCTGGCACGTGTAGCACACAGGGTCCCCATGAATCAGCACTGACTGAGGGACAACTAGACCAGACCAGGGAGTAACAGAGCATGCAGAAGAACATAACGAAGACTAACACATGAAAAAGAAAGCTCTCTAGGAAATTCTAAACTATTTGTGTAGGAAAAGAAAGACTGGTCATTCCAGTCTTAAAGAAGAAACGCTTTACTCCCTCCCTGCTATCAAGTTAGGACGCAGTAGAACTGTCCCTGTGCGTTTGTAAGCCTTCAAAGCTTTACAAGAGTACACCACCTCATCTTTCTCCCACAGAGGGCCCGGTAACTTTCAGCAGCCCAGGAGTACCCCACTCCACCACCAGAGCTCCACAGAGGTGCATAGCCATCTGAAAATAATTGAATGTTCCAAAGGCCTCTCTAGTTTTTTTAATTCTATTCTGCACAGTATATCTTGCCATGATTAAGATTTGGATTTTATTTTTATATATGAAACAAAGCCGAGAGTTCAAAGAGGGCTGAACACGAAAAGCCAAGCAGCATCAGTATTAATAAAGCTACACTTAAAGAGATGTTTAATAGCCTTTGAGAAATGCGAAACAATGACTAATTCAGTCCAAACAACTAAGTCAGGCTCAAATTCCAGCCATGCTAGAACTTACATATAATAAGGCAAGAATGTTTGCCTTGCTCTAGTGGCCAAACTGAAGGACCCCTTCAAGGGAAGGGCCCTAACCGAGCTGAGCCGTACCTGGAGCACCACAGGGACGCTCAGGAAGCAGAGAAACAACAAAGCAAGGTTTATCACCAGGAGTGTACCTGGAGTTCTGACAGAGGATGTCAACAACGACAAAGTATTTCTCACCAAAAGCCCTAACACAATTCAGCAAACATCTCAGAGTCTCTCACCAAGCTACAAAGCCTAAGGCTTGGCTCGTGCTGGAGGGAGGCGAAAGCAAGTGAACAAGGAGATAGAGAGATGTAATGACGTAAACAACACCAACAGAGCACAGCTAAGGATGTGAAGTGCTGTCAGAGAGGGACACAGCGTGCTTATGAAATTAAAGACGAACCAGAGGTGCTTGGCTAGGGAGATGCACAAAGGCATCTGGTTCCTGGTTGAAACTGAGCTGAAAGAAAATGTCCACTGATTCAGGTTGCTTCTGGCCATTAAAAATGAACTTTGAGTAACTTAGAGAGCAGTAGATATTTTGTGGGAAAATCACTATTGAAGCAAGCCCAACTCTCGTAATAGGGTACATACTCTTCTAACTTAAACACACACAGCACTCCCTGAGTGGTATTAACAGTTCATTTGCTTGTGAGTTCATCAGAAGGTTGGTGGTTCAAACACACCCAAAGGTGCTCCCAAAGATGGGCCTGGCAATCCACTCCACACCCAAATCGGCCAATGAAAGCCTGGCGGGACACAGCGCTACTCTGACATGGTGAGATCTCCATGAGTCAGAATCGAGTCAATAGCAACTAGGTGAACTATTAGGATCCTGCCCCTGGCCTATGTTCGAGCCGCCGTGCCATACTCAATATAAATACATCGTCCAGCCTCAGAAGTCCTCTTTTTTTCTGATTCATATCCCATATATATATTTTTGAGGTTGACTTTGGATTTTATTCGTGTATAGAGTTGAACAAAATCAAAAATCATTATCACACAAGAAGGAAGTTGCTCTCAGACAAAAGCATAAACCATAAACCAGGCACAGGTTTTCAAGGCTGTGAATGCCAGAGCTTTCTTCCATGGTGCACCTGGGTCAGGTAGAACTGCCAACCTTGCACTTAGTCCAGTGCTTACACCATCCAGGGGCTCCATAGGATAAGTGCAGACTACCAAATTCAAAGGCAGGAGCCCTGGTGGGGGGGCCGGGGTAGTGTGGGACTAACCTCAAGACCTGTAGTGCAAACCCACTAGACACTGGGTGGGAGGAAGCTGCGGCTAAGACGACAGCCTGGGAAACCCTCGGCCGGCTCTCCATGAGTCGGAAACCACCTGTGGCAGTGGGTTTGCCAAATAAAAAAGTAAGAGGAAGGGGAAGAGGAAGGGCAGCCTGGCTCAGAGGCCGGCAGTGCATTCAGTATCTGCAGAAAGCAGACAGAGACCTAACACATTTGACATTGAGCATCCTTCCCTCCTCGTCCTCCTTGATTTCCCCAAAGAACCTCCTTTCCCTCTACTCACTAGACGGAAGGGAAGGCCGGTAAGGAGTCTTTGGCAATGTGGTTACATCTTTACCAAAAAAAAAAAAAAACCTTTGAAAACCAAGTGGTTGGTGGCCGAGGGCTTTCCAAAACATCACATCTTCTGTGAGCCAGAATAAGAGGAGAGAAATCTAGCAGTGCGCTCCCAGGCCAGCCGGGCGGGGGGCTGCTGCAGCCAAAAGATCCAACAGAACAGGGCCAAGTCCACTGCTCCTTTTCGAAAAGGGACTCCTCCGACTTTACCGCGGCTCCGCAGGGGAGGCCTGGTGGTGATGGTGCTCTGCTGCTCACCAAAAGGCTGGCAGTTTGAACGCCCAGCTGCTCAGCGGGAGAAAGGTGTGGCAGTCTGCTTCCGTAACGACTTAGATCCTAGGAAATCCTAGGGGACAGTTGCTATGAATGAATCGGAATCAACTGGACAGCAATGGTTTGGGGTGGTTTGGCTTGGTTCAGTTCGGTTCTGTTCTGTGTAAAACCAAAGGAGGCAGTATTTGCTGTTGACTCATTGCCTGAACGTTGAAAACATATAAATTTCGGGGTTTCCCCTCAACGTATGTGCAGAATCATTACCGTTTACAGGAGAATTGACGCTTCAATAAATGTGAGATAACGTGGCCCATTTTTGAAGTCTCTGAGAAGCAAAATGCCTTCTCAAAAAGACAAAAGGTTACTAATAGACTCCAATGCTCCTGCTGAATGAAAATGTGTGGGAATCCACGAACATACTGCTAATGCACGCTCTGAATGTTCCAAGCTCACCCCGAGCTTTTTAAAAAATCTCAGCTCTTCCCAGATCTCTGAGAAACGTGACAGTCACCAGTAAGTGATGGTTATCACAGAAAAATGTCTAAAGAACCATCTGTACCTTCAACCCTCTCGTCTTAATTCAAAATGTACTGCAGTATTTTCTCTCCCCCACTATCCCGTGCCCTTGGCTCCTGCTAGAAGTGCTACCCTACCCCAAGATCAGGCTCTTCTGACCGTCGGTAAGTATGAAATGTACACTGTGTGGTAAAAGCAACTCGTGGTTTATTCCTATTTAATAAATGAGATCACTCTGCAACTTCCCAGCCACTTGTTTGCATACTGAATAAATAAAAGTAAATCATCCTTATACTCTGGGACACAAGCAGACACACCTCCTTTGGAAGGCAAATAGGCAACAAGTGAGTGGGCTTGTTTCTGTCTCAACACAAAGTTGTGAGTGGAATTTATGGCTAGACACAATCAAAAAGAAAGAGCTGAAATGTTGGCAGGGGGGCCTTTGGGAGGCCCCACAGAGCCCTCAGAATCCCTCTTCACTACTCTTGTTCAAGACCTATTTCTCTCCCTTTGTTGCTAATAACATTAATTCTATTCGTGCTCCCTTTGGGGATGAAGAACTGACTTTTGGGTGCTCCTTCAACAAAGTGACCCTGTGAAAATGTAACTTCACCCACTTCATTCAACTTAACGGCACAATACAGACACATTCTGCTTCCGTGCATAAAAGACAGTGGCAGATATAAAACAAACCGAGAGTCGCTGAGGCGGAGAGGGCAGCAAGATACCAGATGATCAGACAGAATGAATGGTTCAGTTGACTGGTAACTAAATATGGAGTTTATTTACTTGTTTTCCCAGGCTGAAGTGTTCAACTCAGCCTAGATCTAGGGCAACGGAAAGTGGTTACCTTCGGAAATAATTGGTATCCAATGCCCAGATACCATTACGAGCTGCATTTTGTTGGCCCTCAGAAGAGGATAAAGAGCAGAGTGGCATTTCATCACCTCTGAATGTACTCTTGAGATGGGGGGAGGGGAAGGGGAGGGGTTGTCCAGGTGAGAAGCCAGCAATGACACTACCGTTGGGTTTGTGCTTAGGACACTCAGAATGTTGCTGGCCGAGCCTGTTCTGCAAAAACCAGAGACGTGTGACAAGAGATGTGGAAATGCACATGTTTTCAAGTCTTTTCTGTTATCAATTAACCAGGCCTCCAAAATGCCAGACAGCTGGCCCTGGAAGTCTCCCACTCACTGATAAAAGCATTTTCTTTTTGAATTAAAGAAGGAAAACAGAGAGAAAGAGAGCTGGAAAACACTTCCCAGAAGAGAGAACTCCTGTCAGCTTTTTGTCTGCTCAGTCAGAAAGCTCCATTCTCTAAACACTGCCACAAAGACAGCCCTACAGACTTCTGGGGAAAAACCTCAAAATGACCAGGAAATACCCAAGGAAATCCCCCCAAGCGATGTAAGTCATCCACCGTCCTGGCCTTGGCGCACACTGCGTGATGCAGCAATCTCAGCACTGAGCCAGGCCTTATGGGCGGAACGGCTGTCTTCCCTCCATCACACACCCAGATTACAAAGCAGCCTTCTCTGGAATTTCTTAGGAAGAGTGAGTGACCGTTTTTTACTTAAGAATTACACTGACTTGAAAAACCAAAGAATATAACTCAAAACCAAATTCACTGTCAGTGGGTCGATTACAATTCACTGTGATCCCAAAGGACTGAGTAGAACTGACCCCTGTGGGTTTTTGAGACTGGACTGCTTCACCGGCCCAGAAAGCCTTGTAACACTTTGCAGGAGCAGAAAAGCGGCTGGTGGTTTAGAACTGCTGACCTTGCCTTTTGCAGCTCAATACGTAACCACTATGCCACCAGGGCTCCTCAAATATAAAACACACTTAAAGCTCAAAGTACCCCTCAGAGGAGGCCACCATGAGACACCATTCGGAGTCTGTTTTGCCCCCTGGAAGTTCCTTTCCATGCAAAATGGGCTACATCGGAGAGGGAAATGGAAATGCAGCCTGGTCTGAGTCCTCCAATTAGGGAAGTACAGAAAGTGCAACTAATTCATACTGCTTACACACTTAAATGTGACTACATTTCAGACTGCTCACACACCTACTCTCCTCCCATCGCTCCCCAAACTTCCTGTGTCTACCAGGAAAACCTTTCCTGGGAAACCGGTGAGGTTCAGTCAATGTTCTGCCAAGCGAAAAGCAAATTACCTTCATGAATACACCTTAAAGGACCCAACAGAAGGTGTCCCTCTTCCAGACTTACCTGGAAAAGCATGTGGATTGGGCGACCCTCTCTTAAGGCACTTAGAACAGAGGATGTGCACGGTGTAGTGCAGTCCAGGCCATTCCTGAAGTAGGACATTCAGTTCCTCGACCAAGGGGGTTATGGCTTGCCACGCTGTCCAGATATTTGGTAATGATGCATGGCTGGCAATAGACAGAGTGTCTGGCTGCAAGACCCCCTTGGCAGGTCTGTAACTCACAACGACAGGAACTTTTCCTCTGTATGCAAAGATCTGAAATTTACCATCTGACCTGTGCACCACGTGACTGTTGATCTGGACACTGTAGCGCGCAAACAACCCAGGTGGAAAGGTAAAGGGAAAACTATATTCGATCTGCAACTGCTCGGCCACAAAAGATTGCCCGGCCAAGTTGGTCCCATTGATCCAGGCCTCTGCATGGGGGACCTCGTTCTGCACATAGCATGGAAACTTGTACCAGGCCATGGATCCATTCAAAGGCTTGCCCCTAGGCTTATTGAGGCAGTAACAGAGTCCCATCTTCTCTAGTAGCTCCAGCAGCAGCTGCAAGTCCTGCTGGGCTTGGACATGAGGCTTCAGCAGCAACCGAATGACATGGGCCGGCAGGAGTCCATGCAACAGAAAGCCCTCCACATAATGATGGAGCTGCGTGGCCCTGAGCAGGTCCGGGCTTGGGGCTGGCAGTGCCATCAGCAAGGAGCTTTCTGCATCCACCTCGCCATCTCCGCTGGTCCCTAGGAGCAGCTTATGCAGCAGTAATGTGGCATCCCGCTGGAAGAACACATTGAGGATGTCAATGAGGCGAGTGAGGTTATGGAAGACATGCTCCTTGAGGGCTGGGCTGTCCTCAAAGTAGAGCAGTTTGCCGCTCTCGTGCAGATAGGAGAGGGCACTCTGCAGCCGGTCCTCCGTCAGACCGGCCTGCAGGCCCAGGCGAGCCGAGTCCCACCAGCTCAGCCAAAGTCGCTGTGCCTGAGGCGGCTGGAAGTGCAGTTCCTCCAGCACCTGCCAAGATCGGGGCAGAACTCTGTGTAAGTTCGGGAAGATGTCCCGGTGCTCAGCCACCGAGAGGAGCTTGTCCCGCAGGCGCTGCAACTGGCGGGGGTCCCTGCAACTAACAGGTAACACCGGGGAGAGGATCTGCAGCCGGTGGTTGAGCAGATACTGGAAATGGGCCTTGCGTCGCCGGAGGTTCTTGTCCGAAACGCCGTAGTAGGCTGCGTGGGGGCTGGCAGAGCGCAGCTCAAAGTCGTGGGCCAGTGCCTCGTCCACGACCTGGGCCAGGTGGCTGAGCCCCTCGGCGTCGTGCTTCTCCTGCAGGGCGATCTGGCGGTGAATGTCCAGGCACTTCTCCTCCAGCTCCCGCTCCCCGCACAGGTCCGCGTGCGTGCCCACGATACACACCACGGCGTGCGGCACCCGGGCCCCCACCCGATGCAAGAAGGAGCCCACCGTGGTGGGAAAGCAGCGCGGCTCGTAAGTCGCCAAGTTGACTACGAGCACATAGAGCGCCCCCGGGGAGAGGAAGAAGGGCTGGATCACCTCGTAGCTCTCGTCGCCAGCTAAGTCATACACGATGAAGCGCAGCCCCCGCGAGGCGTCGGCTGTCCAGCTGGTCACCTCGATGCCCTTGCTCATGGCGGAAGGTGACGGTGGGTAACTCTTCTCCTTGTCTCCTCCGCCCTGGCTTCCCTCCACCCTCTCCTCAGTGAGGCAATGGCGGAGCAAGGTCTTTCCCGCAGCCTTGTGGCCCATCAGGAGCAGCTTCAGACGGGGCTGCACCGCTGGCTGGGAATGCGCCAGCTCCTTCTGGTAGGCTGCGATATAGGGGATGCCCTTCATACAGACCTCGTAGGGGGGCTGAATCAGTGGGTTGTCCTTGATCTTCCACAGGCCCACCCGGGAGAGCTGTCCGAAGTTGTCTGGCAGCACAGCGATCTGGTTCCCTTGCAGCACCAGCTCCTCCAGGCCAGTCAGTTCCACAATGGTGTCGGGCAGGTAGCGGATCCGGTTATTATCCAGCCACAGCGTGAGAAGGCGGCCCAGGCCCGAGATCAGGGGTGGCACTGAGGTGAGCTGGTTGCGACTCAGGTAGAGTTCCTCCAGACCAGCCAGCGGCAGCAGTGCGGCAGGGAACTCCTCAAAGAGGTTGGAAGAGAGGTTGAGCATTTTGAGCCTTTGCAGGCGGCTGAACTGGGCGGGCAGAGCCTGCAGCCCGTTGTTGTCTAGCATGAGGCTCTCCAGGCTGGCCAGCTCGCACAAGCCGCTGGGCAGAGTGCCAAGCTCAGCCCCGCTCAGCCAGAGGATCTTCAGGGCGCTCAGAACACTGATATCCTCAGGTAGGCCCCGGAGCCGGTTGCTGGACACGTCTAGCTCCTCCAGGGCCACCAGCTGCAGCAGCTGCTGGGGAAAGGCAGTAAGCTGGTTGTGGTCCACGTCCAGCGTGCGCAGACGATGGAGGCAAGCCAGGGAGTCCGGCAGGTGCCCCAGCCGGTTAAAGCTGACGTCCAGCTCCTCCAGGTGGGCGAGGGCGCCCAGCTGGGCGGGCAGGGAGGGCAGCCGGTTGTGGCTGAGGTTGAGCTTGCGCAGCTCCTTCAGGGCACCCACCACCTCCGCGCCCAGGGTGGTCAGCCGATTGTGGCTCACGTCCAGCTCGGTGAGGTGGTGGCCCAGCTCGGCCACCGCCGGGGGCAGCCGGCCGAAGCGGTTTCTGCGCAGGACCAGGACGCGCAGGCTGCCCAGCGCCGACCCCAGCCCTTCGGGCACCTCCTCCAGGCCGTTGTTCCCCAGGTTCAGCACCTCAATGTCCCCGATGTTGGCTGGCAGCACAAGCTGGGGGGCGTCGGGGGACTCCAGCTGGTCGGCGCCCGCCCCGGGGCATCCCCCGGCCACAGTGAGGGTGAGCTGGCGCAGGTTGCTCCGCAGCTTCCTGGCTCGCAGGGCGGCGTCCCGCCACAGCCTCACCGTCTTCAGGTTCCCACTGTCCTTCCCAGCCATGGCGGGGCTGTGGGCCGACACCCTGGAGCTGGGCGCGGGAGCCCGCAGCTACATGCCGCGCCCGGCTCCCGGGCCCTGGGGCTCCGGCTCCTCCTTGCCCACCAGTCCTCGGCTGCCAGCGGCTGTGGGTCCTAGCGCAGCCAGCGGCCGGGCGCCCGCAGCTGGG
>NW_022103906.1:45967480-45978958 GCF_000313985.2 Echinops telfairi | reverse complement strand
GGGGGCGCGCGCCGCGGCGTGTTCCGCAGACCCCCGGAGAGGTGGCCTCGGCCCAGGATTAGGGGCCCGCGTGGCGGCGGTGGCAGTGCCATGGACGCCCGCATTTGTGTTCACCTGGTCTCGCTCTTTGTTGCCCCTCTGGCCCCTAAGGATGTCCTTTTCCGCTCCCATCGCGTCTGCTGGCTTCGCTCGCGGTGTCTTTAACCTTCTTCCCGCCCCCCACCCACTCTTGGCCACACCACAATGAAGCTGGCGGAACTGGGGGTCCCGGTTTCATTTTAGGAGCACCCCGCCAGAGGGACGAAACAAAAGGAGAGGAGCAGGCAGCCGTTCATTTGGTAAATAATTATCGTGGCCTTATTTTGTGTCAGACCAACTGAGACGGTTTCGGCCACCCCAGGGAAGGCTTTGAGCAGTCTGATGGGGGTGCCAGGTGTTTGTCTGGGTGGGCCTATCATCCTCTCAACTCCTGACAAGGGTAGTACCAGGCAGCAGTGGTTTCGGGGGCTCAGACGAAATTCTCAGCCCAGTGAAATTGCATCCATACTACTTAAGTCAATCATTTCTTCAGCGTTTACCAAAACCTTGAAGCCTTTTAAGATTCCAGATATCACGTCCATGACGCCCTGCAGATTCTTTAAGAATGAAAGAAATTTTCAGGGATAGAAAACTGGTTTCAATTGGTTAAATACATCACTTAACACGTGGATTCTACCCCTCCACCATCCATCCCCCACCCCACCCCATACATAACACTTTCGTTTTGAGACCTGTGTTGGAGCAGTTATTTGAGTCATCCTCATTTGTCGCCTCAAAGGTGGGGAGTCAACATCTCAGACTGGAAATTTGTCTCAGGGATCCTTCTCGAGCCCTGGGCCGCCATATCCTGTAACTGGAGGGCACATTACAAATCGGGTGAGCCCCAGGGGCTCTGACAACATCAGAGGGATCTACCTGTGTTCACTCAGATGAACTCCTGGGAGATCAGATTGCTCAAGGGCTATATCCTACACACACACACACACACACAGATTGTTCAAGGGCTATACCCTACATACACACACACAGATGGTCAGAATCTTACAAGATCATGTAGGCTGATCTTTTGAGATTTGTTTCCACCGAGGAGAAAATTGTTTTCAGGTGCTGTCCTGTCCATTCCAACACATGTTGCACCCAAAGTGCAACAGAAGGAAACTGCACCCGGCCCGCCGCCATTCTCACGATGAGTATGTTTGAGGCCCATTGTTGAGGCTGCAGTGTCAATCCATCTTGCTGAGGGTCCTCTTCTTTGTTGTCCTGCATTACCGAGCATGATGTCCTGTTCCGGGACTAGTCTCTCCTGATAACATGGCCAAAGTATGTGAGATATCTCATCATCCTCACTTCTAAGGGGAATTCTGACTGTAATTCTTTCAAAACATGTGTTTGTTCTTTGGGCAGTCCATGGGACTTTCTGTAAACTGAGTTCCACCAGCAGCCAGCAAAGCGAGGGGCAGAACTGCTAACTCCCCAGTTTCTTCCAAGTACATGGCCCTGAACCTGACCCCAAATCCTCCAGACTTCAGGCCTATTGTACCACAGACCTGGGGCTCCACCTGGGGCAGAAGAACATCGAACTTACCTCCGATGGCTAAACTCAAATTCTAAATTGGTTTAGATTTTATCTAAATAATATATACTAAACAATTTCCACTTAGAAGCCACCAGAATATTACACTGGTATTTTAAATATCCTTTGAAAACGATCTCCATCCTTTGTCATTTGCTTTGTCAGATGACGGTAAGTGGAGGATGAGTGGACACTTTCAGCTCCTTGCTCTCTACCCTTACACAGCGCCAAAGCCCTGTGTGAATGAGCGCCCAGCAGGACAACTCCTCTGAACACCCCAGCCTGGCTAGTCTGCTCAGTGCTCAGGCAGGCAACGCGGAGCTCAGTGTTGTAAGGAACGCTTAGCCAAGCCTCCTTGGAAAGCCCATAAGGTCGTCAACAGAATTATGAACCCTCCTCCCACCCCAAACATAAGTTGAAGTTCTAACTCCCTGTTCCTTTGAATGTGACCTTGTTAGCACATACGGCCTTTGAAGAGTTATCAGGTAGGTGAGTGTGAGGTCATACTAGAGTAGGGTGACCTAACCCAACATAAGTGGTGTTCTTATAAAGAGAAGACACAGGAGCAGGGAGGGACAGAAGAGGAGCCCACCACGTGACGACAGAGGCAAAATCTGATGTGATGCATCTACAAGCCATGAACCCACAAATATGGCTGGATATCACCCAAAACTAGACGAGAGGCCTGGAAGAGGCTTTCCCTCAGAACTTGGGAAGAATTTGGTACAGTCACTAACCTGATTTTAGATTCTCAGTCTTCAAAATTGTGAGGCAATAAATATTTGTGTTTATGAGCCACGCAGTTTGTGGAAGTTTGTGACAGCAGCCCTAAGAAACTAATAGAGTGGTCAACTGAAGAGAAAAACCTCCAGGTTAGAATTGTGTCCAGAGTCACGGACTTCAATTTGTGTCCCGCACGTATGTGTCTCATAGCGACCAGATAGGGTAGAACGGCCCCGGTGGGTTTCTGAGGCAATAACAGTGAAAACCTCATCGTGTGCTAGTGGAGCAGCTGGTGGTTTTGAATTTCTGGCCTTGGGGTTAGAAGCCCAATTATAACCCACTACGCCACCAGGGCCCCTCTCAATCAAAATATGATGGCAGTGAATTTGATTTAAAAAAATATTGTCAACTTGGTTAAGCTATGATATACAGTGGTTTAGCAGTTTTATGTCATGATCTAATTTGGTAGTTATGTAATGATGTAATCATTCCTGACTGTAATCTGGTGTAATCAGCCAATCAATTGTAAGGAGACTAGGGTGGGAAGCAACGTTCTTACGCAGGTTACAGACCTGATCCCATGTATGCTTCATTGGGATGTGACTTTTATCACCTTTTACCTTGTAAGAGATCGCAGAAGAGAAAATGAGAAGAGAGAGAGGGAATGCAATACCACAAACAGAGCAGGGAATGAATGGACTGTGTTCTCTGGACCTGGAGGTCCCTGAGCTGAGAATCTCCTAGACCCAAAAGAAGATGAATGCAAAGTTGCAAGGATCTTCAGGGGGCATCAAGTCCACAAATGTTGAAGGGAACAAGGACCTTCCACCAAAGCTTAGAACTGGTGCCCTGAATTCAAAGTTCTAGCTTCCTAAACGGTGAGAGGGTAAATTTCCATTTGTTAAAGTCATAATTACTTGTGGTCTTCCTGTTAAAGCTGCACCAGATAGCTAAGCAAACTCAACCAAACTCACAACGATCAAATTGATTCCAATTCATAGCCACCTTATAAGACAGAGTTGAATTTCCTCTTTGGGTTTCTGAGACTACAAATCTTTTATGAAAGAAGGAAGCCTCATCTTTCTCCCATGGATTGCCTACTGGGTTCCAACCGCTAACCTCCTGGTTAGCAACCCAATTATAACCCACTACACCACCAGGACTCCTTACCTATCGAAGACATGCCTTTAAACCCAGATAAAAAGATCTCTTGCCCTAGGTCTTTCCTCTTTCAGCACCCCATCTCCTAAAGTCAAATATCTGATGGTTCAAGGGGACATGACCCCTCCCATTTCTAGAACATGCCCCAGGACAGGTAGTGAGCAGCCAGGTTCAAGTCATCGTCCATCATTCGGGAGGAATTGCTGGTCTGCATAAGCCTAGGCCTGGGGGTGCAGGGGGGTGGGGGTGGGCTTTAACTCACCCTGTGTCTGTCCAGAGGCTCCTCGTTGTGTGATTGGAGTCCAGATTGGAATAAGGAGAGTGCTATAGGTCATTTGTTAGTGTGATGTTGCATTCACATATGTAGGCATATGATAAATAGTTGTCCATTTATACTCTTGTCCCATGGCCTGCAAACATTTGAGTTAGCCCTGGAAATGTTAGAGTTCTTCTAAAAAGTAAATTATGGGAAGAGGAATTCTGGTTATTAGAAGTTCTCTTGCCTTGAATGTTTACTCTGTCACCCTATAGACCAGTAGTTCTCAACCTTCCTAATGTTGCAACCCTTTAATACAGTTCCTCATGTTGTAGTGACCCTTCAACCATAAAATTATTTTTATTGCTACTTCATAACTGTAATTTTGCTACTGTTATGGATCAGGCAACCCCTGGGAAAGGGTCGTTCGACCCCCAAAGGGGTGCCAACACAGGTTGAGAAGTACTGCTATAGACTGAAAGTTTCAAGCTTTGCAACTTAAGCTTTTAGGTTTATCCAGTTTTTCTTACTGTTTACATTTTGCTGCTGCCATATAATTGTAATAATATACCACGTGCATTGGCTTTCTTCCAGAGTCCAGATCTTCTACTAGGACAAAAAGTCCTTAAAGGGAATTAGTGTGTGTGTGTGTGTGTGTGTGTAAGCTGTGTCTTGAGTTAGCCCTTTAAAGATGTGGTTAGGGGAGCTAGGATGAAAAAGTCCTTAAAGGGAATTTGTGTGTCTGTGTGTGTGTGTATGTGTGTGTGTAAGCTGTGTCTTGAGTTAGCCCTTTAAAGATGTGGTTAGGGGAGCAGAAGATGCTGGGCGTGCCAGCAGGAGCCTTGTATGTAAACACCTGTTGATAACAACATGAATGGCCCGGGAGGATGATTCTTCACTCTTGCCCATTGTGTCCACCCCTGGTTTGTTTTGCATGGTCTTCAATGTACTTGACTTTCTTCCATCTTGACAGATTTCTTTCTCTTGACCGGGCTGGCCCTTTCGCTGTTTCCTCTCCGTACTGAGCAGGTCTGTGGCTGTTCTGCTTCCGATCCGCTGGCCTGGCCACGTCCCGGCCAGCTGCTGTCAGCATTGCTCTCCAAAAGGGCAACCAACCTTGCCTCTTCCTCGACCTCCCATCCCTGACAACCACGCTTTTGGAAACCTTCTCCTTTCGTGGCCTGTGGGATGCTTGGCTGTCACCTTAAGAGTTAGTGCCCAAAAGAGTCTCCTGTAGAGGTTAATGATTGCCTTCTAGGTCCTTTGCAATTAAAGTGACCCAGAATGTGACCCAGAGTGACTACATGGTAAAGTTGGCCAAGATTTACCTGAGCATGCATAGTTCTCATGCTTTTTCTAATCATAGTTATAATATTCTATTTTCATTGAATATCATTTTAAGTTCACATGTGAAGCCTTTCCTCTCCTGGTTTTAATTTTATCTGTCACACGTAATCAGGTCAGTACTTTAGAGTGGCCCACCATCCCAGTGTACAGGAGACTGAGAGTCCTATTCAGAATGTGAGACTCTCAGTGCTTGAGAGAAGAGCAGACTTGGTGGTTGGTTGGTTATCAAGGTTGATCTTTAAAAAGAATCCTAAACTTGTTTTCCCTTCCCCCTTCATGAGTTCTGAAGGCACAGCTTCCCAGGTCTGCAGCACTTTGGTGGCTTTACACTTTTAAAACAGTGCTGATTTCAAACATGTTTCCTGAACTATTTAGTAGCATATCGGAGAGGGCAGTTGTGGATTGGAGATTCTAACTCCCTTGGCAGTGCGGGAACCGCTAGTCTAGCCCTCACCGAAGGAAACTTGGCAATCCCTGAACACTTCAGTGCTACCGAGACCCAGAGTGAGAGGACATTTCATGAGAAAATGAGCGTATTCTCTCCTTGCGGTCTGGAGATGCTGTGTACAGTATATGCTTCTTTGAGTATGTAAACTCATTAGGGAATTTTGGATCCAGCCAATATTTTGTTCTAGGTAAACAACATCAAAGATCTCCCCTCCTATTTGCTTGCAGATAACTAAGAGAATATATCACCTCCATGATTCTAATCAGTCCACACTCTTCTTGGCTTGGTCGAGCAGGAGGTAGAAGCGAAGGAATGAAGGCAGAGGCTGAGAAAGAGAACAAGAAAGAGATGCAAGACCACTGCCCAGAGTTAATCCTGACTTGCAACGATGGGCTGGGCCAACTCTCTCGAGTGGCTCTGGCTGCCCCCAAAGAAAAGGATTAGAAATAAAGCCTTAAATTTTTTTTCTTAAATAAAAATAAAGCCTTAAAAAGTGTTGTAGAGCAGTTAAGCCAAAGGCAATCAATGAGGTCATGTAATCCAAATTCTTAGTAACTTAGATGATTGACTGAGGTATCTACTAATAACCTCCAGTAATAATAGCTAATGTGTATTAAAGATTTCCTATGCACTCCGGCTCTGTCCTATACTTAACATGCAGTACTTCTTTAATCTTCCAGGCGGCCCTGAGTGGAAGGATCCAGTATAATCCCCACTGTGCAGAGAAAGAGGAACGAAGGCAGAGCCATTGAGTGGCAGAATCCAGACGCACACAAGGCAGAGCCCCAAACTCATGTTGTTCATCACTGTGCTATTTCTTGCCTCTGGGGCGGGTGCGTGGAATGGCCCTCTGTTCTCTGTGTACTGTGTATTTTAAGCTGTCGAAAAGTGGTACCAGCTGGAGAGCAGGGCTGATATCCGATCTTCAGTAGGAATTGAACTTTGCTCTCACAATATTGAAGAAACGTCACATTGGACAGCCAGATGCTCTAAACAAACACTCTCCCCAAACTACGGGGCCTGGACTTTGCATTTTTTCTTCAATGTGACTCGGGAAAGCAGGCGAATTTCTATGTCTGCTGTAAACAAGTTCTGGTTGCTTGATAGTTTTGTTTGTGTGCTTGTTTTAAAGGGAAGGGACTTAATAGCATTGCTCCTAAAATCTATACTTCAATCAAAGGTCACCTTTGAAGGCGGGCATTAAAATATGGGGGGAGGGGAGATGAATGACTAAATGATCAATCTGGGGCTAAGTAAAAACAAGCCTAACATCTTCTGTTTAGATTAAAAGGGTATTGAACAAACCTCACCTTAAAATGTAATACATCTTCCTGTATGCAGTCTGATTTGAATGCAGATTGGGTCTATCAGCATGAGCTGGGAAGTCTGCAGGCCATCGCAGGCAGGATGCAAAATGTGTCTGAGACACTGGCTCCCCAAAGCAAAGGCAAGCGTGCATGGGTACTGGCTTTTCCTTTCCTGTGCTCTACAAAAACACAAACAAATTTACCTTGGTAGGGGCAGCTTTTCATTTAACATTGGGTCTCTTTGTATTTGCAGGTCAAATAGGGACACATACGCTCCCTGCAAGGAGGAAAGTGAGCGGCAATGTATTTTTAGCATTGGTTGGAAATGCTTTCAGCTGAAGACATTCTGCAGGATCCAGGCTATTTCACTCAAGGCCAAAGCACTTGCAGATAACGTCACCTGGAGTTTCAGAACATCCCCCTGAGAGTCTGCAAGTAGTGGCCCCTTCTGCCATTCTCCATCCCTAGGCTTGTGCAAACTTTCATTCCCCACTGAAACCAAGCAAAAAAATCATTGCAACGAAAGATAGATGAGAAACATCTGTGAAACACGAGAAATGAAGCAAGCTAGAGCTCCCTTGGTACTTTGAGAGGAAGCACATCCAGTACGAGGGGATGGAGTATGCCCCTGCAGTTTGAAGATGAGCTATGGAAAGGGAGCCACTGGCCCTTTGTGAAAGGTAACCCGAGGTACGAGCCACCCTCCAGGACATGCGAATTCTAGTCGATCGCAGCGTCTACACACTCCTCAAAGGATGGCAGGTGCAGTGTACAAGCTGTAAAACCATAAAAGGCAACCCCACTGGGAGAGTTTCAGTTGTGTTGTTAGGTGCCATCAAGACAGTTTTGGCTCATAGCGACGACGGTGCTCTGTACAACACAATGACAACGACACCGGCTGGGCCGGCACCATCCTCAGAGTCACTGCTGTGCTTGGGACCCTCATTACAAGCACTGTGCCGGTCCGTTTCTTTGGAGGTCTTCTTTCTCACCGGATGCTCTACGGAGCATGATACCTTTCCCAGGGACTGGGCCCTCCGACCACATATTCTAAGTGAAAAAACAAGTAAGTTAGGGGGTTTCAGTCACAGTCCTGAAATTTAACGACTTTATGCATGAGTTTTGATGACAGTGAGATAAATGGTTGAAAATCTTGCTTGTGTCTCCACATAGTTTGAAAAATATTTCTTTAAAAAAAACGTTAAATAAATAACATAGGGATACTGGACCCTCCCTGTTGAACACTGTGTTCCTAAAGTTTTTTTTAATGTTTACAATGATATAAAAAATTTCATAAAGCATAACATATCATTGGAAACAAAGTTCTCCCACAGAACTATACATTGGATTATTACAGTCTCAGGAACCCATAAAAGCAGTTCTGCTTTGTCTTAAAAAGTCCCTGTGAGTCAACATGACTTGAGATGGCAGTGAGTTTTTGGGCAGCAAGACACGTTTCCTTTGTGTCCTTTATGATACCTTTACTCTTATAGCAAAATAGTTCCTGTATGGAGAACAACAAAACCTGAACTCCTACCTGCTCTCGTTTATCCAGTTTGATGGATGAGAGGATTCCTTGAAATAATGCTATGTAAATATTAATGCCAAAACATAAGACTGACGATATATCTTTACTACTCATCTGCGGTTGTGACATAATCTGGTGTCAACTTGTGGAGGGATGGAGTCTAGCCTGTCAATCAGGTCGCAGCTTGATGACCTCATTTGGACATGCCACAGAGATGAATAGCTCACTAGAGGCCAGATACACTTATACTCTCTGCTTCACTTGTCTTCCTCTGTACAAGCCACATGGAGCTAGGCTGATGGCAGCCAGAGGCTTGGAGCTGGAGAAGCCCCATGGAAACCCACACCAGCACTGAGATGCTTCCACTGCCACTGGATCCACAAGACTTTCCACTCACTGGCCTGTGATCTTCCTGAATTCAGCATCATTGCATGTGTTTCGTGAGTCTGAAGAGGACTTTATAGATTGGTATTAGACATATGGGCTAATACCAGACTCATGGACCTGATCTGGACTGGGGTGGGAGGTTTTCTCAATATTCAATTGCTCTTGTATATAAAGTTCTTTCTTATACACATGTGAGTGTCTATGAATTTGTTTCTCTGGACAACCCAGACTAACACTTCATCCAACTAATATGTGTAGGGCATTTGGATAAGAAATAACTTTAGGAGACAACTGACCCTAACCTCTAAATAAAGGGGTAGAAATAAAGCTTTGGTCCTCTGATAAGTTAAAAATATTTTTTCTATTTCTGAAATCTTCAAGTTGATGGAGTCTAGAAAGTAGCTTGCAGACACCTTTGCTTTATACCTTTGTCCTGTAAGGTCAGGAGCTATTCAGGTACCAAGAACAATTTAAGGAAGCCCTTCCCTTCCTCTGTTCAGTAATAATTGTTCTATTGTCTTAGTGGTTTTCTAATTAGTTATATTTAACAGTTAATTTTCATTTTGAAACTAAACTACTAAGTACTAATTTATTCATTAAGGTTTGGGATTTTCTTCCACTGTGGAATATATATATATATATATATAACAAATTATGTATAATTTGGTTTATTTTTAAGTTTTTTGTGTGTTGTTTTATTTTGCTTATTTGCTTTTACAACATGTTTTGCATGATATACAACCTAAATAAAAATATACCACAGGGTTGGGTGGAAATATTTTAGGAGGTAGCCTCTAATAGTTTGGTTTTGATACGGCATTGACATAGCCACATTACCCACTGCTTATCATTACGGTGCCACAGACTATGCCTCTGAAAAATCATTGCGTTTGACTGGAACCAAACTTTCAGGGTTTTCTCATCAGTTTTCGTACTCAGTGTCTTCCTGGTGAGATCCCCTAAGGGATGCTGCAGTGGCCGTTGGGTGCCATGGAGTTGATTCGGACTCACAGTAACCAGGTGTTTTATTCATTTTAAATCTCCTGTATATATATCATTAAATCAGTGACAGAGATTATAGAAGAGTGTTGGGTCTCCTTTTGGTATCCGTGGAAATTCAAAATGCTCCTATTATCTGCCCAATGGTAGGTCCCTTGGCCTGCTAGCCTGCACCCTGACTGGTGGGTAAAGTAGGGCGTGATGAGTGACACACTCCCAGCGACAACACCCGCTAGGCCTAAAAAGTCTCCTACAAATGCACACCCATGTTCACTGCAACACTGTTCAAAATGGAAAACGAGAGAAACAAATCCTAATGCCCAGCAGTAGAACAATGGAAAAGTAAACTCTGGCAAACAAACACAACCCACAATGAAAAACTAAACAACATTAAAGAGTAACAATGAATCTTAGAAATACCTTAGAAGACATTATGATGAATGAAATAAGTCAAGAACAAAAGGACATTTTCTATAAGACCACTATTGTAAAAAGTCAAGAAAACCCTGAGGGTACATACGGGAAGAGGGTGGGGGGGAATGGGGAATGGGGAGCTGATAGCATGGATGGCTGTACAACCCCACTCACTGGGATCAAACAACAGAATTGTACATGAATGGATATATTGGATTGTGCAAGATAGGGCAAAAATAAATAAATAAGGGTTCCTGGGGGGTAGGGTCAGGTGGTTGGGGGATAAAGGAGAGCTGATATCAACGAGGTCAAGAAGAAAGAAAATGTTTTGAAACATTGTGGTAGCAATTGTAGACTACTGCTGAACTATGGAAAGTTAGGATATTTGTAAGATCTCCCAATAAAATGATTATATATTTTAAATAAAAAGTCAAGTAAAGGTTTTCACAGTTAAAGAAATGTTATTTGATGATTATCAGAGGAAGGAAGGAGCCCTGGTGGCAGTGTGGTTACGTGTTGGGCTACGATCCACATGGTGGGCAGTTTGAAACCACCAATAGCTCCTGGGGAAAAAGACTGGGCTTTCTACGCCCACAAACAGTTACAGTTTCACTCACCCACAGCGGGGCGCTGTGAGTCATCACTGACTCAATGTCATTGAGTTTGGTTTTATCAGAGAAAGGAGAAGATGGGAGGGAAGGAAGTCACTGACTAGACTGATGTTGACCTGGGTAAGGGGAAAGCAATATACAATAAGCAGTTTAGCAAAAAAACATGACAGACGCAGAAGAATGAAACTAGGTCCATGTCTCTCCCCATGTACAAAGATGAACTCAAGATAGATTAAAGACCTAAATGTAAATTCTAGAGCTATAAGGTTCATCAAGGAGAAAACTGAGATAAACTTAAGGGTACAGTCGCAGGGCAGACATAGATCACCATGCGTAGCAAAGAAAGCAGACACAGTGGGAGACAAAATGAAGACTGAGACTATTAAAAACAAAACACTTGTGTACATCTAAGACTCATCAAAAGACTAAAACTAGAGCCCACAAAACTTTAGCAAAGACAAAATGGACAAGGTTCTAATTACCCAAATCCACAGAACTCTGCAGCACCTCATTAAGAGAATAACGAATGACCCAATTAAAAAGTGGGCAAACCGGCTATCAAAAGATATAGCGTCTGGGGTCTTAAAAGCTTGAAGGTAAACAAGCAGCCATCTAGCTCAGAAGCAACAAAGCCCACATGGTACGATCGTTGAAGACAAATGGGTGCATAAGCAAATGTGGTGAA
>NW_022103906.1:45927169-45966626 GCF_000313985.2 Echinops telfairi | reverse complement strand
AAAAAAAAAAAAAAAGTGGGCAAACGGTTCACCAAAAATGAGAACTCAAATGGCTAACAAACACATGAAAAACGCTCATAATCCCTCACCATCCAGGAGATGCAAATTAAAACTATGATGTAATATCACCTTACACCCACAACGATTAAAAAATTTTAAAAGCCTAATTCAAAACAAAACAAAACAGACAACAACAAGTGCTGGAAAATGTGGAGAAATTGGAACTCTTATACACTGTTGGTGGAGGACTTGTAAACACGTACAACCACTGTGGAAATCGATATAGCGCTAACTAAAATAACTGGACGGACATCTCATGCAATCCAGCAATCCTGCTATTGTGCATATATCCCAAAGAAGTAAGACAGAACACAAATAGATGTTTGCTTGCCCATGTTCCCTGCAGCACAGTTCACAATAGCAATAGGCTAGCAACTGCCCCAATGTCCACCAGTCAAAGAATGGATAAAGAAACCATGATACATCCACATAGGAATATCCCTGAAAATATCCCCAAGAAGCAGTGCTGGAAACATGACATGGAGGGACCTGGAAACCATTATGCTGAGAGAAGTTTGTCAATCAAGGGCAAATATACTGCTATAAGGATAGACAACAAGATGTAGGCTTCTTCTACCCTTGTGTAACTTTCTAATCCAGTCTTCCTAAAAGCGAGATAGTGAGCCTGCCTACTGCCCATGAATCATATATCCCCCCCTCTATATGTACGTTTTAAAAACCACTTTGAGAGAGGAGACCTCGCCTGAGCTGGGGTCACTCCTTCAAGGAGGGAAAGGGAAAGACCATTCATGTGCTGCCATACAACATCGTGATAAAGTCAGCCCAAGTCAACCGACACTCCTACAAGGGTAAAAAGCAAACTTTACTGGAAAGTCAAGTCAAGACCAGGGAAAGGTAGCATGTATGTTTGGGAGAAAGCATTTACTTTTCTGTTTGCTGTTGGTGGGTAAATGGGGAGGAACAACCTCCCATTGGGGGGAAAACATTTAACAATATTTATTCTCCAAGGTAGAATAAGCCTAGAATGATGTTCCTAGTTTGACACTTTTGACCTAGTAGTTTCTATCCAGCCCTTGGTGACCCAGGCCAAGTGCTATAAACTACTAGGACAGTGGTTCCCAATCTTCCTAATGCCGCGACCCTTTAATACAGTTTCTCATGTTGTGGTGACACCAACCATAAAATTCATAACTGTAATTTTGCTATTGTTATGAATTGGGTGACCTCTGTGAAAGGGTCGTTCAACCCCCAAAGTAGTCATGACTCACAGGTTGTGAACTGCTATACTAGGACTTTAGATTTTGTCCTTTCAAGACACACAACATTCTGCATAGGCCAATCAGAAGGACGCATTGTGGAAACCCCCCTAGTGAACTGGGCTTTACCTCAAACTCACCTGTAGCCCTTAAGGCTGAAACTCTCTAGGGTGAGACGAAGCATATGGTTGGAATTGGCACTCGTTGGAATTTGTTTTGGATCCCTTTCTGTGAGGATGCTCAGTGAAAGGGGAGCCCAGGACCATGGTATATCTACAAGTTTAATGCCCTCTTTGCTCTACTACGACATGTACTAGTCTGATAGGCTTGGCTCTGCCATTGCAAATTAATATTATTAAAATTTTTGCCCGATTACCAACCCCCATTCTTAGTGTAAATGGTGCCCTGTCATTTAAGAATTTAATCTGTACAAAATAACAATTCATAAAATGTGCTCAGAGCCAGCATATACTTGCAAAATTTCCTTTTCTCAACAGTAACATTCTGTACCAATGGATAAATTAATGACACTATCAATAGAATTACCTTATGCCTCAGCGTGATAATTGACAATGTTCTCTATCATGGAACAATAATGAGGCCTCTAAAGTGAACCAGATGTATGTAAACCATAGCTATGTGAACAGGTTTGAGGCTTGCATTTAACTCTAACCCAATCTAAGAAAAATTATTTCTTATGGCATGGCCCTGCTCGATGCTCCACCTCATGAGGAGATCACTGGTGATATGGGTGCTATAGCAATGCATGGTAAAAGCAGCTGGTGCCTGGTTAACAAAAAAGATGGCATCGGGGTCTTAAAGTCTTGTCTTCAAACAAGCAGCCATCCAAGTCAGGTGTCAACTAAGTCCACATAGAAGAAGCACACTAGCCTGTGTGATTCAAGCATTATAAGTAATAAAACTCAAATCTGAAGGAGGGAATGATATCAGAGCTTAAAATGTGAACACTCAGTTTGCAGAAGACAATGACAGTGGAAGTCCAAGATTTGCAGTGTCTACCTGGATGAAGCCAATGAATCCCCTCTGACCACTGTTGAGGGGTGTGAACAACCTTGCCGACAGACAGAGAGCATTGTAAACTCTATTATGGCAGATATAGTTTGGTTAAAATGTAATACCTAATACCTTATCATTTGATCTCCCCTTTGACCCATTTCAAGTTGCTAATAGGAAAAATGCTAAGTGAACAGGAAATACATGTGGATTGAGCCTCAGGTGAATCCCCTCGGGCTATGGACCAGGGATGTGAATAACCTTGCTCCCCTGCTGAATGCAATGGGAAGTGGATTGTGGCAGAATCAATTAAGTTAAAATTTAACACTGTATCATTTGATCACCCTTTTCACTCATTTTCAATTTGTTCTGGTAGTTACTATTTCCTATTTTCCTTTCGATTAAAGTTTGCCTGTGATCGAAGTTTGCCATTGTTGGTTATTTTGTGGATGGTGGTGGTGGTGGATTTTCTTTTGTTTCCTTGGTTATGTTTTCCACTATATGAAATCCAGGCTAGGTAAATCTATAGCGATAGTAACTAGATTCATGGCTTATTGAAGATATGGGAGGGGAGGTCAGAGGGAAATGGGGAGCTAGTACAATGAATACAAGAAGGTGAAAATATTCTGGAACTGATTGTGGTGATGATTGTTCAACTCTTTTTGATATGACCAAACAGTTGAAGTATATGCTATTTGACTCATATGCCAATAAAACTATATTTTGAAAATAAGGTTTACCGTCTCGTGCCGGGATGATGAAGGCACAGGGAAACTGGGAAGTCAGCAAGAGTTGAAGGCAACAGAGGCAGATACAGTTATCTGCACATCCTGCCATGACTGATCTTAAAGTAGATTCTTGGATAGGCATGAAGGCTGGACAGATGGGAGGGGCAGAGTGATAGTAGACCCATGCGCGTGTATACATAGGTTTGACAGAAGGAATTTGTATATGGAAATTTTCCTTTGATATAAATATATTCATGAATCTAGTGGACCCTGTAGGGGACAAAGTTATGAAAACTACTTAGACTCAAGCAAACACCTTGAGGGAATGAGTTGCTGAGCCGGGGGATCAGAATCATAGTCTCAAAGGACGTCAAGGTCAATTGACATAACATAGTTGACAGAGACAATGTGCTACATCCTGCTTTGGCGAGTAGCATCTGGGGTCTTAAAAAGTCATGAACAACCATCTACAGGTGCAGGAATTGGTCTCTCCCTGTCCAGAGGAACAAGTTTGATGAAAACTGAAAGACACGTGGAAACAATTAGTCCTGCAGACTAAAGACCATACAAATATCCGGCTCTAAACTCTGAGGCCAAAAGAAGTAAATGGTGTCTGACTACCACTAACTGGCTGCTCTGAAAAGGATCACAATGGAAGGCCCTAAGTCAGCGGTTCTCAACCTGTGGACCGCAACCTGGATGACCGTTTCACAGGGGTCACCTAAACCATTGGAAAACACAATTTTCCAATGGTCTTAGGAAGCCAGACACCACTCCTTTATTCCTCTCCAGATGGGTCCGCCCACATGCAGATAAGCCCACATACGAGTACCCGGCCTGAAGACTGCTACCCATGCTAAACCATGCTTCAAGACAAAATTTCATTTATTTGTCATTAGAAATAAATATTTCACAATAGTTACATACTGTTTTTGTGATTAATCAATATGTTTTCATTATGTTCAATTTGTAACAATGAAAACACATCCTGCATATCAGATATTTACATTATGATTCATAACAGTAGAAAAATTAAAGTTATGAACTAGATAATGTTATGGTTGGGGGTCACCACAAGATGAGGAACTGTATTAAAGGGGCGCGGCATGAGGAAGGTTGAGAACCACTGCCCTAAGTAGAAAGGGAGGAAAACTGTTAAGCAGACTTCAAAGTTATAGAAGGGACCAGGCTTACTACGGGTCAGGTGGACACTGGAGGGACCCCGACTACGGCCTCTAGTCACCCTTTGGATCTGGAGCTGCGCTCACCCTGTGTTAGAGGAACCAACCATTTTAGATCAGAAGGCATCCTTTCCTCCAGGACATCGTTCCGAGGGTTAGGGAAAAGGAGGAAAGGGAATGGGAAACAGGGAGGTCGTGGGAGAAGCAATGGCACATTAAGGGAACTGCAATTGCAGCAAAATGGGCATGGATTGTTGAATGCGAAACTGATGATCTGCTTGATTAAACCTTCACCTAATTCACAATAACGTTTTGAAAAATTGCTACAAATCAATTTTCAGAGTAGAAAATTGGCAGAAAAAAACCGTTTAGGAGAAATCTAAGTACTGCAAATGAGAATCAGTGAACACATTCAGTCAAGCAAATTGACACAGCTGTAAACATCAACATCAAGTATTAACAGGAGAGTAGGCAAAGGGGCCACTTTCAAGTAGGTCAGGAGAATCACTGGGCAGAATTGATGTAGGGCATCAAATAGCATGCAGCAAAAATAAATAAAAAACATGCAGCAAAGTCCTCAAATATTTATCCTGCTCCTAGGAATGACTCCCAAGAAATGGAGATGCACTCAAAGATTCATATCCAAGAATATTTTGTGGTTGGTCCCTCTCCCCCATGAAACCATGGCCCTTGGACAATCTTTAAACCTGAAACAAAAAGTACTCTCCAAGTCTTTTTAAAACTAACCCCAGCGTATTTGGCTTAATTAAAAAAGAATGTCTTCCTTAAGCATCCTTTAAAGAGCCATCTGTTTGGGATCAAACTGATCATTTGAAAGATTAGATAGAAAGTTTAGGGGTGGGCAAGTTTACGCTAATAAAGGGGAGAGAACTTGGCAAAGGAGGCTGGGAAGGGCTGACCATGTGAAAAATGGAATGGAAGTCACTGGCTTGTTTATGTAGAAATGACTCAATTGACATATGCTTTGCTATGCATATTTTCAACAACGATTAAAAAAAGATTATTCAGTGAGAAAAATTGACAACAGCTGGGTCACCAAAAGTTTGTGTTGGGTGTCGGCGGGACAGTGTCCACTCCTAGTCATCCAAGGCGTGGTGGATAAATCACCACCCCATCCAGTTCCATCCCCACAATTGCTAAGGTGGAGCCATTGCTGCAGCCACTGTGTCAATCCATCTCCTTGAACGTCTGCCTCTCTTTTGCTGACTTTCCATTTTCCAACAGTATAGTAAGAGTTAAATAAAGCTGGGCCCTGATATGTCATAGGATCTCTGTTTCAATTAGAAATTGTTTGAAAAGAAAACGATATCCTTCAACACAGTGGGAAGTCAAAAAGTATTGCGACTATGATTCCAGTTCATTCCTGCATGAGGTTATTCCAAACAGCACATTTAAACATGTCCCTCCTATCTTTTGTTAAGGA
Source organism: Echinops telfairi (assembly GCF_000313985.2). Classification (NCBI taxonomy): domain Eukaryota; kingdom Metazoa; phylum Chordata; class Mammalia; order Afrosoricida; family Tenrecidae; genus Echinops; species Echinops telfairi. The sequence continues at coordinate 45,960,982 of NW_022103906.1, read as the reverse complement.
GCCTGGGTGATGCTGTTGGGGAAGCACTGGACTGCTAACCACAAGGTGGGCGGTTCAAACCCACTAGCTGCTCCCACAGAGACATTGCCCACTCCCGTGTCAGTCCCATGATCAGTTGCAGATTGGATTGCTGTGGTCCACAGAATTTTCACTGACGAGTCTGCAGAATGGAAACCTCATGGGGTAGTGGGTATGCATTGGGCTGCAATCCACATGGTTGGTTCTTGGAAACCACGGGCAGCTCAGTGGGAGAAAGACTGGGTTTTCTACTCCCATAATCAGTCAGTAACAGTCTCCGAAACCCACAGGGGGTCGCTAGCAGTCAGTCAGCATTGGCTTGATGGAAGAGTTTTTTGTTTTATTTTCTTAAAGCACACACACACACACACACACACACACACACACACACACACACACAGCCAGTCAGTAGTTAGTTTCTGCTTGCTGAAATAACACATTTTCCTTTTTTATACTTCTCCAAATTTTCACTAGTTGGGATTGTTATTACTAGAATGAATTATATTTTCAAAAGAAATGCATTCAGAAAAGTAACATATTTTGCTTGGCCCAGCAATCACAAAGAGCGCTTCTTATCTTCAGTACTGCATTTCCATATTTCAGTCTGGTATTTGTTTGAGAGTAAATACATTCGCAAGGAAACCCCCTTTTCCTAGAATATCACCCTGAACTTCCTTGCTGGCCTTCAGATAACCCTTGTGCAATTTCTCTAAGTTAATTGAACACGACTCATAAAATTAGGGATTTTTAAGTGCATTTGAACAATGCCAGGAATTTGGTTGCTTAGTATTACACGACAAAACATTTCCAGAACCCTCATTTCTAACTACAGAAATATTTGAAGCAGATGAAGCTTTGGAAATTTTGCTTTTACTTAACTTGAATCCTGCTAAGGCCACTTTAAAAAAAACACCAGACTTCATCTAATCCCTCCCCCTTCCTCTATAGAACTGGACACAGAGAAGCAGACAAAGTCCTATAGTGGCGAAATCCAACAAGCTAACAGAAGCTAAGAACACCAAGACCCCAAAGGTGAATTCTGATGAGGGGGGGAGAAATCTGGTTGACATATAAATCGAGGATAATGCTTCATATCTCATCCAGGCTAACCAGAAGACCCAAAACGTGATATTTGTTGTGCTAACTGGTTAGGGCTGCTCTAGCAAATTCCGCTGATCACATCGATGATGAAAGCCATTCCAGAGAGACTAAGTAAGATCACTCACTTTTGATGACAAATTGTGTGGTGAACAAGAAAACCCACTCCACACTGCTAGCTGCCTCCTATGGAAATCTCCGCTTCCCTTCGCCTTTCAGTTCAGACCCCCTGCTCTCATCCCTAGCCACGCGGGGCTAAGTCGGTGGGTGCCAGGCTGCATGCGTACACTTCACACGCCACTCTCCACTACAGGCCTCCCACTCCTCCTTTGGGTACCATAACTCACTTGACTGTCTCACAAAGCTCCCAAGAAATATTATACCTTTAATAAAAGATTTACCAACAATCTCAAAATCCATGTACGCAGATACCTAGGGCCAGGTCCGAGAGAAGTCTCAGGTTCTAGGATGACTTCTTGATATTTATTTTAAATTAATTGGCTATTAATGAATTGCTTATTAATTTAAAATCAACATCAAGCTGTTGCGCTTACCCATCAGGAAGCTCCATCTGAGCCTCAGGGCTGGAGGCTCTGATGATGGATCTCACCCCGTGGTCATGATAGATTTCTTCGGGCCTCAGGAGACAGAGGCAGCATTGGGCCCCCAGGTGGTCATTCTTGGCTGGTTAGCCACCACTCATTAGCCTCAGCTATGATCGGGTTTTTCAGAAAGAACCAAGAACAAAAGGCTGACTTGCTTTCTGTGTCTCACATGTCCTAGAAGAGGCTGTCGGAGAGAAATGTTAGAGCTAATGGGTCCTGTTTATATTGATCACCTCCGTTCCAAACCCAACAGCCGATTCCAATTCATAGTGACCCTATAGAACAGAGTCGAACTGTCCCTGCGGGTTTCCAAGACTGTAACTCTCTGTGGGGGGAGAAAGCCTCAAGTCTTAGAACAAGTGATAGAACAAATCACTTTGCTACTAGAGTAGACTCTACTTTAGCTCTCTCTGTGGCCCGGGAAAAGTCACATAGCCACGATGACTCTCAATTCCATCAACTATATCATGAGGAAGTTGATTTGCCTCAGTAATTTTAATCCAGAGCCTGGTGGTGGGCATCAGAAAGCCCATAAACAACAAAAATTATAAGCAAAATTATATGCATTTTTTCCCAAGGGAGATTACCAACTTTATCAGATCTTCTAACCATATCATAAGGACAGCAGTTTAAAACCACCAGGAAAAGGTGGGGTTTTCTAATCTCATAAAGAGAACTCACAGAGGCAGTTTTATCCTGTCATGGGGTTGCTATGAAGGAACACTGCTGTGAGGGTCGTGAGTTTGAATTTTCGGTTGTGGAGGATTATGGGAGACCTGGTAGCCCTGTCAGGTAAGCATTGGACTGCTAACCACAGGTGGGGGTTCAAAGTCACTAGCCACTCTGAGGGAGAATAATGAGACTTTTGGTTCCTGTAAAGATGTACAGGGTCATCATTGGTTTGAGTGGACTCACTGGCAGTGGCTGGACTTTAAAAAAGATGATTATATTCAGTGTTATCATCTTTGTATGAAAAAATGAAAAGAACAGATTGGGAAGGAGTAGGGAAAATCTACAACTGTAACTCCATGACCCCATCCATGTTTAAATGTCACCCCAATGAAATGACAATCTTCAGATTTCCCTTCTCTGCTTGATATCAACAATGCAAACGATCTATTTGCATCAACCTCTCTGACATGTATCCATTCTTTCAAGATCCTGCATTAGAATAAGGTGACCAGATATTAACATTGGTAAAGCAGGACACCATTGATAAAACTCATATCCTGGCGAAATAGCCACATGGCAGCCGAAAACCGTATACCCTAGCTTGTCGTCATTCTTTCCAAAAATCGGGACTTTTAAAAAACACCGCAGGACATGGGAAAAATTGTTAAAAATCGGGACTGTTCTGCCAAAAGTGGATGTCTGGTCACCTTACATTAGAAGTGACTGATGATGCAGGCACACAGCCACATAGAGCTTTAGAAGCTGGCGACAAGAGTGTTGGGAATTCTATTCCGGAATGAACACTCAGGCAGTGCTCCTGCCAGGGGCACTGAATCACCAGAGGGGATGATGCAGGGTTCACTGGCACCAGTTGGGCTACCAGGCTTTTTGGCTGCCCTGGCCAGGAGAGGATGTCCTGTAAGCCTGAGCTTGTACCTGTCCTGTTGCTTGTCTCGACAGCAATGGACCCATACAGCATTTGTCCTTTGGTGATTGACTAGCTTCATTCAGCATCATGTCGTCCAGATCCCTCCATGTCATGAGGTGTTTCATGGTATTCGTCACTGTTTTTTATGGATGCGTAGTATTCCATTGTGTATTTTTATCAGGGTTCTTAAAGTCCATTTTTCTATTGATTCCAACTTCTTGCTATTGTGAACTATGCTGTAATAGAATGGGCGAGCATTTGGCTGTTTGCGATCTGTCTCTTATTTTGGGGGGTTATATGCCCAGCAATGGTATTGCTGGGTCATATGGTATTTTTATTGCCATCTGTTTTAAGAATCACCATACCGCTTTCCACAGTGGTTATAAGTATTTACAGACCCACCAGCAGTGTATGAGAGTTCCACTCTCTCCACACCCTCTCCAGCATTTGTTGTTCTCTGTTTTGTTGTTGTTTTAATTGGGATATGGCTATGGGTATTATATGGTATCTCATTATTGTTTTGACTTGAATTTCCCGGATGGCTGGTGAACAAGAGCATTTCCTTGTGTGCTTTTTTAGCCATTTGAGGATTATTACAGCTTCTACAATGAGCTTACAATGGGTTTACATTCTGCCCTCTGAACCTTAGATTCTTCTTGTCTTTGCCTTTTTGAAAAACACTTCTTTCCCATTGCCCTTGAGTCAAATTCCAACTCATAGTAACTATAGGACAGAGTAGAACTGACCCATAGATTCCCAAGGTGATAATCTTTCCAGAAGCAGACTGATACATTTTTCTCCTGCAAATGTTCTTATTTCTACTGAGTCTTATATGTGCAGTCTTGCATCCAAGAACTCAGTAAGTTTGCAAGTGAAAACTGAAGTGAAACAGTTTGTTACTGTTATGAAACAGAAAAATTAGAACATTGATTGGATATGTGATCATATATAGAATTATCAGTTCATTTTTAAAAGTTTTTTATTTGAGAGAAATAATGAAATATTTCTGTATGAAATGATATGGTATCTATCATTTGCTCTAGAATAAACTGATTAAGAATCACAAGGCAGGTAAAGATAAAACAATGCTGGTTCAGAGTTGATACATTTAAAGAAAAAAGACCAAGGCTATAGGCATACATTTTTGGTAGCTTTATATAAATGAAGCCAAAATATAGACAACAGTGTTTTTTCCAGAATACAGTGCATATTATCTGTAATTTATATGTATCTAAATTATTAAATATTTATTAAATTTTAAAAAATTATTATAAACATCCTAATAGGATTTCCTTTGTCAGTATTATATTCCTTAAGATAGAAAAGCCATCAAAGAACAAAAAATCAAATCATTGTCAATGAGGGGGAGTACAGATTGGAGGCCCAAGACCCATCTTTGGGCAACTGGACATCCCAGTCAGGTTGCAGGGTAGCAACAATGAAACACAACTTTCCTCTAGTTCCTAAATACTTCCTTCCCCCCTTTCCCCTCCCACCCCCTTCCACTATCACGATCCCAATTCTACCTTACAAATCTGGCTAGACCAGAGGATGTACACTGGTACAGATAGGAACAGGAAATACAGGGAATCCAGGACAGATGATCCCTTCAGGACCAGTGGTGAGAGTGGCGATACTGGGAGGGTGGAGGGAGGGTGGGGTGGAAAGGGGGAACTGATTGCAAGGATCTGCATGTAACCTCCTCCTTGTGGGACGGACAACAGAAAAGTAGGTGAAGGGAGACGTTGCACGGTGTAGGATATGACAAAATAATAATTATAAATTATCAAGGGTTCATGAGGGAGGGGGGAGCGGAGAGGGAAGGGAAAAATGAGGAGCTGATGCCAGGGGCTCAAGTGGAAAACAAATGTTTTGAGAATGATGGCAACAAATGTACAAATGTGCTTGACACAATGGATGGATGTATGGATTGTGATAAGAGTTGTACGAGCTCCCAATAAAATGATTTTAAAAAAAGATAGAAAAGTCTAGAAACTATTCACCATGTTCTTCTTGGGAGTGCTCTTTCAGCTTCCATCAACAAATTCAGCCACTTGTTTGATATCACAGAGAAAATGGAAATTATCCCTTTGTGTCATTAATTTTTAGGAACCACTTTCTTCCTATTATGCAGCTTTGCTAGATAAAATAATAATAATAAAGCATCATATAGTTGGTGTGTTAGTCCAGGTAGACTAGAGAAACAAATTCATAGATACTAATATGTGTATAAGAAAGAATTTTATATATAAGAACAATTGAATATTAATAAAACATCCCAGTCTAGTCCAAATCAAGTCCATTAGTCCAGTATTAGCCCATATGTCCGATACCAATCTATAAAATCCTTTTCAGACTCACAAAGCACATGCAATGATGCTGAATGCAGGAAGATCACAGGCCAGTGGTCTTGTGGATCCAGTGGCAGTGTAAGCATCTCAGAGCTGGCAGGGGTCTACCAGTGACTTCTCTAGCTCAGGGCACTGAGTAGTTCCATGTGTCTTTTCAGCTGCAATGTCTCCCAGGGAATGAGCTGAGAGAGTGTCTCCCGCCTCCAAGGGGTAAGACCAGAGTTCCCAGAATCCTCAGGAGAAGGCCATGCCCACACAGGGGTCTCATTGGCTATGATCTGATTGAAGGTTGGCCTCCACCCCTTCACTCTGAATGCTCAAACTGACACCAGATTACGTAACTACCACACTTGCGAAGAAGTACATACTTTGACCCTTATGATAAATTGATGCTAATTTGAAACTTCCTCACTGCCTCCAGTCAGTTCTGACGACCTTTGTATTGTTCCTTGAAGACTGAATACACTCTGAATGCATTTCCTCTGGAAAGCTTGCCCCTAAGATACCCATGAAACTCCTTCCCCTACTTTTACCTTAGGTATGTGTTCCCTGACTTTCTCTAAAGACCTCTCTATCCACCCAATTCCACTGGATCCCCACCTGTTCAGCTCTCTATTCATTGACCTAATTCCTACTCCCCTGAGAATTTAACAGTACCAAGTATGTGTTTACTTCATGTCTACTTCTCCCACTGTCACTATAACTTCATGACTGTTTACTTGCCACTGAATAAACTAGACTTTAGCACAAAAGTGGCATATGATTTAAGAGATGCTAATGTCTTGCCACAACTGACACTAGTTCAGTGACTGAATTTTCACTTTCCATGAGGGAGATCATGAGTCAATTCCTTCCTAATGCCATAATGCATCTGTTAGTGGACACTTAAGGCTTTGCTATGACACTGGATAGCTCTCAAACAGCTTCCAGACTAAGACAGACTAGGAAGAAATGCTTGGAGATTTATTTCTAAAAATTCTCACTCACTGTCATCAAGTTAATGCTGACCCATAGCAACTCCCTGTGAGTTTCTAAGGCTGTAACTGTTTAAGGAGTAGAAAGCCAAGTCTTACTCCTACAGAGCTGGTGATTCGAACTGTGGACCATGCAGATCACAGTCCAACTTGTAACCACTACACCATGTGGGCTCCATTCTGAAAACTCACCAATGAAAACGCTGTGGATCACAACAATCCAATCTGCAACTCATCATGGGACAGGCACAGGACAGGGCAGTGCTCTGTTTCGTTGTGTATGGTGTCAACGTGAGTTGCGGATGGGTGTTGTACAGTAGTTAACAGCAACCCATTATAGTTAAGAATAATGAACTTTAGTCATACCTTCAGCAACTCCATGGGAACGCTTGTCGAATTTACTTACATGTATATATAATACCTTTCATCTTCAAAACACATTATAAATAATTCTTTTAATACCACCTCAAATTAGATGCCAATCCCTCGTTTTATAGATAGGGAAACTAAAGCACAGGGAAATTAAATCTGTAAGGATCAATGAGTGCGTCCAAGTTTGCATGAGACTTGAACAACTGCCTCTCCAGTCAAAGGCACTAAACTAGAGCTTGTGCTTGCTATAACTCTCTTTCAAGTATTTGCTAAAGCTTCTCTGGTGAGTAAAGGTTTGTTGTGACAGCAGGTGACTCAGTTTCTGTAAATGCTTTTTCAAGAACTTGTTCCTCAATGTGTACCCAGTGACTCACAGAGTTGTTGTCTTAGCAGATAATATATGGCTAATAAATTAATCTTCCTATTATAGTTTCTTTAATGTTTATCCCTTATTAAGTTTTAAAATGAATTTTGCCAAATCTCTCATAAGTGTGGAAGAAACCTTTTATGCAGTGTCTACAATTTTTTCTCTCAAAGCTTGAGTTTACTTTTGAATTTTCAAAAGTGCTAGAAGTCACATGACTCCAAAATACAATATACCAGATGGCTCACACAATTCCATTTTTCATTGTTTCATTGGGAATTCCCCTTTTGATACAAAAGAATAATAGTTCCATGTTTAATTTTTTAAAACTTTTTGCCAAATGCTTCTCCTTTAATTGTAGACACAGGCTCCTCTGTTTGAGCTTTTTACAAAATGGCATGTATTTCAACATGCATGCAGTGTTCAATAACATGTGGTCTAAGAGCAACATCGAACATAATTGAACCATTTTCACATAAATACACTTAACACGTAAGTCCACCCAACAACTAACAAGAAAAGCAGAAACTTGTTTAATGCTGTTTAAACACCTAGATGAATGTATTATGTTCAAAAACAATCTTGATCTTTCACTTAGAGTAAGCATGAATTATAATCTTGTGAAACTCTTAAACTTCTTTTTTATTTTTTCTTTCCTTTTTCTTGAAATAAAAAAAATGACCAAAAGTCAGTGATGAGTATCACAGTCCCTATTCAAACCAATCATCCTGGGCATGCTAGACATCCCTCTCACTCCTTTCACTCCCATAGATATACAGCTTCACTGTTCCTTGACTGCCCAAGCAATGTTTGATCGAAAGATCACTGGAGTTTTCCTGTAGAACTTGATCACATCCACACGTGCTGCTCTGATCACCATAGCAGCCACTCAGCTGCAGGCTAGCTGGGCCACCATAACTGGGCTGGTTTCAGCCTCCTGTCATCTGACTACCACCGCTTGCACCTGCTGTGGAATTCAAGAAGAGTTCTACATACCTGTGTTGCCTGTTTGCTCTTGACATTGCTGTCATAGCATCTTCATGAGTAGCAGATTCCCCATCTGCTTTGCCAGTTATTCTGCCATCAAGACAAATTTCAATGTGTACTCCCACAGGGTTGAGTGGTTGAAAAAAAAACAAAAACAAAATTATATGTCATGCTCGGTAGCTCTGGAAGGTAATCCCCCACACTTGTACACCATGTTCTGCTGTGCTCTGGAAAGAAGAACCACCATCCCCTATCTGTGATCAGACATACCTGAAAACAATAATTGAGGTCTCTTCCTACTTTACCTGACCCAGGTCCCTAGCCATTATTATAGTCCTCATGGCCTCCACCATAAGCACCCTGCCTCAGTCTTTCAAAGCCAGCTCCTCTGCCAATACTGTTAGACCATCTGCCAACCCTCAGGCTGCCATAGAGACCTGGGTGCTGCAAGGCCATTTGTTTTCCAGGTGGAGCATAATGAGTTCTAACTTCAGCTGCACGACTCTTAAAGATTTCAATATACCTGTGCCTTACTCTTTCCTGTGTTTCTTCGAAGACTTTTCAGCTATTTCCTGTGAAGCACAGTACCCTTAAAGTCCAGGGCAATGTCATTCCATTTAGCATGATTTCCCACCCTGAGAGAACTGGACAATTTCTTCCTTACTGTATCTGCAGGGGAGTCCTCTCAGCCCCATAAAGTCATCATTGGCCATGTCAGGACTATTGAGATTAGTATGCTTCGACACCCAATCCCTTTCAACATTGTTTGACTTGAATACTTCAACATACGTGTGTCTTCTAGTTTCCCTGTCTTTAATCAGGGCCAATTGGACTTCATATTCAGATTCAAGTTCAACAAAAGCCTCACCACTTGGTCGGTCTTCTCTGGTGTCAATGAAATAAATACCTTGGGCCCCATTTTGAATTGTGAAGTTGGAAAAGAAACCCACCACACTTCATTGGCCAAGCAAGACCAGAGCAAGCCCCGGACTGTCACCATGAATCTTCCCTGCCTTCAGTGCTCAGCATCATCATCTCTTGTGGTTCCTGGCATTGAAATAAAACTCCAAAGTGACGATGAAGATCAGACCTACACACTGGTGAGCCTTGAAACCTAAAAATAAGGAAAATTTTTTAAACCTCAACTTTTGCTGTATTTTGGAATCACCTGGAAACTTACAAATACTTATACCAGAATCTCACTCCCACAGGAACGGATCTGTGTAATCTGGGGTATGTCTTGATCATTGTAATTTTTAAAGGGAACTCCTAAACTGCAGCCAAGATGGAGACACTGGTAGTAGAGACTGGGTTAATGAAACTCTGGTGCACAGAGCCTATGAATAAAGGTCAGGATGATGAGGGATATAATGGTTTCTGGATCTCTCTGTAATTCCAGACATTTAAACTATTTTGCAGTCATCAATAACAGCTGACTGCATTCTTTAGCCTGGGGCTATTTTGTAGAAAGACCTAGTTTTAGGAATGTAAAATGTAAGGGAAGTTGGGCTAAGGTAAAAGGACAACAAGATGGCAGCACTGGGAAACCCTTCTTAAAGAGTAAAGAGCTATAAAAAATATACAATGATCATTAATCAAAATTTTGACACGGTACATAAACCACAAAGGACCCAAATAGTCTTTTGTATTATGTACACTGCCTCAGAAATAATTCTTTTTACTAAGAGGATTTATTTTGTTGTTGTTGAGAATATACACAGCAAAACCAATTCAGCAATTTCAACATGCACAACTTAATGAGATTGATTTTACACTCTTTCATATTATGCAATTATTTTCATCCTCCCTGTCTGAGTTTTTCCTCCCTATTTATTAACAGAAACTTGCTGCCCTGTAAGGTTCCTAGTTAAGTTTTCACGTTGTGGGTGTCAATTTGACCTCATATAAACCGTTTTTATAAGAGCATAATGCGCAAGGCAGACATTTTTAACCCATTAAGCTAAACTATTGTCTGGCTTTAAGAAATATCAGGGGATGTTGTTGGTTTAAAGTTTATTACAGGGCAATAGCAGTCAACTTCATGGCTTCATGGTCCCAGGAGGGCTGGAGTTCACACTAATTGTAAATAATGTCCGGCATTTTCCCCCTTGCGGTTACAATTATTCTATGGAATCTTGGAAATAATGCTGATGCACACCTTTCCTGATTTTAAACCATGCAGTATACCCTTGTTCTATTCACACAACTGCCCCTTGGTCCATGTACAAGTTCCGCATGAGCACAATCAAATGTTCTGGAATTCCCATTCTTCTAAAGGCTATCCATATTGTTATGATCTACAAGCAAACGCCTTTGCACAGTCAATAAAACACAAGCAAAATGTCTTTCTGGTACTCTCTGCTCTCAGCCAAGATCGGTCAGGGTTGAATGCTGAACAAATACTCAGAGAAGCTGGTTTATATGAATAAATGTGGCATCAGGTTTGGAGGAAGGCTTATTAACAACCTGCCACATGCACACGACACAGCCTTGCTGGCTGAGAGTGAGGAGGACTTGCTGATGAAGATCAAGGATTGCAGTCTTCAGTGTGGATGACAACTCCATGTAAGAAAGACCCAAACCCTCACAAGTGGACCAACAGGTAACAGTATAATAGATGGAGAAAAGCTTGACGTTGTTAAGGATCTCATCGTCCTTGGATCCACAATCAAAGCTCATGAAAGAGCAGTCAGGAGATCAAATAATACATTCCATTAGGTCAAGCTGCATCACAAGATCTCTTTAAAGTGTTGAAAAGCAAGGATATTACTTTGAGTACTAAGGTCTGCCTAACCCAAGCTGTGGTATTTTCAGTAGTTTCATCTGCATGTGAAAGTTGGACATTGAATAAGGAAGACTGAAAAAGAATCAATGCATTTTTAATTATGGTGCGAGTGAAGAATATCCAAAGTACCATGGGCTGCCAAAAGAAAGCAAACAAACCAACCCTAGTTTTGAAGAAGCACAGCCAGAACACGCCTTAGAAGCAAGGATGGCGGAACTTCATGGTACATACTTTGTATACCTGTTCAGCTCTTTTATGTCAACATACCTCCCATTAGCTTTAGCTAATCTACGTTAAAGAGCAAATTGTAGCATCTCTTATGACATCCACTTCAGTCTTTTCTTCCTTTCTGTCTTTTTAATGAGCTTTTATTTTCTTCGCATGTGATATTTTTCATATCTTCCCACAACTCACCTGAACTCTGGTCACTAGTGTTCAGTGCGTCAGATCTGTTCTTCGGAGGGTCTCTACATTCAGGTGGATATAGTCAAGGTTGTATTTTGGCTCTCAGGAACTTGTTTTGATTTTCTTCATCTTCAGTCTGACTTTGCTTATGGGGAATTGATGGTCTGAACGACAGTTCACTCCTGGCCCTGTTGTGCCTGATGATATTGGACCTGTCCATCATATCTTCCCTTTGCATTTGTATAAACTATTTGACTCCTATGTATTCCCAAAAAAGGTATTTGCAGTGAAGAGGCTGTTGGTCTTCAAAGTTTCTATCATGTGACATCTGGCTTCATTTCTATCTCAAATGTCCTAGTTTTCAATTACTGTTCATCCTTTTTGTTTCCAAATTTCATATTCCAATCACCAGTATTAATGACTATATCTTGCTTACATTTGATCAATTTCAGACTGAAGAAGTTAGAATTCTTCAATTACTTCATCACTGCTTTAGTGGTTGTTGCATAAATTTGAATAATAGTTTTATCAAATGATCTTACTTATGAACATATTCTATCACACACAGCATTATATTTCAAGATAGATCTTGAAATGTTATTTCTGATGCTCACTGCAACACCAGTCCTCTTGAATTTGTCATTCCAGGCAGAGTCAGCCCCATGATTTCTGATTCAAAGTGGCCAATACCAGCCCATTTCAGCTCACTAATGCCTAGGAAATTGATTTTTGTGTTCCATTTCATTTTGCCACCACTGTCTGCCAGTTTGTCATACTGTGTGGCTGGTGTGTTGCTGGGATGCTGGAAGCTGTGTCACTGGTTTTTCCAATGCCAGCAGGGTCCCCCAAGGGGAACAGGTTTCAGCAGAGCTTCCAGATGAAGAACAGAAACAGAAGGACCTGGCACCCCAGCTCAGTGGAAGGAGCCACTGAGAACCTTATGCATAGCTTCAAAACATTGTCAGATACTGAAAGCCTAATGAATGGAAGCAGAACACTGTGACATAATATCAGAGGATGGGCAGCGCTAGAAATGTGACTGAGGAGGAGCCGCATTCTCAGAGTAGAGTCGACCATGGTGGCATGAATGGAGTCAAGCCTTCGGATCTTTATCTGCTGCTGGGTAATAATTCAGGCTAAGGAGAAACAGTTGTAGAAATCTGCGAATGATCAGAACTCAGGAGGTGTGATGTATGAATGTAGGAAAATTGGAAGTACTCAAAAGTGAAATGGATAAGTACCCTAGCTATTACTGACCAGAAATGGACTGGTATTGGCATTTTGAATCAGAAAATCATATAATTTCCTGTTCCAGGAATAACACAAGCAAGAGGAATGACTTTGCATGCTTTGTTTAAAATTACATTGCCAAATCAATCTTGAGGTACAATGTTATCTGTGATAAGATTATATGTATCCATCTTCCAGTAAATTCAATCAATAGAACTCTTATTAAAATTTATGCACCAACCACAAAGCAGATGGTGAATAAATTGAAGAACTCTACCAATAACTTCAGTAGGAAATTGATCAAACATGTACTCAAGATGTATTGATCATTATTGGCAATTGGAATGAAAATGAAAACAAAGAGAAAGGAACGGTAGGAAATATGAATTTAGTGATAGAAACAAAGCTTCAGATCACATGATAGAATTGTGAAAATCCAATGACTTGTTCACAACAAATACCTTTTTTCAACAACACAAAGGCAACTGTACACATAGACTTCTATAGATGGAATCCACAGAAATCAAATAGATGACATCTGAGGGAAGAAATGTGGAGATGCTCAATATCAGTGGCTAAAATCAGGCCCAGGGCTGACTGTAGAACAGACCACCAATTACTCATATGTATGTTCAGAATAAAGCTGAAAAAAAGCAAAACAAGTCTATGAGAACCAAAATATAAGTCTATCCCCCTGAGTTTGGGGAATATCTCCAGCACGGATTCAATGCACTGAGCACTAAGAAAGAAGACCTGATGAGTTATAGGAGGCCATCAGCAGCAGCGTTCATGACGAAAGCAAAAGGTCATTAAAAAGACAGGAAAGAAAGAAAAGATCAAAATGGATGTCAGAAGAGACTCTGAAACTTGCACTTAATTGTAGAGTACCTAAGACAAATTGAAGAAAAAAATAAGTCAAAGAGCTGAATAGACATTTCAGAGGGCAGCTCAAGAAGACAAAGTCATCTATTGTAATGAAATGGGCAAAGACCTAGAACTAGGAAATCAAAAGGGAAGAACATGCTCAGCATATCTGAAACAGAGTTTTCAAGAAAAAATTCAAGCCTCAATTTGCAATCTTGAAAGATTCTGTGGGAAAAAATATTTAATGATGCAGGAAACATCAAAAGAAGATAGAAAGAAGATAGAAAAAATATTCAGAGTCACTATACCAAAAAGAACTAGTCGACGTCCCACCATTCCAGGAGGCGGCACACAGACCAGAACCAATGATGCTGACAGAAGACGTTCAAGCTGCTCTGACGGCTTCGCCAAAAACAGGATTCCAGGCACTGATGGAATACTAACTGAACTGTTTCAACAAGCACTGGACACACTCATTTGTCTCTGCCAGGAAATCTGGAAGACAGCTACTTGGCCAACTGACTGGAAAAGTTCCATATTTGTACACATTCCAAAGAAAAGTGGTCCAACAGAATGCTCAAATGATAGAACAATATCATTGATAGCACAAGCAAATAAAATTTCGCTGAAAAATCTTCCAGTGACAGTTGCATAAGTTGTTAGTCTTGAAAAAGTCTATCAAGTGATCCCCAGCTTCGTTTCTATCACCACGGCCCTATTTTCCAGTCATTGTTCCTCCCCTCTGTTGTCAACTGTCTAATTTCTTTACTAATCAGTATCACTATGTCCTGACTGCAGGCTTGATCAATTACAGACTGAAGAGGTTGGTAGAATTCTTCAATTTCTTCATCACTAGCTTTCGTGGTTAGTGCATAAATATGAATAATAGTATTATGTGGACCTCCTTATAGGTGTATAGATACTATCCTATAACTGACAGTATTACACTTCAAATTCGATCTTGAAATGTTCTTGACAATGAGTGTGACACCATTCCTCTTGAAGTTGTGATTCCTGGCACAGTAAACAATATTCTTTGATAACTCAAAATGGTCAATGTCAGTCCTTTTCAGTTCACTAATGCCTCAGACATCCATTTTTATGTGTTTTGTTTTATTTTTGATCATTTCTGGTTTTCCTAGGTCCATACTTTGTACATTTCAGATTCCAATTATTAATACATGTTTTTGGCTCATTCTTCTCACTTTAAGTAATGTCCCCGCAGCAAGTGAAGGTCCTGAAAGCCTTTCGTCCATGTTGATTCTACTTTGAGAGGCCAACTCTTGCTCACAAATTACATTATTTAAACTTCTACTTTGAGAGGCCAACTCTTGCTCACAAATTACATTATTTAAACTGGACCCCTCAAACAAATCTTTAAAAGTTACAAGTATATATGGTTCTAATTTTTTATCTATCCAATCTGACATCATGGGTCACTTCTGCACTTAATTTTGAATGATAATAATTTTGAATGATAATAAAAGTAACAGAAAAAAATAAAAATAAAAGTAACAGGTACAAATGCAGAAGGCTTGTTGACAAAGAACTACTTTTTTAAATCAGCAAGAAAAAGCAAGTGATTTTTGCTTGCAAGCAAGCGTGGGACTAAGAAACACTGCTACGATCAGTGGCTCATCCTCTGAAGTATGTAGGGTGCTTCCAGAACTCTGTTCCTCTCTCCCTTTCTCCCATCATTGGCTGTGGGTTTCGGGGGTTGTTATGTGATTCCTTGAGCACTTTTAAAGAGTTTTTGCTCCAGTTGGCGGAGGTTGCTTTTGGAATCGGTTCTCAGAAGCAATGAGTCTAGTGTCATCATTCACTAGTCCTATTTCAACACTCCCTTAATTCCTCCCATTTTGTCTGGCTCATTGGGTGTTTCCTCATAAAAAACAGCGTGGCTTTTGTAATCACAATTAGAGCAGGGTGGTGTGACTAATCAGTCAGTCCGCTGCATCTCTGGTGTCTTCTGTCAAGTGAGGCATTCGCAACTCTGCCCTTGTGCTCACCTTGTTTTCACACTCCCGTGCTCAAGTCTATGTCTGCTGCAGACTCTGCGTTATCCTTGAAATCTGTTTTCTTTTAACAAACACATTCCACATTCTTTCTCAAAAGTGGAACTAAACTGCACAGGCATCTGGGTAACATTCATAATAGCAGCCCACTGCACAGAATTTTACCCCACAGTTTGGGAAATTGTACCAATATTACAACCAACTCAAATCAAAATACCCATATTGAATGTTTACAAGGCGTGAGAACATTTATATATATAAAACTTATTTTGATCAGTGTCAGTTTGGAATTGACAGGAAAATTACCAAAAGTACACAATTCCCATATATCTCACATCCAATTTCCTCGAAGATTAACATCTTAAATTAATGGCACAATTGTTGCAGTTAATGTCATCATAAAAGAGTGCATCAATATTAATGTATTTGTGTTAACTAAAGTCCATCAAACTAAAACCCAAATAACGTACATGGAATCAATTCCAACTCCGAGTGACCTCATGTGCTTTAGAGTAGACCGTAACCCCTAGCGAGTAGAACTGGACCCTCTCCTGCAGTAGAAAGAACTGTATTCTGGGAGTTTTCAGTGGCTGAGATCGTTCAAGGTGTTCTCAGGCCGACCTTCCGAAGAACTTCTGAGTGTATTCGAACCGTCACTTTTCCCATTAATAACCAACTGCTTAACCATTTTTGCTCCCAGGGATTCTGTAATTTTTCTTATTTCCTGTGATTTAATCTAAAATCCTCTTTTTTTTTTTTCTTTTACCGGTCCAGAACACCACGTTTTAGTTTGGGTCTCGTGTCTCTTGGGGTCCCCTCAACTGTGACAATTCCTCAGACTATCCTTGTGTTGGGTGACCTTGAGAGTTTTAAGGAGTGCTGGCAGACAGATCAGCTATATTGTACACTGCTCCTCAATTAAAATGCATCTAATGTTCTTCTCATTATTAGACCTGGTTATGAGATTTTAGGGTTAAGATCACAAATAAGGTCATTTTCATTATGTCATATTAAAAAGCACATAATATCAGCATGACTTAATAATTTTCACATTAACCTTAATTGCCTGACCAAGGTAGTATTTGTCACGTTTCTTTACTATGACATTAATCTTACCTCTAACACCCTTCCTATGCTGTACTCTACACGTAACAATGGGGGGTTTAGGTTGTATGCACCTCCTAAGGACAGAGTACATACTTAAATAAAATTTGTATGTGTAAGATCTATCTCCTTTCTACTTATTTATTCATTCAGTCAGTCTTTTTTTTTTACCAGTCAGTACAAAATGGTATATATTTATACCTTGGGATATAATTCAATACTTTTTACTTTGTTTTTGCTCAATTTATTCTATCTTTGGCCATTGTAAGCACTTTCCATGGAAAGTTGGCTTCCATGTCCCTTTGACTTATTATGGTAGGGGTTTTTGATGTTATTATTTATTTATGTGGCATTTCCTTACTTTCTACAAAATATGCCCCATTTACCTTGCTCCAATCTTAGGATAAGCCATTTCTCTGAGAATACCTGGTTTCTTTTATTGAAGAATGGCATTAAACATCCAGATCTGGGTTCTAGGTGTGCTTATTGCTGCTGGTATGCTATTGCTTTAGTTCTTCTCAGTTGAAAGAAGAGGGAAGTATATGTGTGTACGCTAGCCCCTCCCTCAGCAAGTGCTTCCAATCGTCTTCATTTTGAAATACTTACTGATGAAGGCCAAAGACCTTTGGTATGAATTACACCTAAACATAAAGAACCCTAAAATCCTCATAACTGGACCAGCAAACAACATCATGAGCAACAGTGCAGAAATGGAGGAGGACAGGATTTCATTCTACTGACATTGGTAATCAGCACCCAAGGAGGTAGCAATCCGAACATGAGATGGCATATTGCATTGGGAAGTCTGCTGAAAAGAGCTCATCACATTTCTGTAAAGTGAAGGAGTCACTGATGACGAAAGTGGTCTTTTCAATCACTGTCTCTTAAGTGTGCAAAAGCGAGACAACGAGAAAGGGAGACGGAAAAAGACTGCATTTGAATCTTGGTGTTGGTGAAGAATACAGACTTCTAGAGAATGAAAAATTCCGTCTAGAAGAGATATAAGCAGAATTCTCTTTAGAAACAAAGTTGGCGACGTTCTGGTTTGTTTCCTTAGACGTGTCAATGTCTAGAGAAGGATGGCATGTTGAGCAAAGCAAACGATGAGTGAAGGGGAGCCGTCAAGGAGACGGATGACTACAATAGCCACAGCACTGGGATCAAACGTACACCCAGTCATGGAGATGGTGCAAAACTCGTCACAGTTTTATTCTGCAAGGGTCGCTATGAATGAGAGCTGACTTGATGGCAATTCACAATACTAACCCATGTACGTACATTCAAGGGGGTTTCAAAAAAGCTCATGGAAAATGGAAGTAAAAAATAATGGGATGTTTCCATAAAATTTTTGAAGCTGTCATCATACAATATGTATAAATATTCCTATATGTATCTATATTAATCTAAATGCATGAATAATGATGCTTCCAACTCTAATTCATGATCTTCCTGCCTTTTTCTTTTGTGTATTTCTTTTTGTGTGTGTAAACAAATACTCATAGCTTTATTTAGCAAAATTGCCATACATAATTTGGTTTTTAATTACTTGCATGTGATATTAATGATCTTATTTAATAAGTTCTGTATTGTTTGATCTGATTTCTTTGGAATGAGCTCAAATATGGATCTCGTCCAGTCGATTGACCAGGTAGTGGTTTCCAAATTTTTTGGCATAGAAAAATGAGTGCTTCCAATACCTCATCAGCTTGTTGAGATATTTCCGTTGATATTTCATCAATTCCTGGAGCCTTATTTTTCACCAATGCAGCGTGGACTTCTTCCTTCAAAACCATTCTTGATCCTAGGCTACCTCTTGAAACGATTGAGCTCCTACCGATTCTTCTTGGTACAGTGACTGTGTATATGGTTTCCATCATCTTCTGATGTTTTCTGCATCCTTCAGTATTTTGTCCATGGAAGCCTTCAATGTGTAACTTGAGGTGTAAATGTTTTCTTCAGTTCTTTGAGATATGCTGACAATGTTCTTCCCTTTTTATTTTCTAACTCCATGTCTTTGCACATTTTAATATTTTTGTCTTCCCACTCTACCTTTTGATATTATCTGGTCAGTTCTTTTCATTATTTCTTTCATTTGCTTTAGCTACCCTAAATTCGAGAGAAAATTTCAAAGCCTCTTCTGACATCCCCTTCCATATGTTCTACTTTCCTGTCCTTCTAATGACCTTCTGCTTTCTTCATGTAAGATGGCCTTGACATCATCCCACAACTCGTCTAGTCCATGGTCTTTGGTCATCAGTCTCCAGTGCATCAAATCTCAGGACAGCCATGATCTCAGCAGCCAAGCCCACGCAGAGAGCGGGAGGATGGGGAAGGAGGAGAGAGCCTCTCCTCTCTTGTGTATTTCTAACCTTCCACTCCAATGGTGATAAAACTGACTCTTACAATCTTTCATGCATTTAATTGTTCAATTAAATTATGCACATATAGCACTCTTAGAACCATAACCCAGTCCCCCATGGCATGCAGTTTTTTCAACTATCTAAAGCCAGCTGTGTTTGAGTGAACTCTGATAGTACAGAACTTGTGCACAGCTTTCCAAAGTTAGAGTTCAGCACCGTTTTCCCCTCTTCAGGAAGGTTGTTACATACATTTGTTTTGTCATATTCTTCATTCACTCCTAGAATCCTCCAATCTCTAAATAATAACTTCAATTTAGTTACATACATCTAGGTTCATTATTTGAGCTATCAAAGGGTGCTATTATATATCATGTCTAATATTCATAACAACAAATAATTGGCCAAGAGCTGTACAGTTCATAAAGAACATGGTGGAACTATGGGTTAAGTGTTATGCTGTTAACCACAAAGTCAATAGTTCAAATCTACCAGCCACTTCTCTTCAGAAAGATTAGGCCATCTGTTCCTATAAAGCTCTATAAACTTGGAAACCCTGTGTAGGGTCACTATGAGTCAAATCAACTCGATAGCAGTGGGTTATCTAGCTTATAAGTGGCAGAGGTAGATTTCAAATCCAGATGAGTGGATCTCCGAAGCCCCTTTCCTTCTCTATACCGTTTTCTTCTTCCAAGATTTTTAAACTCTCAATCTCCTTAGGCGAGGAGGAGAACTTTAGATTTCCCTGTGTAGGGTTGCTTGTTCTTTTTCATAGCTTGGCACTAGTTTTTGCAAATATCCAATCAGTGAGCAATGATGGGTTCATTATTAGAACTTTCAACTGCCATTTGATAAAGATAACACATTGAATGGTCAAAGACTACTTAGGTAAGAATGGGGGACCTCACTAATCATCACTTGTAAAGGTCTCCCCTAACTCATGTGTCATTCTTGTGCCATTAAAATTTTGGATAAATCAGCACTTGCTTGCAATATCTGCCTTCAACTGATAGTTCCATCTCTCAATTTAAATCTGCTGCACAAGACCTCTTTAGAGTATTTAAAAGCAAGAATTTTACTTTGAGGACTAAGGTGTGCCTGACACAAGCTATGGTATTTTCATTAGTCTCGTATGCATGTGAAAGTTGGACACTGAATAAAGAAGACAGAAGAATTGATACATTTAAAGTGTGGTGCTGGAGAAGAATATTGGACGTACCATAGACTGCTGAAAGGACAACAAATCTGTCTTGGTAGAAGTATGGCCACAGGACTCCTTAGAGTCAAAAATGGCAAGGCTTCATCCACATACTTTGGACATGTTGTCAGGAGAAACCAGTCCCTGGAGTAGAACATCACGCTTGGTAAAGTGGAGCGGCAGCAAAAGGAGGGAGACTCTTCCGAGATGGATGGACACAGTGGTTGCAACAGTGGACTCAAGTTAGGAACAATTGTGAGGGTGGTGCAGGAGCGGGCAGTGTTTCCTTCTGTTGTGTGCTGGGTCACTATGGGTCAGAACCAACTGATGACACCTAACAGCAATGACCTGCTGGGCGTTCTCCCCGCCATGGTTTATAATGTATTCACTAAGATGTCCCCTTTCCTTCTACTCTACTGGCTGATGGCTTTGGAAGCTGAGAGAAGATAAGGGAAAAAAGAGATACTCTATGTTAAAAAGATTGCAATCTTGGGAAGACAAAAAGGTACCTTTTCATAGAAATTCCTCTAAAATTAAAAATAAAGAAATATATCTTCCCTGAATTTCCATTCCAATGTATTCTAAAGCAAAAAACGATGGACTGTATTGCTTTTTGATTGGCCTCTTCTTCCTCAGTAACAGAATCCGTAAATGACAGTCACGCTCACCTCACTCACTGTCAGTAAGTCAATTCTGACTCACAGGGACATATGGGACAGGGGAGAACTACACCTGTGGGTTTCTGAGACTGTAACTCTTTACAGGAGTAGAAAGCCTCATTTTCCTCCCAAAGAGTGGCTGGTGGTTTCGAACTACTGACTTTCAGTCCATTTCAGTCCATCACTTTCAGTGATTATCAGTTCAACATGCAGCCTTCTAGGCCACCAGGATCCCTGTCATGTACATGTCATGCTCTCCAGATGACCTTGCAATAAAATGTGGGCCACATGATTCACTTTTGTCCACAGGAATGGAAGTGGAAATGGAAAGGGAAACTTCCAGGTGGATGCTTATTAAGGGAAATGTTGCTTTTCTTCCATTATCCTTCTTTGTGAGTAGAACGAGGACATGAAGGTGGGAGATCAGCGGGAAGATGATGATAGAGAAGTCTGTCTTCTGATGTGAATGCTGGAGCCACCATGCCAGCTTAAATTATGTAGAATATTAATAATTTTTAAAATGTCTACCTCGTTTAAGCCACTATTACTTTGGACCCAAGGAGCCTGGGTGGCACAAATGTTTCTCCATAGATTGCCAATGCAGAGATTGGCAGTTTGAAGCCACCCAGCAGCTCTATGGCAGAAAAGCCTGATGGTCTGCTTCCATACAGATTACAGGCAAGAACACCCTTTGAAGCAATTTTGCTTGGGGTTGGCTTGACTGGATGGCAGCTAGCAGGAAGAAAAAAATGTAGGATTCTCTGTCACTCACAACAGGGAAAGATGGGGCTTTCTACTCCTGCAAACAATTATAGTCTCAGAAACCCAGAGGGGTAGTTCTACCCTATCCTATAAGGTCACATGAGCCAGCATCAATGCAATGGTCGTGGGTTTGCTTTGGTAACTCACAAATTAAGCTAATCCTACTAATATAGAATTTATTTATATCTACTTCTGTATCAATTCCCGCATCTCTCCAAAAGTGAGCCTACATTAATTTTTCATGGTTAGGAAAAAGAGAGCATAAAGTGAACTCTCATTTACAAAACAAGATTATGCCCCAGCCTGGAATAGTAATTGATAATAGATAGCTTGGTTTATTTTAGTTCATCTTCCTCACCAAGAAATTTTCAAAATAAACCAAACAACAGTTTGCACTTAGCTTTTGTTTCTTTTATATAAAAATTATACACTTAATGAATTTGGGGAGAAATGCCAAGCTGTACAACCTTCAAAAATATAAGATAACACGCAATTAAAAACACTAGCATTTTAGTTTAGGAGGTGATTAACTTTTGATCTAAAAGAATGAAAACATTGAGAAAATAGTCAATCATGAATGGTATGTTGTTTTTCTTTTAAAATATTTCCATAAATAGTCACTAATAGTGTAAGGATTCTCTCTCTATGTGTGTGTGTGCATGTGTATATTCTATATATCTAAAATGTAGAATAAATGCAGAATATATGCATTTCTCTCTATATAATGTAGAATAATAATTAATTTATATATATATATAATATATATATTGATTCCTCGCTCAGATCCTACTGGGCATCTTATGTCACATTGGATTTATAAATTCAGATTTATTCAGATTTCTCTTCATAGAATGGGAGCAGAGAAGGAAGGTGGCACTCACTAGTTGCTAGGTGTCCATTTTCAAAATGGTTACCTAGCAACAGTTTTCTAGACAGCAGCCACAAGGATTCGTGCCAGCAACTGAGAGTTGAGAAGCTTGCTTGGGCTACATAACTTGCCTTGTGAAACATCTTCGCTGTCTAATTGTCAAAGAGGAACCACCTCGTGGCTATGGGAGTTGCTGCTCCCAAAAAGCTGTGTTGTTTGTCTCATCTCTGCTGACAGACAGGGTGAAGGTACTAACTGTATTAGCAGAGAACCACTCCAGTTGTGGAAAAGAATCTGTCTGTCTTTGGAGCAAAATATCTCTCCAAGCTCATAAATATCAAAAGATAACAGTTACATGAATTCATAAACAGATTTCTAAAATCAAAAACAGAAAGTGGATGTTTAATCAAGCAGATTAGCCATTTGGGTAAGCCCACAGAGTAAGTTAAATATAATAACTCGAGTTAAGCAGCCTTCTCATTAACCCAGGCTCCCGAGGTTTTATTTCTTTCTGTTCCAGGAAACGAAGACAGAATTCCGTAAAAGGGGAAAGTGGAGTGCATTAGAGTGTTGTGGTGTTTGTTATGTTCATGCTGTTATTCAGCTGCACCTTTCTTTTCTCTCTGGGAAGCCTTCCCCTGATTTCTGTGTACTTTCTATCTGTGCTTTAGAATCATAGATAATGCTTCATCGTTGTACTCTAACCTCTCAAAAGGGGACCACTTCAGAGGGCTTAGCAACACATTGCATATGTTATTACAGATGCTAGAAATGAAATTTATATAAAAAGTCACATGCATGTGTCTGGTCTAGGATAGATTCCAGCATCCTGTCTCATATCTAGTGAGACATCATTACATCATTACACAATCCACTGTACATATTGTGTCTATATGTATGAAAATGAGCCATGTCGTCTAAAGAACAACATTCTACTTGATTCTTGCTTGGAATTCTGACGTTGGTTGAACCAAAGTAAGAAATAATCACCAACGAAAAAGAATGACTCTTTGTATTTTAACTTTGTGTGTGATAAAAAAATACATAAAACACATTTGCTAATTCAACATTTTTTACATGTAAAATTCAATTATATTGATTGCATTCATCATGTACAATCACCACTATCCTTTTCCAAATTAGTCCACCAGTACAGAAACTCTGCACCCCTTACTTGATGGCCTCTCTGTTAGTCCCGGAAGACTAGGAAATAAATCCAGAGACACTGATATGTGTGTAAGAGAGAACATTATATCAAAGATCAATTAAGAAAACATCCCAGCCCAGTCCAGGTTAAGTCCATAAATCCGATATTAGCCCATATGTCTGTTCCCAGTCTATAAATTCTTCTTTGGACTCATGATTGTGTATCCAAGGAAGGTGAGATGCTCGACAGCCTCACTTCCTTTATCTTGATGTTACCTCTTGGCCCAGTTGTGAGGATTTTGGTCTTCTTTATATTGAGTTGTAGTCCATGCTGACATTTGCAATCCTTGATCTTTTTCAGCAAGTGTTTCAAGTCCTCCTCGCTTTCAGCTAGCAAGGTTGTGTCATTTGTATATCACAGGTTGTTAATAAACCTTCCTCCAATTCTGTTCTTGTTTTCTTCTTCATATAAGCCGGCTTTGCTAATGAGTTGTTCACCATACAGATTAAGTCTGGATGGTGAGAGAATCCAACCCTGAGGCACACCTTTGCTCATTTTACACCATGCATTATGTCCTGTTCTATCCTCACAACTGCTTGTGATTCATGTACCAGTTCCACGTGAGCACAAGGAAGGGCTCTGGAATTCCCGTTCTTCACGTTATTTATTGTTTGTTATCTTCCAGAGTCGAATGCCTTGGCATAGACAACAAAACACAAGTTATCATTTTTCTGGTATTCTCTGCTTTGAACCAAGATCCATCTGACATCAGCAATGACAGACCTTGTTCACTGGCCTCTTCTGAGTCTGGCCTAAAACTGGCAGCCAGTGAATGTACTGCTGCAAGTGTCATTGGATGATCGTCCCCCCAAATTTACTTGCATGCAATTTTAATGATATTATTCTATAATTTGAGCAATCTGTTAGGTCACCTTTCTTTGGAATGGGTACAAGTATGGATCTCTTCCAGTCAGTTGGCCAAGTAGCTCTCTTCCAAATTTCCTGGCAAAGACAAGTGAGTGCTTCATTGCTTCCAATATTTCAGTCACATTTTGAGTGTCTTCCAACTCAAGGGCCCCATCCTCTGGCATTATCTCCGACAATATTTTGCTTCCATTCATTAGGCCTTCAGTATCTGACAATGTTCTGAAACTATGTGTAAAGTTTTTAGTGGCTCTTTCCTCCAAAATGGTTAGCCAATTCCTATTTTGTTACCTGTTTTGTGCTGGAAGTTCCACTGAATGCTTTTCCCTTTGGGTGATCCATCCAGTCTCACAACTACAGTATGACAAACTGAGAAAGAAGTGGTGGTATTTTATAGAAGAGGGATCATATAATATTTGTCCTTTTGTGACTGACTTACTGTACGTAACAACATGCATTTCTCTTTACGGCAGAGTCACAGTTCATTGTATGTATATACCACATTTTACTTTACATTCATCTGTTGATGAATATGTGGGTTATATCCACCTTTGGGTTTCTGTGAACAGTGCTGCAGTGAATGTTGGTATAACAAGCCCAATGTGTTTGCTTCTTAGACATTTTTCCATGGTCAGATATTTATTGGTCTGTCCCAGTGGTTCCCAACCTTCCTAATGCCGTGACCCTGCAATACAGTTCCTCGTGTTTTGGTGACCCCCATACGTAAAATTATTTTTGTTGCTACTTCATAACTGTAATTTTGCTACTGTTATGAATTAGGTGACCCCTGTGAAAGGGTCGCTCGAACCCCTAAGGGGTCACAACCCCCAGGTTAAGAATCACTGATCTATCCTGTAAAATTAAACAAAATATATTTAAGAGTGTCAAATACCATTGAAGTTGTATTTAAGAATTGCTTTACAAAGGCAGAAGCCTAGTGGAGTAGTGGGTTACACACTGGGCTTCTAATTGCATGATCGACAGTTTGAACCGGCAACTGTTTCATAGGAGAAAGAAGAGTTTCTCTCCTCCCCAAAAGATTTACAGCTTTGGAAACTCTAGGGAACAGTTCTATTCTCTCCTATAAGCTTGCTGTGAGTCAGACTTGACTCAATGACACTTGGTCTATTTATTTTTTCACAAGGCAGAATTTGTATTCTCTCCCACAGCGTGTTGGTACCAGTAGATTTACTTGTTTTGTTTGTTTGTTTTTTCATTTGAGCCCTCAAGCAAGACACGCTAGCAGCTGTTACATGCAAACATTGGCATTTTAATTACCGTGCTCAGGTTAATAATGATGGGTCGCAAATGAACACCACCTTGGGTCTGGTGGTGCAGTGGGTTACTTGTTGGGCTACTACTTGCTGGTCAACAGTTCAAATCCACCAACAGCTCCTCAAGAGAAAGGCAGGGCTGTCTGCTCCTGTAGAGAGTTACGAGTCTCAGAACTCAGGGGAAGGTCCAATAGGATCACTGAGTCAGATTGACTGGATGGCAGTGAGTCTGCTTTAGTTTTGAAGGACAATGTGCAGGTTGGTTTTTTTTAAATAGAGAACTCGTTTCATTTAAATGCAGGCTTTTTAATTTTTTAAAATATGAATTTTTCTTTAATCTTTTATTGCAAAAGCAAAACATAGCTATTTAGAACCATTGGGAAATTAGAGTGAAATGCTAGATGCCCACATAGTCCAATAAAGCATTGTAGGATGCTATGTCTACCACTAACCCACACCGGCCATGCTGATGCATCTCACTAGCTGCACCCTCTCAGAGACTGACCCTTGTATACCCTGTCTCCCAGGCTTCCTGCCTTCTTGTAGCTTCACAGTTCTGGTATACCAAACCCAAAAAACCAAACTCAATTCCATCAAGTCTGTTTTTGACCCATAGAGACCTCATAGGACAGAATAGAACAACAGCCCCTGTGAGCTTTCAAGACTGTAATTCCTTATGAGAGTAGAAAGCCAAGAAGTAGCTATACTACAAATGGAATGCAATGTTTTATTTGAGGATCCTCCAAAATCAGATCTTGAAATAAGAATTTTAGTAAAGGTGGCTTATGATCGAGAGGGTCCAAAAGGAAAGGACAGGGAAGTGAAGAGGGACAAAGAAAAGAAGAAAACAAACCAAAGGGTGCTTTATCCAGAAATGACTCTGATGTGTTATGGGCCAGCTGTCAGGAGTCATCCTGCCTCTCTGGCCTCCTGCTTAGGGCACCCTGGCCTCGGGCAAGCTGCCATTGACCACATTTCCCTGGCCTAGGGCTGAGCCAAGATGACTCCTTTGCCTTCCAGGGAAGGGATCACAGGCCCAGTCAAGGGGTGTCCTGTGTGTCCTAGAATTGGGAACTGGTTTGTTTTCTCGAAGCTCTTCTTTATTGGGCGTGAGAGAGGCAGGAGACAAGCTGGCAGTTCTCCCTCATCTGGCCAGTACAGCCCTCGCGGACCAGATCAGGGAGCTGGGCCTCTTTAGAAAAGGCCCCTCAGATCATGCCTTATGTGGTCATTTCCCCCTTGCACCCAGCCCTCGCCCCGCACCAAGCACTGTTTCCTCAGTTTATCTGAGATCCCCTTTGCACTTAGACTTGCTCCTGGAGGCAAGGTGGGAGAGAGATTCTGCAAAAAGCAAGGATGCTCCCTGAGTCTGGCATGAGGACAGGACCTGGACCTTGCCTCTCTGATGCACTTGGCCAGCTTCTTCCTTCTGCTCGGATCCACTTTCTTGGGACCAGGCTGCAGAATCTACTTGTGTGTTAAGGGGCGTAGGGAGCATGTGAGCGAGGGTGAGAAACTGGGGTGGTTAAATTCACCCAGGAAGTTGATTTTTTTTTCTTTTGAAAGCAATGACCTAATGTATGAGGGGGTATCCCCCACAAAAGAATTTTTTCCCAAAGCTATCTATTTAATTTTTTTTTAACAAAACAATCTTATTACCTTCAAAGTATTCTCCATTACACTTAAAATATTTATCAAATCTGCGATTCCATTCTTGGAAACAGTTTTCAAACTCATCTGCTTGGATGGCTGAAAACGCCTTCCTGGTTTTTTTTCTTCACCTCGTTTATGTCTTCAAATTGTTGTCCTTTCATGTCTTTCAACATTTGCAGAAACAAAAAGAAGTCCCACTGAGTGAGGTCAGGTAAGCGAGGTGTGTGGGGCAAGAGAGGCATGCCAAAAACTGGCACACTGAGATGGCTGCATGGGCAGGTGCACTGTTGTGGTGGCAAATCCAGTCCCCCGTCTGCCACAAACTGGGTCTTTTTTTTGTCACACACCATTACGCTATCTTTTCAGAACCTCTAAATAGAAGGCTTGATTAACAGTCTGACCTGGTGGAGTGAACTCCAAAGGTACTACCAGTCGACATTTTCATCAGTTTGGGGAGTTGACGATCTAGAACAAGGTTTGTCATTAATCAACATTTCACCTTTTTTGAAATGAGAAAACCACTCAAACACTTGAGTTTTTCCCATAGCACTGTCCTTGTAAGTTGTGTTCAACATTACAACAGCATCTGTGACATTTTTCCTGAGCAGGAAACAAAATTTCACAGCTGCATGCATTGGTCTCTTCAATTGGCTATCACCAAAAATGAGATTTGAGCAAAACTGCTTTGATCAAAAAATTCACTGTGACCAGAGAGAACCTTCCCAGGTGACACCACTGGGTGCTCTAACTCAGAGCACGTTGCTGGATGCTTGCCTAGCAGGGAAAAGGCATACTACAAAAGCTCCACCAAGCAGAGCATTTTCCAGCTTGTTTGGGTTTTTTTGGAGGTGGGGGGGGGGTCACCCCTATATAAATGAAATGAAAGCAACCGCCTACCCTGTCCTACAGACCTGCTATGTGTCAGAATTGACTGATGGTAGTAGTTTTACAGGAGCTATAAACTAAAGGGGGAATATATATATATATATATGTGTGTGTGTGTGTGTGTTTATATATGTGTATATATATATATATATATATATATGTTTGTACATAATAAAGTGCCATAATTTAATTTAACCCAGGCAGTTGTGTTTTTCCTTTTAAAAGCAATAACCTAACTAACATATATCATAACAAATAAATAAATAAAAGAGCAACGACCTAAATTAGTTATGTCTGAAACTCAAGGTCAGAGAGCTGGTGTTATGTTACTGTGCTTTCTTGTTGTGGTAGTAGTTTTGAGACACTTGCCTTTAGGATGTTTAGTTACTGATGGGCCGATGAGCGGGAGAAGATGACGTTGAGAGAGAGAGAGAGAGAAAGAGGGAGAGAGAGAAAGAGAGAAAGAGGGAGAGGGCAATGAATGTACAAATGCGCTTTACACAATTGATGTGTGTATGGATTGTGATAAGAGTTGTATGACCCCTAATAAAATGATTTTTAAAAAAAGAGAGAGAGAGAGAGAGAAAGCAATGACTGAATCATGACAATTTACCCCCCACCCCACCCTGCGTCAAGCCATTTTAAACACAAATTGTTTGTGCTATATGGTCTCAACAGCAGTAAATGTAAGTGTCTTACAAGGAGAACCATAATTATACCTTATGTGCTGTTTTTTCTCACTTTGGAAACATGTGAATTATGATGAATATTCCTTGTGGATTATGCTTATGTCCTAAAAAAGAGAGCAAAATAAAACTGAGTGAGTAAAATGTTGGGGATAATAGAGTTGTCATATTAAAGCATGAGCACAAGCTGAAAGCTTTGTTATGTTTACTTTACATCATACATACATGTACATACTTAACATAGACACAAAGCCACTCCGGTGACCAAGGGGCACCTGCTCCAAAAACACGTTGGGGATTGACCAGCCCTAGCTATCATTGAAAAGGCACTGAGGCAAATAAGCATATGATCAGGATATGAATACAATGGAAACTACTGGTGGGAAGACCATTCATATGGAGTGAATTTATAACTTATTATCACCGCGTAGAACAGCTCATAGACAGAGGAGAGGGGGATCCCTAGGTCTGGATTTAACAGATTCCGAAGAGGAAAGAAGTGCCTATGAAAGAAGAAGTAAACAAGAACGATGGAGACGTCACCAAAACCATTTGCCGAAGAGTGAATAGCTGGAGTTTTGGCTAAGCTAAGTCAGGGAATTTAGTGCACGGAAACCTAACTCTGCACATTTTCCCATATCCCCTGCATGTATTATCCTGCAGTTTCCTCGTGGGAAGATGCAGTGTTCCAGAAACACTGATGGTCTTAAGTGTTGTTTGACCTAGATCCAATATGTTGTAAGTAGGTGACTAATTGTAATAGGGAATCTCAAGAATTTGATGTTTAATAAGGAAGTGAAAGCACTGTGGCCTCAATGATTAGGATAAACAATTTTGGAACTATTAAATGTTTAAGGAAATTTTACAAGAAGCACAGATACATATATAAGGAGGCTTCAAAAAATTCATGGAAACATTCTACTTTCTTTTTATTCCACTTGTCTATGAACTTTTAGGTGCCCTGGTGGCATAGTGAGTTAAGAATTGGGCTGCTAATTGCAGGGTCAACAGTTCGAAACCATCAAGCATTCTGTAGAAGAAAGATGAGTCATTTTACTCCTGTAAAAAGTGACGGTCTCAGAAACCCACAGGCCCAGTTCTACTCTGTCCTAAGCAGTTGCTATGAGTTGGAATTGATTCAATAGCAGTGAACTTTTTGTTTTGTTTTGTAGTTTTTTATATCCATAGAGAATTCTTCATTTAAGTCAGGTAACTATTTGCAGCTTATAGGGTTTCTGATCTTGATTTACAAATTTAGGGTTTTCAAATCATCATGATCAGCGTGCTGATTGTTTCATGAGTGATCCCAGAAAATCCACTTCACTTCCACTAGTTTATCAGCAAATGAAGATGATTGTTTCTATTACGTAAGTGAGATAATGCAGTAGGAGAACAATCTGTAAATTGCTTTTCATACATTTCCCTTGAGTATCATTTGTGATGGTTGTATACCATTCTAAGTGAATTTCTATCAGAGCTTACTTAGTCATTGTCTAATTTTTGCTTATTCCTACTTTTTGCTGTCCTAAATAAAGCTGATTATAAATATCTCTGCATGACCAGCATTTGAAATATTTCCTTAGGATGAATTCCTGGAAGTGTAATAACCCAGTCCACATAGTAGCTGGGACATTCTTCTTTGAACGGGATATCTTCTTAAATCAAAAGATCAGAAAAGAAATATGATGAACTTGTGTAGATGTATTAAGAAACTAAATTTAAACTTGGTGGCATTCACAAGGCAGCATATATAAAACCCTATCACTTTAATTTTCAAAGATAAGTAGCTAATTTTTCTCTGACCTGGAGCACATCTTCCAGCTGCAAAAAATCCTCTCCCAGAATGTGGCAGGAACTGACCTGGGAACCTTCTTTCCCAAGCTCAGCGTCCTCTGTTTACAAGAGATTGGCAGCAGAGGGTACATTGCTTCTCCTCTGGCACTGCAGGCTCTTGGGAAGGTTTTTTCCCCAGTCGATTTAGAGTCAAAGCAAAGGCATTTTTTGTACAGAATGGCTTGCCACACCGATTGGGGGAGATGAGTTTTGTGCTGCAGATCGATCCATGGCAAAATTTATTCTTCATGGTCTTGTTCCAGTTTTCTAGACAGATTATGTTAATGTATCTTCAAATTCCTAGATTCCCAGTCGATAGATAATCTTATCATCTACTCTTAAGTGATACAATTTTTGGAGACTTAAATGCTAAAATTGGCAAGCATTCCTTGCCTAAGAGAGACAAACTTTGGATTAAGAATTTGCTTTCTTCTGGGCCATTTCTTCCTAGATGGTTGCTGGAATAAAGTAAGAAATACCCGACCAGATGAAAATGGTTCAAAATAAACTTCCTGGGTATTTCAGAGGCATTTTACTTCAATCTCCAGTGAAGTGGCTAGTGTGATCGATTATTGAATGATTAGCTCTACTTTGCTCCTTTTGTTTCTTGGGATGCTTCTCTTACAAGTAGGTGGGCAGGGAGTTAAGAGGTATACTGGAAACACTCTGGCTAAGAGTTCCATTTGATTTACAGCTTTGACTTTACCATTAGCTCGATATATGACCACACTCAAGTTATGTAACGTTTGGTCCTCAATTTCCTCAAGTGAAGAACTGAAGGTACGAGGTCTTCAAGGCTGGCCAGGCTGTGCTTCTGTAGAGAGAAAAGTCCTTTTCCTGCTTTGGGAATACATTTGCTAGGATCGGATGACTTAGAAAGTTCTTTTCCCAATGTTGTACTCTTGTTGCACTGTATTTGTGTGTGGGCTTGAGTAATTGAAAGGCACACTGCTGGGACAGTGGGTAAGCTCTTGGTGGCTAAATGAAAGGTCATCACCCATTTGAACCCAGCGACCTGCCCACCTGGGAAAGATGTGGCAACCAGTCTCTGTAACGACACACAGCTTTGGAAATGCTCTGTAGCAGCTCTACACTAGTCTCGAAACAAAACCAAACAAAAATCCAATGCCGATTCATACCAACCCTTTAGGACAGGGTAGAATTTGCCCCTGTGGTTTTTCCGGACTGTAACTATTTACAGGAGTAGAAAGCTTCATCTTTCTCCTGTGGAGTGGCTCATGCTTTTGAACTGCTGACCTTGTCATCGCAGCCTGACACATAAGCAGGACGTCAGCAGCTGTTTTATAGAGTTGTTAAGTCTGAACCCATTCAACAGTCATAGGGTTTTGTGAGTGCATCTGTTTGAGGGGTTGGCAGAAGTAAAGAGATTCCTGCTCCTTACCTATCCAGAGTTCAAAAACAGCCAGGGTTTGGGCAAACAGGAATCAGGGCACCCTGACCTCATGGCTCCAAGAAGACTTCCAGACAGGCTGCCAAGTCCCGGAAGGCCTGCTGAGCCAGCATCTCTGCTGACCTCAGAGGACCCCTGAGGGAGCAGTGCCTGAGTTAATGTGCTTGGCAGGGGCTCAGCAGGCCCTAGGTGCGAAGTCCATACTAGCAGTACTGTTGCTCGCACTTTTAGAAATAGCCCTTGATTTATCTAGGGAGAAAAACACCCCAGAACTTAATGCACTGGTACATTAATATTTTTAAAAACCCTAAAACTGTAATAACTCTATTTGTATTCCTTTGGAACTCAAATTCTGCCTCAAGATGTTTATTTATAGATTCTTTTGGTATTTCTTTGTCATCACTGGTGAATCTAAGATCCCAGACTGAGAGATCAGCGCTTACAAATCACTGTGAACTAAGTGGAAGCCCCTCTCATTGGGTCTCCCTCAGGTCCTCATTGTCTCAAGCCCCAAGTCCTGCCACAGCCATTGAACCCGCCCCCTGTTCACCTATCTGTGTACTTCTGCAATATTTCTTTAACATCGCACTCTTGTTTTTCAGTACGACCTCTCTGGTGCATTAAATCTAACCCTGCCTGCTTGTCTAGCTCCACACCCAACTCCTTCTGCACATCCATTTCATCTCCACCCAAGAAAAATTACTCACCATGGGGACTCCAGTCCCCTGCCCTATTTATCCACCTTGTCCCCCTTTTTTGGCCTAGAAAACCTTGACACCTGCACCCTTCAAGACCCAGCCAAAATGTTTCTTCCGGGTATTCCATCGCTTCTTCCTTTGAACTTCCTCAGCACTCAATATCATTATAAATACACACTAGGCTGACTTTCTTGAGGTCAAGCTTTTTATTTTTATTTTTTTTAGCACAGAATTTGACACCAAAAAAAAGATGCTCAGAAAGTGAAACAAATATATAGACCTCAAAAAAATCTCATTTTAAAATTCTGTTCATTAAGAACTGGTAGGGGGCAGTAAATTAAAATTAAGAAAATATATATTTGCAACCTGGTATGTGGAGATTTATATTAAACCCTGTGTGTCCTTTTATTTCCTTTATGGAAATCCATACTTAAAAAAAGTAAAAGTGGAAATGGGATCAAATGAACAAGAGTTTCTTTCATTTTCAAAAGTTGTATCTAAAAAGAATGTCCTTCCACATTTCCACTTTCATATTTTTAAGTATGAATTTCCATAAAGTTCTTAAGCCCAAGGTCAGCAGTTTGAATTCACCAGCTACTCCTTGAGAGAAAGATAAGGCTTTCTACTCCCGCCGGTAAAGAGTTACAGTCTTGGAAACCTACAGGGGCAGTTCTTTTTTTTTTTTT
>NW_022103906.1:45917079-45926687 GCF_000313985.2 Echinops telfairi | reverse complement strand
GGGAGCAGGGAGGAAACATTTAGGAACTAGAGGAAAGTTGTATTTCTCATCATTGTTACATCGCACCCTGACTGGCTCATCTCCTACAGGGGCAGTTCTATCCTATCGTGTAGGGTCTCTGTGAGTCAGACTTGACTCGATGACATTGAGTTTGCTAGGATGGCCAAGCCTTGGTTACTCCTTCCTATGAATGCCTCTAAATAGAAATCTTTCTACAGATATCTAATTTCTGAGGACAGCGATTGCTGGTTCAGAAGTACGTTCTACGGATAGAGCACTTTCCTGGGATACAGTTCACAGCTCTGTAATGCTGATTAGTGTTCTTGGGCTTCAGTCCACTCTTGGACTAGCATCCTGGCCTGGAGAGAGTCAGTTTCCATTCTGTAAAGAGCCTAGGCATCCTTGCCAAAGAAAGCTATTTTGAAATTCTGACTCTGTCACCCACTAGCTCTACAAAGCTGGGTAGGTTGCTAAACTTAGCAGAGCCTCTGAGTTCTCACCTGTGAAAATGGTGATAACAGCAGTAATACTTCACTGGTCACTGACAAGATGAAATGAGATGGAGCAAAGGGCCTGTTGTGTAACAAGGACACAGAAATAATAACTATACCGTGGCCCCTAAGCTACCTAGATTAGGTTTGGGCTGGTTGGTTGCTGAGCCTGGTTCTGAACCAGAGATCTTTCAGGGGGGTGGTTATAGCACAGGAGCCCTGGGAGGTACGTAGTTAGGAACAGCACACTGGGGAATCCTGAGATATGATCTTCTGGGCATACAATATTCTAGATACCTTCGAAGAGTTGAAAACCTCACAGCCTGCCCAACAGGGTGCTGGTTGGTAAGATTCTGCAACCTAAGCCTTTCAGGTGAAGGTTTTTGCATCCACAGCCTTTGGAAAAAAAGGAAGGATTCTGCACGCTAAAAAACACAGAACCTTTGGATGTATCCAGATAAGAAATAAAACGGCAGATTCTGTTTCACAGCTATGAAGGATCTGTCTCCACCAACCCTTAGAAGAAGGCCATGTGAAGACAAAGGCTGAGATTGGAGTGATG
This sequence comes from Echinops telfairi, assembly GCF_000313985.2. NCBI lineage: Eukaryota > Metazoa > Chordata > Mammalia > Afrosoricida > Tenrecidae > Echinops > Echinops telfairi. Next base: position 45,925,634 of record NW_022103906.1, on the reverse strand, counting down.
GGGATCTAAGCCAAGGACTGCCTGAACTCTGGAGTAGGAAGAGGCAAGGAAAAGATTCTCTACCAGAAACTGTAGAGGGGGCATGGCCTGGTTGACATCGTGATTTTGGACTTCTAGCCTCCAGAGCTATGGAAAAAAAAAAATCTATTGTTTTAAAGTTTGTGGTACTGTGTTGTGGCGGCCACAGGAAGCTCCTATGTTGGCATGATATGGACACTCAACAGAGAGGAGCTGTGTGCATCAGACGAGGTACTGTGTGTAAAACATCTAACATGATGCACTCATATAGTGTGCACTTAATAAATGTTAACTGTTGCTTTTACTGCTGAAAACTCAAAAAGAAAGCAGTTGGTCTCTATCTTACTTTGCAAGATGAATCCCACTGAGGCTTGTTTTATGGATGAGGAATTCAAAGCACCTCTGCTGGAGTCCCACCTCAGACATACTGCATTGGAATCTCTGAAATGGAGATGGAGAATCTGCATTAAACCAAGTTCCCTGTGTTAGACCAGATTGACTAAAGAAACAAATTCAGAAACACTCATATATGTGTAAGAAAGAGCTTTATATCAAGAAGCTCTAGTATATATATATTGAGAAAACATCCCAGCCCAGTCCAACTCAAGTCCATAAGTCTGAAACGGGTCAATAAGTCCTTCTTCAGACTCACAGAGCCACATGAAATGATGCTGAGTGCAGGAATATCACAGGCAGGTGGGTGCAAAGTCTTGTGGATCCAATGCCAGTGGACACATCTCCAGGGCTCTGGCAACAACCAGGGTGAGCCAGCAGGAAGGTGAAGCCAGAGAGAGAGGGGAGGCCCCCAAGGCCCTCTTTATGAGATGGCCACGCCCACAATGGGGCACTAGCAGGCTATAATCTGACTGACAGGTTAAATACTACCCCATACACTTTTACATATCTTCAAGTTGACATGAAATTATGTAACTACCACACCCCCCAGGCAATCCTGATTCATCTCAAATCCTTACTACTTCAAGGGCAATCCCTAAAACAGCAGTCTATGGAACACAGAGAATTTCAGGACACACACCAGACCCACTGAATCAGAATCTGAATTTTTACAAGCTCCCCAGGTGGTTTTTATGCCCATTGAAGATTTTGTTTTAGCTTTTTATTGTGAAACAGGTTATGATTTATAAAGCAGATTACCTTTTTTTCATTGAACACCTCATCAAAGCTCCCAATGGTTATCCTGTTCCCATAACTTTCCCCATCTTCCTCTTCCCCTTCACTCAAGTCAACCCCTATCTATCCCACTTTCCCCTTCCAGCAATCCTCAACCTGTGGATCATGAACCCTTTGGGGGCCAAGCGACCCTTTCACAAGGGTGGCCCGATTCATAACAGTAGCAAAATTACAGTCATGAAATAGCAATGAAAATAATTTCATGGTGGGGGGGGGTGGTTTCACCACAACCTGAGGAACTGTATTAAGGGGTCGCAGCATTAGTAAGATTGAGAACCACGGCCCTAACCCAAGTCAATGCCTGTCTACCTTCTAGCCTGTGACTCCCTCCCATTTCCTTCCTTCCTACACTTGTAGCCATCAACATCTGTTTCTTTTAGTATGAAAACCTTGTTAAGTTCTGTTTTATTATTTTTTTATAAAGGGGCCTCATACAATATTTAACCTTGTGTGATTGACTAATTTCATTCAGCATAATGTCTTCTAATTCCTTCTATGGCATGAGGTGTTTCACAGTTTCATCCTTATTCTTTAGCAAGGCATGGTATTCTATTATGTATGTCCCCAAATATATGTATCCATTCTTCCACTGATGTGCATATAGGTTGTTTCCATCTTGTTTTCGTGAAGAGTGCTTCCGTGGCTAAGGGTGTGCATACACCTGTTCATGCTATGTTCATTTCTTTAGGGTATGTAACAAGGAGTGGATTACTGGCTCATATGGCTTCTATTTCCAATGGTTCGAGGAAGCATCATACCACTTTCTACAGTTATTGTTAGGTACTGTTTGAGCCCATGACTACAGCCACTGTCATCTATCTCACTGAGAGCCTTACTCTTTTTTGCTGCCTCTCTACTTTATCAATCTTGAGGTTCTTCCCCAGAGACTGGTCTCTGCTAATAATGTGTCCAAAGTCTGTGAGACAAGTCTCGCCATCCTTGGCTCTAAGGAGCCCTCTGGCCTCACTTCCTCTAACACAGATCAGTTTGTCCTTTTAGCAGTCGATGGCCCTTTCAATATTCTTCTCCAGCACCACGATTCAAATGCATCTATTCTTCTATGGCCTTCCTTATTCAATGCACAACTTCCACATGCATAGGAGGCAATGGAGAATACCATAATTTGTCTCAAGTGCACCTTGGTCCTCAAAGTTGGTCCACCACTTGTCTGTCAGCTTGTCATACTGTGGTGGCTTGTGTGTTACTGTGATGCTAGAAGCAATGACACAGGTATGTCAAATGCCAGCAGGGTCACTCAAAGTGAACAGGTTTTGGCATAGTTTCCTGACTAAGAACAGAAAAGCAAGAGCCCAGCTCCCCATTTCAGAGGAAGAAGCTGCTAACAACCCTGTGGCAGATGTAGTTATGCTAAAATGCAATACCTTATCATCTCTGTAGACCCACTTTAAGTTGTTCTACTCTTTAGTATTCTCTGCCTTCTTTTTGATTGAGGATTTTCTCTGTTTTCTTTTGTTATCATTGCCCTTTTGCTTTTGTATGTTTTTTGGTAAGTGAAATCCAGGATGGGTAAATCTATTAAGACTGGATTAGTTTCTTGGGGATATGGTAGGGGAGGTTAGACAGAAATGGGGAGCTGAGAACAGTGAGTATAAGAAAAAAGAAAATATTCTAAAATTGATTGTGGTAATGATTATACAACTCCTCTTGATATGATTAAACTATTGAATTCTATTATATGTGGATTGTGTTCCAATACAACTTTTTGAAAACGGACCAGAAGTGCACTACTCATATTGATTGCTTTGGGGTGGGATAGTATGGACATTTCCACAATGTTAAGTCTTCATATCCATGAATTGCTCATTGCAGTGTTGGAAGCATGCCCTGAGCATGCAGTGATAGGTTACCCAGCAGGTAAAGTCAGCACAGGCTTGCTCATACTTCCATACTAATCTGTAATGAATCATTCCTGCTTTCTTCAGCACATCAAGCCATATTTGGCTTCCAGATATGGCTGTTTTCTGTCTCTCTCCCAACCTTGCAGCACCTTCCTACAGAATCAAAGTTGTTTTGTTTTTGTTTTTCAAATTTGCAGTCTCTGATAGGGACAGAACACATTAGTGTGGTGAAAAACACATGAGCCCATTCACTACGATTAGTAAATCAGCTAAAGTAAGCCTGTGCCTACCCTGCTGTTTGGTTAATCCACCTGTGGTGGGCATTGGAGAATCATAGTAGTTTCAAATAAGGCACCATAGCTGCTGTTCCTTTTTATACCTGCTCCGCTACCCTGGCACCCACAATCGCTTCAAAAAGTTAAAGAAAAACCTCATGTTTATGATAAGAAATGGTCACCATATTAAATGTTCTAACACTGCCAATGATCCTTACCACTTCCTTCCCCATGGCCTGACATCATTTCCTAGCCCAGCATGCTTGTTTTTGTAATACCATTCGCCACAATTAGCAGTTATTATACTTACAGTCTGCCTCTGGTCTTATTCAGGGCGTCCTCAAATAGAAGAATGAGTGAATGAAACATATACAGTACAACATGAACTGATGCCTCCAATCAACCATGCAGTGTCCCAGAACCACTTTCACAACTTATGGTCCCAAAAGAATTGACCCTAATGGATGAGTGGGTTGACACTCTTTTTACAGTGAAAGAGACCTTGAAAAAGTGAGAAATGAGAGCAGAAGGTGTGAGAAGTGAAGGCCCCCATGAAGCAGTTTAAGTCAGTGCTGGCAGATTCCTGCTAAGTGGTGGAGGCTGGTGGTGGAGGCTAGGTGGTGGAGAATGTTGGCAGAATTACATATGGATGGTTGAGTGGGAGCGGAGAAAGTGAAATTAGAATTCTTAAGTGAACGTTAGGGACTTTGAGCTAGTGAAATCTGATTATAACCGTGCCCTTATATTGATCCTCCCTGCGGGTAAGTCTTGGGCCACATACTTTACATTTGTGCATCCCCCAATATAGAATTTTGTAGTGGAAATGGCATACATATTGGAGCAGGCCTATATTTAAATCTTGATGGCTAATCAGTCACGGGAAATGACTTATCTGAGTTTCCACTTCATCTGAAAACAGGGCAATAAATAATTGTCTCCCTGTTCTGTTGCCAGTCCAACCAGTTGCTGTCAAGGTGACTCCAACACATGGGGACCCACATGTAGCTTAGTAGAACTGAACATCAGAGGACATTTCAAATCAGATTTTTATCTGTTGCATCTTTTAACAGAAGCCCAAAGTAGTATGGAAAGAGACATCACATCTTTAAATTGCACAATATCATTTATGTTAACCAGAGGCTGATTACCCAATAAGCAAGGTAAGCACAGGCTTTACTTGTGCTTGCTTACTTTCTAATCTGTAGGGAAGGGCTGCACGCTTTCACAACATCTTTGACTATCACTTGCAGGAAGTGGGGGCATGAAAGGGCATGATACTGATCAGGAGAAAAGCAGAGCTTGAAGGATGATGGTGAGAGAGGTTGTCCCAGGAGCTGGTGAGAACCTGCTGTTGCAGTGAGGGCTCATCAAGTTGACCTCCATCCATGAGATCGCACAATAGAAAAAATACTGTGCAGTCCTGCGCCATCCTCATGGTTGGTTGCGGATCTCGCTGCTAGGATCCATAAGTTTTTCATTGGCTGATTTTTGGAAGTAGATCTCTAGACTTTTCTTCTTAGAATATCTTAGTCTGGAAGACCTGCTAAAACCTGTTTGGGACAATGGCAAAATACAAACCTCTTGGAAGCAAACCTGATTTCCCCATGTAGAAGATGAGAAGTCTGTGCTCTAAGCCCAGTTGCCACAGAATCCATTCTGACTCATGGCAATCTTGTGTGTGTCAGAGCAGAAATGGGCTTTTTGGAGTTCTCGGTGGCTGATCATTTGGAAGTTTTCTTCTGAGGCACCTCTGAGTAGACTTGTGCTCCAACCTTTTTGTTACCAGCCAAACGTTCTAAATATTCACACTACCCAGGGACTTCACGTTAGGACATGGGGTAGTTGTCATACAGGTATTTCTATTTATAAAGCCCCTGCATGATCTCATTCGGAGATGAGATGGAGGAAGCACAGGGAAGGTTGTTCAGGGTTAAGAGTGAGAGAAGAGGGGAAGGAACAGCAGGAGGCAGCTTTTTTTTAGGATTATAGAAAATTAGAGTCTTCACACACCAGTTTCTCATGATAACCAAGGTTAAGCAGAATATTTTTCCTATAAATAAATATCAAGAAACCAACCAGGGTTGTGCCTAATACGTAACTTGTTTTGGAGCATTTCTTTAAGAAAAATACAACATACAGGGTCTTAGAAGTGCCTGCTACTTCATCATGGAGTCCAGTGGTGTGCAAGGTCAGCAATGGAACTCACAAGGTCAGCAAATGGAACTCACCAGCCTCAAGACTTTCTACTTCTATAAAAATTGACAGACTCGGGAACTCAAAGAGGCTGTTCTACTCTGCCCTACAGACTTGATATGTCACAACTGACCCCTTGGCAGTGGGTGTTTTGAGTTAGAAAGGTCTGCACACATCAAGATTCCTGAGCTTTAAACTTCTTTGGCTCCATCATAAGACCATCTCTGATAATTACTTTAGTTGGAAAATGTGATCATATGTGAAACAAAGATCATAATGTGAATACCATTAAAATAATTTTTAATTAAATACTATTATTGGGGGCTCTTAAATCTCTTATCACAATCCATTCATCCAGTGTGTCAAGCACATTTGCACATATGCTGCCATCATCATTTTCAAAGCATTCTCTTCCCACTTGAGCCCCTGATATCAGCTCCTGATTTCTTCCCCCTCCCTCCCCTGCCCGCCTTCCCTCACGAACCCTTGATAAGTTATGGATTGTTATTTTAAAATCTTACATGTCCTCCATTGCCCCTCACCCACTTTTCCATTGTTTGTCCCCCTTAGAGGGGGTTCTAGGTTGATCTTGGTGATCAATTCCCTCTTTCTCCCCCTTCCCTCCCCTAGTCCTCCTGGTATCTCTACTCTCATTCTTGACCCTGGAGGGTTTGTCTATCCTGGATTTCCTGTGTTGCGTACTCTTATCTGTAGCAGTGTGCATGTTCTGGTTTAATCCGCTTTGTAAGGTAGAATTGAGGTTATGATAGTAGGGGGAAGGAAGCACCAAAGAACTAGAGGAAAGTTGTGTGTTTCATTGGTGCTATACTGCACTCTGACTGGCTCATTTCTTCCCTGTGACCCCTCTGTGAGGGGATGTCCAATTGTCTACAGATAGGTACTGGGTCTCCACTCCATGCTCCCCCCCACTCACCTGGAGTATGGTTTTATTCTGGGTCTTAGATGCCTCCTACCTGATGCCTTATACCTGATCTCATGGACACCTCATGATCACACAGGCTGGTGTGCTTCTTCCATGTGGGCTTTGTTGCTTCTCAGCTAGATGACTGCTTGTTTATCTTCAAGCCTTTTAGACCCCAGATGCTATATCTTTCAATAGTCAGGCACCATCAGCTTTCTTCCACATTTACTTATACACCCATTTTGTCTTCAGTGATCATGCTGGGAAGGTGAGCATCACAGAATGCTGGATTGTTAGGACAAAGTGTTCTTGGCTTGAGGGAGTACTTGAGTCAAGGACCAATGTCCACCTGCAACCTTAATTCTTAACATAAAGATATGAGTACATAGTTCTATTCCCCTCTCATTTTATATATACACACACACACACACACACACACACACACACACATATGTACATGCCTGTATTTAGACCTCTATCAATGTCCTTTGCCTCCTGGTTCTTTTCTCTATTTCCTTTTACTTTCCTCTTGTCCCACCATCATGTTCGGCCTTCTTTCAGGTTTAGTAATTCCTTGCTGCTAGATTGCCCTTGATTAAGCCCCACTAGGCATCTGTACCCTTCTCTCCATTGATTTTAATTCACTTGTTGTTCCCTTGTCCCTGGTTGGTTCCAGCCCCCCTTCCTTTCTCCCACCTCCCCTTCTCCTATATCCGCCCCCCACCCCGGAACCATTGGTCCTGTTCTTGTCATCTCCGAGTTATTTATCCTGCCTATCTTATCTAGATAGACATGCAGATACATTAATAAGTGCAAAAAACGTGGCAAAGCCAAATAAAACCACAAAGGACCACCAAAACAATAATAATATTAACAACAACAACAAAAAGAAAGCCACCGACAAAAATGGAAAAGTCTATAAATACTTCAAGATCTGTTTGTTGGCCTTGATGAGTGTTTTCCAGTAGAGTCTGATGGGGTACCACACTCTGTCACCAAAGTCTTTTTTTTTGTTCCCTGGGGATCTCATCATTTTGCTCCTCTTGCTGCTTTGTTGCATGCCCTTAGTGTTTTGCTCCAGCATAATGGGGTCAGATTGTGCACAATTCCTGCACTGTGTCTCCAGTATTGTCCCCCGCAGCGCTATGGTTTAGTGAGGGATGTCGTGTCTCGTGCTAGGGCCGGCCCTATGGTCCTCTCTGCGTTGTCTGCTCCATGCAAGAACATCGTCCTCGGGGTTGGGTGGGCCAGGATGTCCTCCCCTCCCTCTCCATCCCTTTTCGTTTCTCCCGTCTATTCTAATCAGATGCACCCCTCTCCCCAAGCTATAGTCTCAATGCTGTCCTCTGAAGTGCATTCTTCTGATGGGGGGGGGTTGACACTTCCCCCCTCACCTATATATATTTGGCACCTCAATCTGTCAATATCTTACTGCCATAGAGTCAATACCAACTCATAGTGACTCTGTAGGAAAGGGCAGAACTGTTCTTGGGGGTTTCCTGCACCACTTTCAGGGAATAGAAAGCCTTGTCTGTCTTCTGTGGAGTGGTTGGTGGTTCCGAATGGCTGACCTTGTGGTTAGCCACTCAACTCTTATCAATTCACTATGCCACCAGGGCTTTAATGTTATGTTAACTTTGCACAAACTCTGAAATGATGGAGCCAATTCCCACTTGCAACCAATTCTTTATCACAGTCACCTTTACTTCTGGCATGTGCACCTTTTGAAACATTCCAAACCTTACCACAAAACAACAGCAACAACAAAGCTAACAGGAAACAGAGGAAAGAACTAGGAGGTAAAGGGCATTTATAGAGGTCTACATACAGGCATATACATATGTAAATATATTTATATATAGTGACAGGGAAATCGGTTTATGTACGTATATTTATATGTTAAGTATCAAGGTAGCAGACGGACATTGGGTCTCTACTCAAATACCTCCTCAATGCAAGAACACTTTGTTCTAATAACCTGACATTCCATGATGCTCACCTTCCTGGCATGATTACTGAAGACAAAATGGGTGCATAGCAAATGTGGTGAAGAAAGCTGATGGTGCCAGGCTATCAAAAGATATAGCATCTGGGGTC
>NW_022103906.1:45876415-45916322 GCF_000313985.2 Echinops telfairi | reverse complement strand
CAAAAAAAAAAGCTAAAACCAAACCCATTGCCATCAAGTTGATTCCAACTCAAAGAAGATGGATAAGATAGAATTGCTCCTTAGAGTTTCCTAGTTGGGAAACATTTTATTATTATTATTAATCATTTTATTGGGAGGCTCTTACAGATCTTATAACAATCCATCATTCAATTGTATTCAGCATACTTGTACATATGTTGCCATCAACATTTCCAATACATTTTCTTTCTACTTGAGCCCTTGGTATCAGTTCCTCTTTTTGCTCCTCCCTCCCAACACTCCCACCTTCATGAATCCTTGATCAATGATATATTATTGTTGATATTTCATGTCTTACACTGTCTGTTGTCTCCTTTCACCCACATTTCTGTTATTCATTCCCCTCAGGGGTGCAGGGACCCTCTCATGAAATCGCTACTCCCATTACTGTTCCTGAGGGTTTTATCTGTCTTGAATTCCATGTGTCCAGAGCTCTTATCTGTACCACAGGGAATACTCTGGTCTAACCGGATTTGTAAGGTAGAACTGGATCCTGGGTCCTGGCAGTTGGGGTGGACAGGAAGCCTTCAGGAACTAGAGGAAAGGTGTGTGTCCCATCGGGGCTGTACTGCACACATGGTAAATAAATCTGTATGGCAGCAGACAGCTTCATCTTTGTCTTGAGGAACCACTTGTGGGTTCAAACTGCTGACGTTTTGGTTAGCAGCTCAATGTGTAACCTAAGACCACCACCAGGGTTCTTTGCTATCAATATGTGAGTATATTTTGATCCCATCTTTTTAAGAATCTGCAGTGGTTCCAATATTAGCTGTGGGTTGGTTGAACAAAGAGTTCCTGGGTGGTGCAATGGGTATCAGTCATACTCTGCTGCTAACCCAAAACGAGAAGTTCAAGTCCACTCAGAGGCACCTCAGAAGGAAGGCATGGCAAGACACTTCGAAAAACACAACCACCAAAAATCCTTTGGAGTCTCTTTCTAGTCCAAAAGATGTGGGGTGGCCATGAGTCAGAACAACAACTGGCTTCTACTTATGGGATAATATGGAAATTATTTCCACAGCTTGATCTTCTCACTGGGAGATGTTTTACGTAACAGCAGAGCTAGAAATCTTATTAGCACTAAATAAATATCTACTAAATTGGAGCATTGTTTATGAGCTTTGCAGATTCCAGGTCTGAAGGGTTAAGAGATAGCTATCTGTACCTCCCAGCTTGCAGGGCTGGAGTGGTGAGAACTGAAAACAAAGCAGCTCTATTCCTGGGGACTTGGCATCTCCTGCCTGCCCTTCCTCTGCCCAGCCCACTCCCCCTGGGCTGTCAGCGCTGTGCCTGGTTGTGAGAAAGGGGTGGAGGGAACATCACTGGACAGGTTTAGCAAACAACAAAGTGGCGTTTGGGGAATGTGCTCTAGATTGTACAGCGCTTTTGATTTTGTAGAGAAAGGTGTCCTGAACATTCTTTCCCTGACAGCAAAGTGTGGAACGTAGGACAACTTGAAAGACAATGAAATCTGAGGGTCCTGAGAGTGTGCCTGAGGATACCTAAAAAGTAACTAGCAACACTGAATAAGAATTTCACAGAATCAAGGTGGGGTGGGACTTTAAAGTTTTGTTTAAACTCATCTATGATAGAATGAGCTATGGATAAATCCACTTTGGCTGGACAGAAAGGCATTACTTCGTTTGTGATTAAAAGTATCTTCTAGCCATTGGAACCAATCTGTAAGTAAAAGAGCAAGAAAAACAGTAGGTTAACAATCTATCATTCCAGAGTAATTCGTTATTTTGTGTTTTTAAGAAGGAGCCCTTTTATGAAGCCCTAGCAAAAAGGTTAGTATTGAAAGGTCGCGGTTAGAACCCCCCTCCCTCCAGCTGTCTGGGGGAGAAAGCTCGAGTGCCTCTGGGGCAGTTCTATCTGACTGACCGGGTTTCTATGAGTGGCAGTGGACCCAACAGCAGCAGGTCTTTGTCCCCCACCTCCATCCTCCCTTCCAAAAATGCCCCCTGGCATAGTTGAATCTATGTGGCCGTTTTTAGTAAACAGGTTTTTTTTGCACATCTTCCCCATATGATACAATTCAATAGTTCAATCATATCAAGAAGTTATATAAACATGACCACAATCTATTTTAGAGCTTTTCATTCTTCCTTCTACTCATTGTTATTGGTATGATTATTTTTTAATTGTGACAAAAGTACACAACAAAATATTCTCCAATTCAACGACTTCTACATGTATAATTCAGTGCCATTGATTCAATTCTTTGTGTTGTGTGGCCATTATTAATAGGATGTTGACTCTTACTGTTCCCACCTACTGTCATCCTGGGTCTTGCATATTTTTCCTTTCGCCTATGTGTGTATCTTTATGTAGCTCTATCCATGTATATCTATCTATTCATGTGTCCTATTTATTTTCTCTACTTCATTCCCTTCCCTTTCATTCTCCCCAAGCCTCCCCATAATCATCAAAGCCCACTTCTTCTGGTGTGAAAACTAATTCCCTTGATTTTTTATTTTACAACAGTGGTCTCACACAATATTTGTCTTTATGAGATAGACTAACTTTGCTGAGCACAATGTCTTCCAAATTCATTTGTTATGAGATGTGTGTGTGTGTGTGGTTGTGTGTGTGTTTGTACCAAACTCACTGCTATTGAGTCAGTGTTGACTCATAGTGACTATATAGGACAGGGTGGAGTTGCCCCCTGTGAATTTCTGAGACCGTAATTCTTTATAGAAATAGATAGCTGTACCTTTCTCCCATGGAGCAGCTGGTAGTTTTGAACTGCTGACCTTGCAGTTAGCAGCCCAACATGTAACCAGAGTTTATTAATCCTTTCTTCCATAGATAGGCATCTTGGTTTTTCCCCCATTCTTTTGCTATTATGGATAGCACTGAAATAAACATGATGCACATATATTTGTTTGCTTTTGTCCTATATTTCTTTCTACCAAAGAGAGAAATTGATGAGTTGTGGGGAACAGAAGGAATTCTCTTAAGTTGTCTCCCCAAAATATGTACCAAACTTAGCTGCTTAAGAGTGACTCTCGGCGAAAGTAGGTCAGAGGTTATTCTCCTTGACATTGGCCATCTGTAGTGGCTAGACCATTAGTCTGACTCACCCTGAATAAGACCCACTCCCTTCTGATAAGGATAATGGTGGTCTATTCACTTGCAGAGATACCAGAGAGGGCAAACCCGCCCAAGGGTGACCAAGGTTAGTTAGCCATTATCAGCTGTTTAGATCAAGCAGATACCACTGTCTATTCCACAACCAATGTGGGCACACCCCTAGGTGATTCTTCTCCTATTGATTGTATTGCCTATGCTAATATCCCTCCTGATGACTCAGGCTATTGTCCACTATCAGGGAACTTGCATGCCTCCCAGAATAGTAATGGTCTGTTTTATTATGTGAGACATTAGAGCGATCAAACTTGTTCTAGAATGAATTGTATTGCCCCTTTCTGTGATGTATGATTACGATGCGTGGTTAGCAATAAATAACGAGGCTCCCTGGTACTCGGGAGGGTGGCAAGAAGGTGACTAAGGAGGACGAAGCAGCGGCTTCTTCTCTGATGGCTAAGCCCTCTCCACGAGGACCATCAAGCCGGGCGGAGGTGAGATATGCTACCATGAATTGCGTCTGACTCCATTACTTGACTCTATCCTTTAACTCTCATGCTCTCTATGACTTTACTATAATCTCTACTTATTATCGCTGTACAATTGCGCCTACCAAACCTGTGATGTTTTGTGGGGTTCCCTCTTACCCTTAACCCCACAATGAGTCATAAGTTATTTCTTTTGGCATTTGTTTAAGGATGAGCCATACTGGTTTCCATAGTGGCTGTACAATTCTACAGTCTCACCAGGAGTATATAAAGGTTCCAATCTCTCCACATCCTCTCCAGAATTTATTTTCTGTTTCTGTCTGTATTTAATTTTTCTCTCAGTACCAGCATGAGATAGTACCTTATCCTTTTAATTTTTATTTGCTTTTTCAGTATTTCCCAGGGTGGGTGATACCACCCTCTCAGGGTCACTGGAATGATCCAGGGAGCTTCACAAGCAGACACCTGCATGTTATTCTAGATTATGGGCTATAGTTCAAAAGATTTTGATTGCCAGAAGTGTGTGTAGTAATTTTTGGATAACTAGAATAACTCACTCATCACCATCCCAAAAACAATCTAAGAGAGTTACATGGCCAATTGACTTGAAGAGATCCATATTTGTACCCATTCCAAAGAAAGGTGACCCAACAGAATGTAGACATTATAAAGCAATATCATGAATATCACATACATGTAAACTTTTGCTTAAGGAAATTAAAAAATAGTCTCAATAGCACATTGGCTGGGAACTACCAGAATTCAAGCCAAATTCAGAAGAGGACAAAGAAGAGAGATAACATTATTGATGTCAAATGGATCTTAAATGGGCTTAAAGCAGAGAAAGGTCTTCATAAAAAGATGTTCACTTCTGTTGATCATTTTATCATAGTTATTCAATCTGTATGCTAAGTAATTATCTGAGAAGTTGGACTATATGAGGAAGAACAAGGCTGCAGGATTAGCCGAAGGCTGAGATATATAGACGATACAGCTTTTCTGGCTTAAAGTGAGGAGGAATTGGAGTACTTGCTGATGGAGAGAGATTGCAACTCAATGTGAACTCCAAAAACTAAATTCACTGCCATTGAGTTGATGCCTACTCATAGTGACCCTAAAACAGGGTAGAGCTGTCCGAGAGTTTCCGAGACTGTAACTGTTTATGGGGGGGATAAAACCCCCATCTTTTTCCTTCAGAGCGGCTGGTGGTTTCAAACTGCTGACTTTTCAGATTGCAGCCCCATTCAAAATCACTACACCACCAAGGCTCCTAACTCAGTGTAAATAAGACCAAATTCCTCACAACTCAATCAATCCAGAGCCTCATGATGGATGCAGAGGTTGACATTATCAAGGATTTCATCTTGATTGGACGCATAATCAATACTCAAGGAAGCAACAGTCGAGAGATCAAACAATGTATTGCATTGGGCAAATCTGTTTCACAAGACTTCTTTATGGTGTTGAAGCCCAAGCATGCTAGTTTGTGGACTAAGTTGTGCATGATCCCAGCCATGATATTGTCATTTGCCTCATGTTCATGTGAAAAGTGGATTAGGAATAAGGAAGTGTGAAGAAGAGACAATTCATTATAATTATAGTGTTGGAGAAGAATGTTGACAGTATTATGGTCTGCCAGAAGAGCAAACAAATCTTGAATGAAGTACAGCTCAAAAGCTCCTTAGAAGCATCAACAGTGAGATTTTATCTCATGTGCTTAGGACATGTTATCAGGTGAGACCAGTCTCTGAAAATGAACATCATGCCAGGTAAAGTAGAAGGACAGTCAATGAGATGGATGACACAATGGCTGTAAAAATGGCTCAAATACTGAAACAATTGTGAGGATGGTGCAGGCCTGAGCAGTGCTTCATTCTGTTGTACATAAGGTTGCTAAGAGTTGGAACAACTTGATCACACCTAACAACAGCTTTTAGTTTCCAGACTTCACATCAAATGCCTCTCTCAGAGTGCCCTCCAGATCCTTGCGCTGCCCTGGCATCTCTCTGATATCAGCCCCCCCCCCCCACCTTTTTCTCTCTGGAACTAGGATGTGTGGTAAAATTGTTAGATGGCTACTTTCCGTCTGTTCCCATTTCCTAAAAATATCTACTTTGTCTTTCTGATATGAGTATTTACTTCTGTTCCATGCAATGTAGGTGTTTCAGGGAAAAGCAAAGCTAGTCCCACCACCAGGTCAAAAGATGGTTCTGGTTGGCTTAAGGCAGTGGCTCTCAACCTTCCTAATGCCGCAACCCTTTAGTACAGTTCCTCATGTTGTGGTGACCCCAACCATAACATTACTTTTGTTGCTACTTCATAACTGTAATTTTGCTACTGTTAGGAATCAGGCAACCCCTGTGAAAGGGTTGCTCAACCCCCAAAGGGGTTGCGACCCACAGGTTGAAGAACCGCTGGCTTAAGGCAATCACTCCACTGCAACCACTCCACTCCGCTGGTTTAAGGCAATCACTCCTGGCTGGCTTTCAGAGATGTGCACATGACTCAAGCAAGCCAATCAGGGTGAATCTCAGTCTCTTGCAGGGACCGAGATCTCCATTTTTCATTAGACACAAACTAAAAAACATTTATGTCTAATTGCAGCTGGAAATCACCTTATAACCACAAGGAAAATCGGGCCTAGTATGAAGCAGGCTTTAAAAGCTAACCAGAAAAACAAAATATAGGTCAAACAGCATAAGCCTTCCTGTGGCCAAGACTAGCTAAACATTCACCAATGCATTTTCTTTTCCTCCTGCCACAGAGGTCAACAAATTTTCCTGCTTCTCTAGCAGCTAAGCAAGATCATGTGGCAGAGTTCTAGTCAATGGGATGTGGGCCAAACGATGTGCAATCACTTTTGAGCATTAAAGCTCCTCCTAAAGGATCTTCCTTTCATTTCTTTCCTCAACTGCGAGCAGAAGGGAAAATGAGTCCCAGGCGCAGGAAGACAGAATCACAAAGGAAATAAAAAGACTAACTACTTGAAGAGAGCTGGACAGGGCCAGAATGAGATTACCCAATAAGCAAGGTAAGCACAGGCTTGCTTGTGCTTACTGACCAATCTGCATCAAAAAGGTTCCCATGTGATTCGTTCACTACTGTGTAGTAAGTAAGCCTAAGTAAGCCTGGGTTACCTCGTTGACTGCAGGTAGCCCCTAGACTCGGCTGTTGCATGAAGAAATTAACTTGGACTGTATCATGTGACATCACCAAACTTTTGAGATTATGCAGTGCTGTTAATCTCCCTGATGAATTCGATCCCTGGCCTCAGAAGTTTACTTTTTATGATCACATAAATCTTCCATGTTGTTTACATATGTTTGAGCAGGGGCTTTCTGTCACTCCTTAGCACATCATAGCTGATACAGATTTTGACGTGTACTCCTGCTTATAAATGTGCTGTGGCTTTTCAGGTTTGCTGTTGATGGAGATATGATTGATTCATTTTTAGCATTCAGTGCCAACCGGCCTGCAGAACCTGAATCCTGTTGGGGTAATAACTTAACTATCAATTGTAGTCTAACCTTTTTTTGCTTTCCATCCACTAAAATAATACACTTTTTTCCCTTGCAATTTTATCTCTATTTAGGGATTAAAGATAATCACTACTTGATCTTTGCTGCTTCTGATTAATTACTTAATGTTTCCCAATTATTTAATCTACCATGTGCCTGTCTTTTGGTTGTACGCTGATGGCCTGCATGTTGCTAGTCTGCTGGAAGCTATGCCATCACTAGTTAAAATACCAGCCGGGCCCCCCAAGTCTCAGAGGAATTTCTAGACTAAGATGGGGAAGAAAGATCTGGCAATCTACTTCCAAAAATTGGTTTTGTTGTTAGATGCTGTAGAGTCAGTCTGTCTCATAGTAACTTCCTGTACAACAGAACGAAATATGGCCTGGTTTTATGCCATCCTCATATTCCTTCTAATGTTTGAGCCCATTGTTGCAGCCATCACGCCAGTCCATCTTGGCCTTCCTCTTTCCCACTGCCCCATTACTTTATCAAACATAATGTCCTTCTCCAGAGACCAGCCTCTCTGGATTATATGTCCAAAGTAGGTGAGACGAAGCCTTGCCATCCTTGTCTCTAAGGAGCATTCTGACTGTATTTCTTCCAGGACAGAAGTTTGTTCTTTTGGCAGCCCATGGTACTTTCAATATACTTTGCTAACACCATAATTCTAATGTATCAGTTTTTCTTTGATTTTCCTTATTCAACATCAAACTTTCCAAAAATTAGCCTACAAAAATCCTACAAATCAGAAGAGAATATTGCAAAATGAAATGCTGGAAGATGAGTACCCTACTCATTCAAAATACACATAGGTTACAGCAATGGATTCAAGTATACCAATGACTGTGAAGAAATGCAGGAATAGGCAATATTATATTTTGCTGTACACATGATCACCATTGGGAACTAACAACAATGATTTCTTACCAAAGAGCCTTCCAGTCATATTACTAAAGCAAAAGCAAGGTTAAAAAATGTAAATTTGGGTGAGTGTGGTTTCTTACTTTCATAGGGATTATATGAGGGAGACTCAAAAAGATTGTTACAAAATCACAGACTTTTTTCTCTCACTCTCACTGTCACTGAGTCCCTTCTAGCTCATAGACTTGCAGCGGAGGGCAGAACTGCACCTGTCTGGTGCTGAGGCTGTAAATCTTTAGGGAAGCAGAAAGCCTCATCTTTCTCTGGCAAGGTGGCTGATGGTTTCAAATTGCTGACCTTGTGGCTATTATTCAAAACCCAATATACCACCAGAGTTCCTTCTGTTTAATAGAAAGTTTTATTAGACAAAAGTACCAAAATGTGAAGCTATTGTTTCTCAACATCTTGATCTGATCTATATACATCTGAATATGGTATCTCCATCTCTCTAACGCTTCTCCAGAGGATTCTGCCTTCTTTGATTTATACCATGCCAAAGCATTTTAAAATTTATGATGTACCCATACAGTGAACTATTTTATCTTTCATTTTATATTTCTACCTTCAGTTCCCTGGTTCCTTGCTGATCTTGATGGGATGTGGCATCATCTGAAAGAGAGAGAAAGATCGCTTAGAATGGGGAATAAAAAATATGTAAAATACAAAGCAGAGGGAAGAGACATAGATGATACGTGGAGAAGATCGAACACACTTTTTAGAGTAAGTTACATGAATTGGTATGCATAAATTTATTCTAAATTATTGGTTTAAAAGTGATGTAATTTTAGGATTATATAAATATGATATGAATGTGACAATATGAATATGTTTTGAATGTCACCTGACTATGGGGGTCCCTGACGGTTAAGGGAGGATAATAGAAAGAATAATGGAAGATAGCTTTTAAAAAGCAAATTCTTCCCATTTACATTTTTCCTATTTCTTTGCCTTCCTCTCTGTATATTCCTCCTCCTGTTGATCTTTATCATTAAGACTAAGAAAAAGAACATTTTTAGATTCCATGCATGCTGCCAAATTGCTTTGCCCAAAGCCTTTAGTAATTAGTGTGTTTTCATAACATTCTCAATTAATATAGCTCTAGTTATTCTGTTTTTACAGTTCATGGGTAAGAAAGGATTAAATGAAGTGTTACTAAGCAAACTACTGTTATATCTTAATATCATGCCCTATTAATGATACAATAAATCAACCTAATGAAAAATATGTATTATAAATAAAAATTGTGTCAATTGAAAATTTAATATAAGATAATTAGTTGTGGTTGCAACTGTGTGGGGGAGAAAGCAGAAATGAGAAATATAAGGTCATGAGGACTTTTTAGACAAGTAATTGTCTAAATTGACAAGTAACTGTGATCTTGAAAGTCATTTTTGACTTGAAACAGGATGTAGAATTTTTACACGAATTCTTCTACTCCCACATAGAGTGACAGGCTCAGAAACATCCAAGGTCAAATCTATCCTGTCATATAGGGTCGAGAGAAGTCAGCACTGACCCGCTGGCAGTGTCTATGAAGACATCCTACTCCTGGTTTCCAGCTCCCATGATTGCTGCGGGGAATTGCTCTTGCGCGATCATGTAATTGCTTTTTCTTCAAAGGTAAGCTGACCTTTGCTCTAGCTGCTTTTCCTCCTCTATCTACCTTGGTCTTTAGGCTTTCACTCTGCTGTATCTACGTATGGGTTTTTAATTTTCTGACCTGGTGTAAACTGGTCTGTTGAATATGGGAAATCGTGTTTTTCACTAGCTCTGGAAACTTCTCAGCCATTATTACTTTAGATACTACAACTTCCCCGTTCTCTCTTCCTGTGTCTTCTGGGATTTTGATGAACTAGATATTTGATTATTTTAAGGAATTGAGTGTGGTAATGACATTGTGACGGTTTTTGTTATTACTGTTGTCTTAAAGAATCTTTGTTGTTTAAGATTATGAGAGTATTGCTGCCAGAGTTCTAGTTTGAAAGTTTCTTCTAAGCAGAATATGTTTAAACCCATCTCTATAATCAATGAATGGAAGCAGACAAATTCTCTTAAGAATACTCTTGTCCCAATTTCCTTCAACAAGAAAAGAGCCACATTTAAACAGTGACTTCTGTGGAACATACTATCGAATTACAAATTACCCCATACAAAAATACAGCATAGCTTTTTAGGAATAACTATTGCTGTAATTCAATACGTAAAATCTACCCAAACCAAAAAAATACCATTGCCACTGAGTTGTCTCTGATTCAGAGCAATCCTATAAGAGAAAGTAGAATTGCCCTAAAGCGTTCCCAAGGTTGTACATTTTATGGAAACAGATTGCCACATTTTCTCGCACAGAATGACTGGTGATTTGCAATCAATGACCTTAAGCACTTTGGCTCCAGGGCTCCTAAAGTCAAACTAGCAGCTGTACACCTCTCTTCAACTCACTGCCATCAAGTACATTCCAATTTAAAAGAGACCCTATAGGTTAGGGTAGAGTGCCCCCTGAGGGTTTCCGAGAGACTGGACCCTTTAGAGGAGCAGAAAGCCTTGTGTTTCTCCCATGGGAGTGGCTGGTGGTTTTGAACTGCTGACCTTGCGGTTAGCAGTCTATCATGTCACCACCATGCCACGGGGATTCACAGCTGTAAATAGCAAAACAACAACAACAAACCAAGGAAACCCACAAAACAAAAATTATTATTCACCAATTTTATCTCCTGACCAAAAAGCAAAGAACATAGGTAGTAAGTAAAATCCATTGCCTAATCCTTCTGTTGTAAATAGTGCCATCACCGAGAATTGGAGCCAACTAGAGGTCCCCTAACAACTGGAGTCACGGACTTTCTGAGCTGACCCTCTGTCCCTTGAATGGAACAACATGCCCTCAGAAGCTACTGCTTTGATTATATCTCTGGGGTTTTTTTGAGGCGCCCCAAGGAAACGGAGACAAGAGTATTACTGAGAGAATTTGTCTGCATCCATTCACTGATTGTAGAGACAGGTTTAAACATGCTTTGTTTGGAATAACTTTTCAGGTGTATGGCGCTTTAGCAGCAAAGTGAAACATGGCCCTTTACAATTATTTAATAAAATAACGAAGAGATCGAAAAAGAATCACCAGCAAAGATCCCACTCACCCACGACTATTGAGTCAATTCTAAATCACAATGACCCTATAGGGCATAGCAGAGCTGGCCCTGAGGCAATACATCTTTTATGGGAGCACAGAGACGTATTTTTCTCCTGCCGTGCAGCTGGTGATTTCCAATTGCTGACCTTGAACTTAGCGGTCCAGTGAGCAACCCACCATGCCATCAGGCTCCTTAACAAGAATGATATCTACATCCACTTGGGATGGCATACTTCACATTCCTATAAATAAAAGAATGTTAAAGCCCAGAACAATATCTGAAAATGAGTCGCAACAAATATTCAGATTACCCGTGCTTATTAAATTGGATTTCTATGATGCTTGGAGCTGGCTAGCTGTCACCTTTAGGCCATTTGGCAGACATCTTGAGAAAAATCAAAGTTCCATAGCATCTCAGGGTTGGAGAATTTCACCTATACTTCTGAATTCCCTGTGTAGACTTATAACTAAGCTATTTGGTGACTGATAGCTTTATTTAATCATTAAATGAGAGTATATTCTAAATAGTGATATACCATTTGGCCAAGTAATTCATGGCATTTAGTCTTCAGTATAAGGAGAGATTGACGAACTTATGTGATCTACTGTCCCCTTTTCAGAAAAAGAAAACTTACTCAGCACCCCTGACTCTGGCAATTAAAAACATTTGTACTATAACCCAGGATAAGGTGTAGCTATCAGGTTTGGCAGCCCCCCTGGGTCATTCCAGTGTCCCAGGGCCCTGAGAAATGGCCTTCTCTAACATATCTGGCTTTAGGAAATCAGGAACCTAAGCAGATCATGTGATTACATATCAGGTTGGGATTAATCCTTTGTCACGCCTACTGCTCCCATTTGCTCATGATCCTTGTGGCACATGGGGGCTCAGGAATTTGATAGCTGAAAAATGAGCAACCTTAGTGTTTTCTCTTCCATTGGTTCCTTACCTTACATATTTACTGGTCACAAAACATAACAAATATAACTATTTCCTGGTAATAATGTTCAATGACCCTGCGTCTTTCTGTGCCTTATCTTCATACATACACCTTTTACATAAGTGAAATCTTAATATCCTACCTGCACCAGGCAATACCCACCATTTTTACCCCACTGTTATATCTCTGCAAAGATTATATCTCTTCCTACCCAGTTTGGACCATTTCTTTCCACTCTCCTTCCCACATTTTGATTTAGCTGATGCTCAGGAGCCCAGTGAAATAAATGAATTGAATGGAATGACTTGGGCAAGGATTTCTTCTATGAGGGTGTCCGCCGTGAAATCATGAGATTTGTTCTTAGACCAAATACAAAGAGAGAAAATCCATTCCGTGAAAGCGGTCATCTAATGGAACCACCCTAAGTTCCAAAGAGTGGACTCACTGGTTTGCTTTGAGCACACTTTGAGAGGTGATTCCTTTTTGTGACTACTCTAGTAATAGATTGATACTAAAATTTTGATTGATCAAGCTGCCTTTAAAAAGAAAACCTATCACCTACAGTATAAAGACCCAAAGTTTAAAAGCCTCAAGAGGAGCAATGCAGATGGCAGCTTAGTCAGAGACACGGGTGCCACCCTTCGACAGCAAAGACCCCAAGTCAGGCAAGCCAGCTACAGACGGCATTTACGATCCTTGAACATCAAAGGAAAACGATAAAAATTATACCCAGCACCAATGAAAAGAAGAAACTGGTAAACCAAGTCGGTGTACAAGGACAGCTGTGGAGTGGAGTACAGCGGCCGTCTGGAGTCACAGCCAGCCGGGAGGAGCACAGGCAGCGGCTTCACAGTGTTCCCAGAAGAGACACTGTGCAGGCACACCCAGAGGGAAACGAGACACCAACCTGTCGGAAGAAGGGAAAGTATAGTGTGGAGGATGAGAGTTCTGGAATCCTCACATCCACAGAGGGGAGGGAAGCAGGAACCAGAGAGAGGCCAACACACCAGCAGCAATCCTAACCAGATGGAGGGGTGGCAGCGTGTCATAGACTCATAAAGATTAAGCAGCAGTTTCTCAGCCAGTTCACCCAAGTGCTCTCTGACCCACTGAGCACCAGGAAAGTATTCTTACACTCCTGATGTATTCACCCTGGACTCAACAGGAGCCTGCCCTGCCCCCACCCAATGGCAAGGAAGTATCCCTGCAGTCCTGGCCACTCACCCCAAATTTTATCCTCCTATCTTCCTGCCCTCTCATCAAAAGGGAAGGGAGTGTTCTTATATGCCCAGCTGTTGGCCACACTACTTGCTTGCTGCCCTGCCCAATTTGGTCCAGTGCCTAATGCCACTGGACCGATGACAGGTGATGGCCAGCACCTGCTCAGCCTTCCCTCAGAAGTTTCACACAGCCAGAGAACAGCAACGAGGACATGTTCAGCCTGACACTGCCCCACTCACTTGCATACTGGAAATAAGTGCGCGCATGCCACTTAAAGAGCAATCAGTGAAGCCTACTCAACATTCCCATCCTAATGCATCACACCAAACACAAGCATACAATAAATAAAATAATACCTAAATGCCTTGAAGACAGAAGACAACATCAAATTATAGAAAGATACAACACAAGATGGCAAAAGCAAAGAGGAAGAAAAGGTGCTAGAAATAACTGATAAGGAATTCAAACTACACATAAATAGGATCCTCAAAGACATGAAGGTAAATCCAGACAAAACTCTAGAATAATCCAGGAAAATAATACAAGAACAAGAAACTAACTAAAAGCAACAACAAATTCAGAAGATTAATAGTAAAATATCAGAAATCAAAAATTCAATGGAAGGAGATAGAAGAAAAAGAAAATAAGTATAATAACAAAATTGAGGACAGAACTTTTGATGTTAACTTGTTTGAAGAATAATCAGAAGAAAGAATGAACAAAAAGGAAGAAAACCTAAGTGTTATGTGGGATAACATAAAGAGGAATAATCTACAGATGATAGAAGATCTAGAAGAAGTAGGGAAAAAAGAGAATTTTTGAAGATATATTATCTGAAAGCTCTCCAAGTATCATGAAAGATGAAAAGATTACCACCCAAGAAGCTCAATGAATCCCGTACATGATCCAATCAAAGCCCACTATGGTCAATTTGATTCCAATTTACAGAAGTCCTGTAAAACTGAGTAGAGTAATCCAAAAACAGGGTAGAATTGTTCCATAGGGTTTCTGAGTCTATACCCCTTTATGGAAGTAGACTGTCTGATCTTTCTCTGTGGACTGAGGAGTGGGTTCAAAATGCTGAACTATAGTTAACAGCTAATGTTTCACACACTGCACTGCAGGACTCCTTCCACACAGGATGTTGTTGTTAGGTGCCAGCACGTTGGTTCTGACCCAGAGCCACTCTACAGACAACAGAACGAAACACTCATTCATTGCAATAATATATGTCCATTCTCACAATTGTCAGGTTTGAGCCCTTGTTGCAGCTACTATGTCAGCCGTCTTGTGGAGAGTCTTCCTGATTGAGGCTTACCCCTTTATTGTACCAAGCATGGTGTCCTATTTTAGGGATTGATAACATTTCCAAAGGATGAGGATTAAGGCTTGCCATCTTCACTTCTATTTCCTGCAAGCCAGATTTGCTTGTCCTTTTGGCAGTCCGTGATTCTTTCAATATTCTTCACCAATGCCGTAATCCCAGTGCATGCTCTTCTCCTGTCGTCCTTACTCATTGTTCAACTTCCCCGTGCATCTAGGTGACTGAAAATGTCATGGCTTGAATAAAGCACACCATAGTTCTCAAAGTGACATATTTGCTCTTTAACACTTTAAGAGAATCTTGTGCGAGCAGATTTGCCTGATCCAGCACATTATCTGATTTTTTTTCCTCCCCTGATTTCTTGATTGCTTTCTTACCCACTCATTCTAGTCTGATACAGCAGCACAGTACACATTTTTCTCTAATGCACACAGATCATTTTCCAGAATAGAACATTTTGTAGGCCACAAAACAAGCCTCAGTAAACACTAAAACATTGACACAAAGCATCTTCTCTGATAATGCTATAAAAATATACTTTAATAACAAATTAACATTGGAAATGTACATAGAAGCATTGGACTGCTAACCGCAAGATCAACTGTTCAAAACCATCAGTCCCTCTATAGTAGAAAGACAAAGCTTTCTACTACCAGATAGACTTAAAGTATTATCTGGGGCAGTTCTACCCAGTCCTACAGGGTCAGTCATTATGAGTCGGAATTGACCTGATGGCAGTGAGGATTTTTATTTTCTTTAAACTGCTAGGTCACAAAATAAATTAAAAATGAAAATTTAAAAATTATTTGTATCATCTTACAATGAAGACACCACATGCCAAAACTATGGGTTACAGCAAAAACAATTTTCAATGAAAAATTATAGGAATAAATGAATACATTGAAAAAGGAAGATAAAAAATCATAACCCTAAAACTTGAACATGTAAAAAAGTGCAACAAAAGGAGCCCACAGCCACCAGAAGAAAGGGAATAGTCAAGATTAGAGCTAAAATAATTGTGAACTCCACTAGTTATTTCCCTTAATGGAATTTATGAATTTCTATTATTTCCTATTCTCATTTGTCAAAAAACAGTAGATGTGCTTGTCAGAACAAGTTGAGGGAAGTACCTACACTTAAAAAAAAAAAAAGGCTTTTACCCTGTTAGTACAAGGAAAACGTAGCCAACCCTAACCCCAAAATAGGAAAGGGTGCATTCAGTTACTAAGATGTGAGAAACTCAATGGAACTTTGCGCATATGGGACAAGAATGTCGCTGCCTCTGGAGGGATGTCAGTCCCAAGGGTATAGTGAAAACATATGTGATCCACTGCTCCACAGCGTTTCTGAAACTGGAAGTCTTTATGGAAGCAGGTAGCTTCATCTTTCTCTCACAGAGCAGCTGGCGGATTTGCACACCTGACCTTTTGGTTAGCAGCCCAGCGCTTAACCCCTTGTGCTACCAGGGCTCCATTGCACCAATAGGGCTGCTTGTAAGGATAAGAGAATACAAATATTGTCTGGTCTAAGAATTTGCCATTGGAATTGAAGCAAATGAAGTCACCTTGCAAACGCTCTTACTGATCAAGTTCCTTCCTAGTCCTTGAGCATTATATTAGGGACCACAGGAAGCCTGAGGGCACTCCACTACAGGTTGGCAATCAGAACCCACCAGTGACTCCACCAGAGATAGGTGCACAAATTTACTTTCATATAGATTAGAGTTTGGGAAACCCTGTCGTACTGGGCTACCAAGTCAGAATCCACTCCAAAGCACGGGCTTATGTTTGCTCTAGAGACTATAGAACCCGGCTGTTTTAGAGAAAAGGAAGCTGAAGGATCTCTCCCATTGGAAAAGAGGCCAAAAGGAGATTTTAAAATAAGTTTATTTCTATTTTCTTTTCAAACAATTTATTAAAAACAAAAGCAAGATGTCTTTATAAATTATGAAACCAACCAAACTCGTTGCCTTTGAGTTGAATCCAACTCCTGGCAAAGCTGTGTGTTACAGGGTAGAACGGCCACACCCAACACACACGTCGTACATTTTATGTTCACACACAGAAAAGGGAAATACATCTGTGTGTGATGAAGACACAGCTGGTGGGATGTGTCTAAAAACAAGAAATAAGAGCTTATCATTGGGAGCGGAGTTTTTATTTTCCATATTTCAAATCCCATATTTGATTTTTAAAATGACCTTGTAACCTCTTCCCTGGGGGATGGACAACAGAAAAGTGGGTGAAGAGAGATGTCTGACAGTGTAAGATATGACAAAATAATAATAATTTACAAATTAGCAAGGGTTCATGAGGGAGGGGAAACGGGAGGGAGGGGGAAAAATGAGGAGCTGATATTAAGGGCTCAAGTAGAAAGCAAATGTTTTGAAAATGATGAGGGCAACAAATGCATAAGTGTGCTTGACACAATGGATGTATGTATGGATTGTGATAAGAATTGTACGAGCCACCAATAAAATGATTTTTTAAAAACGACCTTGTATGCTACTTTAGAAAACTTGATTGGGTACCTGATCTATGCAGAAGAGGGGCAGTAGAGTGCCAAATGTGTCCGGCTTCAAACATTATCCGTCATATTGACTAGTGTGATCAGCAGTGAGTTTTGTTTATGGTGCTTGAAAATCTGGCAACGATGATAGGTGATGGTTGCATAACATGATTAATGTAATTCATATCACTAAATTGCACACCAGCAAAACATTTAATTGGCAGAGGTGGTGCTATATATACACCCAGGGGCTTCAAAAAGTCTATGGAACGATGGGATTAAAAGAGAATGGAATTTTCCCATGAACTTTTTGAAACCCCCTGGTGTATTTACAATAAACAAAAAGTATTTAAAAATTCCTATCAAGATGTCTTCTGGTTCATAATCTCTTACACACACACACACACACACACACACACACACACACACACTCACACACTGTTTTATGCCCTTCAAAACAAGTCAGCACAAGGGCTCTCTAAAGGCATATTTTGAAAATCAGGACGCCAAGATGCTTTTCTTGCATGTCTAGTTGGCACAGCCAATGGTGGCCATTCCAGTCGCTCGGGGCAAACTGTCCTGGGTCTCTCGGGAGAGGCGCAGCCTCGCCAAGGACGTAGTGTGTGCCCGCTTGCTCCAGCTTGGCCTTGGCACAGGCTCCCATTGCGACCCCAGCGCAGGGCCGCACTGGTTCTAGGAGCGTGTTCCCGTCCGTGGCCTCCGGAGTAGGCCGATTCCACCCCGTGCTCCCGGCGCACACGGCGCTGGCGCCCCCTGCTGGCCCATCCCCGTGGCATCCCGGTGACAATCTGAGTCTGCGAGTTGGCCTTGGGGCACCCTCTCCACCTGTGCCCACCTCTGTGCCAAAGAGCAGCGTGGCTGCCTGAGTACAGCTGCGAGCTGGGTTCTGTATCACCCCGTCTCCTCACACAGTGCACAATGGAGGGTAGTAAGCAAACAGCGCAGCAGACAAGCTCTCCAGGCTCTGGAAACAAAGTCTGACATTTCTTAAAGCTGGGGGTTCTGTGCCCACTTCCCTTGGGGGCCTCAGGATTTATACGATTTAAAATGTAGGGGTTGTGTTCATATCTGGCAATGTAAAGGTTTGCAAGCTGAAATCTGCGCTTGGGATTTCTGCATATACTTGACTGGCGACAGAATCACCAGGGGATGGTGCTCCCATGGCAACCGCAACAAAA
Organism: Echinops telfairi; assembly: GCF_000313985.2. Classification (NCBI taxonomy): domain Eukaryota; kingdom Metazoa; phylum Chordata; class Mammalia; order Afrosoricida; family Tenrecidae; genus Echinops; species Echinops telfairi. Next base: position 45,897,952 of record NW_022103906.1, on the reverse strand, counting down.
CAGTGATCAGGACTCCACTCAGGCCACTGAAGGCCACCGCCCTGAAAAGCGAGGCCCTGCATCCACGGGTGGGGATCTCCCTTTCAGGACCTAAGAAGGGAAGGCTTCCGTGGGAAGGGGGAGCCTGGTTAGGCGGCTGCAAAGAAAGGCCTTTCCCACACGAAGTGATGTTTGCATGTATCCCGCTGACTCAGATGAAAGTGTTGGCCTTCTGCCTTATTGCAAGGCCAGAATAGATATTAGAATTTCGAGTTATTGTTTCCTTAAAGCAGTTACTTGGAGGGAAAGCGAACCATCTCAGTTCATTTTCATATAATTACATTACCCTTGATATAATAGATATGCAAATACTGATATATAGTATATACAAGGACTCTTGGAGAGCTGGAAGGGGGCTGGTGGAAGTGCCCATCTTTGACCACTTTTCTGTTACTTTCTATTAGTAGAAAAATTTGCTTTTGTCCTTCTCTGGTACAGGCTGTGGCTTGTGCAGTTTTTATTGTCTAGAACTATATATTTTTTAATTGCAATGGTGTTAATTCATAGTTACCCTATGGGACAGAGTAGAACTGCTCCATAGTTTCCAAGAAATTTTTGCAGAAACAGGCTTTCCAATGACTATGAACCTTGTTATCTGACTGAGTGCATTGCGGGGTGGATTACTGTAGTTATCATTATGTTAAAATGTCACACTGTATCATTTGATCTCCCTATTGATCCAATGTATATTTGTTACAATTTTTAACATTTTCTGCTTTCTTTTCGGTTAAAATTTTATTCTGACCTCATTGGATTTTTTGTTTTGTTTTTCTGTATATGAAATCCAGGATAGGTAAATCTATAGAAACAGCAACTGGATTGATAGTTTCGCAGGAGGGAGATTGGGAGCGATGGGATTCGAACAACAAGAAGTACAACGAGAAGAAATGTCCTTCCCCCAGAAGAATTCACTTCAGAGGACAGCACTGAAGCTACAGCTCAGGGAGAGGGACATGGCTGATCAGAGCACACAGGAGCAAATGAAGAGGGAGGGAGAGAGAGTGGAGCACATCCTGGCCCATCAAGCCCTGAGGATTATATTCCTGCTCAGAGTAGTGAATGCACAGAGAGGACCATAAGGCTGGCCCCACCACGAGATATCACATCCCTCACTGACCCATAGTGCTATGGGGGACAATACTCAAGGCACAGTTCGAGAATTGTGCCAGAACTGACCCCACCACACCGAGGAGAAACACTAAGGGCGTGCAACAGAGCAGCAAGGGGAGCAGAGCAATGAAGTCCCTGGGAATACCAAAAATTGACTGTGGGGCCAAGGTGTGGCACCCCATCAGACTCGACCATAAAACACCCCTAAAACAGACCTTGAACTATTTATAGGCTTTTCTTTTTTGTCGTTGTTGTTTTGTTTTCTTTTGTTGCTTTGTTTTGCTATGCCTTGTTTTTGTGTATATTATTGTCTCTGCATGTCTATCTAGATAAGATAAGCGGGATAAACAATCTGGAGGAGAAAACAATGGGACCGATGGTTTGGGGGTGGGAGGGAAAGGGGGAGGCAGGGGAAAGAAAGTAGGTGTTAACAAACTTAGGGACAAGGGAACAACAAGTGAGCTAAAATCGATGGCAAGAAGGGTGTAGGAGGCCTGGTACAACTTGATCAAGGACAATGTAACCGAGAGGAATTACTGAAACCTGAATGAAGGCTGAACATGATAGTGGGACAAGAGGAAAGTAAAAGGAAATAGAAGAAAGAAGTAGGAGGCACATGAGTATTTATAGAGGTCTAAATATAAGCATGTACATATGTAAATATATTTTTATATGATGATGGAGAAATAGATCTATGTGCATATATTTATAAGTTTAGTATTAAGGTAGCAGATGAATATTGGGCTTCCACTCAAGTACTCCCTGAACATAAGAACACTTTGTTCTATTAACCTGGCATTCCATGATGCTCACCGTCCCAACATGATCACTGAAGACAAAGTGGGTGCATAAGCAAATGTGGTAAAGAAAGCTAATGGTGCCCAGCTATCAAAAGATATAGTGTCTGGGGTCTTAAAGGCTTGGAGATAAATAAATGGTCATCTAGCTGCGAAGCAACAAAGTCGACACGGAAGAATCACACCACCCTGTGTGATCATGAGGTGTTGATAGGATCAGGTATCGGGCATCAAAGACCCAGAACAAGAAATCATATCATTGTGAATGAGGGGGAGTTCAGAGTGGAGACCCTTGCAAATCTGGCTATACCAGAGCATGTACACAGGTACAGATAAGAGCTGGAAACACAGGGAATCCAGGACGTATAAATCCCTCAGGACCAGTACTGGGAGCAACCAATCCAGGAGGGTTAAGGGAAGGTGGGGGGAGAAAGGAAGAACAGATCACAATGATCTAACTCTAACTTCCTCCCAGGGGAATGGACAACAGAAAAGTGGGTGAAGGGAGACATGGGTCAGTGTAAGACATGAAAAAATAATATAAATTATCAAGGGTTCATGAGGGAAGGAGGGTGGGAGGGGAAAAATGAGAAGCTGATACCAAGGGCTCAGGTAGAAAGAAAATGTTTTGAAAGTGACGATGGCAACAAATGTACAAATGTGCTTGACACAATGGATGTATGTATTGATTGTGATAAGAGTTGTACGAGCCCCAATAAAATGATTTTTAAAATGTCCTCAAATTGATTATGGTGGTGATTATACAACTCTTGAATATGATTTAACTGTGAAGTGTATGATACATATGTCATTAAAATCATTTTAAATAAAAAGCTAGTTGCTACATCTTTCATTCTCCCTCAGCGTGCCTGGTGAGTTCTTTCTATTAGCAATCCCAGCGTAACCACTATGTCTCAGACTTCCTTATAACTTTACTTGTACAGCACATGTATTGTATAGAAGAGGGGGCCTGGTGGGATTGGGGTTATGAGTTGGGCTCTGATCCGCAAGATCAGCAGTTCAAAACCACCAGACTCTTCTTGGGAGACAAACAGGACTTTCTACTTCCATAAACAGAGTCTCTGAAACTCACAGGGGCAGTTCTACCTGCCCTTTTTATATTTCTATGAGTTGGCATCAACTCGATTGCAGTGAGAGAGTAAGAGATTGTATATAAACTCTGACTCATGGCAACTCCACGTGTTTCAGAGTAGAACTGTGCTCTCAACGGCTTTCTTGGCTGTAATCTTCCAGAAGCAAATCTCCAGGCCTTTCTTCTGAGGTATCACTATCAACCGTCTGGTTGATAGTTGAGTGTGTACGTTTATTGCTATCCAGGGGCCTTTGTATTACATACAGATATTGAATTGTGTTCTCTTAAAATGTGTATTATGTTCGCTGCACCATGATTCTCAGTGGCTTGGCATATATGTAAGGATATAATCATGCTCAAAATGTGATCTGATATGATCAGCCAAGTAAATGGATTAGGGCGGGATGAAACCAAGATGCCCTAACTTAACTTAGAACCTTGATCCTGTGTAAGGGGACTTTCCCTGAGGCAGGGCCTGCATTATCTTTTATCCTACAAGAGACAGAAGGAGAGAGAAGCAAGCAGAGAGCGGGGCACGTCCGTAACACTAAAACAAAGGGAGAGTTGGGAGCAGAGGCCATCCCTGGGACCCAGAATCCCTGTGATAAAACCCTCTTAGACTAGGGGAAGACTGTTGCTAAGGCACCTGGAGCACCGAGGGACACCAGGCCCACAGATGTTGCAGGGAGGCACAGACTTGCCCCCAGAGCTGACAGAGAGACAGCCTTTCTCTAGAACTGATGCCCTGGATTTGAACCTCTAGCTTTCTCAACTGTCAGAGAAGATGTTTCTGTTTGTTACAGCCAATCACTTGTGGTGTTTCTATTATATAAGCACTAGATGGTGAGGATGATAGCTCAATTATATAATATCCCATTTATTTTATAATTCAAACAGCATTGGCTCTGAAGTGCCAAGATTTTCACAGACAAAAAGATTGAGTCCTACCCATCCACCCCCACCAAAACCATCTCTCCTCAGCATTTGTCACTACACCCGGTCTCAACTCCAATTGATGTCAGAGGAACTCTGTCATAGAAGTACAAACAAAACAGTTGTCATCAAGTTGACTGCAACTAGTCACAATCCAACATGTCAGGTTAGAACTGTGTCCCCTGGGGTTTCCATAGGCTAAATTTGGGGGGGGGGGGTGTAACTAGATTACCTACTCTTCTGAAGCACCTCTGGATGGTCGGAAAGCTCCAGTGCCCTGGTTTACCTGCTGAGTGCTTTCAGCGTTTGCAATGTGGAAGAATGAGATGCAGGACTCTCAGTATCTCCATCTCCAAACAGCAGCCTCGATGAGAAGCCATGGCTTTATCATGGCATCCCTGAAACAACTGCTTGCCCAGAAACACCCTGAGCACAGACTGACCATGTCCACTACCTTCCAGGGAACAAAGAGGAGTTGTCTTGCATTATTACAATTAGCTCTACACCTCTAGAGAGTTGTGAGCTGAGCTACATTATGAGGCTTCATTTGACCTAGGCCTGGGGGATTGCACCATAACAGTTTCTTCAGCTCCCTCTCCTCTAAATGCAGTCTCACTCCCAGTTTCTGAGCATTGTGAAGTGATGAAAGACAGATCCAAAGGAAAAAGGAGATACTTTCACCAGAGCGCTAGATCAATGTGTTCTAATTATCTTTCTCCACCTCAGAAGACTGTATCTATCAGGGGGTTTCTTTCTTTCTCTTTTTGTCACCATAATAGGGTTAATTAGGAAGCTAATGGGTTACACATTTGGATCAGAAATGTTGATATAGTTCTTTTGTCCACATTACCTCTACGCAGTCATGTATGCAGACACATCTCTCCCTGGTCAGCCATGTGTCTCCTTGCCCCTTGTCATGACTCGGTAAGAGTTCCACAGTTCCATTAGCACTGATAAAGGCCCACAGGGTGGCCCACCCTGCAAGTCAGACTCCTGCCTGAAGGGCACTCCATTTCATTTGTTACATGGCCAAAGAAGCCCACTGGTCTGCCTCATGCTGCTGCCACCACTTCCGGTTAAGCAGGGATCTTAGAGGTGCTCTGCTTTTTAATTTTTTTTAAACACAAGCTTTCAGGGTGAATAGGTGAAGGCGTATAAAGCAGATGCTTAGTTTTGCATTCAACAAAGCACATTTTGTTTCAATTCATCCATTACCATCCCCTCCACATACCATTGCTTATCCCACTCCCTCCGTTTCCTATTTCCACTCTCCTTTCCTATCCCTCTGAACTTTGTCTTTGAGTCAATGCTGCCCTTTTGATCTTTAATGGTTGGTTGCTCTAACACAGGGTGAACTCATTTCCAGACCTGAAGGGAGATTAGGGGACAGTCTTGAGAGCTCCCTTAATCCAGCGGTTCTCAACCTGTGGGTCGCGACCCCTTTTGGGGTCAAACAACCCTTTCACAGGGGTCACCCAATTTATAGCAGTAGCAAAAATACAGTTATGAAGTAGCAACGAAAAGAATTTTATGGTTGGGGGTCACCACAACGTGAGGAACTGTATTAAAGGGTCGTGGCATTAGGAAGGTTGAGAACCACTGCACCAATCTCTAGCTGACCACTAAGCCTGGTGTCTTATGATTGGGATTTTGTGCTAATTTGTCTCCCACTCTACCCAGGACCCTCTAATGCGATTCTTGTTAGAGCAGTTGGTAGTGATAACTGAGCACCATCTAGTTCTTCTGGTCTCAAGGTCACGGAGACTGATATTTGCATAGTCTATTAATCCATTAGGCTGAATATTTCCATATTTCTTTGGTTTTTATCATTCTTCTTTTCTCTAGATGGTAAGAGCCCAATAGTTGCACCTTTCATGGCTACTCACGAGTTTTTAAGACTCAAGTTGAAACTCACCAAAGGATGATGTCGACCACTGCATTTGTAGATTATGTCGATTGACTTCAATGTTCTTGAAGCCTATGGTCTTGATTCCCCAAGGCCGCCAATGTATTGCCTTAAAGTGTTTGGTTATGCCTAAGAAGTTTCTATAACTTTGCTCCGTGTATCTCTACCACATTGATGGATATATGTATTCATTAACCAAAGGTAAATATCATATACAAATAACCTCTGTCAAACCTATATACTGTATATATTTGTGGGCATACTTATCCAAGCACCTATGCATAGATCACTGCTATTGCAGGATTATGTATATAATCGTATTTGCTTCTGTTGCCTTTAATTCATGTACACTTCTCAATATCTTTCCCATATCCATCATTTTTTTTTTGGCCAACCTCCTTTTTACCGAATGTTGCCTTCCCCATTCACTCAAGCCAACACCTATCTCCCCTCTATCCAGTGACTTCCTTTCCTTCCTATCCCTGGAACCTATCAAAGAATGCTTCTTTTAATGCAAAAACATTGTCTTGACTTTTTTTGGCTTAATTTTTTATTGGTATTAGATGTGGTTTATAGTTCAGATCATTTTTGTATTTGACAACCTACACTGTTCATCATACCTCCAATAGCTTGTCCAGTTCCCGACTCTTTTTTCCTCTTCAGAATACTATCTTTACCGTCACCAAAGTTAACACCTGTCTTTCCTCTAGCCTATTGCTTCACCTCCCTCCCTCCATTTTGCTCCCATTCAGGTGACCATCAAAATTGGTTTCTTTTGGTATGAATACCTTTGTCTTGATGTTTCCTCTCTAACAGTAGTCTCATACAAAATTTGTCCTTCTGATAGTGACTAAATTCACTTAGCATAATGTACTCCAGGGTCATCTATGTAATGAAATGTTTCACAGGCTCTTTATTCTTTTCTTATACAGTTTTATTCACACATAATCCAAATATCATTCAATAGTTCAGTCATAGTGAGAAGAGTTGTACAATCATTATCACAGTCAATTTGAGAACATTTTCTTCTTTCTGGTGCTCATTGTTATTAGCTCATTATCCCCAACCTCCCCTCTTTATTCTTTAACATTGCATGCATACATTAAGTGTATGGACCAAAGCTTTTTTACCCATTCTTCCACTGATGAACATTTAGGTTGCTTCAATCTTTTTGCTACTGTGAACAGTGCTTTGATGTGTGCATATATCTATTCATGTCCTGGGTCTTATTGCTCTAGGATGCATACCAAGGAGAACGATTGCTGACTTATATGGTATTTCTGTTGCTAAGTTTTTGAGGAAGCGCCACACGGCTTTCCTCAGGAGATACACTGTTTTCCAGGCCCACCAGCAGTCTAGGAGGATTCTTGGGTCTCTGCCTTCTTGCCAGCATTTGTTATCTGTTTTTGAATTTTGCTCTTAATGCTGGGGTGAGGTGATTGCCTATTTTTGTTGTGATTTGCATCTCTAGAATAGCAAATGACTGCAAGTGCTTCTTCCCGTGTTTGTTGGTCATCTGAATGTCTTCTTTGCTAAAATGTCCTCTGTCCATTTGCCTTTTTCTTACTGAGTTGTTGGGGCTTTCTGTAAATTTTAGAGATCACTGCCTTGTCCATCTCTCCGATATTTTACTTTTAAGTAACAGAATCTAACTCCAATTACTTAGGAAAAAAGGCACTTATTAGAAGGCATCATAATCTTAACCCTGCTGAGGTAATGATCTCTTTTAGAAGGATTAATACTCCACTAATCCCAAGTAATTGGGGACTGATGATGTCCCAAATATCCACGTCTTCCATGATGCTATTCAACAACTTCTCCCTTGCGTATATGCGCTCACAGAAACTCATGAAAGTTTGAGGAATTGTCTCACGTTGTGCTGGGTGTAGTTCTGTCCAAAGTCTGAAAGTCAGGCAGGGGTGAGCCAGATGCTGGGGCCAGAGGACTCACTCCACTCTTGACTCTTGTGGGTGATGTGATTACACCCCCTGCTTCGCAGAAGGCTCGTTTTATACAAAGCAGGATGCCATTACAGGGAATCCAGTTCAGAATTACTCACAGGTGAATCCTATCAGCATCTTCCCCTGTCTTCTTACCAAACCCATGCAGGGAAAGGTTGTTTGGTGGGAATTTCTTGGAGTAGTAATGTTGTTGTTGTTAGGTGCCATCAAGTTAGTTCTGACCCCATGAACAACAGAGTGAAACACAACAGAATGAAATACTGCTTGATCCTGGCCCATCCTCACAATTGTTCCTGAGCTTAAGCCCATTGTTACAGTCACTGTGTCAATCCATCCCCTTGAGAGCCTTCCTTATTTCATTGCCCTTTGGATTTACCAAGCGTGATGCCCTTCTTCAGGGACTGGCCTCTCCTGACAACATGTCCAAAGTAGGTAAGACAAGCCTGGCCATCCTTGCCTCTAGGGAGCATTCTGGCTGTACTTCTTCAAAGACAGATTGGTTTGTCCTTTAAGCAGTCCATGCTATACTTTTCAATATTTTTACAAGCACCACAATTCAAATGCATCAATTTGAGTATCAATAGTGCAATGAAATTAACATACAGCCTTTCACCGTTTAAATGATTATCAACTATAATAATCTATTCTCTACTCCTGGGCTCTATTTTACTTATGCACATAAGTAGGGTATTTCCAATAGACTTTTAAACACTCACTGTCATTGAGTTGATGCTGACTCACAGTGACCCTAAAGGGCAGGGTAGAACTGCCCCTAAGAGTTTCCAAGATTGTATCCCTGGGAGTAGAAAGCCCCGACTTTCTTCCATTAGGCACTGGGTTTTTCCCCAGGCTACTCCAGAAGCATCATTTCTCCTCTCAGATGTAGTTGATGGTTCCTTACATCCGTTACAAGAAACAGGAAACAAGATGACCATTAAACAAAGAGTGTGGCCCAATTTACACTCTCTTCTAAGGTCAGATTTTAATATTATCCTATTCTAGTTCATTTGCAGATAAGCTCCCCACCCCCAAACAAGACGATAGCTACAGGCATATTAAATCCAGAATCAAAATATGTTGCATAAGGGTTTAGGGCTAGAAGAGCCATATTAATGGACTATAACTCAGCTGCTATAGCAGAAATACCACAGGTAGGTGACTTAAGAAATTTATTTTCCCTCAGTATGTTAGGCAGGGTTTTCTAGAAACAAAACCAGGACATTTATGATTTTATATATATGAGGATAGAGAAGGAATATAACAGCTAATTAGTCCACAGAGCAGTACAGAGGGCTCAGTTCAATTCACTTTTGTGGAAACAGTTAATATACTGGAAGTCCTTCAACTCACTTGGCCCAAGGTTAAGGAAGCAGACAGTGGAGTCTTCCCCTGAGGCAAGAGAGGCAGAGTCTGCCTACAGGCAGCAGACAGCAGGGTGGGTCAGCAACCATCAGTAGCTCTGGGAGTTTAGCGGGGCAGGTCCTGATAGGATCTTGAACTCAAGCACAGCAACAGGATCTATCAGCCTCAAGCTCAAGCAATGTATGTACCAGCAGTGTGGCAAAACAGGTCTTTATGGAGCCTCAAGCTCTAGCTATGATCCACAGGTTGGTTTGGTCCACAGGTGGTATAGCACACAAATTGAGGCAGAGAACTAACTAAAGCCGCAGCACCCTGGTCCGATCACCAGGGAGCAAGAGGGAGATGGGATGCTGGATGTTTTTATTTATCTCGTTGCCCTCCAATCAAACTGTGACCTGATTAAGCTCTGCCCACATGTTCCTATTGGCCCAGTTGGCACAATGAACCTATCACACTCAGTTTAGGAAGCTAAGCTTGAGGGGAACACTCAAACTTTCTACCTGCTCTGGGGGAAATTCCTTGTCTGCAATACCACTAACTCCTGAAGTTCACTCGCAATCTTCACATGCCATCAATCTTTTCCCCCATTCATGCTAGTTGGTCTCTGTGTCTAATTTGTACATTTTTACATCTCAAAAGTGATTATGCTAAGCCTCACCTTATGGCAATATGACTTCATTAATATAAGAAAACTCTGTTTCCAATCAGAATCATATCTGCAGGTATCATATTATTGCTAGATGCCATCAAGTTAACTCTGATTCATAGCAGAAATAATCACTGCCATCCTCACAATGTGTCATATCACAGGGTGTTAATGACTCACAATGTTGAAGTCCATTGCTGCCACTGATCTCAGTTTATTTCCTTAAGGGTCTTTCTCTTTCTCTCTTTTTTGCTGACCGTCATTTTACTAAGTATGTCCTTCTCCGGGGACTGAACCCTTCAGATATCCAAAGTACATGAGAAGTCTTGCCATCTTCTCTTCAAAGAAACTTTCTGGCTGTACTCCTTCCAACACAGATTTTCTTGTTCTTCTGGAAGTCCATGGTATATTTAATATTCTTTACCAACACCATAGTTCAAATGTATCAACTCTTCTCTGGTAGGCCATATTCATTATCCACATTCATCATCCAGCTTTCCCATACACATGAGGCGAATGAAACACCATGGCCCTTGGTGAGGCACAGTCTAGTCTTCAAAGCGACATCTTTGCCCCTTAAGCCTAATGAGATACTTTGCAGCGCATGTGACTAATGAAATGTGTTTGATTTCCTGACTATGGCTTCTATAGCTGCTGACGGTGGACCCAATAAAATGAAACCTTTACAATGCCAATCTTTTTTCCACTTATCCTGGTGTTATGTATTGGTCCAGTTGTGAGTTTGTTTTCATTACATGAAGTTACAATGAGTACTGAAGGCCTGTGATGTAGCCTGTGATCTTCATCAGTATGTACTTCAAATCCACTTCACTTTCAGCAATTAAAGAAAATGTGTCATATCACAGGGTGTTAATAACTCTTTCTCCAATCCTGACACTGCGTTTTCCAAATTGTCCAGTTTGTAGGGTTATTTGCTCAGAATACAAATTGAATAAGTATGGTGAAAGTATACAACCATGATACAGACATTTCCTGCTTTTAAAACATGCAATACCCCTTGTTTTCTTTGAATGACTGCCTTGTGATCCATGCACAGATCGTGCTTGGATCCACAACCAATGCTCATGGAAACAGCAGTCAAGAGATCAAACGACACACTGAATTGAGTAGATCTGCTGCACAAGATCTGTTTAAAGTGCTGATGAGCAAGGATGTCACTTTGATGACTAAGGTGCATCTAACCCAAGTCATTATATTTTCAATCACCACTTATGCATTTAAAAGTGGGACATTGAATAAGGAAGACTGGAGTTGAACCAATGTATTTAAACTGTGGTGCTGGTGAAGAATATTGGAAGTACCAGAGACTGTCAAAACAACAAACAGACTTGTCTTGGAAGATGGGTTAGGCTGGGTTGGTCTAGAGAATCACAACCAGTGACACTCATAGATGTGTAAGAAGGAACTCTATATCAAGAAGACATCCCAGTCCAGCCCAAATCAAGTCCAAGGGTCTGATGCTAGGCAGACCCTCTTTAGTCTTATGCAGCTGCAGGACAATAATGCAGAAAGGTGAAGCGGGAAGCCAGGAGATCACAGACAGGTTAGTGTGAGTTTCATGGGTCCAAAGCCAGTGAGAGCACGACAGGGTGTCAACAGCTCTAAGGTTGGTGGCCGACATGGAGCCATGCCTGGAGGCAGACTGAACCCAAGCAAAGATGAAGGGAAAGGACAAGAGAGAAAGGTTCTCAGTGTTTTTCTTATACAAATGCCACACACCCCAGGAGGCATCATTAGGCTGTGTCCTGATTGATAGGTTAGATGCCACCACTGTACGTTCATGCCCCAAACCCCTAAACTCGTGGCCATCAAGTCTATGCCCACTTCCAGCAACCCTATAGGGCAGGGAAGATCTGCCCCTGGGAGTTTCCGAAACTGTAACTGTTAATCAGAATAGAAAGCCCAGGTTTCCTCTAGCCTAACAGCTGGTGGTTGCAAACTGAGAATCTGGGTGGATAGAAACCCAACATGTCAACATGTAACCACCAGTGTGGGAAACAGAAAGATTTCTCCCAAGTCGTTTCCCCCAAATAGGACACTGCTTAGCTTACAGCTAAGCAGTCATTGATTTGGTTTGTAGGTAGAGTTCACACCCTACTGATAATGGTCTCTATAGTTGAGCCAGGGAACCGGTCAAATGGCTCAGTGACATCCAAAGTTAGGCTGCCATCCTAGGATCCGCCCATCTTGCCACGTGTATACCCGCAACCCTTCTTCTTCCTATTGCGTGTATACCCCTAGATCACTCCCCTCCCATTACTGTATAACCTATAGCAAAACCCTTTCCCGTGATGTCTGTCTTCACCTGTAATTAGGGGGCTTGCATGTCCCCAGAGAATATAAAAGCCTTGATTATCATTAAATCTCTCTCTCTCTCCATGTGGACACCAAGTGAGGCTGAGGTGAGCATTGCTACCATGAAATGTGTCTGACTCCATTATTTCAATCCCTCTTCTATCTCTCATGCTCTTTATGATTTTACTATAATCTTTACTTATTATCGCTGTACAATTACGCCTACCGGACCTGTGTTGATGTGTTAGGGGCAGGATTCCCCTCACACACCAGGGCTCCTACACTTTCACGCAAGTGCTGTCAAGTTGACATTAAATCGAACCACCACAGAAGAGATACAGCTAAAATGTTCCTTGGAAGCCTGCATGGTGAGACGTTGTCTCACATGTTTTAGACATGTTATCAGGAGAGAGCAGTCCCTGGAAAAGGACATCATGCTTGGTAAAGTAGAAGGGCAGTGAAAGAGGAAGACCCTTGATGAGATGGATTGACACAGTGGCTGCCACTATGGGCGTAACAATGGCGAGAATAGCACAGGACCGGATGTTGTTTCGTTTTGCTGTAAAGAAGATTGCTATGAGTCAGAACTGACTCCACAGCACACAGCAACAACAACAATTTCAATGCATTATGATGCGGCAAATAAGGCATTCTCATAAGGAAATAAGTATAAAGTATGGAGAGATTTACATGGAACAAAGATAATAAATACCAAAATAGTGTACTTATTGTATCATGATGGATTTTACCAGACAGGTGGCTTTATCTTTATGGATATTTATATTCTGTTGTTCTCCTGAAACAGTATGAATAATTAAGAGCTTGGTAGTAAAATCCTGACTCCCATCATTTATTGGCTGTGTGACCTTAGGCAAGTTATCTGACCTCTGTGTGCCTCATTTTCTGATCTGCAAAAAGAAATAATGATAGACGACATGCCTCATTGGAATGCTGTGAGGGTTAAATGCAATAACCCATATGTAACCAAGATGTGATATGAACAAGATTCATAGGGCATAATCAGAACACGTCTTTATTTTGCTTATCACTTAAAAATGTTATATAGTGAGATGCCTTTGCCCTTGAATGAAAAATGAGGCAGTTGCCTGATTTTTAAATTTTTAGATTATAAAAAATTCTACAACCACATCAATGCGAAAATGACAATTTCCCGGAGATGTTTAGGGTGCCAGATTCCATATAAAAGTTAGAGCTTCAAGTTCATTGACAGTTGCATCTGTTCACCTTACTCCGAGTTAGGGTCTTCTGCAGAGAAGCCAAGGGGCATGATTCTTTGTCTTTCCACCTGCCTCTCCAGTCATGCTCCCATCAAGACTGATTGGGGAGGAAAGGTAAGGGGTGGACGGAAAAGCTCTTGCTTAATTGGTACTATGGAAGGACAGTCTCCCACTTTCTGGGCCTACCAAATGACTAAATAAGGCTTCTTTCTCGTATGCCTGTGTTCCTCCCCATGACATCCAACTTGCATTTCTCATGTTGAGGATATTATACTTTTTCCTGGTGGCGAGCAGGTTGCACCCCCCACACACACCCACACACACACTGCCTACCCTTGTGTGTGTTTTTGGTTGTCCATTCTACATAGAATTTCTGTTGTAGGTAACTTACTCCTTTGGGTAGTTTTCTTGTCCAGGATTTAGAATTGTCTTGAATCAATTTTCTCTCCTGTTTTGTCCATCTATTCTTTGTCCTGATAGATTCTGGCAATGCAAGCTGATCTTAATGTAACAGCAACTACACTTCACCCCATTAATGACGTTTCTAGTTTGGCCTTCTCTACCGCTTCTACATTATCCAGGTACAAATCAGCAGTCCACTGGGCCTTCTCAATGCAGGAGGCAGAAACAAAGCTCAAGGTGTTTCAATTGAAGTCCTTTTTGACTTAAGATGAAGAAGGAAGCATCCTCATCCCATCTCTTTGGTGCATGTGAGAAAGGAATCACAGAAAATCTCTCCTCAAATAAATTTTATTCATATTTTTTTCTCTATGTTTCAATTCTTTTACTATGTATTTCATTTGACGGAGGACACAAGATTTGTGCAACTATTTTCCAATTATATCATTTTTTTTGTATGCCTTTTCAGGTGGTCTATCTTGAAAGTCACTTTACTATTTATTACCTATTGTCGTTATGTTCTAGTCAAAACTAGGAAAGGAAAAGTTCCATTTTTATATCTAAGTAACACCTAGCCTAATGTTCAATAAATGCTATTACTAGGTGTAACACAGGGCATAGGGTTAGCTATGTGGATAGTTAAAAATAACTGAGTGGTACCAAACCAAAAGAATTACTCACATTGTCCATCTTCAACAAATAGCCTTAGATAATCAACTTTATGTTGTAGAATATCTTTCCTGGCTGTTTTCAGTGTAGAAGAGATTTTCATCTATTTGGAAATGATCAGATGCAGTGTAGCTGCAACAGGGCAATGGACTCATGACCTCTGTTTTAAGTTAATGATGCTTTGAAAGTGAGCCATGCTAAGTGTGTCAGGCTGGGTTCTCTAGAGAAGCAAAACCAGTGACTTTTGTATGTGTGTGCACATTGAAAGATTCATATCAAGAATGGCGCACACAGTCGTAGAGTGGGTAAGTTCAGTCCTGTGGGAGCCCATGGGTCGGATATAAGCTGATGGCTTCTACTGACCCCTGTAACTGCAGGGGCTGATGAACAGGACACGTGAAGATGAAGCAGGAAGACCACAAGCTAGTGAATGCCGAGATGAAGGAATCTGAGATTGGCCTTATAAATACAAGGTCAGAAGTTCGCTGACGGCTCCTGGGATCCTGAGGAGCTATAGCAGGTAGTCACTGAGCCAGAGGCAGGATCCAAATCCAGCAGAAGTCAGCTAGCTTCCACACAGTGTTAGTTTAGACGAAGAGTTGGCTACATCCAGAATGAAACCTCCATCAATTCTATTTCGCTGTAATCTGATTAAGGAGGTCTATTCTCCCTCCAATGGCTTCACAGAAGAACCCATTATGGAGTTGACCACATCAGGTTAGATCGTATCATGGGAGAATCCTGGCCCACCCAACTTGACAGAAAATCTAACTACCACACTAAGCAAAGGTATGTATGGCAGTAATGGGGCCAGCGAGAGTACACAGTCAGGGTGTTTCACAGAAAAGAAAAATAACAGTCAGTCTAACTTGGAGAAATTTGAGGGTAATCTAGTTCTTGTTCTTTCTGTAAGTGCTACTATTCCGCCCCCCTCCCATTGCTGAGTGAGACATAATCTTCTATTGACAGTTAAAAAAAAAAGCCAAGATATGCCATTGATCGTATCTGCTGGTTCCACACTCAAGCAATTTTCTTCTAATGCATCTGATTCGTTGTCCGGTGACTATCATGTTGTGTGCCTTAAAGCCTCTTCATATTTCAGGGTTCTACTTGTGCCCTGAAACATAGCCCTGCTTTGTCCTACTGGGGAAATTCCTCATTATATTTTAAATCTTAAAAAAAATTACAATTTTACATTTATTTATACCTTTCTCTTTCCTATCTGAAATATGTAATACCATCCTTGCATCCTCACTATTCTAAAGTTTTTGCAATACATCTTCTAGTGAAACTATTGAGCTAAGCTTTACTTTGAGGCATGTTTAATCTTGTCGTTAAGTGCCAGCAAGGTAGTTCAGACTCATAGTGACCTGTGTACAGCGGAATGAAACAATGCCTGCCCTGCGCCACCCTCACAGTTGTTCTTCTGCCTGAGCCTGTTGTAGTAGCCATGTTGTCAATCCACTTTAACAAGGGGCTTCCACTTTTTCGTCGCCCCTCTACTTTATTAATTTGAAAGTTCAAAAGTGTCTATTTATTCTAAAAGCCCAGTTCCTCTATTAAGCACTCTTCTGTCTCATCTTCCCCCAGTAGAAATAATCCTATTCTTCATTGTGCTTAAATATTTTGCTGCACCAAAATTTAGTCTGGTACATGACAAATTTAATCCAAATTCTAAAATTTTAGAACCTTTGACATTTAGAACCTCTAAAATTTTAGTTCAAGCTACTTTTATCAACAGTACCTATGACAACGGTAACTAAGCACAGAATAACTATTCATTAGATTAAGGACTATGAGGGGTCTTCAAAAAGTTCATGGCAAACGTGTATTATGAAAAAACAATGTATGGATTTCAGCTTCTTTCATCAAGATAGACTCACACCAAATTGGTGCCACATGCTTAAAAAGGATTTAGCTTGAGGCACTGAAAAGAATAAGGTATGCAATATCTTTCTTGCATCCCAACCACTGTGAAATGCTGACAGAAAAGTCTAACAGAAACAGATGGTTTCCAGGGGCCGATGGTGAAGGGAGGAGGGGGCTATCACAGGCTAAGGAGTAGACAGGTGCTAACTTGGGTGAAGGGCAAAATTATATTCAACAAGAGGGAGATGGGCAAAAATTGTGGAAGCAGGACAAGACACTGGAAGATCTGATGAGCTGTTGAAAGTAAAATTAATAAGAAATAAAATTAATAATCAGATGTATTTTCTACTAAAATAATTTAATTCCTTTTTATGAATTATGCCTTCTCAAACTCAAACTGAAAACCTGCCAGTTTCTCCATAGAAGCCTGTTCAAAACAAACATTAAATAAAGCAATTTTGGGGTAGGTTGCCCTCTGGTGGCTTTTTAAGACACTAAGCTGTGCGGTTTGTGGGATGCCGTTGGAGTTGTAGTTCTAAAACCTCAATGGAATGCATTTCTATATGATCTTAATTTTGTCAGTATTCATGGATTTTTTAACTAGAAAAAGCCATAAGTTCAAAAATAATTTGATTTTCTGATTCACCAAAAGAAAATTAGGAAGCTGAACAAAAATACAAAATATAGTTCTAGAGTTTACTATTTTACTTCTTCTCAAGGTAAGACAAACCAAAGCAAATCATTTATCTTTTAAATAGTATGAAAACCTCTGAAATTCTTTGTAACAGAAAATTTATATTATTTTAAGTAACAAAACCTAAATTGAATTTTCCCCTCAATTTCAAAGCAAATATGAAACCTTTAACATGAAGATTTAAGTGTTCTTGTTTAATTTACTTATAAAAATATGCAGTCAACAAAAGGTCTACATTTGTACAGATCTATCGGGTAGTGGATTACGCATTCCTGTAAGGACTTACATACCCACCTCACTGTGGCAGAAGTCCCCCCTTGTTTTTGTGCCTAAGATTAGATTGGTCATGGTTTGCACCTGGTCACATAAGTGTTCCTAAGCAATTGCAAACTATAGGAGAGAACATTTTTTAACAAGAAATTATGTAACTGAAAAAATATTTAATACACACCCCACCCCAGATGTTGGGCAGCAAACCACAGGTCAATAATTTGAAGCCAGCAACCACTCCACGAGAAGAAAGATGATGTTTTCTACCTCTGTGAAGAGTTAGTCTCAGAAACCCACAACGGCAATTCTAGTCTGCTACTCCTCTCTCTCTCTCTCTCTCACACACACACACACACATACATACACGAGCCCTGGTGATGCAGCGTTAAGTGATTGGTTGTTAACTGAAAAGTCGGCTGGTATTTTCTTCTGAAAATATTACAGGTTTGGAAATCCTACTGGGCAGTTCTAGTCTACAGGGTAGTTAGGACACAGAATCAACTGAATATATTTATATTCAACTAAATGTATATATATAATATATGAAATTTGGAAAACTTAAAGATGAGAATAAGTTCAAAAAGTATTGCTATATAATCACAAAACATTTATTAAATATCAAATTATAAAGCTATAGATTCTCAACATGCACTCCATTTAGATTTATATATTTCTGAAGGTGGTGTTTACAACTCTGTAACCCATCTCTGATGAATTCTGTGGTCTTAAAATGGCAGTTTGACAAACAATTATATAACTACCACAGTGGGTGAATCTAGAGAGACAGTGATTGGAGTAATAATTACCCAGGGGCATCCGGATTGGAGGGAGGCTTATGAACAACAGCCTTGAGATGCAGATGACCTAGCCTTGCTTACTGAATGCAAGCAGGGCTTGAAGCACTTGCTGATGAGGATCAAGGATGTCGGCTTCCGTGTGGATTAAGACTCAGTGTAGAGAAGACCAGACTCCTCCCAAGTGGATTAGTATCATGATACACGAAGAAAAAAAATGAAGTTGTCAAGGATTTCCTCTTGCTTGAATCTACAATGAACACTCGTGGAAGCAGCAGTCAAGACGTGAGAAGATGTGCTGCACTGGGTACATCTGCTGCATCCGACCTTTACAGAGCGCGGAAAAGCAAGGTGCTCCCTGCATTTTTATCATTTCATCTCCCTTTTGACCGATCTGAAAGTTCTTTCAGTTTTTAATATCTGTTACTTTGAGGACTAAGCCATGCTATTTTCAAAGGCTTCATACACATGTGAATAAGGAAGACCGGAGAGGCATGGACGCATGTGAACGGTGGCGCCAGAGCAGAAAATTGAAAGTACCGCGGACGGCTGAAAAAGAAAGAACCCGTCTGTCTCGGAAGAAGGATGGCCAGGGTGCTCCTTAGAAGCAAGGACGGCAAGACTTTGGACATGTTGTCAGGAGAGACCAGTCCCTGGAGAGGGACATTGAGCTCAGTAAAGACGAGGGACGGCGAAAAAGCGAAGGACTTCAGTGAGATGGAGTGACGCCGTGGCTGCAACAGCGGCTCGGGCATAGGAGCACGTTTAAGGGGGTGCAGGACCGTGCAGTGTGTTTGTGCACAGGGTCGCCCTGGGTCTGAGCAGGCTGGACGTCACTTAACAACAGCAGCAAAGGTGATGGCAGGGGAGGGTGGGGCGGGAGGGGGTAGGGAGCTAAGGAGAATGAGCGCGGGAAGAAACGTTCTGAAAGGGATTGTGGTGATGATTGCAAACACTCCTTAACATGATGAGATTGGTGATATGCGATCACACATCAGTGCAACTATTTTGAAAAAATAAAATAAAGGGATGATTCAAATGAAAAAAAAAATGGCAGTTTGGGAACCCTTGAGGGACTTACAGCATGTTTCTTTAAATGTCCTTTGAGTTTTGAGAAGGAAAAGAGGTTTGAAGGGGTAAGATCAGCGCTGTGGGGAAGACAGGGTAGAACTTTTCAATCTGTGGGACAGCCCTTACTACCTTTGAAGCAGGTGCCTGGTAATGATGGCGAATCCATGTACACAGGCCATCCTCTATCCCCATGATCAGTTGTGGACTGAACTGCTGTGATACAGTTTTCATTGGCTGATTTCCAAAGCTTTTTTTATATTGTAGGTCACTGGGGCTCTGTTTTTATTTTCAGCATTATGGTGTCATTTTAGGTTGTTTGTACTGCTGTACCTTCAGATCACTAATATTTTAAAATGTACAATTTCTTTCAGAAAAATTTGATTTCAGAGATTATAATTTTGGTCTCCAGAGATTGTATTTGGTTCTTGGTCTCTTTGGTTTCCTTATTATATTAAACATTCCTTATGTTAATTCCATCCTTTTTGTCAATATAGAACCCCGAACGTCGATGCTAATATGTTCTAGAAGGAGCATCAAGATACAATGCAGCCGAGTACCAAAGCAATTTTTCCTATAAGAATTAACTAAAAACAGATTAATCCGTTCTCGACCACCAAGTGTTTACCCAACTTTGCCGTTTTTTTTTTTTTTACAAAACATTACACAGAAATTTCAAAGTAAGTTCAGAGTTCAAAAATATAATTTAAATAAGAAACACAACATTAAAAGTTTTTAACAACTACAGTATGGCCCATACCTTGAGATTGATGAGGATCTGGATCTGTGGACACGGATGTGGAGAGGACATATGGAGAGAGTCATTGTTTGGAAGGGGAATTCCCTTCCATAAAAATCAACTGGTAGCTGCTTTTCAAGAATTCGTCCCCTTCTTTGCCTTTTTTCACTAGGATCAGGCTGGCTTTCTCTAAAAAAATAAAAATAAAACTGCCTAATGTGGTCTGCTATTGGCATTTCCTTAACTGTTTTCTAAAAGGGTTTACTAAATTATCAACAATATCGGTAACACGGTTAACCAGTTCCGTATCATGATGATTCTTTTCAAAAAACTCTTCCTTAGGACCCGTGTTTTATTAACTAAAAGCTGTACAAAAAGCCACAAAAACTAAGAAAATTACAGCAAAATGCTTGGAACACAGCCACAAAAGGTGTAAACAACGCATATTTACAACACCAACTATTGCAGATTGACGGAAACACCAACTGCTTTTGTTTATAAAAGTCACGTGTGTTGGGTCGGATTCCAATGTTTTGTTGGAGCTCTGGTGCAAAACTTTCTCAACATTTCACGTTGAAATCTGATTATTTCGAGTACTGATGCGATCAAGTACTGGGATTCTACTGTATTAGAGTTATATGAGGTGAATGCATAATACATTTTCTGTCTTTTGGCATATCCACTTACTTTTGATTGGCTACCCACATTTTAATGCTTATGAGTCCAGTATTTTGGTGCATCTTTTAAGGGAGTATTAATCTGGCACACAGTTAAGTTAGTTGGTGGATATTTTCGTACTTCCATAAGTTATTTTTAAAGATAGGTCTACAATGACTTTTACTTTAGGATGTAGAATCTAGGGTGGGTTTATTCCACTAATAAGGTGCAACACTTTGAGTTCTCTACTGGATACTCTATGCATTCAATGATTTTGCTCAAATAATTCTTTGTTCCCTGTGCGCTGAGAATTGTTTGGGCTTACCACTCTCCAGCAATTGTTCATTCCTGATCTTGGGGCATTCCACATGATGCAGACACTGATAGATCTCTTTTCACCTGTTAGTGTCCACATTCATTTGCAGGTTTCTGCAGGCCTTTATCCTTGTAATTCTTTCCTCTTTGGTTTCCTTATTATACTAAACATTCCTTATGTGAATTCCATTCTTTTTGACAATATAGAACCCTGGACCTCGACGCTAATCCATTCTATGAGCATCAAGATATGATGCAGCTGAGTCCTGAATCAATTTTCCCTGTAAGAAATTGATATCTCCACAGGAAAAGAGGGACCAGACGTCAACCCAGTGCTCCAAGGTGAGAATGCAACATGCTGGCGTGGAGCAGGGAGCGAGAGAGGTCTGGGGGGCTGGCCCCAGTCCCAAATACTAAGTGAATGCCTGCCCCTCCCCCAAGAAGAATTTATTTCAAAGGACGGCACTGAATCTGCAGCTCCAGGAGAGGGATGTATCTGATCAGAGCACACGGGATCAGATGTGACGGGGGAGGAGGAGAGACTGGAGCACATCCTGGCCTACCAGGCCTTGAGGACGATGACCCCAATTAGAACAGCCAGCCACAGAGAGGACCACATGGCCAGCCCCACTATGAGACATGATGCCCCTCACTGACCCATG
>NW_022103906.1:45863142-45874833 GCF_000313985.2 Echinops telfairi | reverse complement strand
AAAATGAGGACCTAATGCTGGGGGCTTAAGTGGAGAGGAAATGTTTTGAGAAGGGAGACGTTGGACAGGGCAAGATATGACAAAATAATAATTTATAAATTATCAAGGGCTCATGAGGGAGGGGGGGAGCAGAGAGGGAGGGGAAAAATGAGGACCTAATGCCGGGGGCTTAAATGGAGAGGAAATGTTTTGAGAATGAAGGGGGCAATGAATGTACAAATGTGTTTTACACAATTGATATATGTATGGATTGTGATAAGAGTTGTATGACCCCCTAATAAAATGATTAAAAAACAAAACAAAAAGAAATAACTAAAAACAGAGTAATCCGTTCTCGACCACCAAGTGTTTACCCTAACCTTGCCGTTTTTTTTTTTTACAAAACATTACACAGAAATTTCAAAGTAAGCCCAGAGTTAAATAATATAATTTAAGTAAGAAACACAACATTCAAACGTTTTTAACAACTACAGTATGGCCCATACTTTCCTCTTCTGAATCCTGCACCTCAAATTCTAAACCACTTGGCCTCCAGGATCCTCTCAATTAAGACTGTCCACCCAACTCCATGGTCTCTTCTTACCTGCGCTATCTAGAAATTCCCTCCAGAAAGGTGGCCACGTTGTATTGTTTCTCTCAAAGAACCGTTTGGTTCCGTTTCCTGAGTGTTTAAAGTCACTACCCAAATCCGGCCCCGTTTCCTCTTCTTTCCCTGAGGTGCAAGTCTTCAACGCCTCAAAGAAAAGCTTTATTATTTGCTGTGGTGAAAATTTACTTCTCCATACCACTTCCCCCTTTTCTTCTCAGGGAGTCCTAGTGGGGTCGTTTACTCGGTGTCCTTCGGTGACGAGCCCCTAGACTCCGTAAGGACCGTAACTCCCACGGCGCCAGGAAGCCCGCCGTCCCGGAGCCGTCCGAGTCCTCTTCACCTCGGTGCGCGTCTTCCCCCTCTCCCTGCCCTCCTTTCGCTCGGCCGACGACGTCCAGCCTCTCCGCGCGCGCGCGCTCACTGCGCCTGCGCGGCGTGATGACGCCACGCGATTCCGGAAGTGGGCGGTGTTCGCCGGAGTTTGTGTGGCCGCCGCCGCGGGAACGCGAGCGCGGTAGATTTTCCATCGCGCCAAGCAGGGTTTCCGAGCCGGGTCGGCTGAGCGTGTGAGCGTCCGCCGTCGGCAGCCGCCTTCTCCCCGGCGCCCGGCATGGGGGACCCGCAGATCCAGCGGCCCGGCGGCGAGGCCGTGGCTCTCGCGCCGCTAGAGTCGCGGGATCCCGAGCGTGGGGAGGAGTCGCCGTGCCCGAGTCCCGAGGTGAGCAGTCCGCCCGCACCTTTGCTGCGCGCGCCGCGGGCCGCCGGCGCCCCGTCCACGTGCCCCTCGCCGCCTCTGCGCCCCCTGCTCCGACTCCAAGACGTCTGGCAGAAAGTGCAGCCTGGGCTCCAGCCCGTCCCTGCGTGCTGCTGTACTGCTCGTCAGTGATGCGCTCGGGTCGGAACTATCCCGGGGGAAGAGTGGCCGAGAGAAGTTACTGTGGTTTCGTAAACCCTGAGCGAGAATTCGAGTGTAAACCTTCTGTGCCCAGGCTTGCTTTGGAGCCTTTCCTGTTACCCTCTTGTGTAACCCCTCGCGCCTGTTGGTGGGTTTTGGTTGTTGGGGGCATGTGCCCTTTCTTAGCTGGCTGGATGCACGGAGACAAGTAGTTGGTCTGCAAGCGGTAGTGTAGTGTCACGGAGGAAACCTGAGGTTTGTTTGTTTGATGGTAACCGTGCTGCGTGTCTCTTCGCTGTAGACATGTTTTTATGCTCGCTCGCTCCGTAAAGCTGGGGGAAAAGGAACTTCGGAGATGCGAAGTGAATCCAAGGAATGACCCTCCCCTGGAACATTTATCCCCGACATTTTATTTTTTGTTGTTTTTGAGAATATGCACAACAAAACCAACAGCAATTAAAACAATTGCTACTTGTGCAACTTACTGATGGTGACCACATTTTTCAAGTTGTGCTCCTCTTTTCCGCCCACGTTCCTCTCATTAACATAAACGCACTGCCCCAAAACAAACAAACTCAAGGCCACAGAGCTGGTTCCAGTTCATAGTGACCCTACAGGACAGGGTGGACCCACCCCTGTGGCTTTCCATGACTGTAACTCTGACTGGAGAGAAAGACTCATCTTCAAGTTTCCTTTGTAATCTTTCACTTACTGTGGTCAACGTGAGCCCACGTAGATAGTTTCTTAAATAGGTAAGCTAACCTATTGCTTGGTTTTATGAAAATTTCAGGGAGTATTTTT
Source organism: Echinops telfairi (assembly GCF_000313985.2). Taxonomy (NCBI): domain Eukaryota; kingdom Metazoa; phylum Chordata; class Mammalia; order Afrosoricida; family Tenrecidae; genus Echinops; species Echinops telfairi. Next base: position 45,872,548 of record NW_022103906.1, on the reverse strand, counting down.
GCTTTAAGATTTCAAGATTATCTTAGGATATTTGAGGGGCTCATCCATGCTCCCTAGAGTCTGAGGATTTGAAATTGTGCTCTACGTTTTCACCTTTGATCACCTTTTCTTTTACAGAATCTCTGATTAAATTGTTCAGTAATGGTAGCCAGGAACCTCCAGTTCCTCTGTCCTGTGGACGCAGTTGTTCATAAAGTCAACTAGCCATGCATTTCTCCTCCGATTCCAAAAGTTATGTTTTTAAAAATCACATGATATGCCTTTGCTATGCCTTTTAAGTTTTTTTTTTTTTTTAATTAAAAACACAAGCCAGCCCACCTCTTTCCATCCTTAGCCCAAGGTGAGGGTTTCTGCTCCTGTGAAGATTTACAGCGTTGAAAACCCTCAGCGGCAGCTCTCCCTTACAGGGTTGCTCTGATGAAATCTACTCAATGGTAGTGAGTTTGGTTAGGTTTTTTTGAGTGTTGCAGACTAAACTAATGCCAAAGTGTGCCGTTTTCTTTGATAAGCAACTCCTAGAGTTGTTGCCCAAGACTTCCTGGCTCTTGCTCCTCCCCTTTACAATTGTTTCTCCACACAGCAGAACATAGGTTCACTTCCAAGCTTATTTGGCCTACCACTCCTTTCTCAGGGAAAAATATTACTCAGTGGCTCCCTCTGGCAATTAAACACTTTTTGTATTATAGCCCACAGACCTGGATAAAGTAGGTATCTGCTTTTGCATCCCTGCCTGGATCGTAGCTGTGATCCCAAAGGAGTGGTGTTGCCCATTTTGGGAAACACTGAGAATGATAGGGTTACTCCCCTCATTATCACCTCAGCATGCCTCCAGGTAGGATCTGGCTCCGACCTCCCTTGCTAAATTCATCTTAGTCTTTGCCATTTGCTTCCATTGCATCTGAGTTCCTTGTGGGTTTTTTTTTAATGGTGGAAGTTATTTTTGAGAATTTTCATACATTCCCTTTGTCCTGCATGCTCATCCTCTGGGTCTTTGCTTAGTTATCTGATTCACTTTCCTATTATTGCAGGCTTTCCTATTTTTTGTAAAGAAACTAATAAAAAATAACACCCCCCCCCCCAAAAATACTCATAACATCCTGTCTCCCTCTTTAATCTGAGATACTGTCTGTAGCATCATCATGTAGATAAGTTTTATAATTTTTGAGCTTACTTTTTTATTTTAACTCTTTATTGACATAATTCATATACGATATCATTCAGTGATTTGAATATATTAAAAAGTGTGCAATCACCACAACCATTTTAGAACGTTTTCTTCATTTTTGTATTCTTCCTTTTGTATTATTGGCTCCCCATTTCTTCCCAGTCTCCCCTGCCATAACCCTACGAAACTATTAATCTAGTTACTGTCTCTATAGATTTCCCTATCGTGGATTTCATACAAAGAAAATCATACAATTTACCAAACAACAAAATTGAACACAGAAAAGCCTCAATCCAAACGAAATCAGAAAATAATAAAAACTAGAACAAATTTTAAAATGAGTCAAGAGGGAAAACAGTCTTAACCAGATCATGCTTATTGAAAAAACATGAGGATCAGCCTTCTCAAGGATAGGGCTATTGCAGAATGTCGCCACGATCTGCTTTCAAAAAGCCTATGTAGCAGTGTGTGCACCCACAGGGCCGCGTGAGTTAGCTGTACTCAGCAATTCACAGTGACACTACTGTGAAGGCCAATGGACAGTACCGTGCTATCTGTGTGTACGGCGCTCAGCATACAGCCAGTGCTGTGACATAAGACAGGTAGAGAGACTCTGGGGAGGATGCCAGTGCCGATCTGTGTTTTAAATTTAGTTAGGCTAATATTAGGTTTTTTTGTGGAATTTTTGATATTTTCATCTGGTCCTTAGTGCTTTGACTTGATCACCCTTTTTGGAAATCATTAGTGTAGACCTGGCATTCGGGAGGGTCACTGTTCACTGGGGACTGAGCCATCAAAATCCATGTTGTGTCCAGGACTGCATGTAGCCTTCTCCTGGGTGTCCCTTCTTAATCTATAATTAATTGTAATCCATGTTCACATAGGGCCAGTGTGGTAAAGTGGGACTCACTTCGTTGCGATTAGGTGCCTTCATGCCAATTCTGGCTGCTAGTGATTCTGTGTGACTGTCTAACAGAATGGAGGGAACACCGCCTAGCCCTGCAATAGCTTCATACTTGTGCTATGTCTGTAGTCCTGTATCAGTCCATCTTGCTGAGCTTCCTGCTCTTTTTTGCTGACCTTATATTTTACCAAGCATAATATCGTTCTCCAGGGACTGGCCCTTCTTGATCACATGCCCAAAGTGTGTGAGATGAACTCAGCACAAATGCATTGTGGGAGAAAGATGTGACCATTTGCTTCTGTAAGGATTTGTAGCCGTGGAAACCCGATGGAGCAGGTCTACTTTGTCCTACGTGGTCACTGTGAGTCAGAATTGACAACAGCAGTGAGTTTGGCTTTGGGTTAGGTAGAGTATATAGAACTTAATCATGGTTTTCTTAAGCCATAAATGTTGACTTAAGGAAAGAGGAAAACTGTGTACTAGAATTCATTGTTGCTGTGTGCTGTCAAGTTGATTTTGACTCAGTGACCCCATGTGATAAGAGGAGGACTGCTCCATTGGGCTTACTAGACTAGAATCTCTATGGCAGTGGTTCTCAACCTTCCTAATGCCACGACCCTTTAATACAGCTCCTCATGTCGTGGTGACCCCCAGCCATAAAATTATTTTTGTTGCTACTTCATCACTGTCATTTTGCTACTGTTGTGAATTAGGTGACCCCTGTGAAAGGGTCATTTGGTCCCCAAAAGGGTCACAACCCACAGATTGAGAACCGCTGCTCTATGGGGACAGATAACTTGTTTTTTTTTCTTCCCCAAAGCCACTGAATCCGTTTGAAGCATCACCGTTTAGGTTACTGCCTGAGCGCTTCATGGTGGATGTTTTTGTTTGGTGCCATTGAGAGTCGGTTCTGACTCATCATCGCACATGAGAACCAAACACATCGCTTCTCTGCCTCTTGGTGAAGGTCACGTAAGAGAACAAAACACTGTCTCCTCCGTGCCATCCTCACAGTTGTTCTGTGTGAACCCTCTGTGGTGGCCACCATCAGCCCATGTCATTGAGAGGCTGGTTCTTCTGAAGAACTGGTATATTCATAGCATTTTGACTTTTGATATTATGCTCATTTCCTTCTTTGTTTTGGGTCCTTCAGTTTTGAACTAGATTTACATGCTGCCCGTTTTAGGATATTTTGTCATGGTAATATGTAAAGCTATCATTTATTAATAGCCTCTATAGGCATGGTATTAGAAGCCTGACATACAGAATCTCATTTAATCCTTATAATATTATTGCCCATATAATATTTGCCATTTTTCTTGGTATATGCTAGAGATTTGACTGATGCATAGCAACCCTGTGGGACACAGCAAAACATCCCCATACTATTTCCAAGGCTGGAGTCTGTGCAGAAACAGATTGACTGACACATCTTTCCACCTTGTAGTATCTAGTAAACTCAAATCACCTACCTTTCAGTTAGCCACCACGCGCTTAACTGCTGCACTACAGTGCTCATTACCATGACTAAATACTTTTTAAGACAGTTATGAGTACATTTTATGGACAGGGAAACTGAAGATCGGAGGCTCACAAGTCATGCTAGTCCTGTAACTAGTCGATGGTCTGCTGGAGGGAGCCCAGTGCTGAGGGGGCTCTGAGAGTGCTCCTTGTGTGTAATGACCATGCCTTTGAAGGACCCCCTGGGTGGAATCAGACAGGACAGACTGTCTGTATCTGGGGTTTAGATCCTTTTCCTCTCCTGCACTCCCTCTGTTGGCTACAGGGATTGCTTTTCATTTAACATGCAGCAAGATAAGACCCCCATAGTTTAAAATCTTTCAATCTAAGATGTTTAGACTAATTGTAAACCATATTCTGTCCCTTTTTGTTTTTTTGTAGAGAAAGCCGCGATGCAGACTTGATGGCCAAGAAACAAAAGGAACGAAATGCTCTGGTTCCAATGCGAGTGCTTTCAGTGACCCAGTTTACAAAGAAATTGCTTTTACCAATGGTTGTATTAATCGAATGAGCAAGGACGAACTCAGAGCTAAACTTTCAGAATTCAAGCTTGAAACCAGGTAATTCAGAAATACTATTTACAAAATATAAAAGTACTATGAATTCATCCTAGGGAATCTTGAAAACACGAAAGAAAATTTCACTGTAAACGACTGTAATGGAGCTAGCGATGCTGTGATATTCATCCCTGTACAGGGTTCTTTGTGTGCAACTCTAGATGGCGAGAGTATGATTACTGAGTCAAAGTCTGAATAGTTTAAAGATCTATCAGCAATTTGTATAGGAGTCTCTGTCTAGTCACCTTAAGTACCTTATTTCCCCGAAAGTAAGACATCCCCCGAAAATAAGACCTACTTACAGTTTTGCCTCTCGCTGAAATATAAGGCATCCCCCCGAAAATAAGGCCCCCCAAAGCTACCGTAACTGCACTCTGGACCATAGCAGTGGGCACCGCCGCTCAGCTCACTGTTGGCCACAGCGCAGCCGGAGCAGACAGGAAGTGCGAGGTCTCTTTTAATAAAACAATAAACAATAAATGTGTACCGTATTCTTCATGGAAAAATAAGACATCCCCTGAAAATACGACCTAGCGCATCTTTGGGAGCAAAAATTAGTATGACACTACTGTCTTATTTTCGGGGAAACAGGGTATGTATGTATTTATTTGTTGTTGAGTTGCTCAGTTGCTTGATGGTAGTTATGTCTTATTTGTCAATTTCTTTTGATTTTAATGAGATGGAAAATGTTCTTTTGGCCCTTTGTATAGTTTCCATTAAAAAACAAAGAAACACTAAGCTCACCGCCATAGAATCGATTCTGACTGTGGTGACCCTGTAAGGCAGGGAGAACTGTCCCAGTGAGTTCCCGAGACTAACTCTGAATGGGAGTAGAAAGTCCTGTCTTCCTTTTGAGGAGTGTCTGGTATTTTCAAACTGCTAACCTCAGGGATTGCAACCCAACACGAAAGTTTTGTGGACGAAAACAGCCTTGTCTTTCTTCTGCAGAGCAGCTGCTGTGTTTGAACCATTGTCCTTTTAGTTAGCAGTCAGTCCCAGCCTTATCCCATAACAGCACCAGGTCTTCTCTAATGTATGCACACTGTGTCTTTGGTGGTGTTTACTGAATGAGAAAACAATGCTGTATAGCCAGTGTGTATATCTTTAATTAGATGTGGGTTTCAAATTTTTTCAAAACCGATCCCATGGAATTAAAAGATATTAGAATTTTCCACAAACTTTTTGAAGTTCCCTCGTCTAAGGTAATATGGCCATGTAAGTGTTGATGCTAACAAGGCTTTGACCTGAAATTGGTTTAATAATAGGGGAGGAGAAAGTGTTCATCCTAAAGTGAAAAGGTACTTCCTTGTAAAAAAAAAATCTGCATACTATTTTTCTCACCATCTTAAATTTACATTTGAGACAGTCATTCCGTTTGGATCATTATAATTTAATTAGGTTTTTTTACTAACTTTACTTGGAGTCTTGCTTCCTGTGCATTTATGTTACCTGATGTATGCTAAAGTGGGAGGTGACAGCAGTGTTCAACCCTGTGCTAGCAGGTAAGAGTTTAAATTATTAACTATAACGTTTACCCTCCATTTTTATTCTTGTTTTTCCTTAGAGGAGTAAAAGATGTACTAAAGAAGAGGCTAAAAAATTATTGTAAGAAACAGAAGCTGATGTTGAAAGAAGACAGTCGTGCCAGCAATTACTATGATTATATTTGTATTATTGACTTTGAAGCAACATGTGAAGAGGGTAACCCGCCGGAGTTCATACATGAAATCATTGAGTTTCCTGTTGTCTTGCTAAATACTCATACCTTAGAAATAGTAAGTGAATTTTAGAGTAATTTTATTTTTTGCAGCAACTTGCACTTGTTACAAAAGGGTGGTGGTTTGCGCCCACTGGTCACGTTGCAGGAGAAAGACTGTGAAGACGGCGAGCTCTTGAGACGTTGTGGGGCAGTTCAGCTCTGCCCTCTAGGCTTGCGAAGGGTCTGACCAGTAATGAGTTTGTGTGTTTTGGCGGTGTGTTCACTTGACAAAGAAGAGCTATAATGTAATCGTGTTAGAGTCTTTGTTTCTTTCCAGAAGCTAAAATTTAGTGTTAGTTTGCTTAGAACATGTACCTGCCAGACGTCATCATTTCCACCTACGGAGTTAAAGCACCAATGCTTGTGCTTCTGCCCTGATGCCCATGAGCTTTGTGGTAGTGCCCTGATGTCAGATTGTTTAAACGTTTAATTAGTACGTTTCGGTTCCCAGTTGGCTTTAATGTACTGTTAGAATTGAGAACCACTGCTGTAATGTGAGATTTGATCCATAAGAAAGATAATGTACAGAAAATACCATTCAACCTAGCACTGGTCATCTTTCTAGAATCTAGTCCATAAAGCATCTGATGGGGCATTTATGTGGAATATGACTTACATAACCTGAACTTGTACGACATAAAATGTGCACTGTAGACACTTGGTGTCAGTGCTTTATTAGTTCAGGAAGTCATCACAGGGAATCCCCGTACCAGAAGATTATTACTTTCCGTGTAAAGTCCAATCAAGGGTACTGTAGCATCGCATCAGCTGTCATATCTGTGATGTCCCAAGATGCTGCTAACACAGCTTCGTGCACTAAAGTACAGAGATGTTTCTTAGGGCTCTTCAGAGCCTCTTTTAGTCATATGCTTAATCTTTTTATAAGATTTCTCAGTAGAAAGCAGATTAAGTCAATAAATTAAAAGACAATATGACAGTTATGAAGCCAAATCTTACATAACTCAGTAAATTCCATTTCCCCTCTCTTATTCAAAAGACTGTTGTAGCAGTTCACCCTCAGTTAGCTAGATACTAAAGGTTGATTGTTCACTGCTTGATTGTTCTCATCACATGCAGATATGCTGTTATTTTTACAAAAAATCATTTTATTAGGGACTCATACAGCTCTTATCACAATCTATACATACATCAATTGTGTAAAGCACATTTGTATATTCATTGCCCTCATCATTCTCAAAACATTTGCTCTCCACTTAAGCCCCCCCGCATCAGGTCTTCATTTTATTCCCCACACGCCCCGCTCCCTCATGAACCCCTGATAATTTATAAATTATTATTTTGTCTTATCTTGCCCTGTCTGACGGCTGTTGTTTTTTCACACCATAAAAAACCTTCCCTTGATTCCACTTCCCCCTCAGTTCCTCTTTGCGACACAATTCCTGGACAGGGTTAATTTATTTTCTCCCATTCTCTCCCTTTCCTTTCTGTGACATTGGTTACATCCATCTTGTTGAGCAGTTATCACCACTATCCATTTCCAAAATTTCCATCACCCTCTATTCTCTCTTAAACCCACACCACTCCAGGCTTGAGTTCATTTAGCTTATGTGTTCATTGTATGACTCCATTGAAACCATTCCTCAGTGTCATGTTTGGTCTTTACCTAACAACAACAAAAACTTAACTGCCATTGAACCAGTGCCAACTCAGGCGACTCTATAGGGCAGGGCAGACCTGTCCCTGTGGGTTTCAGAGACTAACTCTTTAAGGGGTTAGTCTGTTTAAGGATGTCCCGTCATTCTCCATGAAGTGGCAGGTGGTTTAGAACTGCTGACCTTGGGGTTAGTAGCCCATCTTAAAAGCTTTAGCAAAATTGACGAGTTGCTTCTTAAAATCCTTTCTAGTGCCTGCCAACATGCTTCATTCTTTTGACCTGGATCAGTTTCCTTTCTTGGTCCCTTCTCTCTCACTAATTTTCTAATATTGGATGAGCACCTCACCCTAGGCCTGGTCTTTACGGCATCCTCTCCCTGAGATCTCATCTGGTTCCTTACCTTTAAATAATTCTTGTATTGATGACCTCCAAAAGTATCTATCTAGCCTGGACTTCTGCCCTCAGAGGTTGGAGACGGAGGACAGGGCTGCGCACCGGCCAGAGGAAGACCAGGGCGGCACAGAGGCCCCTCCTGTCAGCCCCGGGTTGTGACACCAAGATGAGAGGTTGGGGATGCGGAGTAGAGATAGCATTTAGCCGGGACTGGGAAGTTGGGAAAGATTTTTTTGAGGCAAGGAAAGAACTCCCGGGAGGGAAGGGAGAGCACAGAAGGACCTGGCATCTTGAGCCCCCGGGGGGTGGGGGGGGGGGGGTTTGAGACCCAACAAGTTAGGTCAGGGAAATCGCGCGCGGCAGTGGGGCATACATATGTAGGGCCTGAGCCGAGGACATATGTGCTGACCTTCTGGTGCTGCAGTGTCAGGGTCTGAGTCAGGACGTGGTCTGTGAGCAGATCATCCCGGAACACTGACGGAAGGGGCTGTACAGACCTGGCCCAGAGAGATAAGCTCCTTGGAATGCTGGAGGCGGGAACTGCACAGTCCAGCTTTGGCCTTGAGAGACGGGGGGAAGGGGCCTCACCGTCCAGCAGCCTATCTTTCGGGAGAGCTGGGGGAAGCGGCTGCATGGTCCGGACCTGGCCCAAACCTGTCCTAATCCAAACTGCTTACAGAACATTTCTACTTGAAAATTTCAACAAACATCTGTAACACAATGTGTCCTAAACGTAACTTGCCTCTTTTCTGTTCCGTCTTCACCTTTCCCTGGCTCAACGATTACACTTTCATCTTTCATCGTTATACACACTCATCCTTGATGTCACTGTTCCTCTCACATCCTATACTCACTGACCTCTGTTTGGCTGTGTTTCTAGAATCCACCCAGCCCCTGCCCTCCCCGCCTTCCCTCGCTCCACACAGTACCCTGACGGGTGGGAGCCTGGACCTTCTTCTTCTGCAGTCACTACACTCCCCGTGTAACTTCCTTTCTGCCCGTGTCCCCCTAAAGCTACTTCTCAGCATAGTAGGCAGGGTAGTCCTTTACAAATAGAAAGCAGACCAGGACACTTCTCCTTCCAAACCTGAAAAATACCTCCACTTGATGTGAGTAAAAGCCATTTTCCTTATGTAATAGGCCTCTTTCAACGCCCCGGGCCTGCTTTCTTTCTTATCGTTCTTTTTATTAGGATTTCTTCTCTACTGCACGCCAGTCCTAGTGGCTTGGCTTTCTTTCCCGTTTCTCAAAAACTGAGGCATGCCCTCCCTCACCCCCAAAGTTCTGCTTTAGGGCCTGTTCTCCAGACAGCCTGCTAGTGAATCCACTTCCTTTCTTTCAGCTGACCTTAAATCTCACCTGAATGAAGCCTACCTGATTATCCTAGTTCATAGTGTGGCTTGAACACCCCCCACACTCGGGGTCTGAGCCTCCTTGGCTGCTCTATTTTTCCTGTTTTCTTTTTATTTTTTTTTTATTTTTTTTTTTTTTT
>NW_022103906.1:45836578-45861804 GCF_000313985.2 Echinops telfairi | reverse complement strand
CCCCTGGATCCTGCCCTACCAGGTCTCCCACACCCACCTCCCCACCAATTTGGATCGCTTGTTGTTCCCTTGTCCCTGGGTTTGTTATCCCCTCTGTTTTCTTTTTAATAGCACTATTATTTCAACCTAATATGTAAATATTTGGTCAATGAATGAATAGTTCTCTAAAGCATCATTCTTTTGAGAGTATTAAATTGTGGATACATTTTATTAATGATTGTTGTATTTACTGTCAGCTGCTTATAGTGGTAAAGAATGTTTTTTACAAAATATTTTCACTTAAAATTATAAAATAAAACAGTGATACTTAAAAGGATATAAATTTCATACAGTTTAAGCAGTGACTTTTCTTTTTCTTCCCTGAATTATATCTAGTAAGTAGCTAATCTTTAAAGTTCAAATGATGTTCTTTGCTAGTCTCTGGTTTTGCTCCTCTGTAATTCTCGTCTCCATTTACTATTAACCTGTTTATTAGATTAGTAGCGTACAAAGTTTTTTTTGCGGGGGCATACAAACATTTACTTTATCTTCTGCTACAAAGAATATTCTTTGATTCTTTATCTCAGATTAACAATTACTCTTTCTTTTTATGCCTCGACATTGCCCTTCACTTTTAAAAGTAGATTTAAGGTGTTCTGGTTTAGCATGGCCGTATTGGACTACATGAAACACTTGGTATTGTTTTGAGTCTGATGATAATAACAACTGGTCTTAATATCATTTTCACAATTGTTGCTGAGGTTAGTGTAAGAAAGAAAGAATGAAAAATTTTTTAGTTTAAAAATGACCACTAAAACACACTTGTAAATTACTATACATCATTTGCTCAAATTTTGACTATTCAAAATTTAACTCAGCAAAATCCTCATATAAAAATATAAGTACTTTCCAGGAGTAAATCAGAGAGCAGTAATCTGGATCTAATTTACCTCTCTACCTAAGATTAGTATTTCTTCACAATATTGGTTTTTCTTTTGAAAAAAACCATTTTGTCTCATGAGAGATTACATTAATAGGTTTCATAGTTTTGAGATATTATGAACAAAATTACCAACATTTTTCTCCTTAGGGAAATACCAAAGTTTTCATTTGTAGACTTCCTTCAGACATTTTCTTTAGCTTTAAAAGTGTTGAGCTATGAAACATATATTTTAATTTCATTATTATGAAAAAGAATGTATTCCAGGTAGAGAAATATCTTTAAATTGTTAAAATTCTGAGAAAAAGTCTGCCTAAGCACCTACAAGAAGTCTTCAAAAAGTTTCCAGAAAAATTGAACTGAAAGTTAATGGAGTTTTTCCATGAACTTTTTGAACCCCCTTGTATTATAGTTTTATGTAACTGAATTATTTGTGTGTCATGTATCTCAAGGCATGTAAAATGCTTTAATTTGATACTTCTTTCCCTTGTAGGAAGATACATTTCAGCAGTATGTGAAACCAGAGATTAACACACAACTTTCGGATTTCTGCATCAGTCTCACTGGAATCACTCAGGTTATAATTCTCTGTCCTTTTTTCTCTAGCACTGGAACGTTTTGGGGGGTTGAGCAGTTATACGCAACGAAGCAGTGAGGTGGTACTCTGAAGATTGACGGCACACGCAGATGTGAAGTGGTAGAACTAGGCATAGTTCAGGATGGTCCCAGTGTGTGTGGGAGAGTAAGACAATGGAGAAAATAGAGCTGTAGAAGAGAGGGCAGCTCTCAAAGGTTCTTAGGTGTGCTCTTTCCTGGGAACCTGGGCAGTCTGGAGGTTTTTAAGGAGGAGTGCAGTGCGGTGTACATTTTAGGAAGATCAGTTCCTGCGGTGTTATATCGTATGGTGTGGAGAAGTATGAGATTTAAGATTGAGAGACAATGTGAGGGTGTGAAAGCTTATGATTTAGAAGAGAATTTCAGTTTCTTCACTCTGGAAAATCAGCATGCCACTAGGTTGAGGCTCGAGAAGAAGAGCCACATGGGGATGACCTTAGACATTGGTGCTGGGCTTTTGTACTGTAATTGAAAGCAAGCCTAATGTTTGGCTACAAATAACTCTTATCTTAAAAACGAAACTTCCCAGTGGATCTAAATCAAGGTACATTATGAAGACTTTAGAAAATAAACAATACTGTCTCTTACTGTCCACCTTTATCTAACATATGAGTCTTTTGTAAGATTACGTGTCACTTCTTTGCTTTTTATGCTTTATTTTTATATCCTCAGGATCAGGTAGACAGAGCAGATACCTTCCCTCAGGTACTGAAAAAAGTAATTGACTGGATGAAGTTAAAGGAATTGGGCACAAAGTATAAATATTCTATATTAACAGATGGGTAAGTACCCAGAAAACGTAATCTTTTTAATTTGTCTTTTAAAATGCCCATCACTTAACTTTTAGAGTAGCCACAAAGAGTATTATCGCTTGCTGAAGAGTCCATTCTAACCCATAGCACCGCCAGGACAGAGGAGCACTGCCCGAGCGGGTTTCTATGCTGTGAGTCTGTGAGGAAGCAGACTGCCATGTATTTCTTCCCCAGAGCAAATGGACGGGTTGAACTAACAGCCTTTTGGGGGGAGGAGTCAGGTGCCTTAACCACTGCACCACCAGTCCCATAGGAGCCCAACATGTTCCTTTCACATTATCCCTCCTTAAATTCTGAATCCCCAGGATAAAAGGAGAAGCAAAGCTCTACATGATTAGAGGAAGAGTCATATATAAAAATAAAATGGCTTTCTGAAGACTCGTAATTTATCAGAACACTTTCTTGTTTTAAAAAAATGTGCAAACTCTTTTCCTTGGCTTTTAAAGTTGAACCCCACCTACCTATTTATGTAATCCAACTGCCAGTATTAATGTGTCTTGGGATTACAAACGTCCAACTTGGGTAAGTTTAGCTTATTGACAGTTGGAACTGGTTCTTAATATGTAAACTTGCCCTCCCTTTGAAACGATGGAACCAACCCCTACTCCAACAGATTCTGTCCCAATCACCTTCACCACTTGCTGCATCTGCAGCTTTTAAATCACTGAAAAGACGTCTAAGAGGCTTGTCCTGGACTAAACCAAAACCAAACCCACTGCCCGCACATTAATTCTGACTCACAGTGACCCTATAGGACAAAGTAGAACTATTCTTTAGGGTTCCTGCGGTCGCAAATCTGTTTGGAAGCAGACTGCCTCATCTTTTGCCTGTGGACTTGAAGCGTTAACTTCTTGGTTAGCATCCTGGTACTTTTCTCCTAGGGCACCGTTTGCACTGGAAACCAGAGCTCATTGCTATTGAGTAGATGCTGACTCATAGTGACTCTGCATAGGGTTTCCAGGGCTATACATCTTTGTCACAGGACAGCTTCTTTCTCCTGAGAAGCAGCTAGTGAGTTAAAACTGCTAGTCTGTAAACTCAACATGGATTTTGTGTCACCAGGGCTCGCTCTTTTCATGGGTTACAGTAAGGCTTAGTAAGAACCCAGTGGCTACACTGCTGCCTGGAAGATATGTTCAAGATACTTAAAATAAATGGACTCTATGATGTAAAAAACAACAGTTTTCCCTAGAAAGGGGTGAAAACAATCAAAACTAAGGAAGAACCATGGATACCTGCTTCTACTTAGTTACAAGTTTAACTTAAAGACCTAATTTAAAACAGATCTTTTTGTGATCCTTGGACTGCCTGCTTGTTTTATTCCCACAATTTTACCACGATTTATCTTTTTTCCTATGTGCTTTTTCTTTTCTCTCCTGAAAGGTTTTTTTCCAACTATATCTTTATTATTATTCAATGTCTGCCTTATGTGTTACCCTACACATTATAAATCACATTCACTCTTTCCCCCCTGAAATGTTATAGTCTCTGTGATTAGGATCATTTGTATTGGCAGCTAATTGAAAAAAAAAAAGAAAGAAAGATTAAAACCAGGATTAAAGACATTGATTCAAGACAATCATGCCATAAAAGCCAAAGAAAGCCCTAGAAAACTTCTGTGTCAAATAATGGACACATTCTAAACATGAGTTATCACCTACATAGAGGACTTAGCGGTTGTTGATACAATAAGAATAAAATAATTACATCAGAATTAACATTTAAAATTTTTTTATCAAAATATTTCATTATAGAAGTATTAGAAAATATTGATGGAACTTCTAGAAATTTGCTATTGATTTTAAACAAAAGAAGAGCTGTTCCTATCCAAGTGGACAGGTAGTTTCTGCCATAACAGTATTTATAGTTCTGGAAAAACTGTCAGGTCTGGGAGAGGTCTTTTAAAATCCATACAATTTTGCAATCAGATCATTAACAACAATTTATAATTCCAGAAATATTTAGATAGGTTAGGCAAGCAGTTCAGGCTAGATGGGAGTTGCCTGAGAGAATATTTAAAATGCAGAAAGGCAGTAGAATCCTGAAGCAGGCACTCGTTTGAAATTCTCTTTATCTACAAATGGAAAGTACTCTGGACACCAGTACACCAGCTGGACTGAGGACTTTTTTTGCTACTAAAAGCAATAATTTCTCGTGCCATTATTCCTCCTGTTTTACCAAGGAAAAACTGGGTTTAAACCAACAGTTTCTGCATTATACAGTCACTATTCTACTTAATTATCCAAGTTGACTAACTACTTGATAACCAGGAATTTTTTCTTTCAAGGTTTTTCTGTGCTGTCCACAAGGTTCTCGGTGTTAATTCCTTTGAAGTTTTTCCTTCTTCGTGATCTGTTTAGTCTGAAGCCGTTTTGAAAGCTGTCCTCCTCGGCTCACTGCTGGTATTGTGCAGTGCTAGTGACACAGCTTCCGTGTCACCACCGACCACGAACTTCCAGTTATGTTTCCAATGTATGCATCAGCCACTAAAACTAATAAAGAAATGGAAGAATTTTACCAACAACTTGATCAGGCATGCATTCAAGATGCATTGATAATTATTGGTCATTGGAATGCTAAAATTGGAAACAAGGTGGAATAGTAGTTGGACAATATGGCCTTGGTGACAAAAACAAAGCCAGAGATTGCATGATCGAATTTTCAAGACCTATCGCCTATAACTATTTTCAGCAATGCAAAAGGCGATACATGTGGAATTGTCCAGAGGAAATACACAGAGATCAAATGGACCACAGCTGTGGGAAGATACGACGGAGAAGCTCAATATCAGCACTAGAGCCAGGCCGCGGGCTGACTGGAGCAGACCATTAGTTGCTCAGATCTAAGTTACGGGTGAAGCTGAGGAAAATGGAAACAAGCCCACGAGAGCCAAAGTACAACCTTGAGTGTATCTGACCTGAAATTCAAGAACACCTCAGGAACAGATTGATGCTTTAATTAGCAGTTTTCAGCCTGTGGGTCACGACCCCTTTCACCGGGGTTGTTCGATTCATAACAGTAGCAAAATTACAGTTATGAAGTAACGAAAATAATTTTTAGTTGGGGGTCACCACAACATGAGGAACTGTATGAGAGGGTCACAGCATGAGGAAGGTTGAGAACCACTGCTCTAAACACTAATGACAGAAGACCTGATGAGCCGTGGGATGTCATATAGTAATTATACAAGAAGAAAGCAAAAAGTCATTGCAAAGGAAAGAAAGAAAAGATCAAAGATAACGGAAGCGACAGATGATGAAATTAAAGAGCTGAGTTCAAAAGGCAGCTCAAGAAGACAAAATATTATCATGAAAAGCACAATTTCCTAGAGTTAGAATGCCATGGACGAACACCTCAACATTTTTTAAATTGAACTCAAGAAAAATTCAAGCCTCGAGTTGTAATATTGAAACATTTTGTGGGCAAAATACTGGATGCTGCAGGAAGCATCAAAGGAAGGTGGAAAGAATACATAGAATCACTGTACCAAACAGCTAGTTGACATTTGACCATATCAAGAGGTAGCATGGTACTGAAGGAAGTCCCAAGTTGCACTGAAATTATTAGCAAAAACAAAGCTACAGGGAATGATAAAACACCAATTGAAATGTTCCAAGGTGAAGAAACACTGGAAGCACTCAATGGTTTATGACAAGAAATTTGGAAGACAGCTACTTAGCCAAAAGACGAGATGGGATCTGCACTGCTATCCATTCCAAAGAAAAGTGACACAACAGAATGTGTAAATTATAGACCAGTATTATTAATATCACATATACGTAAAATGTTGCTGAAGGTCATCTAACAATGGTTGCAGCAATACATTGACATCTGCCAGAAATTCAGCCTTGATTCAGGAGAGCACATATAGCAAGGACTATCCTGGTTGATCTCAGAACTCGGCTGAAAGCAGAAAATGCCAGAAATATGTGTACTTGTGTTTTGTTGGATATGAACAAAGTATTCAACGGTTTGGACTGTATCATCCTTGAGAAGAACAGGAATTCCAGAACCCTTAATTGTGCTCATGTGGAACCGCAGTTGTGGGAACAGAACAAGGGACTACTCCATGATTAGATTCAGGAGAGGTATGCATTAGGGTTGTCTCCTTTCATCATATTGATTCGATCTGTATGCTGAGCAAATAACAGAAACTGGATTATGTGAGGAAGAATGCAGTATGAGAATTGGAGGAAGGTTGATTGACAACCTGTAATAGGCCCATGACCCAACCTTGCTTGCTAAGAGAGGAGGATGACTTGAAATAATTGCCAATTAAGATCAAGTACTGTAGCGTTCAGTGTGGATTGCAACTCAGTGTACAGAAAAACACAGTCCTCACAACTTGACCAATAGATAACATCATGATAGAGAAAAGATTGTCAAAGGTTTCATCTTGCTTGGATCCACAATTAATCGTCATCGAAGCAGCAGTCAAGAGATTAAATGATGCATTGCACTGACAAATCTGCCCACAACCTCTCGTTGAAAAATAAGGGTGTTTCTTTGACAAAGTGCACCTGACCCAAGCCATGGTATTACCGCTTCATGCGCGTGTGATATTTGGACACTGACTCAGGAAGGCAAAAGAAGAATTGGTGCATTTGGATCACAGTGCTGGTGAACAGTATTGAAAGAACCACAGACTGCCACGAGAGCAAACAAACCTGTGTTGGAAAAAGTTCAGCCATGACGCTGATGAGAAGTGAGGATGGGAGGACTTCATCTCACGTTCTTTGGGCACGTGATCAGGAAAAAGTTCCCGGAGAAGGACCTCATACATAGTAAAATAACGGGGCAGCAAAAAAGAGGAAGACTCTAAAGGATTGAAGGTAAACAAGTGGCCATCTAGCTGAGAAGCAACAAAGCCCACAGGGAAGAAGCACACCAGCCTGTATGATCATGAGGTGTTGATGGGATCAGGTATCCAGGCATCATCAGAACAAAAAATCATATCATTGTGAATGAGGCGGGGAGTGCGAGTGGAGACCCAAAGCCCATTTGTAGGCCACTGGAGATCCCTTGCAGAGGGGTCTCGGGGAGGAGACTAGTCAGTCGGTGCAGTGTAGCAACGATGAAACATACAACTTTCCTCTAGTTTCTAAATGCTCCCCCCCGCCGACTATCACGATCCCAATTCTACCTTGCAAATCTGTCTAGACCAGAAGATGTACACTGGTACAGATAGGAACTGGAAACAGGGAATCCAGGGCGGATGATCCCTTCAGCACCAGTGGTGAGAGTGGCGATACCGGGAGGGTGGATGGAAAGGAGGAACTGATTACAAGGATCTACGTATAACTTCCTCCCTGGGGGACAGACAACAGAAAAGTGGGTGAAGGGAGATGTCGGACAGTGTAAGATATTACAAAATAATAATTTATAAATTATCAAGGGTTTATGAGGGAGGGGTAGCGGGGAGGGAGGGGGGGGGAATGAGCTGATGCCTGGGACTGAAGTGGAGAGCATATGTTTTGAAAATGATGAGGGCAATGAATGTACAAATGCGCTTTGCACAATGGATGTATGTGTGGATTGTGATAAGAGTTGTATGTGCCCCTAATAAAATGATTTTTTTTTAAAAAAGGAAGACTCGACAGCATAGATGGACACAGTGGCTGCGACAGTGGGCTCCAACCACGCTTGTGAGGATGGCGCAGGACCTGTTTCATTCTGTTCTGCAGAGTGCCTATGAATCAGAACCACCTTGATGGCACCTAACAAGCTTTTGTTTCGCTTTGTTTTCTTTCAAAGCGTACGTCCACAGAGACCTTATGTGATACCTAGCTTTGAAAGTAAAGTAGGAAACAATTATTTTAGAATTATGAAAAAAATACTACACCTACATCGCTTATCAGAACCATAAAATCAATCAAGGGAGCCTAATCAGAATCAGCCAACTTCTAGTTTTCTGTGATTAAAACATTTTTTCCCTCCATGAGTCCTTTGGGGAATTCGAGGTTAATTTGATCAGCCTGGTGTTATGTGTCAATGTGAGAATGGCAACTGACATGAAAACTGAAAAAAACCTAGAATGATTTAAGATGATAATTTGAAATAACAATGGAATTTATTGTATCCTTTCCCCCCCTCGCCTTTTAATTACAAGGTCATGGGATATGAGTAAGTTCCTGAACATTCAATGCCAACTCAGCAGCCTCAGATATCCTCCCTTTGCCAAAGAGTGGATCAATATTCGAAAGTCATACGGAAACTTTTACAAGGTAAAATGTGTAAAACTTAACTGATTTAACTCCTTTCTAACTGATAAATTTACTATGTTCTGCATGCAGATTAAGTTGTGATTTACCAAGTTCTTTTCATAGAAATCAAACAAAAAAACCCTCATTCACTGCCATCAAGTGGATACCAGACTCAGAGCAAACCTGTAGGACAGGGTAGAACTGTCCCTTTGAGTTTCAGAGACTGAGCTATTTATAGGAGCAGAAAGCCAGGTTTTTTCTCCTGACAAGCAACCCGTGGTTTCGATTGGCCAACCATGTGGACCACAGCTGTGCTAGTCTGGGTTGACTAGCGAAACAAATTCATAAACACGCATATGTATATAAGAGAGGTTTATATACAAGAGCAGTTGAACATTGAGAAAACTTCCCACCCCAGTCCAGATTAAGTCCATATGTCCATATTAACCCATATGTCCAATACCAATCTATTAAGTCCTCTTCAGACTCCTGAAACACATGCAGTGACACTGAGTGTAGAATGGTCACAGACCAGTGGGTAGAAAGTCTTTGAATCCAGTGGCATTGTAAGCATCTCAGTGCTGCCAGGGGTCTCTATGTGGCTTCTCCAGCTTCAGAGGTCTGGTTGCATCAGGGTAGGTCCATGTGACTTCTACAGTTCCGGGCACTAAGGTAGTTCCTTGTCTTGTCAGCTGCAACACCATCTCCCAGGGAGTGAGCAGAGAGGTATGTCCCGCCTCCAAGGAAGAAATACAGGATTCTCAGGAGAAGGCCATGCCCACACGGAGGCCTCATTGGCTATGATCTGATTGACAGACTAGACTCCACCCCTACACCCATGATCCTCAACACAAATGATTATATAACTACCACAACAGCCTACTCATAGGACATATAATCAGTAGTTACTTTTCAGATTCCTAATTTGTTGAGATTTGCTAAGAAAGGTAAATCATTTTTCCTAATGAAGTTATTTAGACAAATTAAATGAATATGACCTTCAGTGACAAACCTCTCAAATTGTAGTTATTTAATGTATGCTTGCTTCTGTAACAAGCAAATCATCTCCACTAACTGCCCTTTTTTTTTTTCTTAAAGTAAACCTTTAATTTTTTATTTGTCTACCTTTTAAAAATTCGTTTAAACATTTAATTTATACGATGCATATGAATTTTTCAAATAGTACAGCATCCCTTACCACAGTCCTTACTAGTGCTGGTTCCTAGTCTTCCGAGGAAGATATTGTGAAATTTTTGTTTTTGCCTGTTTAATATTTACCTTGTTGTGTGGTTCGACACAACATAAGTTGATTTCAAGGCGTGACACCATCTACAGGAGAACTGCCCTGACTTACCCTGGCTGTAATGTTGATGGAAGTAGACTTGAGTCTCTGTCCTTAGCACAGCTGGGTGGGTTTGAACTACCACTGACCCTCTGATCAGTAGCCAAGCACTTAACCATTTATGCCACCAAGGCTTAATGTTTATTTGCTATTGTTTGTTGCATGTTTATAGTAGTTCTGGGATTTTAGACACTTACTCCTCTGCTGTGGACGGGAAAGGTTTAGCTGTGAAACCACCGCTCCTGCCTGCCCTGCCCCTCCCTGCGTCTTTCTCACATAGTCCACTTCCTGTCTAGTCACCCCAGTATTCAGTGCCTGTGTTCTTAGGACTGTGCAGAATGCTCTCCAGCTTTCTTCAGATTGAATAATTGGCTCCTTTGTTGCCCATTGATCTGCAGTCAGACTCTTAAAGTCTCTTCTCAAGGGCTTTCCTTCACTGGACTGTCATGCATTGTCGTCATTTCCCCTTTACTGCTGCTTTGTGGTGAAGTGAATCTATGGTAGTTTTATGAGAAAAGGTGCTTTTCCTGAAAAACATGGTTGTGTGGGGGAGGGTGGGGTGGAGTGCATTTTGTTTTGTTTTTAATAACATTTTCATAAACTGAGAAATATCCATGAGTGGTGGACTTGAACAAATGGCTCACACGTGATAGCTTTGTATCACCGTCGTCAGGCCCTGTGGCGTACAGGAGAACAGAGCACCACGTGGTGGTCTTGTGTCATCAGCACACTTACTCCTACGGTTGAGCCTGTTGTTGCAGCCACTGTCAGTCCATCTCATTGAGGGCCTTCCTCTTTTGCGCTGCCCTGTACTGTACCCAGCATGCTGTCCTTTTCCAGGGACTGGTCTCCTGATAACGTCCCAAGTCCACGAGACAGAGTCTTGTTATCCTGGCCTCTAAGAAGCATCCTACTGTACTTCTTCCAAGCTGGATCTGTTTGTTTTGGCAGTCCATGGTACTTTGAATGTTCTTCCCCAGGACTGTCATTGAAATGCATCGCTTCTTCCTTCCGTAGTCACTGTCCACCTTTCACATGCGTATGAGGCTATTAAAAGTACCCTGGCTTGGGTCAGGCACACTTCACTGCTACACACCCGAAGCACCCTCCTCTTTTCCTAGAGCTAGCCAGAATTTGTACTGTCATGACCATGCCTTTGTTTTCTTTTATGGCTTTACTATGTGTATGTACATCCCAGGACCTTAGCACACTGCTGTATGGCGACAACAGAGGGTCTTCTCCCTCCCCCTCGCTTGAGAATCTGACCGCAGCTGAGGTGGGGTCCCCAGCTCCTCTGTTGAAGTGGTTTCTAAGATGTGCACAGAGAGGGTGATGGGTGGTTCATGCCAGTAAGCAGGCTAATACTACTGTCTTGAGTTTTTATTAACAACATTCTGAGGTAAGTTACTACCAACTTCAGTAACAGAAGACCTCCTACCATTTTCTCTCCAACCAGTTTTGTTATCACTAACTCCATGTTTATATTTTATGTGCCTTGTAGCATAATTGAAATTTTAATATATATTTGCCTGCTAATCCATGAGTTGACTGCATTTTGCATGCATTATTGATTTGAAGATCTTCATTTTGAATATTAGTCATTGGTTATATTTATAAGTATTTTCCTGTGTTATATGGATTTAGGTTTTCACTTATTTTGTGATTTTCTTTTTTCAATACTTTATGTTTTGAAAAATCACCACCATATACAAAGGTAAGCAGTGGTGCAGCGAACCATCCTAGCCAGTTTCAGCCGTTCCAAACTCAGTCAGCTTTGCTTTGTTCTACACTTGTGCACCTTTTGGTTTCCTGATGATTCTGATGCAGATCGCTGAGTTTACCTCATCAATAAACACTTCATTATATGTCTTCAAAAGATAGGATTCTTTACAAATATGTCTCCATGCCTAGAAAAACTGACAGTAGCTTTATAATATTACCAATTATTATGAGGATACATATTACTGTACGTTTGGAGCAGAATAATATCTATATATTGGTCATTGGTTGAATTGCCTCTTGAACTTCTCAGACATAGACTTCCTTGCCATCTCTTTTGTTCCGTTCCCTGCCATCCTAGAGCTCTTTAGGGTTCCTGACACTAAATCCTTATGGGAACGGACAGCTTCATCTTTCTCCCAGAAGTGACGAGTGGGTTTGAACTTACAGTTAGTAATTAAGTAGCCTGTGCCGAATCCATGGTGACCAGTGCTCCTTTTTGTGTGCTTCCTATGTGATTTTATTTTTTAAAGAAATTGACTAGTTTTTCTATACATTTTCTGTAGTCTTTTTTGCTAGATGTACATATATTGTTACCACCATGTTGATACAGTGGCTACAACAACGGGCTCAAACATGGGAATTGTAAGAATGGTGCGGGACCCGGCGGTGTTTCATTCTATTGTACAAAGGGGTGCTATGAGTCAGAATGGACCTGATGACCCCTAACAGCTAGAGTTGGTGATTTACTCTGATGTGTGCGCCCCTCTTCTGTATTTATGTCATGTAACGCATAAAAGTGAACTGTCGCTTACATCAGTGTGATCAGAAAGTTGTAGGTATAATAGTATAAAGACACTGCCAGTGCTCTTCTGAGTAGATGTTTTTGTAGTTTATTAGCCTATCCTTTCATGCTTCCCCCGCCGTGTGTGTGTGGGGGGCACTTCTCTTCATAATAGATATCAACTCGAATGCAATCAGTAATGTGAAGATCGGGCAAAAAGCATTGCAACTTGGATTCCAGAAACAGGTTTAAACCTGTCTCTGATCAGTGGATGGCTGGAAACACGTTCTCAGTAATACACGTGGCTTAGTCTTGTTAGGGTTCCTTTATAACAGATATCTTCGTGCCATGGAGAAAGTGATTTTGAAATCAGGGATAATGTAAAAATTTTAACAAAATTCAAGTGAACGTCTTCCCCAATCATTGAAGCGTTATAACACGTTTATGGGACTGCTGCCTCACGTAAGATAACAGTGTTTAGATAGAGTGAGTATTTTAAGGGTGGTTGAGAGCCCAGAGAGTGAAGCCCACTAGTCTTGTTGAATGAAGAAAATGAGGCCGAGGTTCAGAAACTGATGGCAGAAGATCATAAGATGACCATTGACGTGATGGCTACTGAAATGTACAGGTTCCTTACAAGCACCGTGAAGGATTCTAGGCTTCCCAGATTCGCCGTGCTACCACAAGTTTGTTATGATGCACACAGTCAAATGCCTTGCGTTGTAAAGAAAACCCAAGTAAACAGTTTTCTTGTGTCCCGTTTTCAGCCAACACCCATCTGACATCAGCAGTGAGATCCCTCATTCCATCTTCTCTTCTGAATCTTCCTCGAATCTCAGATAGTTCCTTGACACACTGCTGCAACCATTGTTGAGTTCAGCAGAATCTTACTTGCATGTGATGTTGGTGAGATTTGGTATTTCCTTGCTTTCTTTGGGAGGCGCCCAAATAGGGATCTCTTCCAGTTGGTCAGCTAAGTAGCTGTCTTCCAAATTTCTGACATAATGAGTGAGTGCTTCCAGTACTTTATTAATTTGTTGAAGTATATCAATTGTTATTTCATCAGTTCCTGGAGCTTTGTTTTCTTTCAGGGCAATTTGGACTTCTTCCATCAGTACCATCAGTTCTTGGTGATAATGCCAGCTCTTGAGTGATTGAATGCCAACTAATTATTTTGGGTACAATGACTGTGTTTCCTTTCATCTTGCTTTGATGCTTCCTGCACCATTCAGTGGCTTGCCTATAGAATCTGACCATATTACCACTCGAGGCTTGAATTTTTTCTTCAGTTCTTTCAGCTTGAGATATGCTGATCTTGTGTTTTCTATCAGCGTTCTAATGGCAGATCTTTGCACATTTGATTATAATACTTTTTCTTCGTGAAAGCTGCCCTTTGAAAATATCTGTTCAGCTCTTTTACTTCTTTGCTTCCTTTGGCTTTGGCTATTCATGTTCAAGAACAAGTTTCAGAGACTCTTCTGACATCCACTTTGGCCTTTTTTTCTTTTTTCTTGACATTTTAATGACCCTTTACTTCATGTCTGATGCTCCTGATGTCATACTTGACATACGAGAGGTACCCCCCAAAACTGGAAATTTTTCAAAATTATGTATTGAAATATCTTTTTACAAAACAACCTTATCACCTTCAAAGTACTCTCCATTACACCTTATACATTTGTCAAATCTGAAATTCCATTCTTAGACATTTTTCAAACATATGCTTGAATGGCCGATAGCACCTCTCTCGTTTTTCCTTTACCTCTTTGATGTCATCAAAGCACTGTCCTTTCATGTCCCTCTTCCTTTGCTGAAACAAAAAGAAGTGGCATAGAGCAAAGTCAGGTGAGTCAGGTATGTGGAGCAAGAGAGGCCTGTTGTTTTTTGCCAGAAACTGCCACACTGAGATGGCTGTGTGAGCAGGTGCATTGTCTTGGCAAATCCAGCCCCCCTTCTGCCACAAATTACCTCCTTTTTGCCACACACTGTTATGCAGTCTTTCCTGAACCTCTAAGTAGAAAGCTTGATTAACAGTCTGACCTGGTGGAACAAACTCCAAATGCACTATTCCCCCACACATCAGGAAAAGCAGATGAGCATCATTTTGTTTGGGTGCCCCCTTGTCAGGTCTTCTGCCATCAGTGCTCGGCGTGTCAAATCTGCCTTTAATTCTGAATTCTCAGAATTCAGACGAGATAGACTCAAGATTGGATTTTGACTCTTGTCACTTAAAATGTTCTTCAGCTTCAGCCTGACCTTACATATGAGCAGTTGCCGGTCTCTTCCTGTTTTGTATACCGATATTGAGCTGCTCCATTGTCTTGTGTCACAGATGTGGTCAGTGTGATTCCGGTGTATTCTATTTGGTGAGGTTCACATGTACATCAGTAGATGCTAAAGAATGCTTTTAACAAACTCAAACAGCCATTCATATTAAGGATTATCAGCAAATTAGGAATAGAAGGGAGAGGAACCTGGTAGCATAGCGGGTTACATGTTGGGCTGCTAATTGACAGGTCAGCGGTTTGAAACCATCAGCTTCTCCGAGGGAGAAAGAGGAGGCTCTCAACGTCCTTAAAGAGTTGCAGTCTTGGAAACGCACAGAGGCAGTTCTGCCCTGTCCTGTAGGTCACTATGAGTCACAATGGACTCACTGGCAGTTTGGTTTAATGTCTTCGAAAAATATGTTCAAGATACAAGAAGGGAAATCACCACACTTCTTTTCCAGCTTGAGCCATATGTTCAAAACAATCTTAATGAAAATCTTGCAAATTATTTAATGGCTATTGACAAATTGATTATATGGCTTGTATGAAAAGACCAGAATTGCCAACACAATACTGGAAGAAGAACAAAATAGGAGGACTTGCACTGGCTGACTTCATGCCTTAACTGGAAAGCTCTAGTGATCGTGCCCGTGTGCTGGAAGGTTTAACAAACGGACGTGTGGAACAGAATGGAAACATAGTCAGCTCACCTTGGACAGAGGAACAGAAGCAGTCCAGTGGAGGCCATAGAATCTTTTTATTACACGATGTTAGAACACGGAACACATGCAAAGATCTAAACAGAACAACCCCATATCTCAACACTAACCCTACATCTCTCACCTAAACTCACTCAAATTGCATCACTTGCCTAAATATTGTGAAACTGCAGAAGGGAACGGGGAAGGAAGTGCAGATGGCCTTGGACTTGGTGATGAGTGTTTAGATTAAGTACAGAAAGCAAAGTTCACCTGGAGGGGACGTCGGGTGTTCTTTTCCTTTAAAATTTAAAGTAAACTTTAAAATTCAAAGCTTACCCTCTGTGAAATACATATATATATATATATATATATATATTTTAATGAAAAAACAAAATGAAGCCATGCTGCAGTTACTGGGAAAATATTTGCAATGGGTAAGTGATCTGACCAGAACCTCACCAAAGTGCTACATACATATAGCTGGTTAAGCACGTAAAAAATCCTTTCCATCATATGTGTATTAGCTGGGTTTGTAAGTGAAATCAGTGAGGTGCCTGTCATTGTTAAGTGCCATTGTGTTGTCTCCAACTCGTGGTGGCCTCCCATACTGGAAGGAAACTGCTCAGACTGCACCGTCCTCAGAATTGTATTTGAGTTCATTGTCGCAGTCACTGTGCCGGTCCATCTCTTTGGACGTCTTCCTGGTTTGCTGACCCTCGACGAAGCAGGATTGCTTTTTGAGGGATAGGATGTCCAAAGTATGTGAAATGACCTCAGAACGGTTGCATTCTCGTTGGCAATGCACAATGACAGAGCACTTTGGAAGATGGGCTGGTAGTTCTTACAGAACTGCATAGGGGCTTCCCAGTCACTCCCTCATTGCTCCGCAAGTCCCCGAGGGCCCTAGAACTTGAAAACGCATGTCCACACCAGCCCCCTGCACACGATGCCAGCAGGGAAAGCGGGGTTTTTAGCTCTTGGTCTCGGAATTCACATGGTTTGAAAGCATGAATCTCATTTTACCCTCATGATTGACACTGCCTCTCTGAAGAAAGCTGTGCGTTGTGGCACTGTCAGGGTTTCTCTCTTTCATTAAAATTATAGTGCCTACCTTTGATAGGGCATAAATATATCTTGTCCTCTTTGCAGCAGAAAATGCTTTTTAAATTTCATCCTTATTTTATAATTCTTTCAAATGCGACAACATGCCATAGTAATGATCTGTTAACAGAATAGATTGGATAGAAAAGCGGTTATTTTCAGATTATCTTCAAAACCTCCTTGGCATCATGTGACATGTCACCAATATGTTGGCCTATCTTAATGTTCCAGAATGAGAGCCTTTGACTTTTTCCTTCTGCATTTTGTCTTAGCATTTGACTCATATTGTACTTGCTGGCATTATTAAATTCTTCTCAGCTTAAGACTTTTGGGGGCAATAAGTTTTACTCTTAAATAATTTGCTTCCTGAACACTTTTGTTAGTTGTGAATTTTTAAGCATAAACTTTATTTTGCTTGCTTTGAAATTCCAGTAGCCTTTAAGATAATCAACATGGCTTCCTCGTCACTTAGCTACAATTTGTACGTAAGTACCTTTTACATTCTCTGGGGCTCTCTGTATAAGGATCCGTAGTGGAACAGTGGTTAAAGGGCTTTGCTTCTGACCAAAAGATAGCTATTCAGACCCACCTGCCACTCCATAGGCAGAGCTGTGACAGCCTGGGTCTTTATAGATTTGCAACCTTGGGAACCCTATGGACTAGCTCCACCCTGTCCTGTAGGGTCATTGTCAAATCCTTTCTCTTAGACTACCACATCTTTCTCCCCCAGAGCTAGTGAGTACTGGGGTGTTCAAACCGCCAGTCGTTCAGCTAGCAGCTGAATACTTAACTACTGGGGCGCCCTCTTCATAATACACTTCATTTCCAGTTTACCAATGTTTAGATTTACCAGCTGCATAGATTAGAACAACTGCAAAAGTAGCGGGAAGACAGCGCTATAACTGACTACAAATCCCATCTTTAGAAAGAAGATTGCTTTCTGATTGTCTATGGCTCTGTTAAATCCTGTCCACTCCTGCATTCTGGTCAGCCAGGAGCAAGAAAAGGTGAACCCAGATCACACCATTGCCATGAAGCTGATTCAGACTCACTGACCCTGTGGTGGGGAGTAGAGCTGCTCCTCAGTGTTTGTCTCCAAGACTGTCAACGGTTACAGAGCAGGCAGCCTCATCTTCCGCTAGAGAAGAAGGGATTGGGTTTGAACTGAGGCTGTGACTCTTTACTGGAGCAGATAGCCTCATTTTTTCTTCCAGGGAATGGCTGCCGGATTTGAACTGCTGAACTTGCAGTTAGAAGCCTAGTACCTACTCAACAGGGCTAGCAGTGTTCCTTAAGAAATAGGGTATGGGGAGCATCATTTGGGAGAGAGATTCCCTTTGTGTCATATTGTTGTTGGTATCATTTATTCACTTATAACACGTGCAACAGAATACAGCACTGCCAGGCCTTGTGCCACCTTCATCATCGTTTCTGGCTTCGAGCCCGTTGTTATAACCACTCTGTCAGTCCATCATTGGAGGGCTCCATCTTTTCTGACAACCCTCTACAAAACGCCATGTCCTTCTCCAGGCACGGGTTCCTGCAAAGTGCATGGGGCAAAGTCTCGCCATCCTCACTTCTAAGAAGCAATCTGGTCATACTTCTTCTCCCAGGACAGATTTGTTAGTTCTTCTGGGGTTGTGTGGTCCATTCAGTATTATTCAGCACCATAACTGGAAAATACCAGTGCTTGTTTTTATTATTGGCTGTCTGACTTTTGCGTGCACGAGGTGACAGATAATAGCGTGGTTTGGATTGTGTGCACCCTAGTCCTCAAAGTGCCGTCATTTCTTTGAAATACGTGTGCAGCAGATTTGCTCGATGCAGTGTGTTGTGTAACTTTGTGACTGCTGCCTCCATTGGCATGCATTGTGGTTCCGAGTGAAAAGAGAATTCTGAGAGCTTCGTTGTTCTCTCTCTATTACTGTGCTGCTTACATGTCTAATCGAGGGGACTTGGGTTTCTTTCTGCTGAGCTGTGATCCATACCGAAGGCCACAGCTCTTTGCTTTCACCACTGCTTGACCTGCTCTTGACTTTCAGTAAGCGAGGTGTGCCATCTGCTTATGGAAGGTTGTTAGGGAACCTACTGTCACATTCTTCTTCATATTATACATATGATTTTCTAATCAGGGTCTCGGATTAATGTCTCCTCATACAGCTGAAGTAAGTATGGTGACAGAATACAACCATGACACAAACCTTTCTGCATCTTAAACCATGCAGTCGTACTCCATTGTTTGGTTTGAATGACTTCCTCTTGGTCTTTGTACAGGTTGTGCATGAGCATAACTTAGTATTCTGAGTTTCCGTTCTTGACAATGTTAATCCATAACTTGTTGTGGTCCACACAGTTGAATGTCTTCGCATAATCAAATAAAGCACAAGTAAACATCTTCCTCGTAGTCTCTGCTTTCAGTCAGTGTCCATCTGCTGTCGGCAGTAAGATCTTTTCAGAATCTGGCTTGACTTTCTGGCAGCTTCCTGTCAATGTTCTCCTGTATCCATTGTGTAATAGCAGGACTTGCTTGCCATGTCGTACTCTTACTTATCATGTACATTACACATGTGTGTATATAGAAAAGAGCGTTGGTGGTACAATGGATAAGTGCTGGGTTGCTAACTGAAAGGCCGGTTCTTTGAACCAGAGAGACTCATTGGGAGAAAGGACCTGACAGTATGCTCCCATAGAGATTTCAGCCTAGGAAACTTGAGGGCAGTTACACTTACCGTATAGGGTCACTGTGAGTCAGAATGGACTGCAGTGTGTGTATTGTTTTTTCACTTGTCTGAACAGTTTCAGTGAAGCCAGTGTAACCAGTACTGCCTGGATCCAAGAGAATAATGATAGAGAAAGGATTGTGCATTGCTTTCCATGTTTCCTTTTCTTTGGACTACGACATTTCTCTTTTGGGTGGTAGTATCCACTTTTCTTCCCCGTTTAAACAAACAAACAAACAAACAAACAAAAAGGGAATGCTAGTGCCTACCAGTTAAAGCTGGAGCCCTGGTGATACAGGGGTTATAAGCACTCAGCTGCTCATTGAAGGCCAGCGGTTCAGACCCACCAGGTGCTCCTAAGAGAAAGACCCCAGTCTCGGCAACCTGCTGGGGCAGATCTCCTCTTGTAGTCACTGTGAGTCAGAGTGAGTTGACAGCAACGGGCTTGATGGGGGTTGTTGGGGTTTTTTTGTTTTATTTTATGGTTAATCCAAGTTTTGCTGTGTATGTTTGGAGCTTTATAAAAATGACAGGTAAAGAGTGATATAAAAATAAAGTTTTGAGAGTAAAAAGAGATGGAAACGATTGTTTAAAGTACATTTTTTGGTGCTGTTTTGTGGAAAGCCAAAAATAAGCTCATTTTGGTATCACAGCTTAGACAATTATTAATGTTCATTGTGGGGGACCAACCTCCACAACCGAATGGATTCTAAGGGACGGTTGTGTAATTGAAGGGTAAATGAAAGAAACATCAGACAAAAGGAGTGCAGAGTGGGGACCCAAAGTCCATATGTAGCAACTGTACATCCCCTTACAGAAGGGTCACAGGGAGGAGACGAGCCAGTCAGGGTGCAGTGTAGCAATGATGAAACATACAACTTTCCTCTAGTTCTTTGATGCCTTTGATGCTTCCTCCCCTCAACTATCATGATCCCAATTCTACCTTACAAATCCGGCTAGACCAGAGGATGTACACTGATAAAGATAAGAGCTGGAAACACAGGGAACCCAGGACAGATGAGCCCTTCAGGACCATTGGTGAGAGTGGCGATTCTGGGAGGGTGGAGGGAAGGTGGGTTAGACGGGGAACCTATTACAAGGAACCGATTATAGCCCCCTCCCTGGGGGACAGACAACAGAAAAGTGGGGGATGTTGGACAGTGTAAGATAAGACAAAATAATAATTTATAAATTATCCAGGGTTCGTGAGGGGAGGGAGGGGGAAAATGAGCTGATACCGAGGATTCAGGTAGAAAACAAATGTTTTCAGAATGAGGAACAAATGTGCTTGATACAGTGAATGGATGTATGGATTGTGACAAGGTTTGTATGAGACCCCAATAAAATGATTTAATAAAAAAGATGGCAGCTTAATCTTGGTAGTCGCTGAGCTGGCTTAAACTTTCGTGTCCCTGAGCTTTTCTCCAGGGGAGCAATCTCTGATCCTTATCAGAGGGGAGTGGGCCGCACTTAGGGTGGAGTGGCCTGATCGCTCTTGATGGCAGACAGCCTTCACGCAGTGAACCTTAAAGGGTATAGTAGCAACCATGTGCTTACAGGCAGCATCTTAACATTGACAGTATTACGGGGGGACATTGTGGGGAATAATTTAGTTAGGGAAGTGTTACTGGGATTCATCTCCAATTCACAAATGTGAAGGCCTTCCTCCACCAGAGTCAAGGCTTCCCTGAATCCTTACATATGACCATAGAGAATTTGTCTACATATGCTCTTCCTTGTCCTCAGTTTCCCACATTTCATCGGGGCTCTTGTACATTATGTGCTTTGTAATTCTTCCAGTGACCCTGTGAGTTAACAGTGAAGTTGTTGCTATTTTATAAACTTAGAAGCTGAGTCTTAAAAATATCTAAGTAGTATAGACACAAATGCCAAGCTTAACCAAGTTAAGCTTCTTTCTGGTAGCAGTGTGAATGCAGGACAGTGGTGAGAGGTGCACTCGTATTAGAATTCGATGAGAGTGGAATTTCGCCCCAACTCTTCTGGGTTTGATATGCAGACCAGCACATCCCCATTCCCCAGTAATCTTCGCCACAGGCCAAACACATTCCCTGTAATTAATGGTTCGCTAGATTTCAAATGCCATAAAATGCTTAAATGCGTAAGGATCCCATCTGCTAGTATTTTCACCTAAAATTCCAAGATAATTTCTTAACTCTGAAAGCTTCAATTATCTAGTTGGCCAAGAGAGTACTGTCCTTTGCGTTACTGGATTTGTCTGTCACTGTTGCTCTTGCTGGGCCCTTTACCCGTGGCTGCGTAAGAACCGGGAACTCCCTGCTGTCTAGTTGGTGGACAGGGTAGGACGGCCCCTGTGAGTTTCTGAGACTAACTCTTTACAAGAGTAGAAAGCCCGGTCTTTTTTCCACACAACGGTGGGTGATTTCGAACTGCTCGCCTTGCAGATTGCAGCCCAATTCATAACCACTATGCCACCAGGCTCCTTTAATAGTGCAGTTTAAATTATTTATTACGTTATCTGTCTGCTTCAGGTTCCTAGAAGCCAAACCAAACTGACAATCATGCTGGAAAAACTGGGAATGAGTTATGACGGGCGGCCTCACAGTGGACTCGATGACTCCAGGAACATTGCTCGGATCGCCGTGCGAATGCTTCAGGATGGCTGTGAACTCCGCGTCAACGAGAAAATGCACGCCGGACAGCTAATGAGTGTATCCTCTTCCCAACCACTAGAGGGCACGCCGGCTCCACAAATGCCACACTTTAGAAAACAATAGGAAGTTTTTTCAGTGAATCTTCCCTCCTAACTGGAGTTGCTGCAAAGAGGTGGCAGATGAATACTCAGTGAATTGGTCCTTTGCAATTCCGAGCACCTTGAACATTTAAAATGCTATTTCAGTTATACTTGTAGCTAGTTATATCTATGTACATGAACAGATTTTGTGGGAAGGGTGTACTGAATTCTTTGTCACCAGCACTTTTGAGATGAGCAGTATTTGTTACCCAGTAATAGTTCCTGCTTAGAACTGAATTTTACAATTTAAGACATCAAGATGTTTTCCTTTTGGTTTTAAAATGCAAAGTTTAATTGGCTCTCCCCTTGAATGTTACCTTTTTGGTGTTAAAAATAGGATACATTTCTACATTGACATAATTTAGATCAAATCATTTCATAAAGTTCAGACAGGACTGGAAGGCAGGCCTTATCTAGTGTATTGTTTTTAGGAAATATCATCGTTCTTGTATGAATTTCATAAAGTATGTGGTACACATACATATATGCCTGTGTTTCTTTTCAACTCATAATTTGGAGACTGGTGCTATATGTTAAGGAGTGTCCAGTCAATCATTTAATTACAGATTAAATCAATGAAGTCTGGAGAAAATTTAAAGGGACACTAGAGAGACAGTGGCTGAGTGATCAGCTGCCCCGCTGGTGGTAGATGTGGCGATCTGCTTCCGTAGTAAAGGTCTTGGAGACCGTGAGCCAGTTCTACTCTGTTCTAGGGTTACAATGAATTAGGAACGACTCGGCACTATGCTCTTTGTTTTGTTTTATAGTTTGAGCTTTATATTACGTAGATAAATCAGTGGGATTTTAAAAAATTGGGGTGCTATTGTTCATCTTCCTCTTGTTATATATATATCTGCTCTTAGTTTCTTAAATCTAGGAGACCATGCTTTCAAATAGACTTAAAATTAAGGGTTGCCACTTAATTTTGCATTTGAATTCAATGTTGTGAGTCATATTAATAGGTCAAGTAATGCTTTCTACCATGTCTTATGTTTTGATTATTGAGAATAAAAGTAACCTTGGCCTTCACTAGAGTTAAGCCAGGAGCGTGCTTGCTTGATCTGATCGGACACCGGTAGGGACTGCTGGGATGCCCACGTGCCACTGAGTTGGTTCTGACCACCGGTGGACAGTAGAGCGACACCCAGCCCGGGCTCTGCCATCCTCACAGTCTTCCCCATGCGGAGCTGGTTGTTGCCACCACCGTCTACATCCCTCTGAAGACTCTTCTTCCTTCCCTCGCCTTCTGTTTTGCCGAGCATGGTGTTCTTCTCCAGGAGTGGTCTCCTGATAACATGTCCAAGCACACGAGATGAAGTCTCACATCCTTGCTTGTAAGGAGCGTTCTGACTGAACTTCCTCTAAAACGGGTTTGCTTGTTCTCCTGGCAGCCCATGGTGCCCTAAGTACCCTTCACCAGCACCACAATCCAAATGTCTCGATTCCCTGCCGGTCTTCTTCATGTATTGGCCACCTTTCACAGGCGTGCAGGCAACAAGTAGCATGGCGTGGGTCAGGCACACATTAGCCACGGGCTTGCCTTCTGACGCCTTAGGTTGTTTGTCCCCATTTGCCCAGGACAACACACCCTCCAAGTTCCCAACTGCCCCTTCCATGGACATTGACTGGCTCCAAATCAAATGAAGTCGTTGCCGATTTTAATCACTTCTGACTGATTTTCGGCTGCTTTGTGAGGCTCTGACCTTGCCCCTAATTTCATTTGGGATTTTGCTGAGACCAATGAGACTTACTCTGATTAAGTTGATGATCTTGCACATTAGGAGTTCATCTTTCTATTCTGATTTAAATTTTTCTTTTTTTTTTGTAGGTCACTGCTTTTAAGATATTTCACTGCTAGTGATTTAATTCTGACTCCGAGTAACACTATTGGACAGGGTAGAACTGCCCCGTGAGTTTCCAGAGCTGTATATGTTTATAGAAGCCTCATCTTTTTCCTTCAGAAAGGCCAGTGGCTTGGAACTGCTGACTTTTCGGTTCAGTGGGACTCTGGGAGATAGCTGATGCTGGCAGCTCCCATAAAGATACACAACCTCAGAAACCCACAGGGGCAATTGCACCTCGTCCTGTAGGGCTGCCATGAGTCCGAATTGACTTCAGGGTTGAATTTCTAACAAGCCTCCTGCTGTCCAGTCAATTCAGGCTTAGAGCGATGTCTGAGAGCAGACTAGCTCTGCTCCCAGGGTTTCCCAAGGTGTCAATCTTTCCGCTGGTGGGTTCAAACCAGAGACCCTTCTTTCAGTAAGCAGCCTGATGTTGAACTCACTGCACCACCAGGGCCCATCTAAAGAAAAAAAATACTATTTAGTCTTCAGTGATATCTGGAATCTCAGGTGGCAAACCCAGCAACCCGGTTACTTTGTGGAAGATGAGGCAGGCAGTCTGCTTCTGTAGATTGACAGCCTTGGAAATCTGAGGAGCAGCTGGACTGTGCCCTACAGGGTCACTCTAAGGAGCTCCAGGCCTGCTAAATGCAGGGCCTGGGTTCTAAACCACCCGCCTCTCCCTCCACAGGAGAAAGATGGGGTGGCTCCTGTCAGGGTCTAGTCTCAGGAACTCTACGGTCACTGATGAACAATCAATTTGGTAACGGGGTATAAGATCATAAGTTGGGGTCAACTCCAGGGCAGTGGGGTGGGTTTGGTTTAGATATCAACTTAACAATCGGCAACATTAGTTAGGCCTGTGGTTTTTCATACCTGCACCAGCCTACTGTTGTTCCCAGCTAGTTTTTCCATTAATCATGTTCTCTTGTCTGGTTTTAAAGACCTGCTGTGATTCCAGCCTTCTCATTCCAACTTGGCCTTTGGCACTAACTTCCTCTGTGCGTTGCACATTCAGTGAACCCTTAATTTGTGCTACACACATTCAAGTTTATTTCATTCAGTGCTGGCTGCTTTTTTTGTTGTTTATAGTGTTTTTGGCAAAGAACATAATGTCCAGAATAGTGTAAGTATTGACATTTTCAAACAAAATTTTCATCACTCAAGTATATCCAGTGACCGAGTGGGCATCGACTCAATGGGAGTGAGTGTGACTCATAAAAATGTATGAAAGTTTGTGTGCTCACCTCCCTGATACGATCGCTGAAGACAATGGGTGCATAAGCAAATGTGGCAAAGAAAGCTGATGGTGCCCAGCTATCAAAAGATAGAACATCTGGGGTCTTAAAGGCTTGAAGGTAAACAAGCGGCCATCTAGCTCAGAAGCAACAAAGCCCACATGGAAGAAGCACACCAGGCTGTGCAATCA
>NW_022103906.1:45828489-45836300 GCF_000313985.2 Echinops telfairi | reverse complement strand
ATAGGAACTGGAAACGGAATCCAGGGCAGATGATCCCTTCAGGACCAGTGGTGTGAGTGGCGATACTGGGAGGGTAGAGGGAGAGTGGGTTGGAAAGGGGGAACTGATTACAAGGATCTACATGTGACTTTCTCCCTGAAGGACGGACAACAGAAAAGCGGATGAAGGGAGACGTTGGACAGGGCAAGAAATAATGAAATAATAATTTATAAATTATCAAGAGTTCACGAGGGAGGGGGGGCGGGGAGGTAGTGGGGTGTGGGAATTAGCTGATCCCAGGGGCTTAGGTAGAGAGCAAATGTTTTGAGAATGATGAGGGCAATGAATATACAAATGTGCTTTACACAATTGATGTATGTATGGATTGTGATAAGAGCTGCATGAGCCCCTAATAAAATTATTTTTAAAAATCAAAGGATGTATTGCATGGGGCAAATACGCTGCAAAAGACCTCTTTAAAGTGTTAAAAATAAAAAAAAATTTTTAAAGGGGTCCAGAAGAGTTAACTGTACAATGAATACGAATCAAAATGGACTCAGTGGCAGTGGTTTGAGGTTTGTTTTGAATAATTAATAAGGGTCCCTGCTGGTGTAGTGGGTTGCGTTTGCTGACCACAAGGTCGGTGACAGTCAAGCCCACCAACTGTTCTGCAAGAGAAAGGTGAGACTGCTCCCATGAAGATTCACAGCCCTCCGAAACCCACTGGAGAAGCTCCATCCTGCCCTATGGGGTCGCTCGGAGTTGTAATCGGCTGATTGGTAGTGAATTTGTTACAGTAAATGGAGATTCAAATGCTCTGAAACCACGAATGAGTCTGTCAGAGTTCACACTCATTTAAATGTTCCAGTTATGTAAAAAGATACCCCAACTTCACCTGTACACAGAAACTTTTAAAAGTCAGTCTTTTTCTTAACAAGAAGCTTAGAATCAACCTCACCTCTGAAACATTTAACTTGAATTATTGTTGGCTTGTATATATTCTAAAGTGTTCTGAAATGTTGCCTGCCTAATTTGAAGAATTCGATCTTTAAATTAGGATAAATTAGGTATAAAAGAATTAGATCTTCAAATTAGGTATAAAAATTACAATGAAGTCTTATACTTTGACACTAACTACTCCTCATACCTTCTGTAGATGTGTCCTTTCAATTTTCTTATTTTCTACTCTTCTCAATCTGTGTTTCTGCGTTCCAGTTTCCAACTTGTACCCTCTGTGTACACTGTACAGACCCCATACTAGAAAGAAAAACCAGCTGCCATCTAATTGATTCTCACTCATAGTGACTCTTTAGGACAGAGAAGAACTGCCCCTTTGGGTTTTCAAACCTTTCAATCTTTTAAAGGTTTCAGAGTGGCTCATGGGTTCGAACCACTGACCTTATGATTAGAAGCTAAATACATAACCAACTAGCCATAATGGGTCCATATATACAACTTCTTTTGGAAGTCCCTTAATACCTAATTCTTTTTCAAATATTTCTTATCTCACCCTATAATTTGAGGGCTGAATTCTCATTCAAACTAGCATGGTATAACTTAATAGCTATATAGTGGAATACCTTATCTAAGAGACTAAAGCTGGTGTGGTCTAACCATGCAATTTTTTGAATCGGTGCCCCAAATAACCCCAGGGGCAGGTCTAAAACCCAAGACACCAAGAGCAAACCTTTTTTGGTTGGGCTGGGTCATGCTCACATGCTCAGCTCACGTTAGTCTTCAGAGTGACAGCCTTGCTCTTCAGGACTTGACAGATCTTATGCAGATTTGCCCACGGGAGGACAGGTTTGATTTCCTGACTGGCTTCCATGGATGTTGTGGATCTAAGCAAAACTTAAACCTTAACAACTTCTATCTTTTCTCTATTTACATGATGTCTGCTGGTCCAATTGCGTAGATTTGGGTTTTCTTTACATTGATTTGCAATCCATATTGAAAGCTACAGTCTTTGATTTCAATGGCACTGTAAGTAAAGGTGATGAGACTTTCATTGTTCAAATGGGTAGTCACTAAACAGAAAAGTTCTTGTTCTTTGTGAGCCAATCGCTTTCTAACTACAACCACAACCTGCCCTTCCAAAAAAGGTTAGAATGTTTATCTTCTGTTGAGTCAGAGGGGCTGGGCCGGAGAAAAGACCAATTCCATTAGATCTTAAATTTTGCATTTCTGGAGTTTGTGATCATGGGATTTTTTTACTATATACTTTGATGCCTGAAAAGCATTGATCCTACTTTCATACATATATTTCTGTAATAAAAAAATAAGTAAATTGAAATTTTTGAATTTATTATATTAAGACTTGGGCTTCTATATTGAGCTTACTTCTTTTATGTAATTGATTAAACATGAACATTTTTATAGTTACTAGCTAATGTGTAAGATTCGGGGAGATGTTTCTGAATGAGATGAATCTGTACACCAATTACCTGTCGGAGTCACCTGGGGATCTTGTGACACTATAGGCTTTGCTTCAGTGAATGGTCGTGGAAATAGCATGCCCCAGCAATGGCTGGGACTAGAAGGAACCAGTTGGAAGCCCTGCTGTTTTCCAGTTTTTGTATTCGAATGTATTGTTGGAAAAATAG
Source organism: Echinops telfairi (assembly GCF_000313985.2). NCBI lineage: Eukaryota > Metazoa > Chordata > Mammalia > Afrosoricida > Tenrecidae > Echinops > Echinops telfairi. Next base: position 45,833,718 of record NW_022103906.1, on the reverse strand, counting down.
GGCATAGCTACAATGAAAGGCTTCACATCAATTCTATTTTAGTGTTTAGATCTATGCTGAAAACCACTCCTAAAGAAATAAATGGCAAGGGGAGGGGTTTATTAAAGCAGGCTCAGTCGGTTCTTTGAATTCTGTATCCAAAATATCATTGTGATCTATCAGCAAAAAACCTGATGTATTTAGAAAGACTTCAGACAACTTGTTATTTTCAGAACACTTTTTCCAATATAATAATTTTTGATACAATCAGTCCTATGCATTTGCATATATTTTCTCTCAAACCTTGGAATTGTAGATTTAATTATTCAATATTTTGTAAATGTTCACCATCTGATGAAATCAAGTCAAATATCATTTTAGCAAGTCAAGTAACCCAAGCAGACATCCTTTCCATCAGAAAAAATCTGACTGAATTCAAATGTTTGTGCTACTAAATTTAAAAGAACACTTCAAAAGTCATTAAGAAATAAATCAGAGACTATTAAAAGCAGTCAAGATTTTAAATCATGTGGATTTAGCAATTTTTCAAAATAATTTTTAAAACAAGGTAATAAATATACTATTTTTCATTATTTAACTTGTAACCAATCACTTGTAACTAAAATTGTAAGTTCTTTGGTAGCAAACAGTTTGTTAAGATGTAAGATTTTTTTTCAATAAAGGTGTGTATAGACATAAAGATTAAACTGAGGCATTTGACTTTTGATAAAATTAGAAATGAAAAAATAACATTAATTTTATTATGTATAATCAAACTTTTCCTATAAATTAGCATATATTGCTAAAAATCTAGTCTAGCACTGATAAATCTATTTTTTGTTCTCACTCAAAACTGCCATTGACACTGGGGGAGGAAGGCACTAACCCACCCAGGAGGAGCATACTGCTTATGTCTCCACAGAATTGGAGTGTGCACGCAGACCCCACTATGGCACACCAAACATTGAGGGCAATGTAACCACATGGAACAAAACATGAACAGAGTGGGCTACAGGCCTGGCTCCAATCAGAGCCAACCTGACCCTCTCCCTATTAAACCTACAGGTCGGGGAGAGTGGCCGGCCTGCCATGCCCACCCAGAATCCAACCCAGAAGGAAAAAGCAAGAGTAAAGCCATAGACCTCATACTGGCACACCAAGCCCAGAGGACGACGACCCTTCACAGAGCTGCTAAGGCACAGAGAGGACTGTAGGGCCAACAACAGCTGGAGACATGATGTCCCCTCGCTGGAGCACACCTCGACAAAGGACAATATTGGGGACACACAGCAGAGAGAGAGTCCAGTCTGAACCCCCTACAGCGGCCTGAACCAGGAAGGGAATGTCACAGATCAGCAACGGGAGCAAATCAAAGTGGCAAAGCCCCTGAGGAGCCCCCCCAAATAGATTTCAGGTTAGAAGAGGCAGTTCCTGGAATCCCTTGGACCAGTGGGGAGATAATTATAAAGATCAGAGGACAGACCTGGAATTATCTATGCTGTGTGTATGTGTGTGTGTGTGTGTGTGTGCTAGTTATAAATATATATAGTAAATATATATATATATATATATATACTTATATATGTTTCTCTTTTCAATTTTTTGTTTTCCTTTTGTATTGTCTACGTTATTGTTGGTTTCCCTACCTATATAAGATAGATGCAGGAAACTAGCCTGAGGAGAAAGCAGCAGACCGAAGGTTCCAGAGGGACTTGGGGGGAAGAGGAGGTGAGAAAGGAGTGGTGAGCAAACAGCGCCAATAGACAAGGGAACAACTAGGGAATTAAAATCAACAATAAGGAAGACATAGAGATCCTTGGGGTGTTGGAGCAATAGTAATCTAGCTGAGAGGAAGTACTCAGGGGAAAGAAGGGCAAGTGTGATGGTGGGACAGGAGGAGGGTAAAAGGAAACGGAGAAAAGATCTAGGAAGTAAAGCTATGGATAGAGGTATAAACATAGGTGTACATTTATGTAAATATATTAATGCATAAAAATAGAGGTATTGGCCTATGTACATATGTGGCAATACAATGAGGAAGTGGACGGACTTTGGGCCTCTGCTCTAGCCCTTTCTCAATGCAAGAACACTTTGCTCTAACAACCAGGCATTCTGAGATACTCACCCTCCCAGCACAATCGCTGAAGACAAATGGGTGCACAAGAAAATGCAATGAAGAAAGCTGATGGTGCCTGGCTAGCAAAAGATATAGCGTCTTTGGTTTTAAAGTTATGAAGTTAAACAAGCAGCCATCTAGCAGAGAAGCAACAAGCCCACCCAGAAGAAGCACACCACCTTGTGTGATCATGAGGTGTTGACGGGACCAGGTAACAGGCATCAGAAGACCCAAAACAAACAAACATATTGTTGAGAATGAGGGGGGTCAGAACAGAGACACAAAATCCATCTGTAGGCAGTGGGACATCCCCTCACAGAAGGGTCGCAAGGAAGGGATGAGTCAACCAGGATGAATTATAGCACTGATGAAACATACAATATTCCTCTGGTTCCTTGAAGCTTCATCACCCCCCACTATCATGACCCTAATCCTGCCTTTCACTGCGGGCTAGGCCAGAGCATGTACACAGGTACAGAAAAGACCACACAACCCACGAATACAGGTCAGATAACCCCTCAGGCACAGAAATGGGAGTAGTGGTACCAGGAGGGTAGGGGGAAGCTGGAGAGGGGGGGGGGGCTTTGGGAAAAGGGAGGCAGCGGTTTCTGTAAGATCGGAAAATAATAATTTTTAATTTATCAAGCAGTCAGGAGAGTGGGCAGAGGGAGGGTAAAAAGAGGAGCTGATAACAAGGGCTCAAATAGAAAGTGTTTAGAAAATAATAATGGCAACATATACACAAATATGCTTGATATAATTGATGTATGGATTGTTATAAGAGCTGTAAAAGCCCCCAATAAAATTATCTTTAAAGCAACAAAAAAAAAACAAACTGCTATTGAGTCGATGCTGACTGATAGTGACCCCCTGTGGGTTTCTGAGACTAACTGTTTATGGGAGTAGAAACCCCAGTCTTTCTCCCTTGGAGCTGCTGGTGGTTTTGAACTGCTGACCATGTGGATTGCAGCCCAACTAATAACCACGATACCACCAGGGCTCCCTTGTTAGTAGGTGATTAATTATCCCAATCTTTATTTTACAAAATTTAGCACCACTGCCCCACCTATGGTACACTCTTTCTCTGTTGGTTTTCATAAGTGGTAGCACCCCCAAAGAGCTCACAGACTACTCTCACAGTTGTATGGGTTTTATTAGGGAAGAAAACAGGTTACAAACCAGGATCAGAAATGCTCATTTGTGATACAGTTCTCGGACCAGGACAGTCTCTGCTCAGCCGGGGCCCACAGTAATGCCGCAACTCTAACTCTGGGCCTTTGACCTGGGCCACTGAACTGTTCTAGCAAGTATTACCAAGCTCCTTTAACTCTGCCAGTAAGGATCTAGAGGCACCCCCATTCCGTCAGTAAGCCTCCTACCTGAAGGCACTCCCAGATGTGGCTCTGTGTTTGCAGGGCCAACACCGTGCCTCTTGTCATCTGTATCGCTTGCCATCCGTGGTGGCTCAGCAATCTGTCTACTGGATCAAGAAAGTTCACGCCAGGGAATCTGGATCCCAAATACTCCATTCCTGGGTCTTTTTTCTTGATAGTAGTGAGATTCCTCTTTACTCCTCTGGCATGGCTCATTTTAAGCCTTGCATGATGACAAAACTGACCAATCCCCACATTAGGGCTCACTATACTCTATTTACATGACTCCACCCCCTACAAGAGTACCATGCCTTGTATTTACGTTATGTGCAAGCTAATCTCTGTTGTGGGACACAGGTACCTTACATTTGCACAGTTCTACCTAGTCATTATTGAAATATTGACTGAAATATGATAAAGAAAATAGAAATTACCATGGTCCGTCAGAAGTAATAGGAGAAAGTACAGCCAGAGTACTCATTAGAGGCAAGGATGGTGAGGCTTCATCTCACACACTTTGGTCATGTTATCGAGAGAAGCTAGTCCCTGGAAAAGGACATTGTGGTAGTTAAGGATTATGTCAACTAGATAATCCTGGATGGGGGTGGAGTCAAAGCTGTCAATCAAGTCACAGCCTGATAACACCTCTTTGATGGCATAAACCTGGTGTATAAGAGTGAGAGACTCTGGGGTCTGCTCCTTCTGTGCCACACCCCAGCCTTCCTGCCTGCCTCGAGGGGTTGCCCCATGTGGGCCACCCAACCCTAGGGCTGCTGGTGTCCTGCCAGGTTTCCACTGCACCCACCAGCCTGTGATCTTTCTGCTTCCCGGTTCACCATTCTGCCTCACTGGCAGGCGTCAATGCGAATTTGGAGAGGGGCTTATGGTCTAGCAGTGGCCTATGGACTGGAGGAAGACTGGGCTGGGGCTCCTTCTTTATCTAATGGGACTTCTTGATATAAAGTTCTTTCTTGTACATAGATGAGGGTTACTGGTTTGTTTCTCTCGACAACCTGGCCTAACACGAGCATCATGCTTGGTAAAGTAGAAGGTCAGCAAAACAGGAACACCTTCAGTGAGGTGGATGGACACAGTGGCTGAAGCAGTGGGCTCAAACATCATGACTGTAAGGATGGCGCAGGACTGGGCAGTATTTTGCTCTATTGTAGATCAAATCCATACGAGTTGGAACCAACTAGAGAGCAATTAGCAACAACACCTACTCATATGCTGGGAGTTACAAAGATTGTGGCTAAAAGAGTGATATCAATTAACCTGAGATTGGAAGAAGCCAATTTATTAAATAAAAGTCATTATAATTTCAATTTATCCAACATTGAATACAGTAGAACCTTGGACCTGGACGCTAATCCATTCTTAGGAGGAGTGTCCAGATGCAATGCAGTAGAGTGCCAAATCAATTTTTCCCATAAGAAATAACTGAAAATGGATTAATCTGTTCTCAACCATCAACTTTTTACCCTAACCTTGCCTTTTTATACACAACATGACACAGAAATTTCAAAGTAAATAAGTTCAGAGTTAAATAATTGAAATAAGAAACACAACATAAAACAAGTTAACAACTACAGTGTGGTCCATACCTTGAGATGGATGAGGATCTGGATCTGGGGACACGGATGTGGAGAGGAGGTGTGGAGAGAGAGAGTCCTTGTTTGGAAGGGGAATCCCCATCCATCGAATCAACAGGTAGCTGCTCTTCAGGAGTTTTTTTCCCCTCTTTGCCTTTTTTTCACTAGG
>NW_022103906.1:45824429-45827460 GCF_000313985.2 Echinops telfairi | reverse complement strand
GTGTGTGTGTGTGTGTGTGTGTGTGTGTGTGTGTGTGTGTGTGTGTGTGTAATTGACTTCTGGTTTGTCTGGACTCAATTCATGTGCTACCTTGGGACTCCTAACAGAAGTATAAACAAATGAAAGAAAGAAAGAAATACAAACAACCAAAACCACCCCAAATTCACTGCCACGGAGTGATGCTGACTAAAAGCACCTGTACAACAGGGTAGACCTGCGCCTGTGAATTTCCGAGACGGTGACTCTTTTTTTTTTTTAACTTGACATGTTCCTTTAATGTCCTTTTTTCTTTTTAAAAAAATCATCTCATTGGGGGCTTGTATGACTCTTATCACAACCAATGACTGTAACTCTTTACAGGAGTAGACAATCCCATCTTTCTCCCTCAGACAGGCTGGTGGTTTCAAACTGGTGACCTTGCAGTTAGTAACCCAATTGTATCCACTTTGCCACCAATACTCCTCAACGAAAATGTAGGGCTGGGAAAACCAGGAAGCCCTAAGGACTGATGCTGTCTTGAAGCATCATTAAAGAGCGCTCCCCTTACACTGTGCACTTCACCTTGGCTCACCCAGTGGCTCCCAGACTTCTATGCCTCAGGCACTACAGCCCAGAGCAGTGTTCTCAACCTTCCTCATGCTGAGACCCTCCAATAGAGTTCCTCATGTTGTGCTGACCCCCCAACCATCAAATTATTTTAGTTGCTATTTCATACCTGTCATTTTGCTACTGTTATGAATCGGGCGACCCCTGTGAAAGGGTCATTCGACCCCCAAGGGGGTCGTGACCCACAGGTTGAGAACCACTGGTCTAGACTGAGTTGGAAGGGTGAGTTGCTATGACTTTGTTTGTAGCGTGGAAGAAACACTGTGTATCTCAGGAGGGGTTGGTTTGTTTTTTCTTGGGGAGTTTGAGAAAAGGACGTGTATGAATGTGAGAATATGGAGGGTGAGTCCTTCAAATGGCTCTTTCTTAGGGACCCTCTGGAGGGTTTAGTCCGTGGTACCCCTGGGTTACATATAGGCTGTATGGAGACGTCTGGCCTATATAGTTGAAAATGTCCGTCTTTAATTCTGTATGAGTATAATCATAAACCACTTTTATCAGTGGTGGGGAGGTGGGGGAGGTAGAGGGTGTTCACGTTTGATAAACGTTCTTTTTTCGGACTCTCTTCAGGAGGACTGAGAAAACTGGGTTAATATTTTGCAGGGGGCAGGAGTGGAAAACAAACGAGCCTGCCCCTTCTTCCTCATTGATGTCAGAAAGCCTATCCATCAACCAGCCGACACCAAGCCTTTTGGGCTGCTTTTATCTGATAATGTCGAGAACACCTGGGTTAGCATTGTTCCCACCTCAGTCGAGTGCTTATTCAGTCCTGGGCTGTGTCGCAATTGCTCACACACTGGGCATGGTGTTGGGAAACAGTTTTCAGTGCCGACAGCTGCAACGCAATCACTTGATCCATTGAGTGTTTGGGGGCTTGCGCTCCTCCCGGTGAGCTTGCCTGGAAAGTATGAGGAGCCCCACAAAGGGACCAATGGCCGTGCCTTTGGTCCACTCGGTGTGTATTGTGAGAACGTGGGAATGCCACACAATATGTCCTAATGAAGGAACAAGAAGGGCAGGTAACATGAAGAAAAAATCATTTCTAAATTATCAAGGGGTCAAGAGGGAGGGAGGTGGGGAGGGGAGAAATGAGCTGATAGCAAGGGCTCAAGTAGAAAGAAAATGTTTTGAGAATGATGATGGTAACATGTACAAATGTGCTTGACACAATGAGTATGTATGGATTGTGATAAGAACCGTAAGATCCTCCCAAAATGATTGAATTAAAAAAGAAGAAGAAAGGCAGGTAAAACATATGCCTAAATCTCAAGTAATAAATGTGAGGTTCAATCCTACATTGCTCACTTCAGTCAACTTTCCTGTGGTCTACAGATTAGTAATTCGGGAGCCGAGACAAGAGAGAAGGGAATAAAAATAATACTAATAAAGATATCATATGTAAGAAGGTTTCAACTTAACAAGTTAAAATAATCATGTATAAATTATTTTTTCTTCAAATAGAGGGATTGATATTGTGCAGTAGGAATTTTTGGCTATCTCAGACACTGTGGGTTTTTTTTCAATTCTTGAGAAAGGCTATTATTTCATTCAAATACCACATTCCACTACATTTTTTATGACCCTGCTAAGTGAAGTAATTTATTCCCAGATCGTATTTGAATGTCAGCTTAGGGAAGAACATGTACTACGACGGTTCAAGGCACGGGGAGCTAGGATAAGATAGGCAGTAGGAATTCCTTGGGGCTGAGTGAGATCTCTGTACGATGGAGTCGGGACCGTATAACCAGAGAACCATGTCTCGGTCTTTGGGTCCGTGGTCCTACCCTCACTTTATTTTCTCCCTCTGGTGCACAAAAACCTCCTGGGTCACATAGGGAACCATCTCAGGAAAAAACAGCTGCTATCAAAGGACATCGCGCCTTGGCAAATAAAGGACCACCCAAAACAGGGGGGACCTTCAAGGCGAGGCTTTGACCCAACACTTCAAAAACAAACACTTTTTTGCATTGTCCTTGATTCTCATCTGTTTGCCTCACTGGTATTCTTTTAAAAATAAATAAATTCCCCTGTTACAGCATTGTTGGTATGCTTGATCGGTGTTCTATGTGTTCTGATCCATTGTAATCAAGTGGATGCTGCTTCCCGGTGACCCCATCAGTGTCAGGGTTTAACTGTGCCCCACAAGATCATTGATGGCTGGCTTTTGAGAGCTGATCATCAGGCCTTTTTTCAGGATGGGCCCAGACCTCCAAACTTTCTGTGAGCAGTCTTAAGTGTGAACCAAGGATACTACTTTCAGTAGACCAGATACCTGTTTAGCAAGTACTATTGCAATATTGGAGGCACTTTGGTGGGTGTATCTGTCTAGGTACTTTAGAGAAACAAATCCACAGCAACTCATGTATAAGAGAGTTTTATGTAAAGAAAGTGTGCATCACGAAAACATCCCAACCCAATGCTGCCC
>NW_022103906.1:45806138-45823449 GCF_000313985.2 Echinops telfairi | reverse complement strand
GTTTCCAGTTCCTATCTGTACCAGTGTACATCCTCTGGTCTAGCCAGATTTGTAAGGTAGAATTGGGATCATGATTCTGGAGGAGAAGAATCATTAAAGAACTAGAGGAAAGTTGTATGTTTCATCGTTGCTATACTGCACCCTGACTAGCTCATCTCCTCCCTGCAGCCCTTCTTTAAGGGGATGTCCAGTTGCCTACAGATAGACTTTGGGCCCCCACTCTGCACCACCACCACGCATTCACAATGATATTATTTTTCTGTTCTTTGATGCCTGATACCTGATCCCATCGACACATGTTCACATAGGCTGGTGGGCTTCTTTCACGTGGACTTTGTTGCTTCTCAGCTAGATTACTGCTTGTTTTATCTTCAAACCTTTAAGACCCCAGACATTATCTCTTTTGATAGCCGGGCACCATCAGCTGTCTTCATCACATTTGCTTATGCACCTGCTTTTGTCTTCAGTGTCGGGAAGGTGAGCATCATGGAATGCCAGTTTAATAGAACAAAGTGTTCCTGCATTGAGGGAGTACTTAAGTGGAGGCCCAATGTCCATTTGCTACCTTAATACTAAACCCATAAATATATGCACATAGCTCTATTTCCCCATCATCATATATAAATATATTTACATATGTACATGCCTGTATTTAGACCTCTATAAATGCCCCTTTCCTCCTAGTTCTTCCCTCTGTTTCCTTTTACTTTCCTCTTGTCCCACTATCCTGCTCAGCCTTCATTTGGGTTTCAGTAATTCCTCTTGGTTACATTGCCCTTGATCAAGCCCTACCAGGCTTCCTACACCCTCCTTGCCACTGATTTTGGATCACTTGTTGTTCCATTGCCCCTGAGTATGTTAACACCCACTTCCTTTCTCCTGCCTCCCCCTCTGTGAAGGGGCAGTTCTGTCCTATCCTATAGGGCCACCATGAGTCGGAATTGACTCAATGGCAGTGAGTGAGTATTTCCATATTAAAGGGACCCTGGTGGTTGTCATGAGTTTACTGTGGGACCTGGCCCTAATAGGTGTGGCTGCTGCTCCTCTTGCCGATGGCGATTCTACCTCTCCTGTTGGAATAAGTTGTGTTTAACTTTGGCATATGTCTAAGTACTTTGAATCATGCTTGAATGTGAAGGAAATGTGTAGTTCTGGTTTATAAATTTAATTTTTTTCATTGTACTTCCACAAATATTATACAAACCATTTCTAATATCCCTTAGAGATCTGGGTGTTTCTGAAATCCCTTCCTTAAGTGATGGAAACTTCTTATTGTGTGTCTGATCAAATATGTATGTGGCATTATCTGGGAAACTATGTATACACTGCCTTTTTCCAACCACTCAATTTCACACCCAGTATCTGTGACTCAGTTATTATACTCTGTGTCTTTGTTACCTAGTGCATTCTAACAAATATAACAAGCATGTGGTATTAAAAAACAGGAACTTATTTTCTCGCAGTCCTTTCTGTCCCCATCAGCAGCCTGGAAGTTCTTTGGTCCCTTGGCTTTCCTCATAAACAATACTCACACGGCATCATTCACTTGCATGTTTTATAATGGAGAATTGATTTGTCTTAGTATCCACCCTAGATTGATAGGACCTCAACTAGATTGATAAAATTACACTGGATAGCATTATGTAAAATTATAACATCGTGCCATACCACATCATTGCCACGGGGGGGGGGGGGGAGGGACATTGCTGGTTCAGTCGTAGTCAATTTCATGACATTCACGCAGGAGACCCGAGTTTGATGATTGTCTAATGTACCTCAAGTCCAGTCAGCACCAGCCTGTCATGGGATGCTTGTGTGGTATTACAATGCTTGTGTGGTATAGTAAGGGTGATGTGAGGGATAGTGGGGAGCCAGGAGTCAACTTAGTGGACAAATCACTGCATCAGTTGGGTAGAAGGTGAATTCACATCATCCCTGTATCATTGATTTCATTATGAAAGTGCCAAATGGCTAACACCAAATTGCAGTGATGGAAAAGTAAAAGAATCCAGGATGTGATCTAAGGATACCGAGGACTTCATGGGAGCAGGAGCCACGATGAGTGGATCTGCCGGGACACAGAGACATGAGTGGAGTCCTGAAGTACAGAGGGTATTTGTTTACTAAACAGCAGGAACAACTTGTAAAAACATCCAAGCACGGAAACATAAAACACAATTAGCAATTCTAAGATAGGATTTTCCCAGTGGAGTCTCACTTTTTCTCAATAGAACGATTGAGATTCTACACCTGTCCTTGATTCTGGCACCAATTCACAATGCCTTCACCTGCTTGCTCGTACTGAGCCAGATTTAACGTGGTAAGAACTGTTCTTGAAATCCTGTTTAGGAGTCCTGACCTAGAAGGTTTTTACGAATAATATTAGATCTAGTGCTGAGCTGGCTTCTCAGATTTCCACTAGACTGGTTCTACGGCTATTGCTCGGCAGGGCAGGGTGTTCCCTGTGCCACTCATGAGTGTTTGCACGGAAGTGAGTGACGAGCTCGCTCTGGCCCTGGTGTAACACACATAGTTGCTGCCTTAAAAGGCAGTCACTCGTTAGGCCTTATCAGAAAATATAATGGAACCCTTAAGACTTGTGCTTCAGTACCAGTGAAATCTAAGTTAGCTTCAGAACTTACCGTGGACATTGTAATACAGAATCCCAGGCCTTACCCTTAGAGATTCTAGGGTGGGGCCTAGGGTTTAATTTTAAAACAAACAAGCAAATAACTCCCACTGCATTGAGCAGACATTGGACTATCTGTTTGCCATCACTGGTGGCATTTCACTGTTATGAATTCAATGCTGTCCCCCCAAAATTGATGTTGTCCTCTTCACGCCTGGTACTTAGGAAGGGGATCTTGTTTGGAAATAAGACCTTTGACGATGTTGTCAGGTAACATGAGACCCTACAGGAGTAACTGCTGCCGCCGTTTGGTGCAGCCGGGTTGGCTCCGACCCAGAGGCTCCGTGTACAACAAAGGAAACACCGCCTGGCCCGTGCTGGCCTCACAATCTCTGTTAGGTTGAGCCTATGGTTGCAATCATGGTGTCGAGGTATCTTCCGGAAGGTCTTACTCCTTTCTGCTGAGCTGCACCTTTACCGTGATGTCCTGACTCAATGGGGAAAGTGTTGCACCAATGAGGAGAGGAGACAGAGAATGACAAAGAACGTCCCTGAGATGATGCATCTGCACATCCCAGAACACCGTGGTTCCCAGAAGCTGAGCGAGACAAGAAAGAATGTCCCCCTGGAGGACTCAGAGAGAATAAGTCCTAGCGGACACCCTGAATTCTGACTATCCATCTCCAGAACGGTGACACGATACATCTCTGTTCTGACAAGTCAGCCAGCTGTGGTTCCTGGAAATGGCAGCCCCACAAATGACCAATCAGGTTATTTTTCCAGAGAAGGTTCATGGAAAGGTGCTCAGCATTCCGATCAGCTCTTCTGTGTGGCAGGGATGAGCGCTCTCTGAGGGAAAACATCATTTCTCTATGTGACAGCAGTCAAACCAGCCAGCAGAGAGAGAGAGAGACAGAGCAGCAGCCACACGGAGATGCCAAGCTGGGACAGGTCCCAGATGCCCTGCCAGCTCTCCAGTCCCAAGGCCTGGCCACATGCCTGTCCTGGCTGTTGGAGCTGTTGGCTTTGTCCTTATCACGGATTTCTCTCCATGGGTAAAGCCAGCACGGGTTTGTTTCTGTTACTTGCATCGAGGGATTCCAACTAGCACGAGTCTAACTAAAATAGGACCCCTGAACCCGTGAGCTTCTGTTTGTGATGATAGAGAAGTTGGCAAGGATGCTGGGCGCTCCTTATCAACCACGGTGGTAAGATGTCGTGTCACATCCATTGGATGCGTGGTGAGGAGGGACAAGGGCCTGGAAAAGGACATCGTGCTTGGACATAGAGAAGGGTACGAGAAAGAGGAGGACCCCTGACAAGATGGATGGACACATTGGCTGCAGCAATGGGCTCGAGCATAAGAACATTGTGAGGATGATGCAGGACCGGGCACTGTTTCATGCTATTGTACGTAAGGTTGCTATAAGTTGGAACTGACGTGATGACACCCAACAACAACGACAACAACCACAACAACACGGGTGGTGGTTGCAGCACATGACTGGACTCGTTGATATCACTAAATTGTACACCTAAAAGATGATAGGTTGGCAAATAATATCATGCATTTTTTTACAACAATCGAAAAATCAGACTAGTTTCTCTAAAGAACACTACGTGGCACAACTATCTGAACTCCACTGCCAACCTTGAGGTTGGCCATTTGAAGCCACTTAGAGGCCATCAGAAGACAAACTCAATGCTTCCCAAAGCCACAGCCCTGGAAACCCTATGGACCAATTGGACTCTGGCACCAACGGGGTCATGATGGGTTGGGATGGACTAGACGGCAGCTCAGAACAGCAATGAACAAGCAAGGCATGAACTTTTAGCACCCTCTGGCACGAGACAGCAGCTTTCCCCCAAAACAAGTCTGGAAATAGACTCTAGCCTCTTGCTCAGATGAGGAAAAAGCAAACCTCTCACCATCCAATAGTTTATTGTGCTTGTTATACAGAGTACTTCTTCAGGAAAAAATATACAGTTTGGAAAAGGAGGTTCTGTTGATAGGGAGAAATGAACGGAAGCAACCTACAATAGCTGGACCCAACCCAGAATCCCCAAGGGACAGGGAAGCGCGGCCAACTTTGTGGCACAGATGGATTCTGCAGCTAGGCCAGTTTCCGTCCTACTGAGGCCCATCTGCACCTTCTGCCTCCCGCTCTTTGTCAGCCTGAGGCTGGCAGAGGTCCCTCAGCTGGGCAGGGAGTTTCGACCAGTTGGGTGTAGCTTATGGTTGAAACAATCAGCATTGTCCAAGAAACGAATGGAGCACAGCTGTTTGTAACTACAAAAGCAGGCAATGTATTCTTTACCAAAGGGAGCAACTCTGACCAAGCTGGGATGCCCACAGAGTCTTAAATATTCCTCTAGTCTTGAACAGGAATTATGTTCAAGCCTCTGGCCTGGCGCCACACCCTTAACCAAGCAGAGACATTTCCATAGCCGTGGGGGTGTGCATTTACAGCAGCATCTCAGTTGGGTCGGTGACCTCCGTTAGTGGCTGCAAACTCAAATAAGGACTCCAAGATCAGAGATGGCACTTGGCCAAGCAGCTCTGTTCTGCTTGTCCCCGTGGCCACAGAGTGACCTTCTTACCTTCCTAGCCAGCCAGCTGGATGGCAGATGCCTGCCTCGGCGAGTGTCCGAGTCACAGCAGCGCGGAAGCAGAAAAGGCCACCCAACAATAAAGATGGGTATGTCAGGTCTCTGGGAATCTCCTGGGTGGTGCACATAGTTTATGCACTTGACTACTAACTGAAAGGCTTTGGAGGCTCAGGTCCACCCAGAGGTATGAAGAAACACCTGGTGATCACTTCCAAAAGGTCCCAACCAACACAAATCCCCTGAAGCACAGTTCCACCCGGGGGTTGTCATGTGTTGGCTTAGACTCAGTGGTGTCTGGTAATGTCCATAGGCCACGTATCAACGATCTTATTATTTCCCAGGAACCCAAAGCATTCCGTAGTACACTCTGGAAAGGAGTGTGGCATCTGGGTCTTTTCCACATCCTGGTTTCACAGATTCACCCTTAGAAGAGTAGTAATCACAATTTATTGTGTTGTTTTGTGGTGGTTGAGAATATACACACAGCAGAACAACCCATTCAGCCAGTTTCTACGTGTATACTTCAGTGCTGCGGATTGCATTCTCTGAGGTAACAACTATTCCCACCCTCCTTTTCTGAATGTGTCTTAACTTATGACCCTCCAAGGCTCCTGTCTAATTTTTCAGCTTGCTGGGGTCAATTTGATCCCCTCCACTAAAACCACACTCACTGCCATTGAGTCGAGGCTGACTCAGAGTGGCCCTGGGGGCCAGCGGGGAGCTGCCTCTGTGCTTCCAAGACTGTAATTCTAGGTGGGAGGAAAAAGCCCTGTCTTGTCCCCAAGAAGCAGATGGTGGTTTCCAACCAGACTCTGGGGTTAGCAACCCGACGCCTAACCACCACCGTGCCACCAGGGCTCCTTTGGCTCCCATAGAGGTGGTTCTTTCAAAGCACCTAATAGTTACGGTGGACATTCTTTTTTTCTCTCTCTTTCTCTCTTTTTATTAAGAGATCATTTTATTGGGGGGCTCTGACAACCATCCATAGACCAATTCTATCAAGCATATTTGTACATATGCTGTCATCATTCTTTTCTGGACATTCATCTTCTAGTAAGCCCTTGGTATCAGTTCCTCTCTGCCCCACCCCCCCTCCGTCCCCCTAAGGTGGACATTCTTTCCTTACTATGCTAAACGGTTGTTTGCTATTTCAACAATAGAACAGACTTCAGGGGATCTTTTTGGTTTGAGGTCTGAGGTTGAAAGCTGATTTCAGAACAATATTTTCCGGGCTTCATCCAGAGGAAGCTCAACCTTTATCTGTTTACTGATTGGGTTGCCGAACACTTTGCTGGAAGAAAAGATGTCTAATAGTTAATAATAGCTAACACTGAGCGTGGAGTTGTGATGTGCACGCCCTCGCTCCCCAGACAGTGTGCCGGGTACCTGCTCACCTGGTGTCTTACTCTTCAAACAAGTCCCCAGCAAAGCCGCAGAAACAAAATGGAGCATTCTGTCCAAGGTCTCCAAGCTAAAGGGTGGGAAAGCCAGCCATCGAATCCGGGTTCCCCAGACCCTGGAGTCATACTGACGATGTTCTCTGGGAGGGGCCACAGGATGCATCAGCCTTTCCGTCAGCCTCAACCCTGGCTGCACACTGGTATTGTCCAGGAAGCTTTGAGAATCATTCACACCAGGAGACACTGTTAGAATCGGCCCCGGGCACAGCCTGCACACAGGGTTGGATTTTTTTCTCTTTCTTTCAGTTGAGAATCACTGCATTGGGCCAACAGTGATGGGAATTCAGTAACTGAGATTGGGTGTCCGCTCTGATTTGACAGTGGCAGAAGTAGGACTGTCCCTCATGGCAAATTACTCTACTGAGGGGGTCAAAAAGTCCTTAAGAAAGAGAAGGGTGTTGAGAATGATGAGGGCAATGAATGTACAAATGTGCTTTACACAATTGATGTGTGTATGGATTGTGATAAGAGTTGTAGGAGCCCCTGATACAACAATTTAAAAAAAGAGAGAAAGACAGGAAGACGTCTACAGGACTTGGGCACGGTGGGGAGATGGTGTTTTTGTCTCGTCTCCAGAGGGAAGGCTTCGGTGGCGGCTGGTTCAGCTATGAACTTGTGTGCACCATGACAGCCTTGTAGGCAGGGGAGTGGCCACAGCGGACAGCTAAGGTGTCAGGGGAGGCAGGAAAGGCCCCAAGAATAACACCTGGAAAACAGCGTCCTCTCTCTGTGAATCTCGCTCTTCAGCTCTGGGACCAGAAAGGGCAAGGCTGCGGGAGGCACGCTCCTGGAATGCAAAATGGACCGATGCTCAAAAAAACCTCTGTAATCAAGATAATATGCTGATGCAACATTTAAAAATCAGTTGATGCAAAAAACAATCATGAAATGATCAAAATGTCAAAAATTTAATTAGACAAGAGCAGACTGGGGCTGGTTGAATTAGGGTGAGAGAGGAGTGAAGGAGGCTGAGCAAGTCTAAATTTGGAACCTGTCTAATTAAAACACACACACACACACACACACACACACACACACACACACACACACACAAATGTTAGTAAAAGATCCAAACTCACTGTTGGTGAGTGGAGGCCGACCCATAGCAGCCCTTAGAGGACAGGGTAGAATTGCTCCTGTGAGTTTCTGAGACTGTAACTGTTTACAGGAGTACAACGCCTTGTGTTTCTCCCGGGAGAAGCTGGTGGTTTCAAACTGCTGACCTTTCGGATCGCAGCCCCACGAGTAACCACTACATCACCAGAACTCCAGTATGCATTATTTTAGATTTGTAAAGGCATTCCATTAAAGTATTATTGATTTTCAATTTATATTCCTCGCCCAACTGCAGTCCTGGCCCAGGCAGTAAATAGTTCCACAAGAGGAGCCAATCAGGTTTTTATTTTGTTTTGTTTGTTCAATTTATTCTGGAACGAGGAGGGAAATATCCACAAAAGCATGCCTTTACAAAGCAGCAGAGAAAACCCAAGGCACGGGGCGCTCTAAGGAGTTCGTGCAGCAAAGTGATGTGAAGACTTGGACAGAGAAATACCCTCAGGAGAGAAAGGGGCAGACTGAAGGCCCCACTTGGTCAGCTATTAGCAGCAGGGCACTGCAGACAGCCCCTGCCTTTCCTCTGGCCTTGCTTTGTGGGGCCCTGAGCGCTGGAGCTGACCACCGGGTGCCCATTAGACGGGGATTGATTAGTAGCAGTTTCTTTGAGGAGTTGACCTGTTTAAGCTCTTGCTCCCTCATCTGTAAACAGAGCTCATGCTATACTCCTCACACAGGGCTTTACAACTAAACGAGGTTATATGTGTGTGTGTAGAGAGTGTTTGCACTGGCGCATTCGAAGCGATGAGTGAATGAATGTGTGAACACACAAACAAACAAGTACATATGAGGGGGTATTCCACCCCTCCCCCCAAACTTCAATAGGCTGGCAGAGCAGAGCTTTCCTAGTACCACATTTTCCCCGCTAGGCAAGCATCAAGCCACTTGCTCTGAGTTAGTGCGCCCAGGGGTGTCACCTGGGAAGGTTCTCTCTGGTCACAGTGAATTTTTTGTGGATGTAGTGTCACTCAAATCTCATTTTTTTGTGATGGTCGATTTAAGAAAACAGTGTGCTGCTGTGGAATTTTGTTTCCTGCTCAGGAAAAATGCTGCAGAAACTGTTGTGATGTTGAACACAGCTAACAAGGACAGTGGTATAGGAGAAACCGAAGTATCCGAGTAGTTTTCTTGTTTCAAAAAAGGTGAAATGTCAATTGATGATGAACCTTGTTCTGGTTGTCTGTCAACTCCCTGAACAGATGGATGAAAATGTGGACTCAGTGCATTTGATGTTCATTCCACCAGGTCAGACTGTGAATCAAGCTTTCTATTTAGAGGTTCTGAAAAGATTTCGTAGCAGCATGGGACAAAAAGATCTGATTTGTGGCAGTTAGGGGCACTGGTTTTGCCACCATGGCAATGCACCTGCTCATGCAGCCATCTCAGTGTGCCAGTTTTTGGCAAAAAACAGCATGCCTCTTTTGCCCCATGCACCTTACTCACCTGACCTCACTCCATGTGACTTCCTTTTGTTTCTGAGAATGAAGAGGGATATGAAAGGACAGTGATTTGACGATGTAGAAGAGGTGAAGAAAAAATGTGGGAGGTGCTGACAGCCATTCAAACAGATGAGTTTGAAAAATATTTCCAAGAATGGAATCACAGATTTGACAAATGCATGGTGTGCAAGGGAGAGTACTTTAGAGGTGGTAAGATTGTTTTGTTAAAAAAAGGTTAAATACATAGCTTTGTGAAAAAAAATCCAGGTTTTTTTGGGGGGTGGAGTACCCCCTGATAAATCAATGGGCAGCTGTGATCACCAGTCTGATCTGGATGCTCTGCCTTCTTCTCTCGTTTCACTTTGGGATTCTTTCACTGCTCACTTGGTAACTTGCCAGAGGATAAGCCAAGTAAATCCGTTAATATTAGTGCTCATCCACCTGAGGGAGTACTGGGGTGATGCAAATGGTTCATTTACTCAGCTGCTAACCAATACGTACAGGTTCAAGTCCACCCTGAACATAGGGTGAGACCCCTGGGATGTCTAAACTGCTGCTTAGATGTGCTATCAATCAAAGAGCACACCATTCTTCAGGGAAGGTTCAGAGAGGTGGAACCATCTCCTCATGTACAGCAGAATGAAACACGGCCTCTTCCTGTGAAATCCTCACCATCATTGATTGTTATGTTCAAGCTCCCTGTCAATGCCACTCTGTCAACCCAGCCCATTGAGAGGGCCTCTTTTCTTCTGCTGACCACCTACGAAGCATGCTGTCTTTCGTCAAGGACTGGTTGCTTCTGATAATATAGCTAAAGTATGTGAGACGAAGTCTCGCCACACTTCCTTATTCTGGGTACTACTTCTTTCAAGATAGCTTTGTTCATTCCCGGCAGGCCGGTATACCTATATATCTCCATGCTAACACTGGGACTCGGATGCATCAGTTCTGCTCGTATTTTCCGTATGAGTTAGCTATTGCATGCATATGAGGTGACTGAACATACTATGGCTTATGTCAGGCTCACATGAGTTCTCTTGGCTTTTTAACACTTTGTAATGCATTACATTGGGTAAAGTGTTTAAAATCAAAGATGTTGCTCAAGGACTACTGTTCACCTTATTCAAATCCTTGTATGTTAAATCATGTCATATGCATGTAAAAGTGGGACATTGAATAAGGAAGACCAAAGAAGAATCGGTGCGTTTGAATGATGGTGCTGATAACGAATGTTGAAAATACCATGGACCGCCGAAAGAACAAACACACCTGACTCTGAAGTACAGCCAGATGCTCTTTAAAGGAAAGAATGGCCAGAATTTGTCTCATGTACTTTGTACATGTGATCTGTAGAGACCAGTCCCTGGAAAGGGACACCATGCTTGGTAAAATAGCAGGTCGGCCAAAAAGAGGAAGACTTTTGACAAGATGGAGTGAGTGCAACACTGGGCTCAACCATAGGAACAATTATAAGGATGGTGCAGGCCCAGGTGATGTTTTGTCTTGTTGTGCATAGGGTCACTATGAGTCAGAACTGACTCGACACCTAACAACAGCAACCTGAGAGACAGAGAGAGAAAGAGGGAGAGAGAGGGAGAGACCTTTCATAGCATATGTGCCCAGTGCATTACACAGTTTGATTCCCTGGTTGCTGCTTTCATGGGCATTTTTTTGTGACACTGAGCAAAATAAAATCTTTAACAACGTCCATATTTTCTCCGTTTCCATGATGCTGTCTACTGTGAGGCTTCAGCTTCCTTTATGTTGAGGTCTAGTTCATTCTGACGGCTGTTTGTTGTCTTCGATCTTCATCAAAGGTGCTTCCAGGGCTCTTTGCTTTCAGCAAAGGTGGTGTCATCTGTGGGCTATTCATGAGGCTTCCACAATCCCAATGCTGCATTCTTCTTTATACGGTCCAGTGTCTTGGATTATTTTCTCATATATATTGAATAAAAATGGTGTAAGGGAACGATAAAACTCTGACACATACTTTCGTGATCTTTCAGGAAACCATGTCCTTATTCTACTTGATGATTGCTTCTTGGTCTATGTCTAGGGTTTTATTTTTTAAAAATAGTATTATTGGCTTGTACTTCACAGTTCATACACTTTAATCATTCAATCATATTAAGAAGAATTGTGCAATTATCCCCACAGTCATTTTCAAATATTTTTCTTCTCATAATCATTGTGAGCTCCCCATTTCCCCCTAACCTTCCCTGCCATGCCCTTAGGTTACCATCTCTATAGCTTGACCTATCCTGGATTTCATATACAGAAAACCACGTGAAGCAAAAACAGGAAGCAAACAAATAAACAAACAAAAATCAATAACAATGACTACAATCTTACTGTTTTCCTATCCTGACTTGTGGTAACCTGTTAACTTCCCAAATAACTCCACAAATCAGGAGCACTGGCTGTGAACTCTGAAACTATTGCAACAGGTCATCGACCTCCGCAGAGCAGCGTGCCGGGGAGGAAGGGTTGGTGGTAGAAAAGGGTAAATGATGGGGGGTGGAGGCATGGCTGACCTATGCCTTGTGGCAGTTGGCCTCGGGTTTGTGTGGAATTGGATTCTCCTTGGCCTACTGTAGCTAGAGGTCAGCTGCGGCTTCCATGCTTTCGTCACCCTGCATGTTAATTTACTACAAACATAAGGCTTAAGACAACACCGATTTATTATCTCATGGTTCTAGGGGTCAGAATCTGAGCTGGGTCTCACTGGGCTAATACCAAGGGTGTTGGCATGGCTTCATTCTTTCCTAGAGAATATAGCAAAGAGTGTATTTCTTTGTCTTTTCCAGCATCTACAAGTTGCAGTATTCCTTGGATCATGGTCCCAAGCTCTATCTTTAAAGTCAGCAATGATCAGTGGGATCCCCTTTGTCATGCAAACTAACTAATCTACAGATTCCTCAGACAGAGACAAGAGCATCTTTGGAGGACCAGTGTTCTGTCATCTCTTTCACCCTCTGTGGCACTTAGATTTTATGTCAACCTGAACCTGGATGAAAGTGTAGGGGGGAGTCCAACCCATCAATCAGGTCACAACCTGAAGACACCTCTGTGGGAGTGTGGCCTTTTCATAGGGGAGTTACTAGGAGCCTCTTCTTCTCTCTTGCCCTTTGCCTTGGATTCAGGGTCTGCCTCCAGGGTTGCCCCCAGGTGGGCCTCGGGCCTCGTGGGCTCTCAGCCCCCTGCCATGCTCCCATTCACCTTGGATCCACGTGACTTTGCACCCACTGGCTTGGGAACTAGCTGCTTTTCGCTTACATTTCATCAACCTGCAGGAAAAGAGTTCTTGCTTGTCGTGGACTTGGGTTGAGCTGTGCTGGCATATCTTCTTGATATCAAGTTCTTTCTTATCCATATATGTTTTGTGTCTCTAGGTAACCCAGCCTAACACAGATTCCTCCACACATATGACGCTATTTTAACAAAATCTTTTTGTGCAATGTAGCTATTATATTTTTTAGTGCTGATTCCCTCATGCTGGTTCCTTTCTTGTTGGCTGTCACTCAGCTCCTTCTGCACTGTCTAGATATCTGGAATTATTATGACTTTTTTTTCAGTGCTGGAAACTAGCCTCTTCATGCTCACATAAAGTTTAATCAGCTGGAGGCGGTGAGGTGACAATTCATGAAGGCAGGTCCCAGTCCTCAGTGGTACAAAGATGCAAGGACATGGAACCTTTGCCATCTGCCAAGGGTCCCCAAACTGTCCTTGGCGTGGTCACCCGCCTAGCAGATAGAAGAGCATAGAGGGTCATACGTGTAGTTTGTATGGCACAAGCTTGCCTTTCTACAACCTTATTCCATTATCTAGAACTTGATGCAAGGGGACTGGGGACATGGAGTCCCTGGCTGTGCCACCGTATCTCAGCAACTTTTCCCTAGGGTAGTAAGAGCCTAGTCGGCTAGGCCACCAACCCCTTCCCCATTACAGGATGGAGCCTTAAGCATGTCTGAACTCGGCTTTAAAGGAAACACGTAGCTAATTTCATGAACATTCCAATATAGTTTGGTGAAAAGTGAGTATTTGCAAAGCAGATTAAGATTTTCTAGTGTCTCTTCTTGTTTTATATGCCCAGAACTCCTTATCAAGATATCTCCGAACTCTTTAAGTAATTACGTAATAAGGATAAATATGTTGAATTTACTTAATTCTTTCTTATGATCAAATTGCGAAGGATGAAGTCATTCTGCACCCTGACTTTCCAAAGGGTGAATGATAAGGCCATCACACTGGAAATGATTACCAATCATAGTAACTTTATTTTTTTGGAGGTAGAAGCGTACGAGCAAGTCCTTCCTGAATATTTCCACCTGTGTCTTCCTTAATGTCGTGCATCAGAGGTGGTGGAGTGCAGACTGGCTGTGGTTCACGCGGGGTAGAAAATCAGGAACCTCAGCACCAGCTTTACATTGACCTTTGTTCTTTATGGCATTTTAATGATCTGTCCCAGTGATTGGATATTCCGCTTCGTTCTGCAGGCTATGAGTTCTCTACTTCCCGTGTGGAATGGTGCAAGCTTTAAACTCTGTTGGGATCGTGAACACCTTCAGCTAATCTCCAGAATCCCCGTGTTGTTGTTGTTGTAGGTGCCATCGAGTTGGTTCCAACCCATAGTGGCCCCACGCACAGCAGAAGGAACACTGCCCCTTCCCGCGCCATCCTCACAACTGTTCCTCTGCTACAGCCCATTGTTGCAAAGGATTATATTATTAACCGCCCCATATTAAAAAACCCAGTATGTTAGAGCTAACCACGCCCGTGAGGTGTGCTAACTCAAATTGCTTCCTCTTTTAGATACCCAGGGCTAGCCCTTGTACAGGTGTTGTTTTTGTTGCTGACAGATGGTGGCCCGATGAATAGCAGAATGAAAAGTCGCCCAGTTCTGTGCCACCCTCATGGATGATCGGTGGCTTGAGTTCTTTTTTGCAGCTCATGTGCCAGTCCATCTCCTTGGTGGCTGCTTTCCTTTCCATGGAACATCTACTTTGCCAAACATGATGTCAGTCTTATACATGTCCACAGTAAGCAAGGTGAAGTAGATGTACATCCTTGTACATCTTCTTTTTTTTTGAGGGAAGTACATTTTATTGGAGACCTTAAATATGCTTTAGACAGAACACATTTTCAAACAGGGCTCTTGTGTGGCCTGTACAGTACACAAGCTTTTGGATTGGGGGGAGGAGAGTGCACAAGGGTCAGTTGGCTCAAAGGACCCCTTTCAAGAATGCTCTCAGCCAGTTTATCAGCTTTTGCCACAGTCTCCTCAATGGGTCCCACCCTACAGAAGGCCTGCGCAGGGAGATGGTCATATTCACCTGCTAAAAGCAGCTGGAATCCTTTGATGGGCTCCTTCAGGGGCACCCACTTCCCCACATGGCCAGTGAAGACCCCAGTAACCTGGAATGGCTGAGACAAGAAACGCTGAATTTTCTGTGCCCAGGATACAGTCAACTTGTCTTCCTCAGAAAGTCCATCCATACCCAAGATAGCAATGAGATCCTGGAGGGATTTGGAGTCCTGCAGGATCTTCTGCACCCCACAGGCAACATCACAATGTTGATTGCCAACAATGCTGGGATTGTGATGCCACAGATGGAATCCAGAGGATCCACAGCTGGATAGATGCCCAGCTCAGCGATAGCACGCGATAGCATAGTGGGAGCATCCACCTGGGCAAAGGTAGTGGCAGGAGCCAGGTCAGGTGAGTCATCCACAGGCACGTAGATACCCTGCACAGAGGTGATTGACCCTTCTGGGTGGTGGTGATTCTTTCCTGCATGGTACCCATATCAGTAGCCAGGGTAGGCTGGTAACGCACAGCAGAGGGGATTCTGCCCAATAAGGCAGACACCTCTGAGCCAGCCTGGGTGAAGAGAACGATGTTATCAATAAACAGCAGTATACCTTACCTTCTTGGTCTCTGAAGTATTCCGCCACAGTCAGTCCAGTCAAAGCACCAGGTGGTTCATTCATTTGCCCATACACCAGCGCGACCTTAGAGGTAGTATCTTTCACGTTGATAACACCAGACTCAGACGTTTCGTGGTATAAGTCATTGTCCTCACGGATCCACTTACCAACACTGGCAAAAACAGAGTAACCACCATGGACTTTGGTGACATTGTTGATTAATTCCATGATCAATACCATCTTGCCAACTGCAGCACCACCAAAAAGCCCGATGTTGCCACCCTTGGCATAGGGAGCCAGCAGATCCACAACCTTGATGCCAGTCACCAGAATTTCCTGCTCAACACTCATCTCCACGAACTCAGGTGCCTCGGCATGAAGAGGAGTAAATGGTTTGGTTTTGATGGGCCCTCTCTCATCAATGGGTTCTCCAATGACACTCATGATTCTGCCTAAGGTCTCAGGACCAACAGGAATTTTGATGGGTGCACCAGAATCCAGAATTTTCTGGCCTCTGACCAAGCCTTCAGTACCATCCATAGCAATGTGGTCCTTATTCTCACCCAAATGCTGGGCCACATCCAAAACTAGCCTGGTGTATCCGCATTTCACTTCCAGGGCAGTTAGGATGGGGGTGGGGGGTACTCCATTATCAAACTGGACATCCACCACGTCACGGATGGCTGTCACAATTCGCGCAGTGGCAGTGCCTGCCTTTGGTGAAGGAGAAGTTTGCGCAGTGTAGTCTCTGCTGGGCTGGAGCACCGCTGGGTGGCCCACAGCAAAAGCTGGACTTAGTGCAGCGATGTTGAAGGGCCGAGTCCATGCAAGGCCGAGGCAGCGGGCCACAGGACCCACAAGCCCCAACATGGCGGAGTCTGGGTGGCACATCCTTGTACATTTTCGTGGAAGCAGACTGCCACCCCTTTCTCCCGTGGAGCAAGTGGTGGGTTCGAATTGCTGACCTTTGGGTTTGCAGCCAAACTTTTAATAACTGCACCACCGGAGCGCCTTTCCTGAGGACATTCTGATCATGTGTCTTCTAAGTCCTGGTGGTGTATTGAGCCGTGAAACACAAAGTCAGCAGTTCAAAACCGCCAGCTTCTCCATGGGAGAAAGAGGAGGCTTTCTTCCACTGTGAAGAGTTACAGTGTTGGAAACCCACAGGGATGTTCTAACCTGTGCTAGTAAGGGCACTGTGAGTTGGAATTGCCTTGGTGTGAGTTTGAGTTCAGCATCCTCTAGAGACTCCAACTATGCGCCTTTGAGATGTTCTTTGCATTGGGGGAACACGAAGAAATTTGAAAAGGAATGCTCAGGGCTGCCTGTAGGGCGGATGGGATTAGGTTTCCAGAAGAAATTCTCCTGGGCCGGCCTTTTCTACCTTGACAGAATGAACGAGTGTGTTGTCATGATGGGACAAAATTCCTGGTCTCAACTCTCCCGGCTGTTCTAATTGATGCAGTATTTTATTTTCTTAGAAATTCTTCGTAATAAGCCTTCATGACCTGTCTTGTATCCTGTGAGCAAAGTGTATCAAGATTCCCCCTTGGTGTTCCCCGCTACACCTTCACTATAACCTTCAGAAGTGACATCTGTGGCTGCCCTTGCACACACTCCACATTTGGACAAAGCCATGGTTTTGAGGGAAGCCTTGTTTGGGAAGGCGCTCTAACAAGACCAAGACCAAGGTCGTCCTGAGAGAACTTACCTGCAGCCATGCACTGATGCAGGGGCATGTTTAAATACACTGTGTTTGGAATACACCCATGCACACATGTACTGGAACCTGGTTGCAATACTTTTTGACTTATATATGCAATTTGTAACTTAAACCTCATCACCTCTCCAAATAGATTCAGTGTGGGCTATGTTACAACACTACATCTACATACACATACAAATATATAATAAATACAGCTTTATTTATAAGACCCGACTGTTGTTGTTAGTTGCTGTCAAATCGGCTCTGATGTATGGCCACCTTATACGTCATAGAAAATAAAACGTTTCCCAGTCCTGCACCATCTTTGAGATTGTTGGTGTGTTTGAATCCACTGTTGTGGCTAGATTGTCAGTCCATCTGTGGATCTGTGAGTCCAGGTGGAGGAATTTTCTTTTTTTTTTTTTTT
>NW_022103906.1:45778699-45804475 GCF_000313985.2 Echinops telfairi | reverse complement strand
AAACAGCAACAACATCAATCCACTGACGAAGAACAAATTAATATATACCAAGCAAGAAAAACTTGTGTTTTCCAGTCTAGCCTGTTGGGGCACCATGCCCAGTCTCCAATGTCCACCCTCATCATTCCCTGGGGATCTTTCTACTTCCAGGTGGAGGAATTTTCTTGTTTCCACTTACTTTCTACTTGACCAAACTTGTCTTTTAAACATGTGTCCAGTCACATTAATGATCAGAAAAATTAAAATAATCATAATAGTAAACACAACACAATGAGATACTAGTATTTTTAAGTCCAAGAAGAACACAGAGGAAAAACAAATAAACAAATCAAAAACACCTGACAAGGTCAAGTGTTGTTGAAAATGTGGAGCAACAGAGGTCAAAATGCACTTCCGTGGAAGTTCAAGGGGGTTCTTTCACTACAGAAAACAGCATGATACCATCTAGTCAAGCCGCACATTGCTCAAGGAGTAGGGACGCCACTTTCCGCATTCAGACGTGTGCAGCCTTATTTCTAGCAGACCCAAACGTGAAGCAGTCCAATGCCCATCAAGAACAGAATGGACTAATACATTGTCTCTAGTTATATAAAGATACACTATATGGATATGAAAAGAAACACACTTCTGGTATGAGGGTACTTCACAAAGTCAAGGGCAAAATGGAACTAAAAGTAAACAGAATTTTTTTCACAAACTTTTTGAAGTCCCGCATATGTCCACTGATATGGTTAATGGATTTTACATATGCTCAATTGTAATAGTGAGTGGAATTCACCAGGCACCAAAAACTAAACATTTCTTGCTTCCATTTATGTGAAGCTAAAAGCAAAAAGTACAAAACTACATGCCTGTTTCATTGGTAGAAAACAAAATAAGCAAGAGAGTGATTGGCATAAGAGAATAATGAGCGAGAGGGAGTAGAGAATGGGTGTGGGGTGTTTGGGAGAAGGGTGAAAGGTTATTGTGATACTGGTAATGTCTGTTTATAGCTCTGGGTAGAGGTTATATGTGCATTTATCTTGAGATAAGCATTGTGTTATGATTTTTATTTCGTTTGTCTCTTTGAATGCATATTAGGTTTAAAAATTTTTTTAATTAAGATGCTTCAAGGCAAAAAGGGAAATCAGAACTAATAAGGAGGCATGCCATAAGCACATTAAGAGCTAAGGGTGAAACAGCAACAATTACGACCTGAATTTAATTATTCACAGGAAATTTGTTTGTTCATAGGGATAAGTGCAAAAAGGGAAACATGTGCTGTGTAGTTCATTGGTCTGATCAAAGAAAGCCTTCATGTTTACCTGGAGAGACAGATATTTTTCTGTCATTAAATTTCAGGCAGAATATTATGCTCATTATATGAGGGGAATCCAAAAAGTACATGGAAAAATCCATTGTCTTTTCATTTAATATTTTCCACCAACCTTTAAGAAGTCTTTCATACAGACATTAGGAAAAACGGTTTCAGTTGCATAATTTCTGGAGAGCTACATGTCATTGCCATCGAGTTAATTGTGACCCACAGTGAGTCCTTATTGGGTTTTGAGGTGGTCAGTTCTTTACACGAGCAGAGCCTCACTCTCTGTCAAGGAACAATCCAATGCTTACGGACAGTGTCACCATAGAGGGTTCCTCAAATGGCCATTTCTCATCGGAAACCTTGATCAAAGCTGAGAAAGCACTATTAAATCATAAGGTACTGAAGGTACTTCTGAGAGAATCTAAGTTAATACAAGACTGTGGTTTTCTAGGGCAAGGACGTAACCAGCGCTGTGAGCCTCTAACGAAGTCCCACTGTTTCTGCTAAAGAAGTCCCGCTGCAACTTACTGGTGTGTGTGTGTGTGTGTGTGTGTGTGTGTGTGTGTGTGTGTGTGTCCCCTCATGAGTAGCTGCTCCCATCAGTGTCTCGGGCACACTCTCTCTACTGAGGGTTTCCTCAGACACTGATTATAGCCCAGCATTTCCTCCGTTGTTCTATTGGCTCGTTCTTTCCTCGACTCCTAGATCCTGGGTCTTCTCATTCTGCGGAGAACTGCCTGGCAGTTCTTGTTCGCTGCAGTCATCCACCCATTACTCATGGTGACCCAAGTGATCCATTAGAACTGCCCTGTAGGGTTTTCTTGGCTGTAATCTTTATGGAATCATATCTCCAGGCCTTATCTTGTGGGGAGCAATGGTTGGGTTGGAACTGCCAACATTTTGCAAACCACTTGCCCAAGTTCCTTTCTCTCAGCTTAGGGCAAAGGTAGTAAACATTCCTGGGAGTGGCAGCCTTTGCATATTGTCATGCCTTATCTTCTTATGTCTCCTCCCTCCTTCAAGGCATCACACCCCTGTCCAAACTGGACAGCACAGCAGAATGGCTTAAATCATGGGATTTGAGTCAGACTCTGTGGGTCTGAATACTGACTCTCCCACTTACAGGCTGTGTGACCTGTGTCTCGTTTCCTGCACTGTGAAACAGAGGTAATCTCCTATATGCATCTCATATCTAAGGAGCCCTGGTGATGCAGTGGTTAAGCATTTGGCTGCTAACCAAAATGTTGGGGTTCAAACCCACTTGTTGCTCCAGAGGAGAAAGATGAGGCAGTCGGCTTCCATAAAGATTTACAACTTTAGAAACCCCGTGGGCTGTTGTATGCCATCTGGTAGGATTGCTATGAGTTAGTGTCAACTCAATGGCAGTGGACTTGGTTTGGGTTTTGGTCTCACTTAAGGTTTAAGCATGTAAAGGAGGGAGACAATATAGCATTGTGGTTGAACGAACTAACACAGGGACCAAGCTGCCTGGGTTTACATCCCAGCTCTACTACTTACTGCACATGTGAGCACAGACGAGTTACATAGCCTCTTCCTGTCTCAGTGGTGTCATTGATAGATTGGGAATCATCTACTCCTTGTCTAATGCATTGTTGTATATTAATTAAATGATTAATATCAACAAAGCACATGAAACAGGGCCTGGCATTCAGTGAGTGCTCTATAGGTGTTTTTAATGAAAGAGTGGAACACTAGCTAGCATATGCCTTTTATACCTCTTTTTATTGTGCTTCGGCAATATTGTGTTTTCCATCAATTTGACAGTTTCTACAGTGACACTGGTTTCCATCGGTAGAAATGGAACTTTAAGTGTTAATGAATAAGAAGCAGTTATTCCATGGACCAAACTTCTCATGATATCATCTGTACATTCTGTGAGCTTTATGCTCCTCACTCACGATATCATCAGTACACTCTGTGAGCCTTATCCCATTCACATGGAGGGCCCTGAAGATCAACCAGCTTAACCTGTTCTTCCTTAAAATTTAAAACTAGAACAACAGCACTTCACCAAACACTATCATTTCAGACCAGGTTGAATCCCTTCCAGAGGGAAAAAAAAGAGCCTCAGGGAACTGCACATTCAACCATCTATCCTTTGCTATTTTAAATGAATGGAGTCTAACCTATTCCATATGGATTCCTATTTTAAATATTAATGATACTTGTATTGCTTCCAACCAATATAGAGAACGACATAGAAAGATTGATAGAGTATTGGATATAAAAAGGTTACTATTGAATCTCCAGGAGCCTTGGTGGCACTGCCAGGTAAATATTAGCCTGGTAACCTGAAGGCTGGCAATTCAAACCCACCAGTCTTTCTTCGGGAGCAAGTTTAGACTATCTGCTGCCATAAAGATGTACAACCTCAATGCAGGGGCAGTGAATTACCTAATGTGTTCATCTAGCCCAAGTCTTTAACTCCCACCCAACAACCTTTCCCTGTGTGAGTCTGGTAAGAAGGTGGGGGGAGATACTGATAGGATTTATCTATAAGTAATTATGAACAGGCTTACCTGGAGTGCCATCTTGCTGCATATGAAATGAGCCCTCTAAGAAGAAGGAAGGATCTCATCAGCACCAAGTGCCCAAAGTGGAGCGTGTCCTCAGGACCCAAGATCCCTGTGCAGTGACCCTCCTGGATCCAGAAGACAACTCTGACGTCAGAGGACCAACAGCAGAAGCAGGGGGAGAGGATGCAGCGGCAGATGGACTTCACCCCTGGAGCAGCAAAGCTGAGTGATGATGTGCAGAAGGCAAGCTTGCAGACCAGGCACTTAGTTGGGGAAGTTGGCCTTGCTGACCAACAGATGCAGAGCTGAGCACTTCAGGTTGATGCGTTCTTGGGTGGGGTGCGTCTGGGCCACTTAATCAGGGAGGTGGATTTGCTGACTCATGGAGCTTGAGCAGAATGCCTCCAAGTTGAGACTTCCAGCAGACACCTTGAGCGTTTGTTAGCAGACCTTAAATAACTTTGTAATATGTCCTGATAAACAACCCTGAGCATTTCTCACAGGCATTACTACTTGTTAACTTCCTTAAGAAACCTTTTAATATTGATTTTTGTCTGTGAGCTCTGCAAAGTGATTGCAATGGATATTAGAATCTACAGAGATAAAATAGGGAATACTAATTAGGTCATACACTCAGGTGTACCTTAGTCCTCATAGTAACCTCTTCGCTTTTCAATATTCTAAAGAGGTCTTGTGCAGCAGCTTTATCCAAGGCAACTAGTCTTTTGATCCCTTGACTGCTGCTTCTATGATCATTGTTTTCAGATCCAAGCAAGATGTAATCCTTATCAACTTCAACCTTTATCATGATGTTGTGATAAGTGGAGAGAAGGTTGAAGTTGTGAAGATTGGTCCAGTTGTGAGGATTTTCGTTGTCTTTACATTGAGTTGTAATTCATACCGACACCTGCAGTCCTCAAGTTCATCAGCAAGTGCTTCAAGTCGTCCCCACTTTCAGCAAGTGTTGCATCATTTGCGTATCACACGTTGTTAATAAGCCTTCCTCCAACCCTGATGTCACATCCCTCTTCAAATAATCCAGTTTCTCTGATGATTTGCCCCACAAACAGATTGAAATCAGTGTGGTGAGAGGAGACTGAAGCACACCTTTCCTGGTTTTAAACCATGCAAATGCCCTGGTTCTGTTCACACACCTGCCTCTGCATCTGTGGACACGTTCGGCAGGAGCCCAAGTGTTCTGGAATTCTTACTCTTCTCAAGGCCATTCACAGTTGGTTATGATCACACAGTCAAATGCCTTGGTATAGTCAATAAAACACAAGTAGACATACTGCTGGTGTCCTCCGCTTTCAGCCAAAGTCCACTACCGATAGCTCCTGTTTTTTGTCTTTTTCTGAATCCGCCCTGAACCTCGGCAGCTTCCAGAGCTGTACCCATTCTGTATTGCTGTAACCATTGTTGGATGATGTTCAGAAACATTTACTTGCTTGTGTCACCACTGATACTGTTCTATAGTTTGTGCATTCTATTGGGTCATCTATTTTTGGAATGAATACAAATACGGACCTCTTCTAGTCAGTTGGCTAAGTAACTGTCTTCCAAATCTCCTGGCAAAGAGGACTGATTGCTTCCAGTGCTCCATCAACTTGTTGAGCTATTTCAATTGATATTCCATCAATTCCTGGAGTGTTGTGTTTGGCGAATGCTTTCAGTGCAGTCTGAACTTCTTCCTTTAGTACCGTTAGTTCTTGCTCACATGCTACCTCCTGAAATGTGTGCAAAGTTGACGAGCTCTTTTTGCTAGAATGACTCTGAATTCTATGTTCTTTTAATGCTTCCTGCTTCATTCAATATTTTGCCCACAGAATCTCCAATATTTAGACTCGAGATTCAAATTTTTCTTGAGTTCTTTCAGTTTGATATACTTAGCATATTCTTTCTTTTTGGTTTTCTAACTCTAGGTCTTTGCACATTTCATTTATTATTTGACTTTTTCTTCTTAAGTTGCCCTTTGAAATTCTCTGTTCAGTTCTATGACGTCACCATATCTTCCACTTGCCTTAGCTACCCTAAAATTAAGAACAAGTTTCGAAGTCTCTTCTGAAATCCACTTTGATATTTTATTTCTTTCTTGTCTTTTTAATGCCCGTTTTTTTTTTTCTTCATGAATTATGTTGTTGATGGTCTCCCACAACGCATCAGGTCTTCTGTCATTAGTGTTCAATGCAGCAAAATTGTTCTTGAAATTCAGGTCGTATTTTGGCTCTTACTTGTTTTAATTTTCCTCAGCTTCAATTTGAAGTTACATAGAGCAATTGATGGTTTATTCCACAGTCAACCCATGACCTGGATTTAGCTTTTGGTATTAAGCTTCTCCATCATTTCTTCCCACAGATGTAGTCAGCTTGATTTCTGTGTCTATCAGCTGGAGAAGTCTGAGTTTATGGTGTTGGAAAAAGTTATTTGCTATGAACAAGTCATTGGTTTTGCAAAATTCTACAATGTGATCTCCAGCTTCATTTCTACCACCAGGACCACATTTTTCAACTATGCATTCCAATTGCCTATAATTATTAATATATCTTAAGTGCGTGTTTGATTATTTTCCAGCTGAAGTCATTGATAGAATTCTTCAGTTTCTTCATCACTAGCTTTTATGGTTGTGCATAAATTTGACTAGTAGTTGTATTGATTGGATTTACTTGAAGGTGGATAGTTATAACTCTATCACAGATAGGCGTGGACTTCAAGGTGGATCTTGATATGTCCATTTTGAAGGTGAATTTGAGGTCATTCCTCTTGATTGTGTCATTCTCAGAATAATAAACTGTATGATTTTCAGATTCAAAATGGCCAGGACTAGTCTATTTCAGTTCACTAATGGCTAGGATATGAATCTTTATGCATTCCATTTAGTTTTTGACAACTTCCAATTTCCCTAGATTCATACTGTGCACATTTAAAGTTCCGATTACTAGTAAAAATGGGCAGCTGTTTCTTTTATGAGTTGTGCCCCGAAAGTAAATGAAGACCCCTAATATGCATCCCCAGGCTTTCCTACACTCATGTCACCATGGCTGGATTTACTTTGAGGAACCAGCTCCCCTTTGGTGACGTTTGGAGTGGCTCCTACTGAGGGCTCCATCCTCTGGCGGCCCCTGACAATGCTCTGCTTCCTGCCATTGGGCCTTCAGTACTGACCATGTTTCCATGCTCTGCATAAGGGTTCAGCGACTACTTCCTCTGAAGCTCCCCAGCCGATTCCTTCTTCGTAGCTTGCGCTTAGTCTGGAGACTCCACTGAAACCTGTCCACTTTGGGTGACCCTGCTGGCAGTTGAATTACCAGTGACATAGCTTCCAGCATCACAGCAACACACAGCCACCACAATACCACAAACCGACAGACAAGTGAGTAAACAGACAAAGCCTTAAACTGGCTTCTGCTTTAAGATTTCTCAATTATAAATGCACTTCCCCCTCTTCTTTCATGTACAGGATTCTATGGAAAATGCCTGTGGGACATTCACACAGAAACAGGGAGACCTTAACTGCAGTGTGCGTATAGCCTGCAATTACACTCAGTAGCTTGGGCATATCCCTTCTAAGAGTTTAAGAGTAGTGGTGGCCCCAGCTATATGGGAGAAGACCACTCTTGAGGCAGTACTAAAGAATGACCTAAATGCGTATATCTCTTCAGGCAGTGGCTGCAATTTAAAATCCTGTTTCACTAAAAATTTTTCTGTTAGTAGATTAACCTTATTGAATGTACCTTTCTTCCTGCTCCCGATCTTAGGCTTCATATACCGTGTACCCTTAATCTGGACATCCTGTTGACCCCGTTGGGCTCTGTGGAAGAACCGTCCCATCATTGTCAGGACATGACTGCTAAAGTGCTGATGTCTCATTCACACTTGTAGCAGTCCTCACTGATCATCCCTTCCAGGATTTTGTTGGTTGATGGATCTTATTTCGAACCTAACCAGGTGAGATCTGAATTGTTGGGCGTTTATACTGTTACCACTATCATGAAGGTACTAGAAATTAGGCCTGTTGTTCAGCAAAACAAGCTGAATTGATTGCATTCACCTGAGCCTGTAAATTAGCCAAGGCACAGTTTACATGGATGGAAGGAGTGGATTCAGAGTGATACATGCTTTTTTGATGTCATAGAAACTGTATATTTTTACATTTTCTGGGATCTCTATAAACCAGGCCCACAATAGCATATCTTTTAGATCCCCTTCCAACTGCCTCTGAAAGAGCTGCAGTAAAGGTGGCAGAGCACCATTGCCAAAAGGCACAATTGGTGGGGACACGAGAGGAAAACACTTTGGCTAATATCCCAAAATTTATGTGTATAACACAGCGGATATTTTCATTTGAAAACTCTTTGCCTTATTTAGCAAAATATTTATATAATGTTTTTGTTGGTCTCCAATTCCAGCAAATTTACCAGGAACTGCAGTCAACACCCTGATACTTTCCATTTATTAAACTTGTATAAATAAATGGCAGACCTGGGAAAGTGAACACTTGGATTCATGGTAATTGTTATAATGAACTGTCTTTGGCTCAGCTCTGGTGAGTGTCTGTTAGTTTCTATGGAATTATGGATCCTTTTTTTTAAGCCTGCATAATTTAATTTCAAGGAAAATGGAATGAGGATTTCTTATATATTTTTAAAGAAATATTTTTGGGAAGATTTTTAACAGCAGCTTGACATTTTAAAACTGGATTCTTTATACTTGCCCTCCATGTCTTCAACATCAAAGAAGATAATTCTCCCTGTTTCCTCTTGGGGCTAATGAAGTGTTTTATAAACTCAGATATCAAGGAAACCCACCAAAAGGGTGTATTTGTTACAAAGATCAACCTCGTGGGGATCAATTCACATGGATAGAAAATTCTCCTGTGGATCTACCTGTCATTACTCTGGAAGCCACTCTCCCCACCAAATTAATCCTCCAGAAGCCATACGATGCATTTGAAAAGGGAAGCATCGTAGACACTCGAATTAATATGGCTTAAGGTTTCATTAAAAAGCCTCTGTTACCTAAAAATTTGCATTTCCTAGCTACTAATTTTCACCAACGAAGCCACCTTGGTTGGGAACAGTAAACAGATCTCATAAGAAAATATTATTACAAGCGTTTTTAGAGTGCTACTGTCCATGCAATGTGTAATTGTTCATTAGTAGAACCCTGGAAAACCTTATCAAGCACTTATGGGGAAGTACTCCTTTCCTACTGGACAATGTTAGAATGGTCAACTAGATTTTATTGTCAATTGATTGTTTGAAACCATTTTCTTTCTACTTGAGCCCCTTGATATCAGTTCCTCTTTATTCCCGCCCTCCCCCACCCTAAACCCTCATGAACCCTTAATAAATTACATATATATATATGTATATTCATATCTTACATTGTCCAAAGTACACCTTCACCCACAGTTTTTATATGTCCCCCTCAAGGGGGGGGGGTTATACATCCATCATTGCTATCAGTCCTCAGCCCCCCCCCCATTCCCATATCCTCACGGAACTGTTGTTACTCCCATTACTGCTTTTGAGGGGTTTATCTGTCGTGGATTCCACGTGTCAAAAGCTCTTATCTGTACCAATGTATAGACGTCGTCTAACAAGATTTGTGAGATCAGACTGGGGCCATGATAGTGGGGTGGGAGGGGGTGGGGTAGAGGAAATATTGAAGAACTAGAGGAATAGTGTGTGTTTCATGAGTGCTGTACGAGCCCTGCTGGCCATTCCCTTCCTTACGACCCTTCTGTGAGGCGATGCCAAGACAGATTTTGCAATGACTGCTCTCATTCCCTAATCTTCTGTTAAAAGTCGCTGAACCGAGTTCCAAGATAGTCCAGATAACTTTTCCATTTCTGCAGCTGTCCATTGTCAGTCTCTGAGCACACGTGCATGAATTCTGTTGACATTTCCCGTCTATTCAGTCAGTTGACAAAAGTCCAGACCAAGGTTTGTCATCAGTCAACACTTCACCTTTCCTGAAACGAGAAAACCACTCTTACACTTGATTTTCCCCCCATAGCACTGTCCTTGTAAGCTGTGTTCAACATCACAACAGTTTTTGTGGCATTTTTTTCTGAGCAGGAAACAAAATTTCATAGCCGCATGCTGTTTTCTTAAATCAGGCATCACAAAAAATGAGGTTTGAGTGAAACTGCTTTTACACAAAAAAATTTACTGTGACCAGAGAGAACCTTCCCAGGTGACACCATTGGGTGCACTAACTCAGAGTTAGTTGCTGGATGCCTGCCTAGCAAGAAAAATGCGTACTATGAAAGCTACGCTAGTGGGACTTTTCTAGAGTTTTTTGGTATCCCCCTCATATAGTCCATTTTGTCTACTTATCTATGTTTATTCCTTATATGAGTACCGTTTTGATGCCAAATTATATCTGTACCTCAGAACCTCAGGGATATTTAGGAGGTCATTGAGTGCCTACATGCCTGAGAGTTCTTGGATCTTTGGGGAGAGATAGTAAAATAGGGTTTGGAAGCAGAAAGACTTTGAGCATTGGAACTACGGTCCTCAGCCTAGGAGAAAGACCCTGTCTGGTTCTGGGGATTTAGGATCAGGTAGACAGAGGGTCTCCTGAAGTCAGAGAGGACAGAATCCAGGAAGACAATTCTGTACTGGGACACTAGCTCATGACCCACCATTGCTTATCTGTGACCCACCTCCTCTTAATCTTTTTAATTTTTAGGTTGGGGGCTAAATAGCTCTCCACTAGTATTTTTACACATTGACAAACTATTCATGAGGGACTGAAATGGATCGAATTGATAAGGCATATGTAATTTGCTTCTCCATTTTCTTATTATTGGGCATTCAGGTTGCTTTCAGGTCGTGATTTTAGACATACAGGTATGACTTATGTCACATTTATATTAATTTCCTATAAGTTAATTTTTGAATATTTTGAAGTTTTTGACACATTTACCAGGTACTTTTCAAAAAAGAGTAGTTTTTCAAGGACAGTGTCTAAAGGTGCGTTTTTCTTCTGTCCTTTTCCGGCATTCAGTATTACAATTTAAAACTGTTGCCAACATAGAGGTTGACAAATGGCCTCATTGTTTTTATCAGTATTTCTTGGTAACTCTTGAGGTTAGACATTCCCCTATGTGCTTGTTGACCATGTATTTATTCTTCTCGATGCTTTGACTAGCACGAGTCTATTTTTCTTCTAGTAACTTCATACTGCATACTGAATCCGGGATTGGCAAAACCTGTAGTTACCACATAGAAGACCCAGCAACATAAAGCACAGAGATCCATACCTTTTTAGGCTTATAATTGAAACCCAAGATTATTAACTAACTTCTGGTTTGCAAAGGGCTAGGTATCAGTACTCATGAATTTATTCCACAAATCCGTATTGAATGCCACCTGTATGCCAGACACTGTTTTAGGCACAGTGAAAAACAGACAAACCTCTCCAGAATGGATTGCACATGTCAGTGAGCAGAGGAGGTAAGTAACAGAAATCTGCTAGTTAGTGAATTTCCTAGTGAGTGAAATCTGCTCATTAGTGTAAATGCTGTGAAAACTGGAGTACCCAGTAAGTGGTTCTTGAGACCATTGGAGGAGGTGGTACATGTTGCAATTTTAGACAAAGTGATCAGTGTAGACTTTACTGAGAAGGTCACCTTTGAGCAGAGACTTGAAAGAAATGAGAGAGTACCCAACAACTCCCCCAGGGGACAGGGAGGAGAGATTGCTTCATCCAATTGGAAGGTAGAGGTTTGAGGTAGGAATTTGGATACATGCTTGGCCAACATCAAGGAAGCTAGGGTGGCCAAGGGAGAATGATGGACAGGTAAAGTAATAGAAATAGAGATCAGAGATATGAAAGAATGAATCTTGTAAGGCATTTGGAGCCACTGTAAGCATCTAAGCCTTCTTCAGTGTGAGAAGAAAAATTTCAATCCAGGAGTTACAATATTGAAAGATCCCTTAGGCAAAATATTGAATGATGCTGGAAATATCAAAAGAAGATGGAAAGAATACTAGTCAATATCCAATCATTTTAAGAGGTAGCATATGATCAAGAACCAGTGGTCTGAAGGAAGGAATCTAAGCAGCACTGAAAGGCATTAGCTCAAAGCAAGGCTCCAGGAATTGATAGAATACTAACTGAAATGTTTCAACAAGCTGATGAAGCACTGGAAGCCCTCACTTCTCTATACCAAGAAATTTGAAGACAGCAACTTGGCCAACTGCCTGGAAGAGATTTGTATTTGTACACATTCCAAAGAAAGATGATCCAATACAATAGGAAAAGTATAGAACAATATCATTAATATCACATCCAAGTAAATTTTTGCTGAAGATCACCCAACAACAATCTCAGCAGTACATTGACAGGGAGCTGCAAGACATTCCAGCCAGATTCAGAAGCAAGTATGGAACAAGGGATATCATTGCTGACTTCAGATAGATCTTGGGTGAAAACAGAGAATACCAGAAAGATGTTTACTTGTGTTTTGTTGACTATACCAAGACATTTGACTGTACCATAACAAACTATGGATAATTGTGAGAAGAATGGGAATTCTAGAACACTTCATTTTGCTCCTGTGGAGCTTGCATATGGATTAAGAGGCAGTTTTGGAAACCAAACAAGAGAATACTACATGCTTTAAAATCATGAAAGAAGCGTGTCAGGCTTGTGTCCTTTCATGATACTTATTCAATCGGTATGCTGAACAAACCACAGAGAAACTAGGTTATATGAAGAAGAATGAGGCATTAGGATTGGAGGAAGGTTTATTAACACACTGTGATCTGCAGAAGACACAACCTTGCATGCTAAAAATGAGGAGGACTTGAAGCACTTGCTGATGAAGATCAAGGATTGTAGCCTTTAATATGGATTACAACTCAAAGTAAATAAAACCAAAATCATCACAACTGGACCAATAGGTGACATTATGATAATGGAGAAAAGATTGAAATTGTTAAGGATTTCATGTTGCTTGGATCCACAATCAATGCTCATGGAAGGAGCAGTCAAGAGATCAAGTGATCCATTGACTTGGATGAATCTGTTGCACAAGATCTCTTCAGAGTATTGAAAAGCAAGGATGTTATTTTGAGGACTAAAGTGTGCCTGACCCAAGCCAGGGTGTTTTGAATGGGTTTATATGCACGTGGAAGTTACACATTGAATAAAGACGACTGAAGAAGAAGTGAATGAAGCATGGTGCCGGCCAAGAATCTTCAAAGTACCATGGACAGCCAAAAGAAGAGACAAAACTGGTTTGAAGCAGTACAGCTAGAATGCTCCTTAGAAGCAAGTGTGGTAAAACTTCATCTCAGGTATTTTGAACATGCTGTCAGGAGGGCATCAGGTTTGGTAAAGTGCAGTGGGGAGAAAGTAACAAAGAGGAAGGCTCTCAACAAGATGGATCGACACAGTGGCTGCAACAATGGGTTCAAACATAACAACAATTGTAAGCGTGATGCAGGACCGGGCAGTGTTTCCTTCTGTTACACACATGGTCGCTATGAGTTGGAACCGATTGGATGACATCTAAGGACAAGAATAACAGAGATGAAAAGAGTCTCATTGGTAAAGAAGCCCTGGTAGCATTATGGATACTCCCTTGGTTATTAAATAAAAGGTTAAAAGTTCATTTGTGAGCAAAATAAATGTTTTTGTTTTATTATTGCTTCCCCAAACCAACCAACCAATCAGTCAACAAAGAAACAAACCAAAAAACTATTGGCCTTCTCCTTGGTCATGTGGGGTTGCTATGGGTAAAAATAAATTGGATGGCACCTATAACAAGCGAGCCCCAGGGGTGCAGTGGCTAAACACTAACTGAAAGATCAGGAGTTCAAACCTACCAGCCCCTTTGTGAGAGAAGGATGTAGCAGTGAGCTTCTGTAAAGATGAGTCTTGGAAATCCTTTGAGGCAGTTCTACTCTATCCTCCAGCACTGTCGTCTGAATTAACTCCATGACACTCAGCCACAACAAAACAACTGGGGTGGGGGGGTGGGGGTGGCGTTGAACTAGAGGAGTGTCACGATCTGTCTCGTGTTATGAAATAACTGCTCTGGCTGGCTGCAGGGGTGAAGGACAAAACCAGGGTGATCGGTTTGGAAACTGTTTCAGAAATTCAGAGGACTTGCACTTAGCAATGGAAGTGGGAAGGAGGTATTGAGTTCTGGCAGAGCCAATGCGATTTCCTGATGAATTGGATGTGACGTGATAGAAAGGGTAGAGCAAAAGATGAGGTTTCTTTCTAAGATAGCTTCTAAAACTTGAACTCACTGCCATTGAGTTGATTCTGACTCAGTGTCCCTATAGGACAGAGTAGAACTGCCCCTGTGGGTTTCTGAAAGTGTACTTCTTGATGGGCATAGAAAGCCTCATCTTTCTCCCATGGAGCAGCTGATAGTTAGAACTGAAGACCTTGAGTTTAACAGCCTCCCTACACCGTCACGTTACTGGCTACACACTGAGCTGATAACCACGAGGTCAGCAGTTCAAACCCACCAAACTCTTTGAGAGAGAAAAGTGAGGCTGTGCACTTCCATAAAGATATGAGTCTCTGAAACTCAAAGGGGCAGTTTTACCCTGTTCTATTGGATCACTATGTGTTGGAACTGGCAGTGAGTGCCCTTTTGTAAAAGGAGTCCTGATGGCATGGTGGGTTACCCATTGAATCACTCTCTGTAAGGTCAGTAGTTTGAAACCACGTTACTGCACAGGAGAGAGATGAAATAGGCTTTCTGCTCTGGTAACACTGCAAAACTCAGGAACCCAAAGGGCAGCTCTACTTTGTCCTGTAGACTCGTGATGAATTGGGATCAACTTGTTGGCAGTGGCAAGGTTACTCTGTTCACAATAGTGACTTTCCTGACCCAGAAGGGGCAGAAATTGCATCCATTTTAATGAGATGACAAAAACAATAACTGATTGTGGCATTTGTCCATCTCTTTACGATGTTCATATGAGGGGACTTCAAAAAGCTCATGGAAAAAAAATTAAATGATCTTTTAATTCCATTTTACCAGCAACTTTTTGAAGCCCTTTTGTATACAATCCCACTAAAGCCCATGAGTGGCTCAACCCATTCAGCTTCTCTTCTGTGAAACCAAAGATTAGGGTTTGCGTCCACCCAGAGGGGGCTGGGGAGAATGGCCTGGCAGTCTACTTAAAAAACAAACAGCCCTTGAGAATCTTATGAAGCAGTTTTCCTGTGGTGCACATGGGGCTCCCATGAACTGCAGTCAGCCTGACAGCAATTGGTAATGTATCCTAACCCATTCCAGGGGACTTCAAATTCTTTCCCGGGAATGCTAAGATTTCTGCAGAGCTCCATGAGAAGCTCTCTGGCATCACACATAGCAGGTTCATCTTTGTCTTTTATTGGCTGGGCTTCCAAGTTTCATTTGAAGAAAGGGTTACTATAGTAACTAATAATAGTACCTACAGAGTATAGGTGTGTAGGGGTACAGTAGAGTACAGTGTGTAGGGGTATGTGCGTGCACGTGTGACTATGCACACCAGGTTCATTAAGTGCCTTGATTTCACTCTTCAAAACAAGCCGATAGCATAGTTGAGGAAACAAAAGCCAGGGTAACTGGGATAAACATTCCTATTAAAGTTTATTTAACTAGATTAAAATAAACATTTACTACGTTGGCAACCACTTACTGATCGTATAAGGAGTCATGGTTAATGTCTTCTGACTTCAACACTTCCAATAGTTGGATTTGATGTTCACATTGCATTTGGGTTGTTAGGGATATTGAAATGGATGAAAAGTTAAAAGGCAGGAAGAAATATGGTGAATTATTTTGTCTTGATATAGGTAATTTTATTAGTCAAAAGACATCTATTTATGAATGAAGGTATTTAACTCTAGCCATGGCTTTTAAATAAAGGGATTTAATGTATTTAAGCATTCTACATTCATACATAAAGTCTAAAGGATAATATCAAAGGGAACAGACTTGGGAATTTGCCCAGGGGTGGGAGTGGGTGACAGGGGGCCAAGGAGAGAAGAGAAAGCAATGGTTGAGACTGTCAATGGGTGTTAATCTGGGTGAAATAGAAGGTGGCAGTCCACAAGTGGGAGAAGGAAAATGGAGCAGCATGTAGAAAGTAAACCATTGGGTGAGGAGTTTCAACTGTTGGATGCAAGCGTAACCCCCCATATGATGGTGGAGAAATAGATCTACGTGCATATATTTATAGGTTTAGTATTAAGGCAGCAGATGGACATTGGGCCTCCACTCAAGTACTTCCTAAATGCAAGAACACTTTGTTCTAGTAAATTGGCATTTCATGATGCACACCTTCCTGACACCATCCCTGAAGACAAAGCAGGTGCATAAGCAAATGTGGTGAAGAAACCTGATGATGCCCGGCTATCAAAAGATATAGTGTCCAGGGTATTAAAAGTTTGAAGGTAAATAAATGGCCATCTAGCTCAGAAGCACAAGCCCACATGGAAGAAGCACACCAGCCTGCGTGATCACGAGGTGCCAAAGGGATCAGGTATCAGGCATCGAAGAACAAAAAATCATATTATTGTGAATGAGGGGAAGTGCAGATTGTGGACCCAAAGCCCATCTGTAGGTAACAGGACATCCCCTTTCAGAAGGGTCGCGGGGAGGAGACGAGCCAGTCAGGGTGCAGTGTAACGACAATGAAACATACAACTTTCTTCTAATGCTTAAATTCCTCCTCCCCCCAACTATCATGATCCCAATTCTAC
The DNA here is from genome assembly GCF_000313985.2 of Echinops telfairi. NCBI lineage: Eukaryota > Metazoa > Chordata > Mammalia > Afrosoricida > Tenrecidae > Echinops > Echinops telfairi. Next base: position 45,787,909 of record NW_022103906.1, on the reverse strand, counting down.
CTTACAAATCTGGCTAGACCAGAGGATGTACACTGGTACAGACAGGAACCGGAAATACAGGGAACCTGGGACAAATGATCCCTTCAGGACCAGTGGTGTGAGTGGCCATACCAGAAGGTGGAAGGAAGGTGGAGTAGAAAGGGGGAATTGATTACAAGGATCTACATATGACCTCCTCCCTGGCAGATGGACAACAGAAGAGTGGATGAAGGGAGGGAGACGTTGGACAGTGTAAGATATGCAAAATAACAATAATTTATAAATTATCAAGAATCCATGAGGGAGGTGGGAGCAGGGAGGGAGGAGGAAAAAATGAGGCGCTGATGCCAGGGGCTTAAGTGGAGAGCAAATGTTTTGAGAACGATGATGGCAATGAATGTACAAATGTGCTTGACACAATGTATGTATGTATGGATTGTGATAAGAGTTGTATGAGCCCCCAATAAAATGGTCTTTTAAAAAATTAGAAAAACAATCAATGCAATGTACCACATAAATAAAAGAAAGGAAAAGTAAAAAAAATTGTTATGAAAAATACATTTGCAGGATCTACACAAGGAAAAAGCCTCCAGTGATTTCACTCTGCCCATGGTTGAGGGATGGAAATAGCCTGGTGATCAGATGAATAGATTAAAATGATATATCTGAAAAAATTGTTATGAAATATAAGACATACAGGATAAAAGGGGGCCTCGCATCTAGTAGCCCCAATACAGAGTACAAAAAGGTGACTCCTCTGTGAATTCGCTGGCTGAAGGTCTGTTACAGGTTTCATTTCACAAATGTTTGGTGATCACATTACCTCCACGATTTCAGCTGAGCTGCCAGAACAGGTGGAACAGAAGCGAGAGCAAGAGGGGAACACAGATGGTGACCATCATTCCAGCAGAACAGCAACGTGGGAGAGGAAATACATGGTGGTGACCTGGGGGGAAGGAGGGTCCAAGGTCTGCCCGTTACTATATCAGCTCAAGAAAGTCTTTACCATTTTGAAACAATGGTTAAAAAAAAAAAACGCAAAACATTTATTTTCGTTGTGAATTGGGCAAAGTAGTTGCTGTTCGGTGCCATCGAGTTGGTTCCAAATCCTAGCAGCCCTACACACCGAAGACGAGACACTGCCCAGTCCTCACAGTGGTTCCTATGCTTGAGCCCATTGTTGCAGCCACTGTCCATCCATCTCCTTGAGAGCCTTCCTTTTTTTTGCAGCCCCTCCACTTTACCAAATATGATGTCCTTCTCCGGGGACTGGTCCCTCCTGACATGTCCAAAGTATATAGGATGAAGTCTTACCATTCCTGCCTCTACGGAAGACTGGCTGTACTTCTTCCAAGGGAGATCAGTTTGTCCTCTTAGCGGCCCATGACACTTTTAATCTTCTTCTTCACAGCACCCCCACAATTCTAATGTATCAATTCTCCTTCCGTCTTTCTTCTTCATTATCCACCTTGCACATGCCTAGGTGGCCCTTGAAAACATCATGGGTTGGGGCAGGTACACCTTAGTTCTCAAAGTAACATCCTTGCTTTTCAGCACTGTAAAGATATGTTCTGTGTAGCAGATTTGCCCAATACAATTTGTCTTTTGATCTTTTGACTGCTGTTTCCATGAACATTGACTGTGGATCCAAGCAAGTGCTTCAAGTCCTCCTCACTTTCAGCAAGCAAGGTTGTGTCATATGCAAATTTCAAGTTATTAATAAGCTTCCTTCCAATTCTGATGCTGAATTCTTCAAATAACCCAACTTCTCTGATGATTTGTTCAGTATGCATATTGAATGAATATGTGAGAGAATACAATTCTTATGCATGCTGTTTTAGTCCAGGTAGACTAGAGAAACAAATCCAGAGCCACTCATATGTGTATAAAAAAGAGCTTTATATAAAGAGTATCTGTGTGTTAACACCCCTCCCCCCCAAAAACAACCCAGCCCAGTCCAGAACAAGTCTATAAGTCCAATATTAGCCATATGTCCGATACCAGCTTATAAATTCCTCTTCAGATTCATGCAACACATATAATGATGCCAAATGCAGGGAGATCATAGGCCATTGGGTCAAAAGTATTGTGGATCCAGTGGTGGTAGATGCATCCAGCACTGGTGTGAGTCTCCACATCACTCTTCCAGTTCCAGGGCTCTGACTCTATCAATGTAGCTCCCTGTGGCTTGTCAACAGGAATGTCTTGCAGGGAGCCCAGCAAAGAAAGAGAATGTGTCTGGCCTTCAGTGATCTATTTATCTCCATCACTCCTCCAAATGAGGTCATCAAGCTGTGACCTATTGACAGGCTAGACTCCACCCCTTCACTCTTAATAGTCTCAAGTGGACACCAGATTATGTAACTGCCACACATGCCATTTGTGATTTTTAAGCCAGGCAGCATTCCCTTGTTCTGTTCTCATGACTGCCTCTTGATCCACTTACAAGTTTTGTATGTGTACAATGAAGTGTGCTGAAATGACTGATTATTTTAAGATGAGCCCACCTCACTAATGCTATTTTGTACCTTAGAGACCAATCTATTGTTTGACTTAAAATTGAGCCATCTGTGCCAAGCCCAAAGAGTGCCAAGGGCCACAGTCTTGGGGGTTTCCCAGTCTCTATCCAACCAATTAGTAAGTCTGGTTTATTTTATGGTTATGTTTTGTTCCCCGTTTGTCTCCCACTCCATACAGGAACTTCTAACGTGATTGCTTTTAGAGTACTTGGTGGTGGTAGCCAGGGACCACATAACTCTGCTCTCAGAGCCCTGAGCCTCCATGCATTTTTATTTGTAAAATAGGAATTAATTCTTACACCCTAGTTATTTCTTAAAATAGTTTGAAGTCTCAAAAATAAAAGCAACAATATGATATAAGATTGCTTTGTAAACACTAAGGTGCAAATAAAAGCTTTGATGACTAATTTAACCATAAGGTTAACCATAAGGTACTGCTATTGTGAGGTGCCCTCCGGTCAGTTTCAATTCATAATGACCCTCCGGACAACAGAACAAAACACCACCCTGCCCTGCCCCATCCTCACACTTGTTCTTATGTTTAAGCCCATTGTTGCAACTACTGTGACCACCCATCTTGTTGAGGGAGTTCTTTTTTGTCCCCCCCCCTACTTTACCATGAGGTCCTTCTCCAAGATATGTCCAAAGTATGTGAGATTATATTAGACAGGGTTCTCTAGAGAAACAAAACCAGAATGCTAATAATTTTATATAGATAGATAAGATAAGAGATAAACAGTTAATTAATCTATAAAGCAGTATAAATGGCTCAGTGCAACTCACTCCGTGAGACAGCTGTGAGACACTGGCAGTCCTTCAAGTCTTGAGGGCCACCAAGTAGTCCTCTGTAGAGCAATTCAGGCTATCCGGGCACAGGCAGCAAACAGCAAGGCAGGTCACCAACAGTCAGCCAGATGACAGAGTCCGACAGTCCCCAGCTCAAGAGATGTAAGTTCCAATAGGGTGGCGTTGAAGGAACCTCAAATTACAGTGACACCGTCCATGGGTTAGGTGTCCCACAGGTAGTGTAGCTTGCAAATTGAGGCACAGAACAAGCAAGGCAGCCACACACTGGTCCGATGATCAAAGAGCAAGAGACAAGAAAGGCGAGACTCACCAAGCCATTTATCTCTCTGCCCTTCAATTAATCCCACATGTGTTCATTGCCCATGTTGGCCCAATAAATGTTAACTATCTCAGAGACAAACTCTGGCCATATTTGCCTCTAAGAAGGATTCTGGCTCTACTTTTTCCAAGACAGATTCATTTGCTTTTTTTCACAGTCCATGGTACTTTCAATATTCTTCTCTAGTACCGCAATTCAAACTCATTGATTGTTCTTTGTTCGTCCTTTTTCAATATCCCACTTACTCATGCCTATGAGGCAATCCAAAGCGCCTTGGTTTGGGCTAGGCATACCTTAGTCTTCAAAGTAACATCCTTGCGTTTCAACATTTTAAAGAGGATTTACCCAGGTAAATCTGTGCAGCAGATTTACCCAATGCAAGGTGTCTTTTGATCTCTTGACTGCTCCTTCCATGGGCATTGATTGTGGATCCAAGCAAGGCAATATCCTTGACTAATTCAATCTTTTCTCTTTTTATCCTGATGCAACTTACTGGTCCAGGTGTGAGGATTTTGGTTTTGTTTAGACTGAGTTGTAGTCCGTACAAAAGCCTGCAATGCTTGATCTTCATCAGCAAGTCCTTCAAGTCCTCCTCGCTTTCAACAAGCGAGGTTGTATCATCTTTAGATCACAGATTGTTAATAAGCTGTCCTCAAATCCTGGTGCCTCATTCTTCTTCATGTAATTCAGCTTCTCTGATCATTTGTTCAGCATACAGACTGAGTAAGTATGGTGAGAGGATACAACCCTATGCACATCTTTCACGATTTTAAAGCACACAGTATTCCCTGGTTCTGTTTGCACACTTGCCTCTTTTTCCACGTACATGTTCCACATGAGCACAATGAAGTGTTTTGGAATTCCCATTCTGCTCAAGCCTAGCAATAGTTTGCTCTTATTCACACAGTTGCATGCCTTTGCATTGTCAATAAAACACAAGTAAACATCTTTCTGGTACTCTCTGCTTTTAGCCTAGATCCAGCTGACACCAGCAATGATTTCCCTGGTCGCATATGCTCTGCTGAATCCATCCTGAATTTCTGGCAGTTTCTTGTCAATGTCCTGCTGCATCTGTTGGTGAATACTCTTTAGCACAATTTGCCTATGACATTAATGATATTGTTCTTTAATATTCATGTTATATTGAGTCATATTTCTTTGGAATGCATACAAATATGGATCTCTCCCAGTCTGCTGTCTTCCAAATTTCTTGGTATAGATGAGTATATGCTTTCAGTGCTTCATCAGCTTGTTGAAACATTTACATTGGTAGTCCATCGATTCCTGGGGCCTTGCTTTTGGATAATGCCAAATACTGAAACTCAAGAATTGAATTTTTTTTCTTCAGTTCTTTCAGATTAAGGTATTCTGCACACATTCTTCCTTTCTGGTTTTCTAACTCTAGGTTTTTGCCCATTTCAATATAAAATTATTGACTTCTCAAAGTGCCCTTTGGAATTTTCTATTCAGCTCTTTTACCTCATCATTTCTTCCACTTGGCCTAGCTATTCTAAATGAAAAACAAGTTTCAGAATTTCTTCTCGTACCTACTTTGATCTTTTCTTTCTTTCTTGCCTTTTTCTTTCTTCATGTTTGCTCTGGTTTTATTTTCCTCCCTCAGATTTATTTATTTATTTCCAAACCATTTTATTAGGAGCTAATCCAGACATCATACCATTCCATAGTACAATCATATCCAGCAATGTTGCATAATTGCGACCACAATCAGTTTCAAACATTTTCTTCCTTCTTGACTTTCTTGATATTGGCTCTTACTTCCCTTCCCAACCCTCCCTACTGTCCCCCAAGGAACCCTCATTCTAGTTGTTGTCTCTATAGATTCACTATCCTGGGTTTCATAAACCAGAAAACACTTAACAGTGTCAAGAAAGCTATCTACAATGACAAAATACAACAGCGATAAACCCCAATATGAAAATAAACCTATAGCGTCTGGGGACTTAAAGGCTTGAAAGTAAACAAGCGGCCATCTAGCCCAGAAGCAACAAAGCCCACATGGAAGCAGCACACCAACATGTGTGATCATGAAGAGCCAAAGGGACCAGGCTTTAAACACCAGAGGTTGGGAGGGGGAATCATATCCTCATCAATGAGGGTGGCGCGTGATGGAGACCCAATGCCCATCTCTAGACAATTGGACATACCTTCCAGAGGGGTAGTGGGGAGATGAGTCACTTAGGGTACAGTATAGCAATAATGAAACCCACAACCTTCCTCTGGTTCTTAAACTCTTCCTCCCCCCAACTACCAGGACCCCAATATTGCCTTGCAGACCTGGTTAGACCAGATGATGCACAGCGGTACAGATGGGAATCAGAAACGCAGGGAATCTAGGACAGATGAACCTCTCAGGACCAGGGGTGACAGTGGCGATACCAGGAGGGAAAGGGGATGTAGTAAGGGGGGATGGATCACAGGGAGCTACATATAACCTCCTCTCTGGGGGACAGGAAGCAGAAGGGTGGGTGAAGGGAGACGCTGGACAGTGTAATATAAGATACAATAATAATTTATAAATTATTAAGGGTGCATGGGGGAGAGGGGAGGAGGAAGGGAAGGGGAGGGGGAAAAAAAGGAAAATGAGCTGATTCCGGGAACCCAAGAGGCAAGCGAATTTTGGGAATAATGAGGGCAACAAATGTATAGATGTGTTTTATACAATTGATCTATGTATTGTGATGAATTGTATGAGCCCCAATAAATTGATTAAAAAGAAAAAAGAAAAGAAACCACAATAAAAAACTACAGAAAATATTATAAACTAGATCAAGCCCCAAGTGTTTCAGAAGGGAGATGATGTGACAAGGTTGTAGCGTTCAAGTCAGGTGTATCATTTTGATCCACTGTTGCCCTCTCTCCAATACTGTCTGGTAACCAGTGCATTCCCACCTCTCAATTATGGTTAGAGGGAACTCACGGGAGGCTTATTCTCTGTGTGGATCCTGAAAATGTCTTTTAGGCATCCTTTTGTTCACCAGGATCTCACAATTTACGTAAACTCTGAGACTATTACCTCCTTCGGACTTGGATTATATAATCTACAATTCTTGGCTTTGTGATGGTGGTGTGCTTCTTCCTATGGAGGGAGCTGACATCTCACTTAGATGGCTACCTTTTAAAAACACATGTCTAAGACCCCAGATACTCTTCTTTCTTATTTTATTTGACTCTTTTAACAATTTTACGGGCGTGTAACTCACATGCCATACAACTCAGTAGCTCTTCTTGAAGTCACCCCTCCGCTCGTCAGGCTCCTTCCCTGTGCTCCGTGAGCCACGTCTCTTCTCGAGAGGCTCTTGAAACCAGGTAGAATAGACAGACTCAAGGTTGTATTCTGGCTCTTACACATTTATTTTCATTTTCGTCAGCTTTAACCTGAATTTGCACATGAGCAATTGATGATCTTTTCCACAGTCAATCCTTGGCCTACTTTTAGCAGCTGATATCAAGCTTCTCTGCCATCTCTTCTCACAGATGGAGCTATTTCAATGTCTGTGTATTCCAGCTGGAGAAGGTCATGTGTACAGTCACTGTTTTGTTGAAAGAAAGTATTTGCTATGAACAAGTCGTTAGTCTTGCAAAATTCTATTGTGTGATCTCCAGCTTCGTTTCTATCACAAAGACCATATTGTCTAACTACGGTTCTTCCATCCAATATTTGCATTGAATTGGCAATAATTATCAATGCAACTTGATTGCATGTTAGGTCAATTTTATACTGAAGATGTTGGTTAAATTCTTCAATTTCTGCATCACTAGCTTTAGCAGTTGGGTGTATAAATTCAAATTATATTTGTGTCGACTGGATTTCCCTGTGTACAGGTAGATGCCCTATTGCTTACAGCATTATTCCTCAAGATAGATCTTGAAATGTTCCTTTAACGATGAATGCAACACCATGCCTCTTGAATCTGTCATGTCCAACATAGTTAGCCATGGTCAATGCCAATGCATTCCAGCTCGTTAAAACCTAGGATATCGATCTTGCTACATTCCAGTTCATTTTGACGCCTGCCAATTTTCCTAGATTTATACTTTGTACATTCCAAATTCCGATTATTAACAGATGTCTGCAGGTGTTTTTTCCTCATTTTGAGCCTTGCCCCACCGGCAAATGCAGGTCCTGAAGGCCTCCCTCTCACAGATCTTACTTCATTCCTGCCCTTAGGAGGAACTCGCCTTTGAGAAGTCGATTGTGCCTCCGGCGCGGAGGTGCTCCTCTCGGCAGGCTCTGACAGTGTGCTGGGGCTCTGCGGGAGGCTTTCGGGACGTGAACACATGTGCTGCTCTCCACAAGGTTTGCAGTGGCTCATCCTCGGCAGGGCACAGCGAGTCCTTCTTCCGAGTTTGTTCCTAGCTCTGGTGAAGCCTGTTTACTCTGGTGACATACCCGTGGCATCGCTTCCAGTGTCACAGCAACCCACCAGGCGCCACTGACAGACAAGTGCTATTATCGACAACGTATTCACACATAGAAAACATGTTCATCGATGATGGACACATTTTTTTCATCATCCTAAAATCTGTACTAAGTATCTGCATATTGCCCCTTGTTTGAGGATTACAGTGTCCCCTTTCTCTGAAGCTATTCGTTTAAAAGTTTGGCTTAGAACTTATTTGAACTCATAATGACCCGATATGATAGGCAGAACTGCTCCACACATTTTACCAGGCTGTAAATCTTTATGGGTAGGAGCCCTGGTGGTGCAGTGGTTATGAATTAGGCTGCTAACTGCAAGGTCAGCAGTTCAAAATCCCCAGGTGTTCTCCAGGAGAAAGATGAGGCTTTCTACTCCCAAGAAGATTTGTAGTCTTACAAACTCACATGGGTAGTTCTGCCCTGTCCTTCAGAGTGCTTATGAGTCAACAGTGACCCAGGGCAGTGAGCGAGTTGAGAAATCTCCTGGGAAGCCGACTGCCACCTTTCTCTCTCAGAGTAGCTGGGGGCTGGGGGGGTGGGGGTTACACCACTAACCTTTCAGCTAGCAGGGGATTGCTTCATCACTGCACCATCTGGGTTCCTTGAAGTTAACAGTGGGATTGTATATCGAATCTTTGTGTGTGCTCATGGCCAGGCATATTCCTTGTTAATGGGCGGTGGGGGGTGGGACGGGTAGCAAGGTGGAGGGTAGCAAGGTGGACTAGGTCCTAGCGAGGAACCAGAGCAATTTCCTCATTTTCAGTTAAGGAAACTAGGATCCTCTGGGCTGTGTGATTGCCAGGATTGCTACTTGGAGCACAAACAGGGCTCTAATCAGCTACATACTTTTGACAAAATGTAATCTTACTTGCTGGAAGCCTTATTCAGGTCCTTCCCACTTCATTGTGCTTGTCTTTGATATACCATAGAGCTCTGGTGACACTGGCAGGTAAGTATTGGGTTACTACCACCTCAAGGTGGGCAGTTCAAACCCACCAGCTGCTACCTGAGAGAAAGATGAGGCTATCTAAGGTGACCAGATGTCCCCCTTTTGGCGGGACAGTCCCGATTTTTGGTGTTTTAAAAAAGCCCCGATTTTTGGAAAGAATGGACGACAAGCTAGGGAACGGTCTATTTGGTCCATA
>NW_022103906.1:45777140-45778599 GCF_000313985.2 Echinops telfairi | reverse complement strand
CCCCCGTCAATGGTGTCCCGCTTTAAATCTGGTCACCTTATGCTATCCGTTCCTATTAAGATTTACAGCCTCAGAAACCTGTGACTCACAATGTGCTTGTTGGCAGCGGGTTTGGTTTTTTGATTAAATATCCAATATGCACACGGTTATACCACCTATTATGCTCAACACATCCCTATCTTCAGACTCCCCCCAGCATGCAAACCTTGAACAATTTAATTTCAACCCATACAGCTAAAAAAGGTGGAAGAAGCAGAAGGCCTGTGTTTTCAGAGCAAGTCAAAGCCAGAATTGCTTTTCTCCACAATTATGAATTTACCTCTTTTAAACTTCAATCTCCTGATCTCATCATTTCTGAAATCTTATTATATAGGATTGACCTGAGGGAGCATCACTTTTAAGGGAATATTTCTTGATGCTCCACCCAACAACTTCGGCAACATCTCACAGGACTACTCTGCTCTTCAAGAAGGCTGGAAAGACAGAGGTGATTGTATGTTGTTTTTGTTGTTGATTGGAGCTCTGTTATAAAGGGTGAGCGGTCAGTTGCCACAGCCTCAACTCCCACTCATGGTGAGCCATGCATAGAGTGGAGTAGAGTAGAGTGGAATAGAGTGGAGTGGAATGGAGTGGAATAGAGTGGAGTGGAGTGGAGTAGAGTAGAGTGTAGTGGAATAGAGTGTAGTGGAGTAGAGTGGAGTGGAGTGGAGTGGAGTAGAGTGGAGTGGAGTAGAGTGGAGTGGAATGGAGTAGAGTGGAGTGGAGTGGAATGGAGTGGAGTAGAGTGGAGTGGAATAGAGTGGAGTGGAATGGAGTGGAGTAGAGTAGAATGGAGTGGAATAGAGTGGAGTGGAGTGGAATAGAGTGGAATAGAGTGTAGTGGAATAGAGTGTAGTGTAGTGTAGTGTAGTGTAGTGTAGTAGAGTAGAGTGTAGTGTAGTGGAGTGGAGTGGAATAGAGTGGAGTGGAGTGGAATAGAGTGGAGTGGAGTAGAGTGGAGTGGAATAGAGTGGAGTGGGGTAGAGTAGAGTGCAGTGCAGTGCAATAGAGTGGAGTGGAATAGAGTGGAGTGGAGTAGAGTGGAGTGGAATAGAGTGTAGTGTAGTAGAGTAGAGTATAGTGTAGTGTAGTAGAGTGGAGTGGAGTGGAATAGAGTGGAGTGGAGTAGAGTGGAGTGGAGTGGAATAGAGTGGAGTGGAGTAGAGTGGAGTGGAATAGAGTAGAATGGAGTGGAGTGGAATAGAGTGGAGTGGAGTATAGTGGAGTGGAATAGAGTGGAGTGGAATAGAGTGGAGTAGAGTAGAGTGGAGTGGAGTGGAATAGAGTGGAGTGGAGTAGAGTAGAGTGGAGTGGAGTGGCGTAGAGTGGAGTGGAATAGAGTGGAGTGGAGTGGAATAGAGTGGAGTGGAGTAGAGGAGTGGAGTGGAGTGGAATGGAGTTGAGTGGAGTAGAGTGGAGT
>NW_022103906.1:45664016-45776989 GCF_000313985.2 Echinops telfairi | reverse complement strand
GAGTGGAGTGGAATGGAGTTGAGTGGAGTAGAGTGGAGTGGAGGGGAATAGAGTGGAGTAGAGTGGAGTGGAACAGAGTGGAGTGGAGTGGAGTAGAGTAGGGTGTAGTGTAGTGTAGTGTAGTGTAGTATAGTGTAGTGTAGTGGAGTGGAGTGGAGCACAATCGTGCATCAGAATATCTTCATCGGGCACCTTTTCAGAAGTAGATAGCCTGGTCTTTCTGCCGCAGCATCTTTGGGTGAATGAAAACTGATAAGTTTCAGTTAGCCTTCAAGTCCCTTACGGTCTGTACCACCCAGGGACCACAAGGGTAGCAGGCTGGACATTGCGAGGGAGCTGGCTGCCTCTGCCAAAGTCCTCTTTCTTGACGACCTCTCTGAGTCACCTCCTCCTCGGTGACTAGCACTCTCTCATGCTAATTTTCTAGACGTTTGGAAAATTGCAGAATCTCCGAGAATTTGGGGATTCCTTTGATGTGTTGCTGACTACCTGCTCCCGGATCTTCTCCTGCCCTGGGACGCATGCGTCACAAGAGCAGGAAGCTGCCTGCGTTCCCCCGGCATACTTTCAATGACTAGAAGCACTGAGTATTGTTTTAAGCACCAGAATATTTAAGAGAATACATGGATTGTGGGATTAAAGACTTGGGTATGTTAAAGACTTTAGATATATATTATCAAATTGTCTTTTAAAAATGAAAACTCACAATCTAATTCAGAATGCCTAGGAGGATTTTTCTCATTTCTTCTTCATATCTGGGTATTATCATTCAATAAAAGAAACGTTCTTAATATAATAGGTACAATTTTTGTTTAAAGTTCTTACCATTTTAATTTACATTTCTTTGTTGCAATGTATGTTTGGATGATTTTTATTCAGGCCAGGTAAGACTTTTTAAAAATCTTGTGGTAGCTTAAGGGGCTATGTTTAAAAGGTAGAGCATATTGAGTCATGCTGAACGCTACCTTGTTCATCTTTCCTTAGGATTCTGGGTGAAATTAATTTATTAGCCTTCCTGCTATGAGGATCAAGCATTATGTAAGTACCTTGAGACCTATAAACAAGGTATACAACTGTCCTGATTTGTTATACATAAAATGCGAGTACCAAGGACAATGATGACTTTACTCACACAGCACAGTTAAAGTACAGTAAAGATGAAAAAATGCAACAGAAACAACAATGAAGCCCATGGTCACCTAGTGCATTCCGATTCACAGTCACTCTCTGGGACGGGAGAACTGCTGTGTAGGGTTTGAGAGGCTGCGATCTTTATGACAGAAGCAGACGGCCACATCTTTCTTTGCAAGAAGCTACAAGATGGGACAGAAAGGAAGAACTGGTTGACTTTTGCCCCAACCGACTTATTCAACCACTCAGCATTCACAATGAATAAACACAAGGACTCGTTGCTCACGAGGAACAATTAACCCAGTGGATTTCATTCCTGCAAAATCAATGCTCTTAGGGAGCACACTTGCTGCTGAAAGAACCTGGCTCCTTTCTCAGGTTTGCAAACGGAACTTAGTTTATGTTTTTGTTATGGTCTGTGCACACTTTGTTTCTAACTTGGGATTGAATACGTTTTAAAAAAATCAACAAAGGACATGTGTAACATTTTTAGTGATAACATATATATCCTATGAAAAGCATAAAATATAAACACCTGGAATGTACCTCTCCACCTTCCATATGAAACACTGCTATGCGCTCCTAGGAAGGAAGCTTCCTTGCTTCCTTCTAGTTCAGCCTCCAGGGCTGAGCCCATTTCCATCTCTCTTTTCCTCAGCAGCCTGTGAGAAGGGCCTGGTGGGACACAGTGGTGGTGGGTGGGTGGTCAGGTCAGGAGGGCTGGGGCTGGGTGGGAGAGAACCTTTCAGAGGCACTGGCTGCTGTGTGCTCCCTCACTTTGCCGCTCTCCGGAGATGGCAGGGGACCAGGCTCCATCCTCTCTCTACCAAGGCCTGGGTGTTCAGATCTGTTGAGTTTCCAATGTCTGTAACCCAAAGCAACATATCTTTCTTGGTATGTTTGGAAAGAAAGCTGTTGCTAAGATTATTAGACCCACAAGGGAAAGTTCTTATATTTACACAGCATAATACAGGGTAATTTTGTAAGCAAAAGATAGCATGGTTATAAAAATCTGCCAAGTCAGTTTTTCTCCCGTTTGAACAAAACTGATGATACTAGTAAACTTGACACCATCATCTCTCCAAAGCACTTTGGACTCAAAATGTCTAACTTTTAAGCTCCCTCTTTGGAGTGGACTACAACTAAAAGCACCGAGTATTTATTCAGTTTCGAGTATCACCAGCCCTAGGCAGGAAGCTTTAGAAGGAAGGACATGTAAGGAGCCAAATTCTCCCTCTTGACCCATTTTAAAATTTGTTCTAGTTTTTAACATTTTCTACTTTCTTCTCGATTGAAGTTTTTCTGTTTTACTTTGTTATTGATATTTAAAAAATATATTTTCTGCATATGAAATCCAGGATAGGTAAATCTATAAAGACAGTAACTAGCTGAATGGTTTCTGGGGGAAAATGGGAAGCTTATACCAGTGAGTCCAACAAAGAAGAAAATGTTCTAAAATTGATTATGGTAACGATTTTACAACCCTTCCCTATATGACTGAACGATTGAATTGTATGATATGGATTATGTGCCAATAAAGCCATTTAAAATAAAAAATCATGAAAACAAAATAAAACGAAATCCATTTCCAATTTCCATTCCAAATTCCTTCGTCTGTGAAACACTTTCCACAAATCCACTTCCACACCCACTGACTGCCATCACGTGTACTCGGACTCACGGTGACTCTACTGGTATCAGAGTAGAACTGTATGCCGGAAGGCTTTCCATGGCTGATGTTTTAGAAGCAGATAGACATTTCTTCTGAGATTCCTCTGGGTGGATTTGAACCTCCAGTCTTTTGCTTAGCAGCTGTTTGTACCACCCAGGGAGTGTTTTTCCCCAAAGGAACAGCTCCTTGACTCTCGTTGGTGCTCCCATACCATTCTCCAGGGAAACCTGCTCCCCAGGTGATTCATTCTGTGGCTGGCACCTTCCTGCACAGAGTTCAGTCTGTAACACAGTCATCACGCCCTGGGTTTGAACTTTCAGCAGGGCTAAGTCATTCCGCTCTGGAAGTCATGCGATCTCGAGAATGACAGAAGGGCTGAGTCCCCTAAGAGGCAGTGAAACTAGACGAGGAGGTTTTGGAGTTTCTCTGTGGCTCTTTCTTTCACATTTATAAAACTTCTGTGAGGTCAGTCCACACCCAGTCTTTTTCTTCTGGCCTTGTGAGCTCGTTCTAGACTGTTCTGACAATCACAGCAGTGTTCTGCTCTGATTTCCTGCAAGTGTTTTGTTTGTTTGTTTTAAGCAGCTTCATTGAGATATACCCTCACTTTTCTGTTAGTTAACCATCTGCGATTGTTTTCCTATTGCGATGATGCTGGAAGCTCTGGGACGACTAAGTCCGATACAAGCAGGGTCACCCATAGTGGAGAGGTTTAAGGCTAATATAGACTAAGAATAAAGGCTAGATGTTCACTTTCCAAAACTTACCTAATGAAAACACGATAGCTCCTAGCAGAACATTGTACAACTTATTTGCTTAGGAAAGCAATACCTGGTAGAGAATATCATGTTTGGTAAAGTAGAGGGCCAGCAAGGGCAAAGGGGACTTTTGGAGAGATGGACTGGCACAGTAGCCGCAATGGATTAGAACGTGTTGGTGTTGGAATGGATGATGTGGGAGTGGGCACCATGCTGTGTGTGGTACATAAGGCCTTCTTTCATCATAGTCAACAGCAGCTCTCTATATCTATTGAGATGCCCTACAACTCACCCATTTAAAGTGTATAATTTAAGGGCCAACTGGTTAGAAGAGATCCATATTTGTACCTATTCCAAAGAAAGATGAGCAACTGAATGCTCAAACTACAAAACAATATCAGTGATGTCTCCTGCAAGTCACATTTTTCTGAAGATCATTCAACAATGGTTGCAGCAGGTCAGGCCAGATGCAAACGAGGATGTGGGACAAAGGATGTCATTGCTGATGTCACCTGGATCTTGGGTAAAATTAGAGAATAACAAAAGGTGTTTCCTTGTGTTTCATTCACTATGCAAAGGCATTTGACTCTGTGGGTCATCACAAACTAAGGATAGCCTGGAGAAGGATGACAATTCCAAAACCCGCCATTGTGCTCCTGCAGGCCCTGCACATGGATCAGGAGGCAGTTGTGCAGACAGAGCAAGGGGATACTTCCCAGTTTAAAATCAGGACAGGTGTGTGTCAAGGTTGCATCCTTTCACCATATTTATTCAACCTGTATGCTTTGTAAATCATCAGAGAAGCTGGATCCTGTGAAGCAGAATAAGGCATCACGATTGGAGGAAGGCTTGTTAATAACCTGTGATATGCAGATGACACACCTTGCATGCCGAAAGTGAGGAGGCCTTGACGCCCTTGTGGATGATGATCAAGGACGGCAGTCTTCAGCATGCATTCCCCACTCAGTGTCTGGAAGACCCAAATCCTCACAATTGGACCAGTAGGTAACATTATGATAAATGGAGAAACAAGTTGAAGTTGTCAATGATTCTCTCTTGCTTGGATCCACAAACAATGCTCATGGAACAAACTGGCAAGAGACAAAATGACACATTGCATTGGGTAAGATCTCCCCAGAGTGTGGAAGAGCAAAGTTGTTACGTGGAGGACCAAGGTGGGCCTGACTCAAGTGATGGCATTTTCAATCACCTCATAATGTATATGCACGTAAAAGCTGGACCTTGAATAAGGAAGACCAAAGAAGAACCGATTCATATAAATTATGGTGCTGGCGAAGAATACTGAAAGTACCATGAACTGTCAAAAGGACAAAAGAATCTGTTTTGGCATCCCCTCACAGAAGGGTCACAAGGAAGGGACGAGCCAGCAGGGTGCAGGATAGCACCGACGAAATGCACAGAATTCCTCTAGTTCTTTAATGCTTCCTCCCTCCCACTATCATGACCCCAGATCTACCTTACCAATCCAGCTAGACCAGAGCATGTACACTGGTACAGGTAAAAGCTCTCAACACATCGAATCCAGGACAGATAAAGCCCTTGGGAACAGTTTTGGGAGTAGCAATACCATGAGGGTAGGGGGAAGGTGGGGGGAGAAGAGGGAGAAAAGAGGAACCGATTACAATGATCAACATATAACTACACACACACACCAGGGGAGTAACAAAAATGTCATTGAAGGGAGACAGCAGATAGTATAAGATATGAAGACAATAATAATTGAAAGCTTATCAAGGGTTCACGAGGGTGAGAAGGCAGGGGAGGGGGAAAAGAGGAGCTCCAGTAGAAAGACAATGTTTTGAAAATGATGATGGCAACATATGTACAAATGCGCTTGATATAATTGCTGTAGGAGTCCCCCAATAAAATGACTGATTAAAAAAAATCTCTTGGAAGAAGAATGGCCAGAGTGTCCTCAGAGGTCAGGATGGCGAGGCTTCATCTTGCCTTCTTTGGACATGTCAGGAGGGACTGGTCCCCGAGGAAGGACAGCCTGTCTGGTGAGTAGGGAGGTGGCCCATAAGAAGAAGCCGTCAAGCAGCTGGGTCGACAACACGGTGGCTGCAGCCCTGGGCTCCGCCGCAGGAACCACTCGAGGACTGCCTAGGATCGGGCCCTGTCGTCTCCTGTTGGGCACAGCATTGCGATGGGCACAACGTGCAACCATCACCACAATCCACTTTAGAACTTGTTCATCACCCCCCAAAAAACCCTAGACCCCTTGACTCTCACCCCCTATTCTCATATTACTCCCAGCAGCCCTAAGCAAGCACTAACCTATTTTTATTTAATCCCTGAATTCTTTCTGATTTAGTTCTCTGATACACATCTCCATTGTTCTCGGATGCCATTTTTGATTCGTTCTCCCCCAGAGCCTTAGCTTTAGGTGAGCTCTCCCCTATAGCTGGAGCTAAAATGACCCCTGATGAAAGGAGCAGGGTAGCCCGAAGGCGAGCATTCAGTTAGCAAGGAGTTTTCTAAACTGAACCGAAAACTGGATCCTGCCTTTGAAGATGTGTCTGCGCCTTAAAGCTGTTCACTGAAACCCAACTGTCGGGCTTGATTTGTCTCTGTGCCTCTTCTGAGGTTCAGACACCTTTCATTGTCTAGCTCTTCACTGGATTTCTCCAATTTACCTCCCACTTCCACTCAGTTTGCCTTTGGGGTTTCTCATTTTTATCCGCCACATTCATCAAGGAAAAATGTGTAATCTTTCTTTGGATGCTGCTGTCAGTCAGTTTGAATACTGGTTGTCTTCTCGGTCATAAACTTCATCAAGGCCTCATCTCTTCGGCTTTGTCCTTGAGTTTGGAAGAACAGTGAATCAACATTATTTATCTTTGCCAAAGGCGGTAGCTTTACTACCTTAGAGTAGCATTAATCTGTCAAGTATTCCAAAGATGCAAGGTACTATATATTATACAAACCGAAATGTCTTCTTTATAGAAGCGTATGGCCCATTCTCTTATTAAAACATCTCAACTTAGAATCCAGAGTAGGCCCGAGATGCGCAAGCTTAGGCAAAAGTTTATGGGGGGGGCCCTGAGGTAGTATAGGGGGTCCCTTTCATCACAGAGGGGCAGCTTAGAAAACACAATGTGGGAGACAGTGGTGGCGAAACTCCTCTTTTAAAAAAATAACACGTAGACCATTTTGGATGATTTTCCCTTAGCTTGACAGTTTAATTTATATGAAAAAGCTTTTAACCTTGCATAGCCCAATTTTGTTTTAAGGATGCATCACATCAGACTTTGAAAATATCAGTGAACAATTAGATTCTTCGGATATGAAAAATGTGTGTCATTAGAAAGCCTAGGCCTGAGTGCTATGGAAGCGAGCGGGGTGGGTGGCCGGGTTTTCCAAGAAATCACTCCACCAGCGTGTCCAGTGGAAGGCCAAGGCTGGAGGATGAGCATCCCAGCAGCAGCCGTGGGAGTTCTGCTGCAGACCAGAGAGACCCAGCTGTTCCAGGGTCTGAAGAACCAGAAGAAAGAAACCTTTCTGCCACCCAGCAGAAGAAAAACACCAACCTCTAGCAAAACCACTGCTAAGTGATCTACTGGTGCTGAAAGAATCCAGAAGGAGCTAGCTGAACTAACCCTGGATCCTCTTCCTAACTTCAGTGCTGAGCCTAAAGGAGATAACATTTATGAATGGAGGCCAACTGTACTTGGTCCACCAGGTTCTGTATGTGAAGACGGTGTGATCTTTGAAAGCCACGCTGTAATCAGATTTTAGGCCACCAAAGGTTACTTTCCGCCCCAGAGTCTATCACTGCAACATCAACAGTCAGGGAGTCATCTGATTGGACAGCCTTAAAACTAACTGGAGGCCCGTGTCGAGTGTTTCAAAGAGTTTGCTGTCTATTTGGTCCCTTGTGACAGATCGCCACGCTGCGGGCCCTCTGGTTGGAAGCATAGCCACTCAGTATTTGACCAGCAGAGCAGAAGAACCAGACAGTGGACCAAGAGATACGCAATACAATTCGTATGTGTGTGAAAGAGCAGGGCATCTTCTCACTGTGCTGGAAATCCTTATAGTCTTTCTGATACGGGCTTCTTTGTCTATGTGATGCTGATTCTATCCCCTGCTTTTATCCTTTGGAGACAGAGAGAGACTCCCTATCAAGAGTAGAACTTAGTTTCTGTAGACTAGTTATGTTTAAAAGGCCTACTTGCAAATCTTACTTCTTTGGGATATCAAAATGTATCTCTGTGGTGTACTAAGGATATCAGTCCTGAGGTCTACCAAATATCATAGTGTATTTTAGCCTAATTCATTATCTGTATGATGTTATAAAAGTAGCCTTAGATGACTAGGAATTATGTCTTTTGTGTTAAACATAGATCTACTTCTGAGTATGTGCTACATGCTATTGTGAAAATGTTTTACCTTTGACTTTTGACCCAGTTTGTAGTGAGATGATTTCTTTTCACCTTTGTAGCTCAGAAAGCACCTGATGGATCATTTAAAACACCACAGACATGCTCCTGGGGTCTGAACAAAAAGAAAGGATAGGACTAAACATGCTTAACTATTCTCTCTCTGAGGTAATGCCTGAGATGAAATGCTATAGAGCTCAGGAAAAGGTTTGTTGTAGGATCTTCCACTTACTAATAATTCACTTTATGAAAGACTCAAGTGATGTCATTGGCTATCCCGGCACCTTTCAGTTGGGTCTAAGTCATGACAACCTCATTGGCATCAGCACAGGACTGCGATCCGTGGGGCTTTCACCGGCCATCATCGTCAGAAACATAGTTTTAACCCTTCTTCGGAGGCCCGTCTGGGTGGAATCCAATCTCCCGCCTTTAAGCTGGAAGCTCAGCTAGGGAACTGACCCAGGCACTTCTCAACGAGAGTCATAGTACAGGAAACATTACATTTTATTTTTGTTATCCCCTTAGAGAAGGGTACTTATAAAATCCATCCCCACCCTTTTTTTTTTTAAACCTTCCTGAAGTTTTCATTCATAGGGAACATTGTCTTCTTGGCTTACATCAGGTGATGTAAGGGAAATCAGTGTGCTTTATTAACAGTCAGAGTCATAGGAGAAATGTGCTCTCCTCCAATACCACCGGACAGAGACACAAAGGAGGGACGTTATGAGTACCACACCTTTAACCGGTCCTGGCCACAAGTTAGTGGGTTTCCCAGGGACAGTCCAGTTCTCTTTTCATGAATCACATTCAAACTCCAAGCCCTACATGGGAAGACTCCCTTCTCAGTGATGAAGCACCAGCGCATGACATTCCTTCTAGTGAGTCACCGCCAATAAAAGTTGATTTCCAAATGGGTCTACATGCTCCTCCACCCTAAGCAACATAAAAAAAATGAGTCAAATAAAACATTTTGTTTCATCATCATGAGAAGCTCAGACAGACCTTTCGCTTTTGTGAGGAGAATGAAATGTGCTTCCACACAGAGTGGGAATCCAATCTGTCCTTCTTTTTCCACAGAGCCACAGGCCGCACAAGGAAATGAGGGACACATGCTATAGAAACTGTTTCTGGGTTTGAGGACTATTTTTGTATAAAAATAATAATGACATGCCTGTAAGTGCTTGGAACTCCTGAGAACTTCCATATAACATTCCAAACCAATGTAAACCCATTGCTGTTAAGTTGATTTCGACTCATAGACACCCCGTGGAACAGAGTCAAACTCCCACTAGGGTTTCAGGGCTATAATGTTTCCAGAAACAGACTGCCACCTATTTCTCCCATGGAGCAGCTGGTGGTTTACAACCACCAACCTCCTAGTTAGCAGCCACATGCTCTAACCACTGTGCCACCAGGGGCCCTTTACGTAACATTGTTTCTGTGCTTACGTGCTGTCAGGTCAGCTCTGATTCATCGCAAGCCTATGTCCAACAGAATGAAATACTGCCCAGTCCTGTACCATCCGCACAATCATTGTTCGGTTGGAGCCTATTGTCGCAGCCCCGATGTCCTTCGTTTTCCTTGATGGGCTTCCTCTTTTCACTGAGCCCTACATTTGTTGCTGTTGCGGGCTATCAAGTCCGGTCTGACCCTATCGACTCAGGCGCTTCAAAGAGTTCTTGAAAACCATTCCATTCTCTTTTAACTCACTACATGTACCTACGACGGCTAATTTCAGTGGGGTTCCATGAGCATAGTCCCTTGCACCAATCTCACCATCATGGCTCTGTTCCAGCCCACCGAGCCAGTCCATCTTGCTGGGGATCTTCCTCTTTTGCACAGACCCCCTCCTTTACCAAGCATGATGTCTTTTTCAAGGGACCGGTCCCTCCTAATAAGATATCCAAAATATGTGTGATGATGTTTTGCCATATTCCCTTCTAAGGAACATTCTTCCAAGACATATTTGTTCCTTCTTCTGACAGGTCATGGCATGCTCCATATTTTCCACCAAGACCAGCATTCAAAGGCATCAGCTCTTCACTCTTCCTTCCAGCCTTTGCATGCATATGAGGTGATAAAAAATATCACGGCCTGGATCAGGCTCACCTGAGTCCTCAACGTGACATGCTTGCTCTTCAACACATCAAAGAGGTCTTACGCAACAGACGTGCCCAATGCAATACACCACTGGTTTCCTGGATTGCTACTTCCACAAGCATGGATTATGGATGCAAGTTAAACAAAATCTTTGGCAGCTCCATCTTTTCTCTGCTTATCTGATGGCTGCTTATTGCTCCAGCTGTGAGGACTTTTGTTTCCTTCACAGAGGGGTGATCCTTAGTGTAGTCTTTGATCTTCATCAGTACATGCTTCAAGTCCTCTTCACTTTCAGCAAGCAAAGTAGTGTGATCTGCCTATCACAGGTTGTTAAATAAGTCTTCCTCCAATTCTGATGCTAGTTTCTTTTCCACATAGTTCTCTTTCTCAGACTATTTGCTCAACGTGCAGTTTGAATAGGTTTGGTGATATATATTATATAACAGTACTCACTGTCACTGAATTAATACCAACTCATGGTGAGCTGACGCAGGTTTTCCTGGACTATGGCATCCAGCAGCCTCATCTTACTCCCATAGAGCCGCTGGTAGGTTTGTACTGCGGTCTCTGTGGGTAGCAGCCCACTACCTAACCAATAGTGGCAGACGGGATCCTTATCATAGCGAATTAGCTTATGGTATTTGTGTAGCATGGCTGAACATGACCTTAACTTAGAACAGCACTGACTCTTTTTATGAGAAGTGGACATTTATGAACAGTGCACTTCACTTTGTGTTGCTGCTAGAGAGACGTATGGGGGGCTTAGGGAACCCACAAATAATCCTCAAGGAGGGCACGCATCAGCTACGAGCAGATTACCCCTTGCAGGAAATGGAAACGAACTGAAGGAATGACAGCATTCACAATCATCCAGAGGTTAACTATCAAGGCAATGCAAAGGAAAAGAAGCTTTATGGAGAGAATGCAGTGAGCCAAGTAATACACATCTTGGCCTATAAAAAAGAGGTTGTAAATTACAGTGCTGGCCTCCAGAAAAGTCCTGAAGGAGAGTGCTGCATGGCATATAAAGTTCAACTATAAATGAGAACAAACTCAAGCCAGAATGGAATGAAAGATTTAAGGAAGACCCAGTCTTCAAAGTAGGACACCAGAGACAAGTGAGAATGAATCTGGACCTCAAATTTAACTTCCTCTTGGATGCGCTCATTAAATTGCCCAGTAAGGAAAGAGGTACGGTAAGGGATTAAATTCTTATCCATCGCTCAAGGGTTTATTTGTTTTAATCACCTATGTGCCTTTGGTAATGCTGTGTGCGCCCCTTTTTATGAGTGAAAGTAAATTATATCCAGAGGAGCGTAAATAGAGTGGGAGAAATGTCTGTGAAATGAGCAATAACTGAAAACCAAACCAAACCAAACCAAAGCTGGGCATATTTAGCAACAGGAAGGGAAATTGAGTGATGACAAGTGGTGGTCTGTTAGGAAGAAGACGACATGTGTATCTCCCATAATGCTCCACCATGCAGGTCTAGGGTCTGAAAGGGATTTCTGAGAACTAATGGTGATTTGAAGGCTATACTGATGGGAAGATGGGAAGGTAGATACAGAGATAGGTGTGGGGTGGTATGTAGAACTGTTGAAGATATAGACTCTTAAAAGATGACCTTGATTCCATTCCTTCCCACTTCCAAGTCACCTGTAGTGGCTTCTGGTGGCGTTGTGGGCTAGGCATGGAGCAAGGTCAACTGTTCAAACACACCAGCTGCTACATACAAGTAACAGTCAGTCTGTCAGCTCCTATAAAGATTTACAACCTCAGAAATCCTCCTTAAGGTTTCTCTACACTGGAATCAACTTAATAGCAGTGGGTTTGAAATTTTGACTTTGCCTTCTGAATACACTGAGCCCTAATGTTGTTGTTAGTAGTGGTCATTCTGCTGGCCCCTAAATCATGGCAACGTACTGCAAAATGGAAAGCCGTGCTGCCTCGCTCTGCACCATCCGCTGTACATCACACTGTTGTGACCCACAGGAGTTTGACATTGTCTGAATTTTGGAATTAGTTCACCAGACCTTTTTCCTACTCCACGTTGGTCTAGTAAAACTTGTTCAGCATCATAGCATCATGCACCAGCTGGGAATCTAACCCTGGTCTCTTACATGAAGAGTGAGGGCACTATCAAAGGACCACAGTTGCTCCCTGCAACCCTAATGGACTTCCCAGAACTTAGTGAATTATGCTCAGACTTATTTCTTTGGTATTCAGAGTTTGCCAGAATGTGGTTTTAAGTTCCCTTTTGTGTTATTCTGGGTACTTTAGAGAAACAAATCCACAGAAACTCATGTACAAGCGAGAGTTGTATATAAAGGTTAAGTGTGCATCAAGAAAACATCCCAACCCAGTGCTGCCCAAGCCCACAAGGTCAACATTAACCCATATGTCCAACACCAATCCACAAAGTCCTTCTCCATCTCACAAAATAGATGCAATGATGCCAACTGTAGGAGGAAAGCCGAGTCAGGGAATGTGTAAGCATCTCAGTGCTGGCAGGGGTCTCCACACGGGTGTTCCAGCACCCAGGGCTGCATCGGGGTAGGTCCACGTGGCTTCTCCTCAGGGATGTCTTGCAGGAAGTGAGCCTTGCCATCCAAAGCAGGGAACTGGCAGCTGCACCCTGGTATGACCATCAGAAAGCAAGAGACCCCAGAACTAGAAAGGTGAGGCTCACTGAGCCATTTATTCTTCTGCCCTTCAATTAACCCCATATGTGTTTATCGGCCAGGTTGGCACCATAAGTTAACTACCTCACCTTTCTAGCTCTTTCATTAGATCAATGATCTTCTCCGACCTTCAATTATTAATGATGTTATGCGTTTTCCTGTCTCTGTGCTTCCACTTCTCAATCCCGCTCCTCTCCACTTAATTCTTTGACTGGAAAATCTTTAAGGCCCACCAAAATGTTCACTCCTTCACAGTGATTACTCCATCCAGACTCTCCTTTTGCCAGCTGCATGCACCGCTTCCTCCCTCTGTGTTCCCCTGACCACAGATCATCTTAGTTTCTAATATTTTTTATTTACATAGCGCTTTGTGGGAATCCCTGGGTGGTGCAAATTGTTAATGTGCTTGGCTATTCATGTTGGCAGTTGAAGCCCACACAGAGGTAGCTCTGGAGAAAGACCAAGTGATCTACCTCCAAAAATTTGGAAACACGTCACTGGAAACACGATGGAGCACACTTCAACTCTGACACACAAGGGGTCACCATGAGTCAGAATTGATTGAAGCTGGGTTTTGCTGTTGCTTTTTAATAGCACTTTGTAACTCACAAAACATCTTCAATGTGTTGGCTGATATTATCTCCCTGTGTGAGGTGTGGCGATTTACTTGATGTGGCTCTTCTAGACATAGTTTCTGTAACTCCCACCAAACCACAATTTCCTGAGGAGTCTGGGTAAGAGACAGTGGAGGAAGATGCTCATGGGATTGTATGATTCAGTGGTCTGTAATTGTTAACAGGGCTAATGATGATTGTGAACAGTTGGCAGTCTAATGAGGGGATTAGTAAACTTTTACATCTTCCTGGTATGGAAATGAACCATCTCAGAAGCAAGAGAGGGGATCTGTCTTCAGGCTGAGGTTTACGATGGACTTGAATGCCCTCTTGGGTACTTATTACCAGTGCTCAAAGATCTTTAATGAAGCACTGAAAACACTTGCTCTTCTATGGCAAGAAATTTGGAAGACGGATGCCTGGCCAACCTAAAAACAACATAAGGACTTTGTATGGACATTTATAGAGGCCCAATACAGGCATGAACATATGCCAAATACAGGCATGTACATAGGTAAATATATATATAATGAGAGGGGAATAGAACTATGTACTCATATCTATAGGTTAAGAATTAAAGTTGCAGATGGACATTGGACCTCGACTCAAGCACTCCCTTAATGCAAGAACACTTTGTTCTAACAATCTGGCATTCTGTGATACTCACCTTCCCGACATGATCGCTGAAGACAAAATGGATGCATAAGCAAATGTGGTGAAGAAAACTGATGGTGCCCAGCTATCAAAAGATATAGTGTCTGGGGTCTTAAAGGCTTGAAGATAAACAAGTGGCCATCTAGCTCAGAAGCACAAAGTCCACATCGAAGAAGCACACCAGCCTGTGTGATCATGAAGTGGCAATGGGATCAGGTATCAGGCATCTAAGACCCAGAACAAAATCATACCCAATGTGAATGCGGGGGTGGGAGGGGACATGTAGTAGAGACCCAATGCCCATCTGTAGATAATTGGACATCCCCTCACAGAGGGGTCACAGGGAAGAGTCAGGGTGTAGTATAGCACCAATGAAACACACAACTTTCCTCTTGTCCTTTGGTGCTTCCTTTACCCCACTATCATGACCTCAATTCTACCTTACAAATTGGATTAGAGCAGAGCATGCACACTGCTACTGATAAGAGCCCGCAACACAGAGAATCCAGGATAAATAACCCCCCCAGGGCTAACAATGAGAGTAGAGATACCAGGAGGGTTAGGGTAGGGTGGGGGGAGAAAGGGGGAATCGATTACACAGATCAACCTATTACCCACTCTCAGGAGGATGAACACAGAAAAGTGGGTGAGGGGTGATGGAGGATGATATGAAGATATGAAAATAATAATCTATAACTTATCAAGGGCTTGTGAGGGAGGGCAGGTGGGGGAGGGAGGGGAAAGAAATGGGGAGCTGATATCAGGGGCTCAAGTGGGAAGAGAATGCTTTGAAAATGATGATGGTGGCATATGTGCAAATGTGCTTGACACACTGGAGGAATGTATGGATTGTGATAAGAGATGTAAGAGTCCCCAACAAAAATATCTATCAAAAAACAAAACAAATCAAAAACCTTTGTATGATCCTGAAGCAAAGCAGGAGCCAGGTCAAGGGGCCTCAGGGCCAGAGTGAGGCCTTCCTACAAGCACAGCAGAGGGAGGCTGTCTTGACCAAAACCTGTATCCTAAATATTTCTGTTCCTTAATCATGACCTCTGAACTTTCCTAATAAACATCTTAATTGTATGATGGTCTGTGAGCTCTATTTAGCCATTGCAATGAATTATCTTAGCCACCTAAGGTGTAGGAATTGCTATGGAAGGGATGGTTGGTGTCAAAATTGGTAAAAAGGCTGAAGGGTGGCAGCATGTCTGACCTCAGCCTCGTAGAAATTGGCCTTTGGCTGATTTGAATTGGTTGTCCTTTCCCCTTGTGAGGGCTGAAGCTGGAGAAGGCCAAGCATGACCCTCACACCCCTTTTTACACTGGTAAATTGCTATTCTCATTTTGCAGATAACTCAACCTGGAGCATTTAAGTCATAGATCTAATATTCAGTAGAGCAATTTGTTTGTTTTGGGAAAATAAAACAATCTATAATAGAGTTTGTTTTTTCAATTCTGACTCACATCCACTCATAGGCTTTTCTGGCTGTAACCTTTCAGAAGGACTTCCCTTGGCCTATCTTCTGAGGCCTCCAGGTGGATTCAAATCTCCAGCCTGTGATCAGTAGCCAAGCAGAACTCTGTAGTGTTTACCAAACGAAAGGGACGCAGGAATTCAAATGTCAAAACCCATTCCCCAGGAGTAAGGGTTAACTTTGCTCTGCTGGCCTTCGAGACCGGCTTACTCTCTACACTGGGTGATCTCTGGGTTGTTCCACCCTCTTTCCAAAGACTTGCCATCAGCAGTTTTCAATAAATATCCTTTCGTTGAGAATGTCATTGCTTTCAGTAATAAAACCTTTCCCCCTCCCCAGGAGTTTTTCCTGACACCCATAAAGACATTTTCTTTCAAAGTCACGTCTTGTTGCCTTTTTCACTTCAATCTCCCCCTGACACCTGCCTTCCAGGTAAGACAACACCCTTTAGAGCTCATAATCTTGCCAGCTTAGACTTTAGACTTTTTAGCCAGATAAAAATCTTTGTTCACTCAGCACTATAGGCTATCCTCTTCTCTGAGAACTGAGGCTTGTGTACTTGCTAATGATCCGGTAATGGCCCTGAAGCCTCTGGCTAGGCAGGGCGTCACAAAGGAAGAATTAGCCTCTCTTCCAGCCAGGTTCTCAGACAAGGCTGGAGCAGCGCAGAATTCCTGGAGGGTTTCTAAGTGCAGCAGCCCACCCCTCTGTTTCTGATGCATGGGGGCTGGGTAGACCTGAGAAGGAGTATTTATATGCAAAAAGAAAAAACGTCCTGGCACCTGACCTTGCACCCTAATGGATATGCCCTCCTTTGATGGATCTGTGCAGGAGCCATGGTGACAGTGACTTCACACATTGGGCCGCTAACGGAAAGATCAGCAGTTCAAAACCACCAGCAGGTCCTCAGAAGAAAGATGGGGCTTTCTACTCTCAGGGCTTCCAGTCTCAGAAACCCACAGGGGCAGTTCTAGCCTGTCCTCTCCAGTCCCTACCAGTTGGAACCGACTTGATGGCAGTGAATTTGTTGTTGTTGTTTTTTAATCTGTGTAGCCCTTTAGAACTTGAGCTTTCATATATTACTTATCAGAAATTAAAAACAAAAGCAAATTAAAAAATAAACCTCACCCCAATCCCAGGACAGTAGCAGGTTCTGACTTTAGCGTCAGAAAAACTGAGTTCTAATTCTAAGGAGTATTAGATGCGATTTTGAACAAGTTACTCAAATGCAACAAGCTTGAGTTAACTGCAAAATGAGAATAACAATTTCCATGGTGAGCAGGGCCATGTCTCACCTTGTGCAAAGTAAGTTACGCATTGGGCTACCACACCAAAGGGAAGCAGTTCGACTCTACCAGTGGCTCAGTGGAGAAAGATGAGGCTGTCTGCCCCCATAACAGACAGGCAGTTTTACGTTATCCTTGAAGGTCGCAATAGTCATCATCAACTGAAGGCTGTGGGGTTTTAATAAAGGAGAAGTCTTGGTGCTGTGTTGTGGGTTAGGCTTTGAGCCTCCTTCTGCAAGGTTGGAGGTTCAAACCCAACAGCTGCTCATTGGGAGAAAGACGAGGCTGTCTGCTCAAGTAAAAACTTACCATCTCAGAAACCCTGTAAAGGATTACTGTGAGATGAAATTGACTCAAGAGAAGAGAAGGAACGAGGAGGAAGCAAGCGAAAAGAAAATGAACATTCCTGGCTTCTTTCCGCCATTGCTACTAACACAAAATGTTTGTTGTCGCTTTCCTTAGACACGTACACTGAATTAGGTAGCGAAAAAGAGCTCTCTGAAGTTTGAATGGGTATCGAGCTCAGGTGCTCTGCTACCTAAGTGGATAGGCTCAGGGAATCTTCTCATTTAGTGTCTCGAGAGAATGGCTTGGCTCACCATCCGTATATTGTGCCAAGTCGAGAACCTCCGCCCTCCTCTCCCCATAGGTTCTCATGAAGTTCATATCCTGCTAGTCAATGTTACTATAGCCCTCGAGGCAGGGATTGTTAGGTAGGTTAGCTAGAGCTGGGAATGTCCATTAACGCGTGCCCAGAGGGCCAAGCTAGGGGAACAAAGGAGTGGCACACTGCACATGCCCAGAGGCTTGGATTCTCACTGGTAGGCAGGGGTGGGCGTGAACTTGAATTGGCCCACCTAGGCCAGGTGAATTCAATTCAGCCAATGGGGTCGATCAGGGGTCTTCCACCACACCTCCCCGTGGAATCATTGAAAAGGCAGAAGCCCGGAGTCGAGGGGAGAGAGAGAACTTAGGCGCAGAGAGCTTTGGCAGGACTTTGGGACACTTTTGCGTGATGCCGAGCAGCTTCCAACCAGGCCGCATGTTCGGGAGGAGCCCCTTGGGTGCCGTGTAAACCTGAAACGTTTTCTAACTCTCATAAAACTCACTTCGATCATGAACCAGGCTTCCGCATGAATTCTTTCTCTTGCGTAGCCAAGGACCAAGGTATATCTAGCTACAGAGAGATCTAACAGGATCACTTGGTTTCTAGCTGTTTCTCATAGCTCAAAACTCTGAGACCATCAGCAGCCTGGAACTGTTCCCCAGGACCCCAAGGCACCCCTACCTAGGCTCCTGTATGTGACAGGCTTTCAATGTGGGTTTAGGCTAACTTAGGCGGACAATAGCACAGCCCCATATAGGTCATTATTTCAAAGGTAATGCTTTAATGGAACATTTGAAGATGAAATATGATGTCTGGAAATGGGTTTGAAATAATTTCCAGGGAGGGTGAGTGGGAAAGGTATTTCACACGAAATATGATTGGCCGTGAGTTCATAGTTGCGGACTCCGGCACCTTCATTAGACAGTCTGTTGACTTGTGAAAATGCTTGAAATTTCCCCAAATACATGATTATATTGTAAAATCGGAGGCGAGCCAATTCCCCTGAGGTCAGCTTGCTCTCTAAGGACCCCTTACTCGGAGACCCCTTTCCCTTCCCTTGGGACATCCTTCCGTCTCATTCCCTTTCTCTGCCCCCAGCCCCTGGTTTCCCAGCCTCAGAGGAACTGGAGATATTCCTGTGTCTTGTCTAAGATAAGCCATGTGCTTTTTCATTATCCCCTTGTGCCTACCCTGGAGGAGCCCACTCCCTGCTCCCAAGCGTGTCTTTCAGATGAGATTGTACAGATGTCCTGACAGGTGCATCGGGCTCTTAATTCACCTTACTTTAGTGCACAAAAAGGAATCTTGGTGGCGCACTGGGTTGCAAGTTGGATCGCTAATGGCGAGGTTGGCAATTCTAACCCAGCGGCCACTCCTTGAAGGAGGAAGATGAGATTTTCTCCTCCTGTAAAGACTTACCGTCTCAGACACCCAAGGGGGCAGTTCCACTCTATCCTTTAGGGACCCGAGGAGTCAGAATTGACCCTATGGCCGCGGGTTTGCTTTAGTGCAAGAAAAGGCTGGACACCTTTTCAATACTTTAAAAACTGCACATGCGGCAAGGGAAGGTAATTGAGCTGAAGGATTCATGGTTTGACTTGTTTCAGAGTGAGGGCGAAGGGACATAACATGAAAGGGCAAGCAGCAATTCTCCCTCGAAGAAGGCCCTTAAAGAGATGGGCTGACCAGTGGCTGTGACAGGGGACTCAAGCACAGGATCAGTTGTGAGGACAATGGCACCGGACCTGGCAGTGTTTCCTTCTGTTGTGCATGAGGTCGCTATGGGTAGGCACTGTGTTGATGGCATCTCACAGCAACAACAAGGACTCAACCTCAAGTCAGATATGTTACCTGGGGAGTTACTTAGCTTTTGTTTGTTTGCTTCTTTAAAAAACATTGTTTTTCTTTAAACAATTCTCTTCTCAGGAGAATTCTGCATTCCCCCTTTTAGCTAGCTTCTATAGTAATGATATTTTCCCCTAAAGTGTGTAGCCGGAAGGAGCTTCTCTGTAATTCCAGGAAGCAGACTCGTCCCCCTCTTGAGCCTCTCACAGGGAGAGAGTTGACTATTCACTGGCTCTGGCTGCAGAATGGAAACCCCATCACCCCCTTGGGTTCTACACATCCTCTTTGTTTACACTCTTCTTACTCCTTTTAGCAGAACTTCTGGGGTGTACCATGCTGACTCATGGTATTCTTTCACTTCCTTCCTCTGACTCACTTCCAGAAGCGATTCTAATCAATGGTCAAGTGACCAGTCAGGGAGAAAGAATGGAGAGGCCTTCCATACCACAGAAACTTGATCACCCAGGTGTTAACACTCTGGAATGGACCATGACAAACAGACAGAGTTCAGTTGGATGGGGCGATATCTCCTCCTTTCCAGCACTAACCCTTTCTTCCTTTGGTATTTTGAAATCCAGAGTGTGCAGCGCCTGTCTGTGCACAAAGCTTTAGCAAGAGATATTGTCTGTCCAGGTCAGGGGTCTGACTGTCAGCTGGGCTCCCTTGCCTTGGAAGGGACTGAAAGGAGCTTAAGGGGCACCTGAATGTAGGCTTCTCATCTTAGAAGACACGAGCTTCAAAGCCTTACAAAATAAAAAATAAAAAGGCCCCTGCTTTCTCCCTTCCCTTCAAGGTGCAGAGAATACCCTATGAACATATCCGTCTAGCACAGCGGTTCTGAACCTGCCTCATGCCGCCACCCTTTCATACAGTTCCTCCTGTTGTGGTGACCTCCCAACCATAACATTATTGTTGATGTTACCTCATCACTGTCATTTTGCTACTGTTATGAAATCGGGCGACCCCTGTGAAAGGGTCAGTCGACCCCCAAAGGCGTCGCGACTCACAGGTTGAGAACCACTGATCTAGCACCCGAGAGAAAGTCTCTCACTAACAGAAAGTTATTGCTGCAATACTGAGAGTCAGAGTTACAGAAGTCTGCTTCAACCAGGTATGGCCCGAGTTGGTGGAATCTCTAAATGCTACAAGCCATAGAAGTAGGTTTTCCAGATAAAATATAGAATGTCCAACTAAATCTGAATTCCATATCAAACAACAAATGGTTTCTTACTGTAAGCATGGTCCAAATACTGAGGGAGACATACAGAGGGGCTTCAAAAATCCTGTGTGTGGGGTGGGGTGGGGTAGGGTGGGGGTTGGCATTAAAAGATAATGGAATTTTGTCCACAAACTTTTTAAAGCCCCCACTCCCTTGTACTTCACCTAAAAATATGATATACTGTTTATGTGACATTCCACTTTTACTGGGGTCCTGCAGTCAGAGTATTTTTCTCCACGCCTGGAACAAGGGTCCTGGAGTCTTCGTCAGAGTGAAGTCAAACAGTGGCTGTTGTAGACCGGCCTTCTCTGGACCGACTTTCAGTGGGAAAGGCAGTTATTTCGCACTCGAACATACCTCATGCCTTCCTTCATAACCTACCTGTAGGAGATTCCGCTGTCTTTAACCAGATAGCCTGACATGGAAATGATGATGACAATTCTCATCTTCCAAAGAAGCAGGAGAGGCTTGGCATACACGAACCTTTCAGTCCCAAAGAAGGAAAATGCTGTAACTCGTGGGTGAGTTTGGTAATTTATTGAGCACATCAGGTTTATGGGATTGTTCTCAAAGCAGGGCCCACTTACCACACCCATCGCCTCCCCTTCTCCTGCCAGCCACTCCCTCCTACCAGTCAGCGGCATCAGTATCCCTGAGGACCTTGTTAAAATGCAAACTCCTAGGGTCCCTCTGGGTCTACTTGGTCTAAAAGGTTGAGGGGGGTTGCTATTACTGCCTGGAGCCATTGAGCCCATTCTGAGCCTCACACAGCAGAAGGAAACACTGCCTTGTCCCATGCCACCCTCACGGTATTCCTATGATTGAGCCCATTGCTGCATCCACTGTATCGATCTATCTTGTTAAGGGTCTTCCTCGTTTTCACTGACCCATGGGACCCAGAAATTTGTATTTTACATGATTTCAACTCAGGATCCTATGGCCTAAGGACCATATCCTGTCCACTGGCTCTCTTGAAAATAAAGTTTTATTGAAACCTAACCACAATCATTCATGTGTTGGGTATGTATTGTCTATAGCTGCTTTTGTTTCATAGTGGCAAGGTTGAGAAATTTTGACAGAGACTTATACAGTGGTTCTCAGATTCTCATGTATTTATTTTCTGGCCTTTCACAAGACACGTTTGCTGGCCCCTGATTTAGATTCACGCTAAAGTTTAGGGGCTATTAGAGGATGAGTCAGCAAGAGTTAGTAAGCCTAAGACAGACAGAGGGAGGTGAGCTGGTCAGCCCTTCCTGGTGCAGTGGGAAAGAATGTCATACCTCTGCAGGTACACACAGACACGCTGCTGACTCACCCCATGGTACGTGGTCTCTTGCAAGGTTACTTCAGACCTTACTAATGCTGACCCCTGACTCTCCTGGGCCAGGAGAGACTGTGCTCAGCAAGGTGGTTCACTGCTCAGAGGACAGTTTCTGATCCTGGAGGGAGCAGAGCTCATGTCAGAGGCTCTCCCTCTCTATTCTGATCTTATCCTTGTGCATACATTTGCTCAGTGTGGAGCCTCTGCAAGAAAAATGGAAAGGGGGGCTATCAGAATTAGCCACTCAATTACTCAATTTCCCACTTCAATTATTATTCAGCATTGCAGTGACCGGTGACTGA
Source organism: Echinops telfairi (assembly GCF_000313985.2). Taxonomy (NCBI): domain Eukaryota; kingdom Metazoa; phylum Chordata; class Mammalia; order Afrosoricida; family Tenrecidae; genus Echinops; species Echinops telfairi. Next base: position 45,754,918 of record NW_022103906.1, on the reverse strand, counting down.
AGTTGGCTTTACTGTAGGACAGTCACCAAACTGTGCCCATTCCACGGACGCTCTTGACATCCTTTCCTGAAAGTGAAAGAGGAAGCGCTCAGCAGTGAGACCTGCAACCGCAGCTGGCATGAGGAGGAAATGGGAAATGTGATGACAAACGGAAGTCTGTGCAAACTCCGGGCACGTACTAGTCAGTCTCTGTGTTGCGGGCCTTTGTAGGTTGTGGGAGAGGTGGTGAGGAGTGGAGCTAATGCCGGTCTAAGACATGTAAGTGATCGTCTCATCTTGCCGTCCATCATCCTTTATCAGCAGTTCTCAACCTTCCTAATGCCTCGGCCCTTTACTACAGTTCCTCGTGTTGTGCTGACCTCCAACCCTAAAATTATTTTCGTTGCTACTTCATAACTGCAATTTTGCTGCTGTTATGAATTGGGCGACCCCTGTGAAAGGGCCATTTGACCCCTCAAAGGGTTTGTGACACACGGGCTGAGAACTGCTGCTTTATTTGAAAGTAGCCCACCCTCTTTCCAAGAGCTTCAGTTAGGAGGCAGTGTCCTGGGGAGTGTCAGGAAATGTGTTCTATTGTCTACATCTACATCACTCCCCACAGATCATAAGATGTTGGAGTGCTTTGTCAGACATGGGCAAGGGGGTGGGCAGTGGGAGGTGGGGCTGAGCACATTCCCCGGGCTGCCAGGTCAGGTGGGGAGATCACAGGCTTACTCTTCAGGAGTTCCTTTTGCCTTCTCCCCTGAGGTCCCAAACTGCAGGATTGCCTAGACTGCTGGGTCAATAACGTCTTGAGTAAGAAAGAGCTCCAATATTGGAGCCAGCCTCGAGTGGAAATTATAACCTAACCACTTCCTAAGTCTGACTTGGAGCAAATTGTTTAATATTGATAAGTCTCAGTTTCCTGAAGTATAAAATAAGAAAAAAAAATAGTCCCTGCCTCATCCTTATTTTTCACTTTCTCCATGGAGCTTCTCTGACCTCTGCCCCTCCATTGCCTATAAAACATATGGAAAGAGAATAGCGCTGACCCCAAGGGCATATGCAGACTAGTCTCATTATTTCACACCGAGTCTGGGACTTCCTGCAGAGGGGACCGTGAGATTTCTCTCTGCTGCAGGAGTTTACAAAGTCCATTTCATAGATCGCTGGGGTTTCCTGTGGTCCTCAAGGGGACAGAAACCGCAGAGGGAAGAGAGTGCTCACACTTCCCTGGAAGAGGGCACACAGAAGGGGCCCTGCTGTCCCAGCGTGAAGACCGGAGGCTACCTTCGGAGCTCGGGAAGAACTATTCTTTTCTCTCTCTCTCATTGTGAGCAGCAAAATCTCTAAGTCTTCCCAAGAGCCCCCAGTGTCTAATCTTTCTGTTGTTCTCCCCACCTCTTCTTCACCCGCAGTGCCAAATGACAAGCACTGGGTTGCCAAAGCAATCCCCTGGCTTTCTGCTGTTTGTCTTACGTGACAGGAAAGGATAGGTGAATTAAGTAGGAGCGTTCACTTTGCCTTATGGTGAAGAAATATGAGGCGTGGTGAGATGGGTTCGGGTGCCTTTTATCGGTGGGAATTCAAGCAAGAGTCAGGGAAGCAGGATGCAGATGTGAGCAATAAGACATTCCTGAAACTGCCAGGGGGCCATCTCCTGACTTGGCTGATGAAAAGGAGGGTGTGATGCTTTCAAAAAAGGATGACAGGCAGTCAGATGGGATCACAGCTTACAGGTTTTGAGTTGGCATCAAACTCTTTCTACATCATCCCCCCTGCCCTCCATCTGCACACATATGTGTATGTGTGCAGCAGAAAGATAGATGTGCTTGTATACTACAGAGGAAGATATTGGAAAGCCCAACTACTCTTTGTAGCAAATTTTGGTCAAGGGCCCATGACACTTGGTTGACCCAATTGCCCATAAGCTCAATGACTTCAGCTCACTTCTTGCGTTCTGAATCAGAGAGAAGCTGGGGGGAGGGGGCGGGGGCAGGAAGGGAGGCAATAAGAAGGGTCCCGTGAAAGGCTCAGGTGACTTTTCCTGGTGCCAACTTTTAGAAAACAAATTTTCCAAATGAATAATAGCCTTGAAAAGTTCTCATTCATTGACACAATAACTCTAGGACTTGAGAGTCAGGCTGAGAAAACCATCAGCTATACAGATGAGGGCATATAAGGATACTTGCTCCCTGTGGCATCTACTACAGTCAGACATTGTGGATGCATCTACAAGAGTGAGGGTGGGGAATATTTAGGTATATGTAAGTGTGATGGAACTATACAGTCAACCAGGATAATGTTTTAGACACATTCACTTCTTACATGAAAAAATTAATAGATGCTCATTGTTTCAACGTTTTGATTGTCCAAAACAGAAGAAATGAGAAGAGTCTTTGTTTCTCCACAGGCCCAGTCCTTCTCGCTAGCTCCTCACCTCAGGTGTGCTTGTGCTTTGGAAAATAAATGAAGGAAATCGGTTCCAAAAGTCTTGGGACTGGAAGCAAGATTCATGATTTAACAACACAAAACAAAAACACAAAAGTAACTATCTTTTCAGCAGAATTGCAATTTGAGAGGAGAGTAAAAGAAGAAATATTTCAAACTGTTTGTGAATGGTGAAATTAAGAGACTGAAAATACTTTTTCTTATAATTGCCTATGTTTCCCAAATGTTTTAGAGTGTGCACACATTTCTTTCTAATCCTGAGTCTTTAGGGAGATCAAAGTTGTAGGCAAGGCTAGAATCATGAACAGAACAAAAGAGTTGTTGCATCTTAAAATTCTTTACATTAACTTCTTTTTAAGAACCAAGGATTTTTATAGTTGCACATCGTATGTTCCCCTCCACCCTTCGTGGATGAATTTGAAAAAACACTGCAAGAGAATGGCAGGCTTTTGTTTCCAAATACCCAGAAAATGAAATTGATCTCCTCACCTGCCCTTCTCTCCAATCTCACTGAATCAACACACAGAATAAACATAAAAAAATACAAGAAAGTTTGAGTTCTTTCTATTGGCTGTGTTTCTTAATTTCCATCTGAATGGCCAATGGTGCAGTTTGAACTTGGCTTTTCTAAAAATGAAACCATCAGGAAAAAGGAATGTGACTTTGACTTAAGGGTCAAGCTCTATAATTATGAGATTTTTTTTTTCCCCTGAAAGAATCCCAAGGGAACATTTTTGTCAAAATTTTATGTGAGCGCTAAGGGACAAACTCTCCAAGTTCCCCGAAATGTTAAATGTACATTTGGGAGTGAAATACAGATTTGTGGACTTAGCCTGGTATCTCAGGATGCCTGCCCAAGCTTTAAAGAGACAGTTATCCCTGAACACCCCTAGAAAGGACCCAGCAGCCTACATGTTGAGTTCTGGACTGGTGGAAGGAGCTCTTGACACTTGTGCATACCTTGGCGACAAGGCTGCCATGGTGCTGTGGGAATCCTGACTGGGAGGAGCTGGGCGGGTACCATTTTCTCGCTCTATTCAGACTCCTCCTGTCTACATTGCAAGCTACTCAGGGCTGCCTCTGAAAAAGAGTTGGAGAAAGCAAACACCCCTTTTAAATCCACAATTGGTTAATAGGTCAAGTCCGTGACAGTGCTAGGAATGACTCCAACTAAGATTTGCTCTTGCCATGGATAAACAGACAGGAGACCTAACCGAAGATGATTTTGAACCAAATGAACAATTTTTTGTTCCATCCGTTCTTCCCAGACTTACTAACCCAATAGGATGAATGTGACAGCTGGGAGCTGATAGCATTAGGAGGAATAAGAACCAAGGGCTATGTTTAGAGTCCTGCTTCTAGATTCTAATTGAGATTCCGATCTTTACTTCCTCACATTCTGAGTTGTGACCTAGTGATTCACCTATATACAGATGTATATGTACAATATTTGGGGGGAGATAAGCCTAGTGCTCTGGACACCAGCTGCACGATAGCTCTTACTGGAATCCCGCAGCATCACTGTGAACAAGGTGTTTGTGGCCATAACAGCAGTTCTGCATCACATACATTTGTGGCATTGCTTTTGAACCTAATAACAGAATAGTGTTTTTGGCAATGACAGTATTAGCTATGTACGAATGCAAGTAATTAGCATATGGGCCAATTGAAATGCGCATGAGATGTGGCTTATGATTTCACAGCACTTCCGTTTTTCAAGGCCAATAACATCATCAACTTCTTCATTTTGGTTTAGAAATGTATTTCTTCCACAGCAGGTCACGGTTCAACTTGGGCAATTGTACACTACCAGAGCAGATGACTTGCATCTGGGTCAGGTACAGCGACGGGATTGGATCACGGAGAACCTGCAAGCTTTTAGAACCCTGTGGTGACGGAGGAAATGGCATTTTGTGATTTTCCAGGTTTACCTCATTTTGAACAGTGACAGTAATGGGACACTGTCCAGTGGAAGTTTTGTGGTGATGACCTTGTTAGCGGTCAAGATCACTGACCTCAGATGTTCTTGGAAATCCTTCATAGTCCTTCACTGAGTAGCTAATATGATTTTCCTAGTGCCCCATCCTTCAGAGACTAAATCTGCATGAACCTATCACTGGGGACCAGGAGAATATATCCAAGAGAGCCAAACACACCTTTAAGAAAGCAGAACATGGATCCTCGAGTTTTATATACCAGAAAGCAGTTTTTAAGCTATGGATGTGAGGAGGCCAAAGATTACAAAATGGAAAAGGCACGGCACCTATAAAAAATGACGTTGCTAGAACAGCTAAGACTTAAAGAACAGTGTTTTATCAAAGAACAATGGCTGTGAGTTTTAAGGGAACATTCAGATGTGTTTAAAACACATGCTTTATCGTTCAATATGGTACCCCCCATACTCATCAGCTAACTTCAATCATTATTGCTAATTTTGAAGCGTTTGCTGGTGAAAAGTACAAGATGCACAGTGGGGAAAATGGAAAATGGCCTAGAGTCCTTCTTGCTGGGCTCCAGTTTCTAAAATCATTGCACCTTGCATGGCGGACATGGAGGGTCCCTGTGGACTCTCACAATTCATCCAGACCTACCCCGCTCCCAGTGCTGACCTGGGTGGCTTTCCAGAGGCCTCTCCATAAGCATTAGGGTTTGCTATTTTGCTTAGCACCCCCTCTCCATGCAATTGCTGCAAGCACCGAGTCTCTAGCTTTCTCATCTGTGAACCTCTTTGCTGAAGCCAAGCCCTCCCCACCATCTGCCCTACCTGTGCTCTGACCACAAGGGAGAGAGGTTGGCTCCACTTGCTCTCGCTTTCTCTGCCCAATGTTTTGATGGATGATGAGTTTCCAACAATCCAACTGCTCAGAACAAAGACCACATCGCCTTTTTCCTCTTTCTGTGCGCCGGTTGGGGAACATAAATGTGTTTCTCATTATTGGGTCTGTTTTATAATGGGACTTCCTGCTGGGGTTCATTGCTTTGGGGATTACTGGGTATTTCATCTCATCGAGGATTGGCCTTCCCTAATATTTAACAATTGCAGTCTGTCTGCAGATGGGAAACCCTGAAGTGCTTTACTAAATGTACAGGTTCAATCAAATATTAAGGTTGGAGAGATGATCCTATTTTTAAAAATGTAATACTCTTAGATTACTGATGTATATTTGTATCATGAGGGTAGGGAGTATCTGAAATGGACGAGTGGGAGGTAGAGTGAACCCAAAGAAAATTCTTGGGTGAAAAGTCATCAAGGCACAATGAAAAGAGAGCAGGCTTGGGAGCCAGGAAGATCTGGTTTCAATGCAAGGTCTTTTTTCCACTGGCTATTAGAACAGCTAGTAACTTTGAGAAAATTAATTCACCCTGCTGAGGCTTACTTGATCATCTTGACAAAGAGAATAATAAAACCTACATTTAGAGAATAATAAAAGCCTATGATTGTTGTGAAGATTAACTGAGACTCAGAAAGCAAGCATCTGACACATTATATGGGTTTGATCATTCTTATTATAATCTTGTGTCACAATGGGGAGTGTCAGGTACAGGGAGGATGACCACTGCTTGTCAAACCCAGGAATGAGAGAGATTATGAGAGCTTTTTTTTTCTTTTGGTATTTGGTGCATTTAAATTGTGGTATGGGTGAATACTATTGACTACGCCAAGGAACTACCAAAAAGAATAAACAAATCACTCTGAGAAGAAATGCAACCAGAATTTTCCTTAGTAGAAAGGGTGATAAGACTTCGACTTGCACTAAGGTAGCAGAAGAACATTGGGCCTCCACTCAAGTACTCCCTCAATGCAAGAACACTTTGTTCCATTAAACTGGCATTCCATGATGCTCACCTTCCCGACACGATCGCTGAAGACAAAGTGGGTGCATAAGCAAAAGTAGTGAAGAAAGCTGATGGTGCCTGGCTATCAAAAGATATAGAGTCTGGGGTCTTAAAGGCTTGAAGATAAACAAGAAGCTATCTAGATGAGAAGCAACAAAACCCACATAGAAGAAGCACACCAGCCTGTGTGATCACGAGGTGTTGATGGGATCAGGTGTCAGGCATCAAAGAACAAAAAATCATGTCATTGTGAATGAGGGAATGGGAGAGCACAGAGTGGAGACCCAAAGCCCATCTGTAGGCAACTGGACATCCCCTTACAGAAGGGTCACGGTGAGGAGACGAGCCAGTCAGGGTGCAGTGCAACAACGATGAAACATACAACTTTCCTCTTGTTCTTAAATGCTCCCCCACCACCACCACTATCATGATCCCAATTCTACCTTACAAATCTGGCTAGACCAGAGGATGTATACTGGTACAGATAAGAGCTGGAAACACAGGGAATCCAGGACAGATAAACCCCTCAGGACCAATAATGGGAGTAGCAATATCAGGAGGGTAAGGGGACGGGAGGGGGGGGGGCAGAAAAAGGGGAAACTGATCATAATGATCTACATATATCCCCCTTCCAGGGGGATGAACAACAGGGTGAGGGGAGACAGTGGTGGGTGTGTGACATAAAAAATAATAATTTATAAATTATCAAGGGCTCATGAGAGAGGGAAGGTGGGGAAGGGGAGAAAAATTAGCTGATACCAAGAATTCAAGTGGAAAGAAAATGTTTTGAAAATGATGATGGCAACATGTGTACAAATGTGCTTGATACAATGGATGCGTGTGTGGATTGTGATGAGAGCTGTAAGAGGCCCCCAAAAAATAATTTTTAAAAGAAAGAAAGAGAGAGGCCTTCAATGGGATGGACTGACACAGAAACTTCAGCAATGGATCAAACATACCAGCTATCAGGAAGATGGCAGAAGATTGGGCAAGCTTTGTTTATTCTACATAAGATTACCATGCGTTGGAATGGACTTGACATGACAGCGAACAAGGCAACTGACTGTGAGTCGGAATCTACTTGAAGGCAATTCGTTTGGTGTGGGAAACAGAGGGAGGCTAAGTGAAACTACAACTCTGTGGTTCTGGGAGGTCGCTTAAGCTCACGAACCTAATTAACGAACCAGTGAGCCCTTACCTCATACTCCAGGGCTCTGGGTCACCTGTGAACTGGAAATCACAACAATAGCCACCCTCGACATAGGATTATCCCGAGGTTCAAATAAGACAGCGCCGGGAAAGTGCCTGGGCTACTCTCGGCGCACTCTGCTGTGGGCCTGCGGTGCACAGAACACTGGCTCTGTACCATTCGTGAGGCTCAGACTCTCCATCCCAGGGCAAACGCATTCCGTTTGGCTTTAGCACTGAAGGAAAAGTAAACAGTGCCTTCTCAATTGCTTCGCTTCCTCTCCCTTCAAAACAAAACCAGGCCCGTTAAGTGCTGCCTGCAGAGTTTATAAAGAGGTGCTGGGCTTCAAGTCCTGCTCCAGCGGTCAGGACCTAAAGACTGAGTAGAGGCAGCCACCAGAACAGAGCTGTTCTGAGGAGCCTTAATGGAGGGCTTGGGGAGCAAGCGCCAAACCAGGGCCAAATGTCCCAGAGGCAGTTGTCTCCTCTCCCCCGGAGAAGCCACGGGAGAAGCACCAGGAAAGCATGTCCACAGTGTCACTGTACCTGGTTGCTACATGGATGAAAAAGTGGTGACTTGGAGATGTTCTAGAAAGTTCAGTCCCTGATATAACACTGAGAGTGCATATCAGGCCTGGTTCGAGAAGAAGCTTAGGTGAATCTCACCCACAGTAACGTTTGTCTTTGCAATGTCTATCTCTGGCTGCCCATTGTGAGTCTCTTTCCATAACCTCACATATATTCTGTCCTTCGTTTTCCACAGAGCACCCTGCAGGGCCTAACTTCCCAGTGACGGATTCACAACTTAGAAGCCTGCCTAAGTCCCAAATAGCCCGTGCCCTCCAGGCACCTTGTCTTCCATCTGAATGCCCCTCCTTTCTCTCTCCCTATTTCCACCCTCCCTGGCCTTCAGAAGGGAGAAAGACGGGACTTTCTACTCCCGCAAAGAGTTACAGTCTCACAAACCCTCAGACACAGTCTACCCTGTCCTATGAGCTTGCGATGAGTCAGCATTGATTCGATGGCAGTAGGCGTCAGTGAGCCTCCAGCACTCAACTAACTTTACCTTCCCCCAAAAGGTAAAGTCCCTTAGTTCTTTCTACCTTGACGACTCTTCCACATAGCACTTATTTTCCCTCCTCTCCTTTGACCCTTACTTAACTCCTTGACCTTCTTCATTCACCCAAATTGTGTCCCTCTGGACTAGGCATTCACTGGACACGGAGGGTCCAGGGATTACCCAGATAAACCAAGATGGGCTCACTCTCTAGTAAGAAAGAACGATTTAACAGGAAAGAGAACAAAGAGAGAAAGAGAGAGAAATGAAAAGCAAAGAAATAAGCCCCTATGCTTATCAAAGTTCACGGAAGGAGATCACCACGGGGTGGCCTGATGGAGGATAAGGAAGTGGGAAGAAGAGGTGTCTCTGATACAGAATGAGAAACAGCTAGATCTCCGGGTGGAGGGTTGGGTGTTCAAAGAAGAATGGAAATTATTCCAGGCAGGGGAAACTTAGAGTATGTGACAGTTCTGTCTGTTCAAGAAACTAAGTTAAAAATCCAACTCGCCGTTGGGAGAGCGGCTACCAAGCGAGGAGGGAGCCACCGCAGCTCGGTGAGGGGAGGGTGGGCTTCTTAGGACATGTAACTGCCTCCGCGGCGGCCCCTCACAACGGCGCCAACCACAGGAACGACGGCCACGTCCGGAATGGACCTGTGGGACACTGAAGTGGGAAAGGTGTGCACACCTGGCCCCGGAGTCAGGCTGGCCAGCTCAGCCCACTTCTGGATTCGCCCACTCCGATGTTTTAGAAGATGAAATTTACCCAAATTCTCTCATGGTTTGGGGAAAGGAGTGAACAAATGGGCTATTATTTACTGAGCAGCTATGACATGGCGGGGCGGCAGGCCAAATATTTTATGGATGGACACTAAGTGACAAATCCAAGAGAATGTATTATTTTTCAATATGAGGGTGAGGGGACGAGGTTCTCTGACACCATTATTCAGCACCCCGTGCTCCTTCAAAGTGGAAAGAAAGCCCAGTGTGGTTGACCTCAGAGCCATCCAGCTCGTGGTCAAACAATGTACACATAGACCCAAGTGATGAAGAAGAAAAATACTTGCTAATCTGTATTGTGTGGTTATACCACACGAGGTGCTGCGCTAAGAATTTTACATGCATTATTCATCCATCCCTAGAATCATTCCTCTCAGGTAAGTATTACAGTACCCTTCATTATAGATGAGCAAACTGAGTCTTTCAGAAAAGAAAGGGAGGAGACCAACACGGAAATGCAGCCCGTTCCGCCCCCTACAACCTGTGCTCACACCCCAGGTGAGTGGGAGGAGAAAGCCAATGTTCAGGACAATCAGCCCCCTGTCGAAGCCTTGCCTTTCTCCTCAGACGAGAGTACTGCATGGCATTCTGTTAGTCATGGGCCAGTGAGGGCTCTACGTTGAAATGTTAATTTCTTTTTGCTTCACCTGTTTGTCTGAGAATCTCAGCCAAAGATTGTGTGTAACATATCATTTCTCTAGTTCCTGAATGCTCCCCCCCGACCCCCAACACCATGACCCAGTTCTACCTTACAAATCTGGCTGGAGTACACACATTGGTACAGATAAAAGCTCTCAACACACAGAATTTCAGGACAAATAAGCCCCTCAGGAACAGTAGTGGGAGTAGCGATATCATGGGGGTAGAGGATGGTGGGGGTGGGTGGGGGGAGGGAGAGAAAGGGGGAACCCATCACAAGGTTGGACATACAGCCCACTCCCGGGGGGTGGGGGTGGGGAGAACAGAAATGTGAGTGAAGGGAGACAACGGACAGTGTAAGACACGAAATAACAATAATATTATGTAATTGATCAAGGATTCACAAGGGTGGGTGGGGTGGGGGAAAAGAGGAACTGATATTAAGGGCTCAAGCTGAAAGAAAATGTTTTGGAAATATTGATGGAAACATATGTACAAGCGTGCTTAATACAATTGAATGATGGATTGTTATGAAATTTGTAAGAGCCACCCAATAAAATGATTAATAAAAAAAGATTGTGTGCAAGATACATCTATTGTAGAAATCACTTATGAAGTATGCTTAGTCCAGATATATGGTGATATATAAAACAGGTTTGATTTTACACCTGGTTTAGATTCCAATTCTTTGTAACACATTGAAGTTGGCTATGCAGAGAACACTGAGAATCTTTAATACTTGGCCAAGAAGTATGATATAGCAGCAAGAGTAAAACTTTTCAAGTTGAAAACAAAATCTTGGATTAGATAGTGGCTGTGATATTTAGTAGTGGAGACATTTTATAAGCCTCATTTTCCTCATCTGTAGAATGGTGGTAATAATGCCTGAATTAAGGGTTCTTTTGAGGATGAAATATTAGAAGTCAGCTAAGCTCTTGATGAGAGTTAGTTTCTAGTTCCTTTTTTCCAATTAACATTTTTTTTTATAAACATTTTATTAGGGGCTCATACAACTGTTATCCCAATCCATACACACATCAATTGTGTAAGGCGTATTTGTACATCAATTCTCAAAACATTTTCTCTCCATTTAAACCCCCGACATTAGGTCCTCATTTTTCCCCTCCCTCCCCGCTCCCCCCTCCCTCATGAATGAGCCCTTGATAGTTTATAAATGGGTATTTTGTCATATCTTGCCCTGTCCGACGTCTCCCTTCATCCACTTTTCGGTTGTCTGTCCCCCAGGGAGGAGGTCACACACAGTTCCATGTAATCGGTTCCCTCTTCCCTACCCATTCTCCCTTTACCCTCCCTGTTTTGCCACTCACACCACTGGTCCTATAGGGCTCATCCATCCTGGATTCCCTGTATTTTCAGTTCCTATCTGTACCAGTGTACCTCCTCTGGTCTAGCCAGTCTTGCAAGATAGAATTCGAGTCATGGTAGTGGGAGCGGGGAGGAAACCTTTAGGAACTAGAGGAAGGTTGTATTTCTCATCATTGTTACATCACACCCTGACTGGCTCATCTCCTCCCCGAGACCCCTCTGCAAGGGGATCTCCAGTGGCCTACTAATGGGCTTTGGATCTCCACTCCGCACTGCCCCCATCATTCACTATGGTGAGATTTTTTGTTCTGATGATGCCTTACACCTGATCCCTTCGACACCTCGTGGTTGCATAGGCTGGTGTGCTTCTTCCATGTGGGCTTTGTTGCTTCTGAGCTTGATGGCCGCTTGATTACCTTCAAGCCTTTAAGACCCCAGACGCTATACTTTTTGATAGCCGGGCACCATCAGCTTTCTTCACCACATTTGCTTATGCACCCATTTGTCTTCAGTGATCCGTTCGACACCCCGTGATCACACAGGTTGATATGTTGTTCCATGTGGGCTTTGTTGCTTCTGAGCTAGATGGCCGCTTGTTTACCAATTAACATTTTTTTTAAAGGACATCCATTTTTCCCCCTTGGCTTAAATTGTAAGCTTCTCTCTCTTTGCCATTGAGTTACTTCTAACTCATAGAGCCCCTATAGGACAGAGTAAAACTGTCCTTATGTGTTTCTGAGACAGTATCTTTCCTGAAGTAGAAAACCTCATCTTTCTACTGAGGATCATTTGCTGGTTTTGAACTACTGAACTTGAGCTTAGCAGCCCAACGTGTAACAACTATGCTACCAGTACTCCTCCCTCCTAGGGTTGGTGGTACCTCCCAAAGAGTATGCAGCATTATCTATCTGTACATGTGCATATTGGTGCAACAATGGCCCTGGCTTTTATCAGCCTTCAAAGAAACTCACGATTCAAACCAATTCAGAATCATTCTGATCTGAGACCATTTATTTTTAAAATTTATTCCTTAAATTATGTTTATTATTAAACACCCACTATGGGTCAGGTCTTTTATGCAGGTAAACTTTCTCCCTGCTTTTATACTTCACAGCCGAGACTCATGAATGAAACTGTGAAATGTTCTGTGGCTTGGCATGCTGTCACACAATCGCAAACATCTATGTGGATTGCACATCTGAGAGAAAGCTTGACACACAGAAGAAAAAGCAGAAGAACCCCGGAAGTCAGGAGGGCGAGGAAGATGCCACCATCGAAGCAGGGCCAGGAGTCCCTGCGGGGCACAGATGATGAAGCACACGGTCATGAACAGAAAGGTTGGTGGTTCCAATCCACCCAGAGATGCCACAGAAAAACAAGACCGGCGCTCTGCTTTGGGGCTCACAGCCATTGAAAACCGCAGAGGGCAGTGCGCTCTGACACACCGAGGTGTCCATGAGTCAGAAATCAACCGGATGCCAAAGAATGTGGTTTTAGAAACAGGGAACTGGCTTGGACTTGCTCCTCAATATGTTACTTATAGGAAGCTCTTCTGTTGCTGTAAAGCGGGGCCAGTTCTGGAATGGACAGGGCACCTGCCAGGGACCAGCGGGGACGGAAATGCAGCTTGAGCTGCCCCTAGCTTTGGGCTCTGGGCACTGTGTCTACCTGACCAGGGCACTGTTTTCCCTAACACGAGCAAGGGTGGTTCTGTGGCCTGCGAGCACACTGCTGGCGCTATACAGAGCCTAACATTTCCCTTCATTATGTAGCTGGGATAAGCCCTGGTGGTGCTGAGAGGTAAGCACACACTCTGTGTGAGGACAGTTCCTGTAAAGGCTTAGTCTCAGAAACCCTATATATAGATCCTAGGAGTTACAATCCACTCCATGGCAGTCTGCCCATTTATTTGTATGCATTCATTTGTACGTATACTGAAAACCAGAAAGTACTATCCGTTGTGCCATGGGGACACCTTAGCTGCTCAGCTTTAAAGTGGATCAGTTGTAGTCGGGGTGAAAAATCAACGAGTGCCCTTTGCTCCTTCAACTGATCCACGAGAGGGCTGAGAACCATCATGGCTGGGTCACCACGTCAACAGTGTTTTGAAAACAAATAATGTCCTCTAGCTTCCCATGTTCCCAGTTACTCATGGTAGTGACCAGGATGAATTGGAGGAAGACAACGAAAGGAAATTCGGACATTACAGGGCTCAGTCCCGGAGGAAACAGGCCCAGGGAGATAATATGCTTTCCTTAAGGGTTTACGGCCAGTCCTTCAGCGCGGCTGTCACTGCTATTACTAAGTGATGGAGCTGGGGAGGGGTGGTGTATGAAGTCACCTGTGGATGGTTGCCTATATTCAATGCAAGTACTTGACAATGGGTAGGCACCCTCAGCGTCAAACTCCATTTCCCCCCCAAAATCATTTTATTGGGAACTAATAGAGAGATCATATCATTCCAAACTTCAATCACAGCAAGCAGTATTGTACAATTGCTACCACAATCAGTTTCAAAACATTCTCTTGCTTCTTGAACTCCTTGATATCAGCTCCCCTTAAATCCTGCCCCCCCCCACCCTACTATACCCCCTATTTGCTCTCTCTATAGGTTCATCAATCTTGGGTTTTGCATACTGAAAACCAGAAAAAATATTTAACCAAAATTCAAGAGGGTTACCCCCAATGACAAAAATACATCTAAGATAAGCCCCAATATGAAATAATAATAATAACCTACAGAAAATGTTAAAAATCAGATTGGGCCCAACGTGCATTAGAGGGGGATCAACTGACAGGGTTTTAGCCATTCAAGTCAGGTTTATCATTTCATTTCCTATTAACTCTGTAATTCTGACTCGGTCCACAACCACTCGCACCACCGGCTGCATCCTCTCTGGGCCGGCACTTGAGCACATTTATTCTTTGGAATCCTGTACTTTGCTCTTCTCTTTTTATTGGTCATGAACTTGTGTTTGTTCCTGGTGCTCTGTTCATGCATTCTGTGGGAGGCCCCTTGTTTAACTTAAGTTCAGGACTAAATATAACCACTGCTATCAGCACAGCCACCCCATACATGTCAGCCCCTGTGCAGTGTTTGTAAACTCCACCCCAGGTCACAGGCACAGGGCAGGACCAATGTTACTTTCAAAGAAGTTCACCTTGAAATGGAAACAGGAAGGAACTTGCTCTATCAAAGGTTTTGCTCATTCTTTGTCTTTTATGTGCCAGAATCCTGTCTCCAAATCATATATCAGAAGGCCCCTTCTCCATTTAACTACATTTTAGGTGCTTCAAGATCTGAACCGACATCTAATCTGTGGGCCGTTTGAAGGGAAATACAGTATGTCTGGAGTTTTGTCACATCCTCCGTCTCTTAGGGTCCATCTACAGCAGTGGTTCTCAACCTGTGGGCCGTGACCCCTTTGGGGGTCGACTGACCCTTTCACAGGGGTTGCCCAAGTAGCAATGAAAATAACTTTTTGTTTTGGGGCGAGGGGTCACCACAACATGAGGAACTGTACTAAAGGGTGTCAGCATGAGGCAGGTTGAGGACCACTGATCTCCAGCATCCCTAGAAGAGCCTAATTTGTGACTTTACAAAGTGCCCAGACCATATTGTACTGAATCTCAGGACATTGCTACTACAGTCCACATAGCATCAGCTCCTCAGTGAAGCTCCTATCAACCATGTGCTCTCCCATCTAGAATAATTAACCGTAGCCGTCTCTGTACATAATCTCTACGCAGATTAATTTGTGGTTTTCATTTTGCCAGAATGAGAGTGAAAGCGCATCAAATTCTGAGGCTGTGTCGTCCAATTATCTTTTTACTGGTTACTCAACTCCATGAGGGGAAAACGTTAGGTGCTTGCTAATTTCTCATACTCTTGAGAAATGGAAACGATTCAAGCTAGCATTTCCCTTTCTCTAAATAGACTCGCGTCTGCTCTGGCCCACCTTCCAGGGCCGGGAGTTTTTTCAGATAAGTAGAGGGGAGCTGCACTTGCAGCAGGAGCGCTGCTACAAACGTGCTTCGTGGGAGAGGAATGTGGAGACTTGTTCAGGCAGCTGAATCGATCGAGTAACAATGCGATAACAGAACTTGAGAACGCATTGCTTATTTATATTCTCCCATCAGATTCTTTACAATTTCTTTAAGTTCCACAAAGAGAAAGGTTTATTTCTTTGAAAGAATATTATATGCAAGGGCACAATTTCCCAAACCAATTGCCTTTTCTCTCCCTTCCGTTCTTTTTTTTTTTTCAGGTTGTACAATCTTTATTGATATCGTTTCCCAAATTATTCCACCACCATTAACATAAACTCAATGTCTCCTCAGCCACAGTTCTTTCTCCGTCACCTGTGGTAACCACTGGTTAAGCTTGCTTCTTTCTTTCTTTTTTTTTCTTTTAATCATTTTATTAGGGGCGCATACAACTCTTATCACAATCCATACACACATCAATTGTGTAAAGTGCACTTGTACATTCATTGCCCTCATCATTCTCAAAACATTTTCTCTCCACTTAAGCCCCCAGCATTAGGTCCTCATTTTTCCCCTCCCTCCCCGCTCCCCCCTCCCTCATGAGCCCTTGATAGTTTATAAATTGGTATTTTGTCATATCTTGCCCTGTCTGCCGTCTCACTTCACCCACTTTTCGGTTGTCCGTCCCCCAAGGAGGAGGTGACATATAGTTCCTTGTAATCGGTTCCCTCTTTCCTCCCCACTCTCCCTCCTCCCTCCCAGTATCACTACTCACACCACTGGTCCTGTAGGGCTCATCCGCCCTGGATCCCCTGTGTTTCCAGTTCCTATCTGTACCAGTGCACATCCTCTGGTCCAGCCAGACTTGCAGGGTCGAATTCAAGTCATGGTAGCGGGAGTGCTCTCCCTACCATTCTTCTGGCAATTATTGAGCAGCTATTATGTCCAAAGCTCTTGGTTAAGAAACCCAGCCAACCAACCAGTCAACCAAACAACCAAACAACCAACCACATTCCCATTGAGTGGAATATCTTCCTTCTTTGCCTGGAGCTTCCCATCTTTACAGGTTTACAGGACAGAGAAAAGGCCTCTTAGGTCAGATGACGGGGCTGCGCCTCAGGGCTGTCAGGAGAGAAACTGCAGCTCTTTAGCAGCAAAGGTTGCTTGGGCACAACTTTAGGGAAAGAGACAATGAGCTATCAAACAAATATGGAAAAGGAGAGAAAGCCCTTGTTTTGTTCTTTTGTTTGTTTCTCACTGGCTGCTTAGTTTGAATTTGTTTGCAGCCCCAGGAAAGAAGCTACTGAAGAAGGTGACATTGGAAGTGATACTGTAAGAAGGCATACAGAGCACACGGGACACCATAGGAAAAGGGCGAACCTTGAGCTGGGGAGAGGACACTGGGCCATACTTTCCCAATTAGATGATTTTGTGGTTGTGTTCTCTTTCAGTACATTCTTAGATATTCAGTGAGTGAATTTCTGTGGCTGGCTGACTCTTAAGCCTGTTCTCCAATAGATCTTCTCCACTTTGGCGTTAGCAGTCAAAGAGAAAGGGAAATAAATAGTTCTCATTCTTGGCTCCCCGTTCTGTGTTTACAAGGTCATCCTCATACCATCAGGCCTTTGAATGAGGACACAGTGTCCAACACTGTTCATGAGAAGATCTATTCTGGTCAGTGTGCATCTAAAACTGGCTGCACAGCGATTGGTGGGCTGGCTGGTGTGCTGACGGTTCAGAATAAAACTGGCTGCACAGCGATTGGTGGGCTGGCTGGGGTGCTGACTGTTCGGATTTTGAGTCTTGCCAGCTTTGATGTCTCTACTGCAGACTGCAAACTTGAAGGGGCCTCCGAAGGGTGTCTTCATGGTGCATCCGAGAACACAGACGATGAAGAAACCCAGGGTACATGTAGTTGGGGCTGCCTCTGAGTTCGAGATGAGGTCTTCTGGTTTACAGTATTTTGTTGTTAGGACTGTAATTGCTGAGTTCCTGGATCAAGACATGTGAATGCCCCTCCTCTGCTTATTCATGCATTTGAAAGGGATATGTAACTTATATGTATGTGTGTATTAGCTATTCATGATACAACTTCTTTTTAAATGATTGTAATAAATGCAATAGTAAATTATTAGTAATGATTGCAAAATTGAAAGTTTAGTGTGATAAGAATAACCAGATTATAAACATTTTAGTGGATATGGGATACCAAAATTTTTACTATATGCAACATTTTCCACAACAAAAATATGCCACATATTCTACAAAAGAGAAAATGAGCCTGTGAACCGAATTGTTTCAACAATCAATGTATAATTCTCTTGATTTCCCACAACCAAAAATTGGCTTTTGCCAATTTTGCTTTAAGCTCACACTTCAACTTTGATATTTGTCTCATAATAAATGCCATAATTATAAGTGAATGAGTGAAAAGATGTCATGAAAAAAAATGTAATGATCAGAAAACAAATATCAAAACAAATTACTATATTCTAGTTTCGGCTAAATTGTTCGTCTCTAACATCTTATAATTAAAACATGTCTTTCTATTCTTTCCTTTTACGAATTATTCAATGATTTCATCATAATTAAGCTACTAAACAATGTCTATTTCCATGCATAATAAGGATAATGAGTCAAGAATTCTTGGATCATTATTGTATGCTAAGGGTTTTTAATCTCTTTGTATGAGAAAGATGTTGAGTGGTATCTACAGACATACTGAAAAATCAAGCTATACTTTCACTAAATATAGTTGATCATATTTTATCACGTTTAAGTATATTAATTCTTTCCATGCTATTTGGGATGTATCTGATTGGTTTTCCTTTCCTGTTTTAATATGTTTTAAAATGGGCCAAACTGAACAACAGGTTTAAACAAATCCTTCCCAATTTCCAATTTGTGTGGATGTAAAAACTTCATTTTGAAAGGATCGTCCACATCCGGCAGTTGTTACAATGACCACCAGCACTAACGTTCTTTATTATTTATGGTTCCAGGTCATGGTTAAGCCACTTCATGCCCTTGGTTTAAAATTGACAACACACACTCTCTCTGAATTGAACTGTTTTTATGTTTAATTAATCATATTACCATTGCACCAATCACTTAAATCCATCTATAACAAATTAAGGATTAAATGATTTAGGACTGAGTCTCTTGGAAACAAAACAAAAAAATATACAGCTTATACTAATGGAAAATACAGCAGTATTTTGTAATTTTCCCCATTATTTTTGTAGCAAAGAACTATATACTGCCTACCCTGTGTTTACCACGACTTTTCAAAGGTCCACTTACGAGGACATTGACTGTCACTTACACCTCTTTGAATCCAGTCATTTACATCCAGGCTTGTATTTGTGTTAATTGTGTGACTAGAGATCTGAAGGGAGAAATAGGGGGCTTTCTACTCCCGTAAACAGTTCAAGTCTCAGAAACTCACACAGCAGTTCTACCCTGTCTTTTTTAAATAAATAATTTTATTGGGGGCTTGCATAACTCTTATCACAATCCATCCATCCATTGTGTCAAGCACATTTGTACATTTGTTGCCATCATCATTCTCAAAACATTTGCTTTCTACCTGAGCCCTTTGTTTCAACTCATTTTCCCCCTCCCTTCCCCATCCTAATTCACTCATGAACCCTTGATAATTTATAAATTATTATTTGTCCATGTCTTACACTGTCTGATGTCTCCCTTCACCCACTTTTCTGTTGTCCCCATGGAGGGGGTTATATGTTGATCATTGTGATCAGTTTCCCCTTTCTCCCCCACCTTCCCCTTACCCTCCTGGTATGTCTACTCTCATTATTGGTCCTGAGGGGTTTATCTGTCTTGGATTCCCTGTGTTTCCAGCTCTGATCTGTATCAGTGTACATCCTCTGGTCTATCTGGATTTGTAAGGTAGAATTGGGATCATGATAGTGGGGGGTGGGGCAGGCGGGAAGGAAGCATTAAAGAACTAGAGGAAAGTTGTGATTCATAGCTGCTACACTGCACCCTGACTGGTTCATCTCCTCCCCGTGACACTTCTGTAAGGGGATGTCCAGTTGCCTACAGATGAGCTTTGGGTCCACAATGCGTACTCCCCCTCACTCACAATGACACGATTTTTTGTTCTTTGATGCCTGATACCTGATCTTATTGACACCTTGTGAGCACACAGGCTGTGTGCTTCTTCCATGCGGACTTTGTTGCTTCTCAGCTAGATGGCTGCTTGTTTATCTTCAAGTCTTTAAGACCCCAGATGCTATATCTTTCAAGTGGGGCACCATCAGCTTTCTTCACCACATTTGCTTATGCACCCATTTTGTCTTCAGCAATCGTGTTGGGAAGGTGAGCATCATGGAATGCCAGATTAACAGAACAAAGTGTTCTTGCATTGAGGCAGTACTTGAGTAGAAGTTCAATGTTCGTTACCTTAATACTAAACCTATAAATATATGCAGATAGATCTATTTCCCGATCGTCATATATAAATATATTCACATATGTACATGCCTGTATTTAGACCTCTATGAATGCCCTTTGCTTCTTAGTTCCTTCCTCTATTTCCTTTTACTTTCCTCTTGTCCCACTCTCATGTTCAGCCTTCATTTGGGTTTCAGTAATTCCTCTCGGTTACATTGCCCTTGATTAAGCCCTACCAGGCCTCCTACACCCTCCTTGTCCTCAATTTTAGGTCACTTGTTATTCCCTTGTCCCTGGAGTTGTTAACACCCACGTCCTTTCCCCCGCCTCCCCTTCTCCCTTGTCCCCCCGGAACTGTTGGTCCCAATATTTTCTCCTCCAGATTGTTTTTTCCACTTATTTTATCTAGATAGACCTACAGAGATAATAATATGCACAAAAAATACCAAGAGAGAGCAAAACAAAGCTACAAAAGAAAACAACAATAACAACAAAATACCAATGACAAAAAAAAAAAAGAAAAGCCTGTAAATAGTTCAAGGTCTCTTTGTTGACCTTTGGGAGTGTTTTTCAGTCGACTCTGATGAGATGCCACGCTCTGGACCAAAAGTCGACTTTTCCCACCCTCTCATAGAGGGTATCTCTGAGTTGGCATCCATGGCATCAAAGCATAAGAGGTTTGAGAATTGCAGATTCTGGAATAGTTTCACTTTCTACACCACTAGCAACTTCTTTCTTTTTTCTAACTACACAAGGATTGCAAACAGAATTTGGGACAAGTTCTATTATATTTGTATTGCTATTAATTATTTCAGCACTTGTGATACTAGTACACTGATTCACACCCATTAAACTCAGGTATTCAATGGAAGAGATCTCTTCTTATTAATTATACTTTTAAAAGGAAGTTAATTAGGAATGGTCACAGGGATTCAAAAGTCCTTCTCTTTTTATCCACTAAGTTTTTGCTGTTTCTATTTACTTGGTTATACAACTGTCATTTTTAACATTTGGTTCTACCATAGCATATAAATTTGAATAATTGGAAATAAATAAAATTTATAACACAAGTACAATGTATAAAAACAAAATCTGCATTCTAATTTGGACATTAATACATAAATTTATATTTGAAATTAGTCAATTAACAAAAATTCATTTAAAACTTGTAATTGTTTTCTTCAGGTTTAAGATAGTCCAAAGAGATAGTAGTTACCAGGCAGTTAGAACAATTTCATTCATTTGTCATATGTGTTTGTTGGTGGGCCTTCGCATATCTCCATGGGTATGTTTAGTCTTGAAATAGCACTTAAGAACTTGCACACTCACTTTCCATCCTTTGCTACAGCATCTTCACAATGCCCTGGACTACTGCTGGTACCCACCAAGGGAGAGACCGATAACAAGGAGTAGGATCCGAACAAAGGTATGGCTACTCTGAAGACCAGTTCAGTCAGCTTTGTGTGGGATAGACTCATAGACATCACTAGTCTTGTGATGACAGGGCCATGGACACATTTTTCTTTGGTCCATGAGCAAGAACAGAATGTGAGGTTATTTATACTAGTTCAGTCCCAAATAAAAAGGAATATATCACTGTTATCATATATACAAAATTTTGGAAAAGTACATTTCATTTCTTTGTGGCATTGTTCAATGCCCATATTCAAGATACATATATAGCTAATGTAATGATAGCACACTTCTCAACAAGCAAGTTTGTTTTGTGAGTCATAACAATATCAATTGGTCTTTTAAAAGAAAGTCAGTTTAAAGGGAAATGGAATATAAACCACATCCATATAATTTTTATTACCTAAATATTCATTTATTTTCTCAAGGAATTATTCAGTTTCCTTACATGGAGACACACGTAAATGTTCTAATAAAATATAAATATAATGTTCTGACAAACATTTTTTGTTGCTTTCATGCAAGACTAATTAGAAACATTTAGAATCATGCTCATTGTTGCAAAACAAAAACATATTTTTCACAATAGGTAAATATTGAATTTTGCATTCTCTTGCAAAATATGCCTACTACTTTGATTATTAGCATACAGAGAAAGTAATATACAGCACTATGTTCCATGGAGTAGACAATAAAAAAATGAAGCTCACTTGAGAAAGAAATTAAAATCTTTTTATGTTAGATCATCATATTAACAGTTTCAGTATTTTTGGATGTTTGCTATGTTAGCATTATATTACTTACCCATCTTTGTGTGATATTAAATGTATGCTAGATTGCATCAACATGTATGCAAAACATAATTGAAGTTAATGTTATAAATATCATTGCTTACAACAACACCTGGGACTTAAATCTGTATGTAAATGATATATATACCATTAAAAATGAACTTGGTTGGATTCATTGTGATTGTTGGCTTGCTTGAGTTTTCTTGCTCTTGTACCTCATCTAGGCCTGACTTCACACTGGTTGTCATTACTATAGTGTGCAAGGGAATACTCGCGTGTTTGCACGATGGCAACAAACACTGCGGGCCCTTCTGCCTGGAGCTGCTGGATGAGAAAAGGAGGGTGTATAAGATGCTCCTCTCAAAATGGATCAGAGATCTAGAATCTAGTAATATCATCTGTCCTTGCCCAGTAGCCACTTAATATTTGATCCCATTGCACACTGGTTGAGTGCAGCATGAATTTGACTCAACAACCCACTCCCACCTCTTGTTTATTAGAAAGAAACAGTATACTCCCAAGAAACCCGTGAGAGTTTCAGTTACATGGGATGGGACCGGAGGAGACATGCCAGTGAAGGCACCGAAGTGGTCGAGTCCTCGTGCCTTAAATACACTTGAGTGTGGACATCCTGTGAGCCTGCACATCCTCACACAGCAGAGTGGACATCCGCTTCACTGAGTGCCCCACCAGACCCCTTTCAGTGTGGTGCTTCCTTTCCCTTCTGTTCAGTATGCTTATCAACAGTGGGTCTTTGCTTTGGACAACTGGTGTCCCTGTTTAGATGATCCCCTAAGCTTACTTACTGGGTCATCTATCCCTGCTTGGGGCCTACATAAGGAGATATTGGAAACTCGAATCACTAGATCCTTAAGTAGTTGTTGAGAATGCATTTGACCAGCACGCAAAAACTTTACCCAAGAACACTATCTACGATCCTATCTCTGTTGCCTCAGTTCATCATAATATATTGTGTTGGACATAACCACAGCTTGCATCTCCCCTTGGAAGAGGCAATAACATATATGAACAAGGAATTGAGATAACAATGCTCAGCATATATTTAAAATCAGAAGAATGACCGATCTATTTTTCACATGAACACATGGTTCTTGTAATTCCACAATCAGATAATAATATGATGTAACACAAGACTAGACACATGGCAGATTCTCACAAATGCTAGTTACTTTCCCTAGTCCCATATTCCTGCTACTCACGGAGAATAAAAAGTCTACACATTAAAAGTTCACATCTTCTTTCTGTCTCCCTCCCTCCCTCCCTCCCTTCCTTCCTCCCTTCCTCCCTCCCTTCCTTCCTCCCTTCCTCCCTCCCTTCCTTCCTTCCTTCCTCCCTTCCTGCCTGCCTGCTTCTGCTTTTCTTTGCATTTGCTCCTTTACTTCTTCTTCCTCATTTTTGCTTTCCTCTGCATTTTGGCACCTGAGAATTTTACTTTCTTTCTTGGGAGCTCATCTGTGCGTCAAAAGTTTTTCCCCTTGAGGTTACAGGGACTGTCATATTCCCAGAGTAGGATGTCTAATTCCACTCCTTTTTCAGAGTTCAGCTTGAAGCCCTGAGCAGCTTCATATGTACACCCCTAGCTTAGTGCTTTGTACACGAAGACAACAATAACTCTAGCTTCTGCGTTTACATGAGGGCGCCCGGGTGATGCTATTGGTTAAGTGCTGGTCTGCTACTGGAACAGCTGACAGAATTCACTAGTTGCTCCAGGGAAGAAAGACTAGGCAATCAATTCTCACAAAGATTTACAGCCTCGGAAACATTTAGACTCTCTCCTATAGGGACAGAGCTGTGAGTTGGAATTGACCTCACAGCCCCGGATTTGGTTTGGGTTTAAATAGTCAAATGATTCTAAAAGTTTAATCTGAAAGTTTAGGAGCATAACTGCTGCTTAGTACTGATCCCTCTAGGATGTTCTTGATCTTTATATACTAGGGTTTTGACCCATACCATCCTCTGGTCCTGTTATCGGCTGTTTACACAGCAGTATCTGGCTCAGGACTGGGCTTCCGAAAGGCCCAGGCATTTCCCTCTTGTGCAGACCCTGGCATTCCTGTTGAGATAGGAGGGATCAGTGGTGCTCTCAGAGATCCAGACACTGAGCAAGATTGTGGGGGCCAGCGACTCAGCGGACACCTCTTTGAGAGTCCCCTTTTGAAAGTGGATTATCTCAACCCATGCTGCCCCGTAGAGAGCTGGGAGGTGAGAGGTACCGTGGAAACACCCACTCAGCACACTGCCGCAACCTGAAATGTAAGGGCAGAAAAAGCAACCCGGGTGTTCGGGAAGCTCATTTTAAAACTCCGAGTTTTAAAATATGGACATAAATTATATCCAAATCAATGAGGAGAATGAGCTACAATGTCAGATAAGCAAGTGCCTGAGAGAGACACAGACCACGTACCAAAAGGCTGAGGGAACATTAAGTAAGGAGAAGGATTTGCAAAAGGTGAGGCGGGGTGACAGCATCCCTTCGGTTTCCTTAAATTGCCTCTAAATCACTCTGCTTGGGTGGACACATTCACCTTTGTTTCAGAGAAAACAAAAGTCCCCCTTGCCCTCTCCTGCCTGGGAAATCTATCAGATCAAGCATGAAGACTTTGGCTTTTTGCATCATTTGGAGGGCTCTATTTGGCATAAAAAACACATCCTCCTTGTAGGAGTTGAGGAGGGATTTCTGTTCCCTCTCCACCTCCTGTAGGGCACCTCTGGCCCTGATCCTTGTTTGCATTGCTTTAATTCAAACATGTGCCTTGTTTTTTGAAGGGCGAAAGACAGCCAACAATAACCTAAGGACTTCATCTGCTCTGTTCATTTGAAGGGCATGATTATTATGTGAAGCTCCACTCCAACCAGTCTGCTCTACTCTGCTTCCTGAGAAGCCAAGATCATTGCTTTATACCTCTGCTTACAACACACCCACTTCTGGAATCCCAGACCCCATTCCCTCCTAAGCCTTACCCACTCTTTAAAAAAAACAACTATGATTATGAATTAGGTAAAGGTTTGTAGGGAAGATGATCAGTCTTACATTTCATAAATAATATACATTTTCTGTCAACGCATCCATTGCAATTCCCCCATTGTCCCATCACCTCTGCCGCCGCCCCGCCCCACCATGCTTCCTTTTCCCACTTCTCCTTCTTTCTGAAGCCTCTGTACTTCGTTCCTGGGTAAATGCTGCCCCTTTGATCTTAAATGTTTGATTATTCTGACATGGGAGTGAGCTCAGATTCAGACCTGAAAGGGGACTAAAGGACATTGTCTTGAGGGTTACCAGTTCATCTGAACAATAAGTCTGGTCTCCCTTATGATTTTGAGTTTCTTCCACATATCTCTCCCACGCTATCCAAGACCTTTTAAAGTGATCCTTTTAGGAAAAGTAGAGGGGTGGCAAAAAGGAAGAAGGCCTTCAAGGAGATGGATCAGGGCTACATCGGTGGGCTCGGGCACAGGAACAATTGTGAGGACAGCGCAGGACGGTGCAGTGTTTCCTTCTGTTGTGCCCAGGGTCGCGGTGGGCACCTAGCAACCACCAACACTACCACAAGGCTCAAGTAATAAAGCCAGGTTATCTACATCTTAAATAGTATGAGATCTGAGCTCATCCTTAATCCATCATGATCCAATTAGTACTACTAGCTTGTCTGTTATTTATAAGGAATACCGTAAGACTGGTTTATCACTATTTTTTACTTCTAGCTTACTAGTTTCCATAGGAGAGGCAAACTCAAGGTACAATAGTTATGAAACTAGGTGACCTGTGCTCTGGATTGGACAATTAATCTTTCCCACATGTTAGGTTTTGTGTTAACGTAGCAGGGCCAAAAATCCCAGTGGTTTTGTAATGAGATTTAGTAACCTCCCAAGATTTAACCTAACACAATGTAATTAACTTCATAATTACATATAGCCTATCTGCTATAGGCAACCAATCAGTTAAAAGATGATTAAGATGAATGAAACGCCCTTACTCAAGTCACAGTCCTGATGCAATTAATAGGAAGTGTCCTTAGGATTGTAGCTTACGTCCAACATAAGTAGATACTGTGGGAAAGCCTGCTTGATGTCTTACTGGGTTTGGATCCTGCATCTGGTTAATCAACCCCTGGCTCTCTGGACTTGAACCAGTGGCCTGCCATACTGATCCTAGAAGTTGTCATTGGTCTGCCATCTGTCTTGCCGACCTTGGATTCATTCCCTTCTGCAGCCACAAGCCTTAACTATTGACCTTGGATTTCACTTATGTTGGCAGCCACCAGCCTGTCACCTTCCTGTGGATCTTGGATTCAGCATCTCCAGCAGTTATGAGAGTCAGAAAAAGCCTCCAGCCTAACATCTGACTCATAGACTTGAAGTCCTGTACTTGGACTTACCTGCTTCTACAACTGCCTGCACCACTTCTTGACATAAAATTTCTCTCATATGTACATATATAAGCTTCACCAGTTGTGCTTCTCAGAAAACTCAGCCTAAGACATCACCTATAGAAAAAATCCACCCTACCTAACTTACTGTCTTGGATGGAAGACAAATATTATTTATATTTCTAACTTAGTTTTTATGCTTCTGTTTCAGTGACGGTGTTCAGTCTTAATCTAACAATTCCACTGGTTGGATATGAAACTTTTCTCCAAAGAAGTCATCAATCCTCAAGTTTTCATTAAGTAAATTAATGAAAGTTCCAACTACAATGCCTTCCTGGCAACAGAATCTTGTCAGTTGCTGGAATTGATAAGACTCATTTCCCACTTCCCCCTCCCAGTATCCTTTTTTTAAAAAGATAAACATCCTGTCAAAAAAATCCTTTTTTTTTTTTTTTAAGGAGGAGGAGCATAGTGCCGATTCTGTGTGCCACAGTGGCCTTTCTGGGAATGACAGTGTGGGCTACAGCCAATAGAGTTTCACTTTTCTGACCTGCCCCAAACCAGCTTTTGTAAAAAGTGATAAGCATAAGCCATACTTCTCTTTTGACTCGCTGTGTAACTTTGGGAAAGGCATTTAACTTTACAGTGGTCCGAGTGTGAATGACAGATTCCATAATGTTGTGAAACTGAGACTTCTTGGACTGTTAGGGGAGTGGTGGAAACATAAAATGCCCTTGCATTGGTGATGTCTGTCGACTGCTAACACTTGGACGGTATTTCAAAAGAGAACTTTCTGGTCTGTCATGAATTTACTTTCACTTTTCTCTGAAGACTAAGCCCTTCCTTTGCCCTCGGTGTTGTCATGAGCCACTGTTGAGTCATCACTGACTCGTCACAACCCGAAACACAACAGAACAAAACACGGCCCCGTCCTGCACCATCCTCCCATCTTTGCTGTGTCAGAGCTCAGTTTACCCTGGGGATGCCTGAACCAGAACATGGCATCATGAAGCATGCGTACCGGAAATGGCAAGGGCCAGATGATGACTCGTAGGCGTTCCCATGACTTCACTTTGCCTTCTCTCTGTTCACATTGCTCTGCTGCTGCTTGTCAGAACCGATCCATATTTGCTAGCCCAGACCTCTGGAAGTTACAGACACCAAGCAGAAGAATAAGCACTCGCCGTGCCACAAAGGTCTTCAGAGAAGCTCACCGTTTTCTCTCTGAAGGGGAAACCTTTCTGCGCCATAGTATGGCATGAGCACATCTCAGGACTGCTGAGATAACCACGCAGATGATTAAATCTCAAATGCTAGCTGCAAGAATTTCCTAGAAGGGCAAGAGGTGACTAGGTGGCACTTAAATTTCCTGGGCTTATCGAAAAAATGAGGCAATAAGAGTTCTAGGTAATCCACATTTCAAAATTCCATGAGCTTGTCTTTGACTGTTTAATTCTATTATAATTAGCAAAGGCTGGGGTTACCCAAGAGTATTGAGTTTATTACTAGTTCTCCCCCTATACTTAATAATCTCCAAGCCCCGCCCCTCTCCAACCCAGCCACACTTTATAAAGGGCTAGGATTTGTAAAAGTCCGTGACATTTTTCAAGTTCTAGCTCAGTACATGATATAAGGATTCCATCCTCCTTTGGAAGATTTCAGGCCTCATTATTGACATCAGTTTTCTGAGACACACATCCTTCTATGGGTGGTTTATTACTGCTAAAACCAAATCTTCCATTTTAAAGACCAACCCAAGTTGGTCTAGCTTTAATTTCTCAACAAAATTCTGTTTTTATATTTCCAATTGCCTACAGAGAATTTTCATGTGAGAAGAACCTACCAGCAAACAGGTGTTTTAAAGCAGCTGTTGTAAAGCACCAAGGAGCCAAAGTGACTTAGTGACTTGGGGGGGCTACATGTTGAGGAGCTAACCACAAAGTCAGCAGTTCAACTCTACCAGGCACTCCGGGGGAGGTGGAGGAAGAGCAGGTCATCTCCTTCATAAAGATGAAAAGTCTCAGAAAGCCAAAGAGGGCAGGTCTACTCTGTCCCATAGGGTCACTGTGAGTCAAAACCAACTCAATAGCAATTGGTTATTTGGTTGTTTGGGGTATTAAATATCCAACTTTGTGAATAATTCTAGAAGAAGCATTAGATATAAATCCTGCACTTAAGAAGCTTGCACTGAAATTGGGGAGGAAAAAAAGAACACAAAACAAAACTAAGACTGTCAACCAGTAGATACCTTTTTGTGTAAAACATCATATAGCTTGATATGAATGGGGTTAAGATTATGCCCTAATTTGCCAGGAACAATTGTACTGCATTGGAGTAATTATGTGTATGAGTCCCCATGACCTTAGCAAGCGTCCTAGTATGGACGCTAAATGGTGAAGTTTGCTTTAAAAATGGGAAGAAACAGAGGCCTTGGCGTTCTCACCCATGGGACCAAAGTCAAAAGAGAAAATTACCATAGCAACTAAGAACCCTGGTGAGAGGTGTTCTGTTAATATAGGAACAGACATGGTCACATCTCAGGTATTTTCAGTATAGATGAAAAATTCCTTATATTTCCTGAGATATTTATATGAGCCATCCTTTGTGTTACTGGTAATTCTAATGCAAAGGTTTGTTTTCTCCAGGTTAAAATTCTGATCTGCATTTTAAGTCTCAGAGATAGGCTTCAGTTATTGGAGCTGCATGCCAGTTCTTTTATGTAGGAGAAATGGGCCAGGAGAAGACGTTACGAGTGAGTAACTAATCCTCTGTCAAAACGTCTGTTTTCCAAACAAAACAAAGCCTATCAGGCCTATAGTTAACATCAGCTGTGTTTAACCATTTCATGCTGGGCACTGGACCTTTAGTTGAGAGGGCAGAATAGGCAGAAAGAATCGCCTGAACAATGCCTGGAGGCAAGAAATAGTAGACTCGGGGGTGGTACGGGTGATTCATGCACTTGGCTACTGAAAGACTGGAGGTTTGAGTCCGCCCATAGGCACTCTGGAAGAAAACTGTGGTGGTTTGTGTCCCCCAAATCAGGCATTACAAATTCTTTGGAACACAGTTCAACTCTGACACACATGGCGTGGTCACCGTGAATGAGAATCTGTTTGACACTAACTGGCTAACTGTCTATGAGAAGACTGGTGAGTGATTCGGTTTTGATGGAAACAGAAAGTGTGAGTCAGTGGTGTCAAGAGATGCAGTTATAGATGTAGGCAGGGGCAAGATAATGGAGAAACTTTTATGCTGCACCGAGGTTCTTAGTCTTTGCTGAATGTGGAAATGAAATGACACCTTAGATACAGATTCATCTCCAGGGCTTTGAATGCTCCGATAGCTACCACCACCTTAGCCACCTGATCTGTTCCTCAGAATTCCTGCCGACATCTGAAAACCTTTCTACTCACTCCAGGACTCCGCCCAGCAGTGCGTGGTGCACAGGGGAAGATTTAGCAGTGTTGATAAGACAGTTTATGGAAATGCAGGGCAAACAATGTGAGCAACAAATGGAACAAACAACCCGGGGCAGACATGTACGTGTTTGGCGTCAGCTCCCGGTGCTACAGAATAGCTGGCACAGCAAGGACGATTGATTTATTTAGGTCAAGGTGGGGTGTTTATGTTTCTCCTAAATGTGCAGCAACTGCTGATAGTGCTTGGCTGGCACGGAAGACCCTGCTGGGTCCTTTGATCATTCCTCTCACCAGTGCACTTGGACAGTCCAGGGGTCATGTGACCCAGCTTGGGGGTGGCACACAGAACTGCAATGTACAAAGCAGATGATCGTATTTACTCTGGCAACACTAGCTGTTGGCAACAGCAGCAAAGCACTATGGGTCAGTACATAAATACAGGGAGTCAAAAAACAAAAGCTCACGCCAGACGGAATGAGTGACTAGAATCCACCAAAAAGGTAAACATCCATAGGAAGAACGACTTCTAATCATCTGATAAACCCATGCAAACCAGGATTATTTTTAAGAAAAGAAGAGATAATGATGAATACCGTTTAAAATCAAAGGCAATCACCCTGATTTCCCAGGCACAAGTTCTAAACATGATATCTGCAAAAGAAGTATTATTTTCAAGCATAAGGGAGACTTTTCTTACAGTGTCATGAACATTTCTCTTCTTCATCAATTTGTTTGAAGATTTTTCTTTACTTTCTCTTTTTTTTCTTGAGAGAAAGGAGAAATGAAACCAAGTTTTCACTCTAACATAAAAAATAAAAAATAAAAATTTCCATATAATAATTACTGTCTCCACAAAATTCCAGAAAAAGGAATTTACATGAATAAAGTTGATGTAAACATTCATATGGAGTTTTTTAAAATATGTTTTTCAAAAAGGTGGGTAAATACTTTAGAACACAGTAAGTAGGTCCCATGGTAAACCTATGTTTAATGCCAAAAGATTGTTTAACTATCTTCTGCTGGGCATTCTCACCATTCGTGAATGAGAATTCCTATTGTTCTTAAAAATACACTTTAAAATTACTATTTTTCTTTTCCATCGTGAGAGAACTGACTGGTGTTCACTTGATGAAGAATCGCCAACCAACAAAAGAAACGTGGTATCCCCTTCCTTTGAGGACAGCAGAGATGCCAAGAGATGTGAACCATCTTGAATAAAAAAGAACCATGAGAAAGAGGAAAGTAAAAGGAAATAGAGGAAAGAACTCGGAGGCAAAGGACATTTATAGAGGTCTAAATACAGGCATGTACATATGTAAATATATAGATATAAAACTATAGGAAAATAAATCTATGTGCATATATTTAGGTGCTAAGTATTAATGTAGCAGATGGGCCTCTACTCAAGTACTCCTTCAATGCAAGAACACTTTGTTCTAACAATCCAGCATTCTGTGATGCTCACCTTCCTGACATGATCACTGAAGACAAAATGGGTGCATAAGCAAATATGGTGAAGAAAGCTGATGGTGCCCGGCTATCAAAAGATATAGCATCTGGGGTCGTAAAGGCTTGAAGATAAACAAGCGGCCATCTAGCTGAGAAACAACAAAGCCCACAGGGAAGAAGCACACCAGCCTGTGTGATCAGGAGGTGTTGATGGGATCAGGTATCAGGCATGAAAGATCCAGAACAAAAAATCATATCATTGTGAATGAGGGAGAGTGCAGAGTGGAGACCCAAAGCTCATCTGTAGACTATTGGACCTTCTCTTACAGAAGGGTAGCAGGGAGGAGACGAGCCAGGCAGGGTGCAGTATAGCACCGATGAAACATACAACTTTCCTCTAGGTGTTTAATGCTTCCTCCCCTCCCACTATCATGACCCCAATTCTGCCTTACAAATCTGGCTAGACCAGAGCATGTACACTGGTACAGATAAGAGATGGAAACACAGGGAACCCAGGACAGATAAATCCCTCTGGACCAATAATGAGAGTAGAGATACCAGGAGGGTAAGGGGAAGGTGGGAGGAGAAAGGGGGAACCAATCACAATGATCTACATATAACCCCCTCCCAGGGGGACAGACAACAGAAAAGTGGGTGAAGGGAAACATGGGTCAGTGTAAGATATGAATAATAATAATAATTTACAAATTATCAAGGGTAATTTATAATTTATAAATCACCACGAGGGAGGGAAGGTGGGGGAGGGGGGAAATGAACTGATATCAAGGGCTCAAGTAGAAAGAAAATGTTTTCAAAATGATGATGGCAACCTGTGTACAAATGTGCTCAGCACAATAGACGTACATATGGATTGTGATGTTGTATGAGCCCGCAATAAAATGATTTTTTTAAAAAAAGACCCATGAGGCATGGGTGGTGAGGCTTTGGTCTATGGGGAGTCGTGATGTGAACAATAAGTACACCTCTTTCACCCAAAAAGCACTGAAGAGTAGAAGCCTTTACATGGCAGGTTACAATAGTATTTACCCAAGAAAAGGTCACCTTCATGAAAGTTGGGTGGGAAAAAAGCATGTATTAGCACAGAAGAGGTAGAGAATGAGTACAAATAGAAAATGTCTGCCCGAGGGCTCATCCTGCCAACACCCAACAAATCCCCTCTGATGTTCTACAAGCAGCAAGGACCAGGAGACGGGGAAGATGGCAGCTTAGTCACACACACCATGCCATTCCCCTACAGCAAATAGCCAAGAAACCAAATGAAACAGATCAAAATGAACATCTGGGAGCCCAGAAGAGCAAATGGAAGGGTGAAGAAGTATCTGGACCACTGAAGGGAAGGAAAAACAGAAGAAAACAGTAACAGAAATACAGGTGTAGGTGCCCTACCAGCCAGCCCAGTACAGGATGACTATCTTGAAACAAAGGAAGCAGCATTTCTGGGTGAGAAGCATAGGAAGGCAATGTATCAGAATTCCCAACAGGAGGCAGAAATACAGTGTAGACAAATCTAGAGGGAAACAAGTTGACCAGAATATGAATGGATCTAAGGAGGATGCTGCAGGGAGGCAGGTGAGACCTCTAGGGTTCCAGGTGGCCATCAAGTAGGGAGGGAGTCTGAAGCTAGTGATAGAACTATTCACTAACAGCACCCCTGCTCGCGTGGGCTGGTGGCCCCAGCAGTGTAGAGGATCCTTGGAGTAGCAGCTAGAGAGCCTTCACATGACCATACTCTGGACAGCCTCTCATCCTTGCATTGGTTGGGTCCGGATCCTGCTCACAGAACAGGGAGAATGAGCTCCCACTTTTTCTTCTCACCCTTCAGAGCCAGCAGTGAGTCTTCCCTTCCCCACCCTGGTGACTAGTGACAGACACTCCCACACTGTTGAACCTATGATTGGGTTCAACTCTTGACTGAGTCTACACATCCCTGCAGTGTGCACTCTCACACAAAGACCACGTAAAGAACAGAGTGCGGTGCTCACTTTGGCCGACCTGCATCAGCAAATGGCAGCGTACACTCCAGGTCCCAGATCAGCAAATAGTGACATTCGAATTCTCCCACCCTTTTCTACCCATCTGTCAACCACCTATACACCCTCACTCCAACCACTCAGCAACTAACAGTGTGTACGCATAGCACCCAACCCAGCAATCAATGAGAATGCTCCATGACACCACCCCCATAACCAGTTGGACAGACACATCACTAATAATGTCAGTCACATCCCATACACCAACAATTACTGCAGGCTGTCTACACTTTCACTTAAAAAAATACCAGCTCACTGCCATTGAGTCAATGCCAACTCATTGTGACCTTATAAGACAGGGTAGAACTACTCTGTGGGTTTCAAAGACTGAAACCATTTGTGAGAGTAGAAAGCCTCCACCATTTATTGAGACAGGAGTTCATGCATACACAGCAGACTTACCTTGTCAATTTTATTGGTTCTCTCTTTCCTTGGACATGGAGGCATCTTGACCTGATCTCCAGAGAATACACTAACTACTAGCACCAACCCGGAAAGACTCAATGGTCCTACAAGGGCTGTGGGGGAAACACTGGTCACCCAACACTTGTCAACCAATATCAAGGACAGCACTTGTTCCTAGACCTCCGCTTAATCCAGTAAGGGAAGATATATGAGCCTAACCACAGAGAACTCTGACATGGGTGTGACTCAGCATACCCAGGGTTATCACCAAGGGCTCATAGACCCAAACCATAAAGCAACCACAATTAATATAATACAAAAGAACAAATGCAAAAAAAAAAGAAGAAAAAAAAGAGCAAATGCATTCTAAAAAGAGAAGAAATGAAGCTTTGGATACATCAAAACAAAAGAAAAAATAGCATAAAAATGCATACAACCAATAAATAAACAGACACTTTAATGAGACAGCAGATACCAACAAATCATATGAGGAAATCGGATGTTGCTATTGTTAGGTGCCGTCAAGTAGCTCCTGACCCATAGTGACCCTATGCACATTGCCTGGTCTTTCACCATCCTCACAGGGGTTCCTATTCTTGAGCCCAATTGTTGCAGCTACTGTGTCAATCCATCTCCTTGAGGGCCTTCCTCTTGGCTTAATGAAGAGAAGAAAATTAAGTGGCAGAAAATTTCCTGAGTAAGAAATGGCAAGAGATCTAGTTAATAAGGAATTCAAAATACTTATTGTATTTAAGGAAAAACAGATAAAACCCTAGGAGAATTCAGGAAAGCAATTCAAGAACAGAATAACAAAATAAGCAGACAATTAGAAACCATTCAATAGTATGAATTAGAAATCCACAGTATTTACAATAAAATATCCATAACACATAAAAAACTCAGCAGAAGAACATCTAACCATCATTGTATGAATTCTGATTTATAGAAACCCTATAGGATAAGGAAATGAGAATTCCAGAACACTTTGTGATGCTCGTGGGGAACTTGTATGTGGATCAAGAGGCAGTTGTGAGAATAAACAAGGAAACACTGCATGGTTTAAAAACAGGAAAGGTATGCCTCACGGTTGTAGCAGCTCACCATACTTATTCAATCTGTAGGCTGAGCAAACCATCAGAGAAGCTGGATTATATGAAAAAGAATGTGGCATCAGAATTGGAGAAAGGCTTCTTAACAACCTTCAATATGCAGAAGACACACCTTGCTTGCTGAAAGTGAAGAGGACTTGAAGCACTTGATGATGAAGACCAAGGATTGTAGCTTTCCATATGGATTATGACTCAAGGTAAAGATCAAAGTCCTCACAACTGGGTCAATAGGTAACATCATGATGAATGGGGAGAAGATTGAAGTTGCCAATATTTTGTCATGCTTGGCTCTACAATTAATGCTCATGGAAGCAGCAATCAAGAAATCAAAAGATGCATTGTATTGGGTAAATCTACTGCAAAAGACCTTTTTAGTGTGTTGAGAAGCAGGGATATTATTTTGAGGACTAAGCTGTGCCTGACCCAAGCCATAGTATTTTTAGTTGTCTCATATGCATGTGGAAGTTGGACACTGAATAAGAAATATTGAAGAAAGGATGCATTTAAATTGTGTGCTGGTGAAGAATATTGAAAGTACCATGGACTATCAAAAGAACACGAAAATCTGTCTGGGAAGAAATAAGGCCAGAGTGCTCCTTAGAGGCAAGGATGGCGAGACTTCATCTTACATACTTTGGATATGTTGTCAGGATAGACCAATTCCTGGAGAAGGACACCATGCTTGTTAAAATAGAAGGACAGTAAAAATGAGGGAGTTCCTCAAGGAGATGGATTGACACAGTGGCTTCAACAATGTGCTTACGTATAGGAACAATTATGAGAATGGTGCAGGACTGGGCAGAAAGTCTCATCTTCCTCCCAAGAAGTGGCTGGTGGTTTCAAACTTCTGACCTTGTGATTAGCAGCCCACTACATAATCCACTATGTCCCTGAGACTAGAAGAAAAATTTAATTAATGGAAGAACAAATTAGTGAAATAAAGGACAAATCCTTTGATGCTAACTTGTTTGGGGCACAATCAAGAGAAACATGAAGATGAATAAAAAAAACCTTAAAGTTATGTGGACACTATCAAGAGAAAGAACTTATATGGAATTGAAATTTCCAAAGATAAGGAGGGAAAAATAACAGACTTTTACAAAATCTTGTCAGAAATGTTTCCTAGTTTCATGAAAGTCAAGGTTTTCATCCAAGAAACTCAATAAACTATAAAGGTTAGACCTCAAAAGAAAGTCACCATGACGGATCATAGTCAAACTGTCCAAAACCAAAGACAAGAATTCTGAGAGCAACTCACGAGAAAATAAATGAAATGTCATCTACAAAGGACCCCAGAAAGAGTAAGCACTGCTTTTCTGGCAGAAACCGTGCAGGCAAGAAGAAAATGGGATGACATCTAAAACTCTGAAAGAAGAGAATCATAATACAGCACAATTTTCTTTCAAATATGATGGTGAAACTAGGTCACTCCACAATAAGCAAAAATTAAGGGAATTTGGGAAAACAAGACCAAACTTAACAAGAAATGTTAAAGGGCTCCTTCATAGAGAGAATCCAAGATATTAGACAGCAATCTAAGAGTAGGACACATTACAGCATCACTCAGATCCCAAGGCTGGATAAAGAATTCTCAAAACTGAAAAAGAGAGCCAGTGATCAGACTGTGCACGATGAAACGTCAAAACAAAAAGGGAACTAAACGGTAGTGGTAGAACTGCCACATGAGAGGAAGTCAAGGTGATATCAAGTTATAAGAAATTGCTTTAAACTCGGGAAGATTAGGGTACATTTCAGAGTAACCACGAAAAAAGCCTCTCATTAAAATAAGAAAAAGATTCTTGAGGGAGGGAGGGTGGGGGAGGGAGGGAGGGGGGGAAATAAGAAGCTGATACCAAGGACTCATGTAGAAAGAAAATGTTTTGAAAATGATGATGGCAACAAATGTACAAACGAGCTTGACACAATGGATGGTTGGATGGATTGTGATGGGTTGTATGAGCCCCCAATACAATGATTTAAAAAATATTTTAAAGACTCAGTAAATACAAAGTCAACAAGAATGAAGGGTACAAAAAGAGTTTATGGACGAAGGCTTGTCTGCTACTTAAAAATCAGCCATGAAAACCCCTGTGGAGCCCAATCTACTCTGACACATATGGGATGAGAGAAGCAACTGTTTGCTTTTGTTTTTAGTATCAACTGTTCTGTTGCTTAGATGGATTCAGGTTAGGACCACAGGAGCCCTAGAAGCTGGGCTATCAGTCTTTGGGCACTCTATAACAACAAGGTGTTCTGCGCTTACTTTGCACCTTTCCCTTGCTCCAATTCTAGATCAGCCTTTACGAAGAATTCCTTTTGTTGGAACCAGAGATGTAAAAATCAAGATTTGAGTGCTAAGTATGATTATTTCTCTAAAGCTATATGGATCTATATATCCAGCTGTCATTGCCCTTTGCTGTTAGGAGCTATCAAGTTGGTTCTGACCTATAGTGACCCTATGCATAACAGAATTAAACACGGCCTTGTCCGTGCGCCAGCGTCACCATGGTTCGTATGCCTGGCCCAAGGTTACAGCTACTGTGCCAATCAATCTCATTGAGGCCTTCATCTTTTTGATTGCCCATCCACTTTACCAAGCATGATGTCCTTCTCAGGAGCTGGTCTCTCCTGAAAACTTACTCAAAGTATGTAAGACAAAGTCTCACACTCTTGCCTCTAAGGAATACTCTATCCTTACTTCTTCCAAGACAGATGTTTGTTGTTTTAGCAGTCCATGATACTTTCAATAGTGTTCGCTACTATTGTTCAGTAATTTAAATGCTTTATTTCTTCTTCGATCTTCCTTATTCCATGTCCAACTTACACATGTATATGAGGCCATTGAAAATACTATGGCTTTGGCCAGGCATACCTTAGTCCTCAAAGGGACATTCTGATTTTTAACCCATTACAGAGATCTTGTGCAGCAGATTTGCCCGGTACAACACTTTCTTTGATTTCTAGACTACTGCTTCCATGATTATTCCTTGTGAAGCCAAGCAAGATAAAATCCTTGACAACTTCAAACTTTTCTCCATTTATCATGATGCTACCTATTGATCCAGTTGTAAGGATTCTGGTCTTATTTACATTGAATTGTCATCCATTCTTAAGACTTCATCATCAGTAAGAGCTTCAAGTCTTCCTCACTTTCAATAAGCAAAGTTGTGTCATCTCATATCACATGTTTTTATAAACCTTCCACCACTCCTGATGTGGTGTTCTTCTTCACAGAATCTAGCTTCTCTGATGGTTTGCTCTGCATACAGATTGAGTAAGTATGGCCAGAGCATATAACCTACACCAATCTTTCTCGATTTTAAACCATGCAGTATCCCTTTGTTCTGTTTGTACAACTGCCTCATGATTCACTTACAAGGTTCACATGAGCACAACGAAGTGTTCTGGAATTCCCATTCTTTTCAAAGCTATTCACAGTTTGTTATGATCCACACAGTCGAATGTCTTGGCATAGTAAATAAAACACAAGTAAACATCTTTCTGGTATTCTCTGCTTTCAGCTGACAGCAGCAATAATATCCCTTTTTCCATATCTTCTTCTGAATCTGGCCTGAACCTCTGGCAGCTCCCTGTCAATGTACTGCTGCAACTGTTGTTGATCTTCAGCAAAATTTTACTTGCATGTGACATTAATGATGTTGTTTTATAATTTCTACCTTCTGTTGGGTCACCTTTTTTTGAAGTGGATACAAATATGGATCTCTTCCAGTCACTTGGCTAAGCAGCTATCTTCCAAATTTCCTGGTATAGATGAGTGAGTGCTTCTAGGGCTTCACCAGCTTGTCAAAACATTTCTATTGGTATTCCATCAATTCCTGGAGCCTTGTTTTTGGCTAATGCTTTCAGTGCAATTTAGACTTCTCCCTTTATTGTCATGGTTCT
The DNA here is from genome assembly GCF_000313985.2 of Echinops telfairi. Classification (NCBI taxonomy): domain Eukaryota; kingdom Metazoa; phylum Chordata; class Mammalia; order Afrosoricida; family Tenrecidae; genus Echinops; species Echinops telfairi. The sequence continues at coordinate 45,716,325 of NW_022103906.1, read as the reverse complement.
TGCTCATATGCTACCACCTGATGGTGGAATGCTGATTTTTTTTGTAATGCTGATTAGTTTTTGTTTTGTTTTTTGGTACAGGGACTCTGTGTATTTTTTTCCATCTATTTTTGATGCTTTCTGAATCATTCAATATTTTTCCCACAGAATCTTCAATATTATAATTCTTGAGTTCTTTCAATTTACGGTATGTTGAGCATGTCCTTCCCTTTTTGTTTTCTAACTCTAGATCTTTTCACATTTCATTATAATATTTTGTCTTCTCGAACTTCCTTTGAAATGATCTCTTCAGCTCTTTGATGTCATCATTTCTCCCATGTGCTTTAGCTACTCTATAATTAAGAGCAAGTTGCAGAGTCTCTTCCGATATCCACTTTGATCTTTTCTTTCTTTCCTGCCTTTTGAATGACCTTTTTCTTTCTTTATGAAGGATGTTCCTGATGTCCTTCCACAGCGCATTAGGTCTTCTGTCAATAGTGTTCAATGGGTCAAGTCTTGAGATGCCATGAAATTCAGGTGGGAGAGACTCAATGTCATATTTTAGCTCTCTTGGACTTGTTTTAATTTCTTCAACTTCAACCTGTCCATACATATGAACAGTTGATGGTCTGTTTCACAGTCTGCCGCTGGCCTGCTTTTAGCTGCCCATGGTGAGCTTCTCCAGTGTCTCTCCCCACAGATGTAGTCCATTTGATTCTGTGTATTCTGTCTGGAGACGTTCACCTTTATAGTCACTTTTGTGTTGTTGGAAAACGTATTTGCTCTGAACAAGTTGTTGGTCTTGCGAAAATCCACCATAGGATCCCCAGCTTGTTTCTATCACCAAGACTATGTTTTCCAACTACTATTCCTTTCCTTGCTCTTTATTTCTAACATTTGCATTCCAATTGTCAATAATTATCCGTGTATTTTGATCACACATTTGATCAATTTCTGACTGAAGACATTGATGGAATTCTTCAATTTCTTCAGTACTAGATTTGTGGCTGGTGCATAAATTTGAATAATAGTTGTATTGATTGACTTCCTTGAAGGCAGATAGATATAATCCTATTACAGACTACATTATTCTTCACGAAAGACCTCAGAATGCCCCCTTTAGCAATGATTACAGTGCCATTCCAGGATAGTAAACCATACGACTTTTTTTTCTCATTCAAAATGGCCAATATTAGTCCATTTCAGCTCACTAATGCTTAATATATTGATTGTGGTAATTATATAATCTGGTGTCAATTTGGGACTTGAGAGGAGTAAGAGTGAAGAATGTCCTGCTTCCATTCATTAGGCTTCCAATATATGACTGTTTTGAAGCCAGGCATACGGTTTCAGAGGGTCCTTCCTCTGAAGTGGGCAGCTGACTCCTCCTTTGTGTCTGGTCTTAGTCTGGAAGCCCCACTGAAACCTGTTCTCGCTGGATGAGCCTGAGGGCATCTGAAATGCCAGTGACCTCGCTTCCGGCATCACAGCAACACATAAGCCACGACAACATGACAAATTGACATACACCCTGGAGTCATTTTCCTCAGTATATTTAAGTACTCAATCCCTGCAAGTAGTCATTTTTCAGACCATGAGCTTGCCTCTCTGTCCTTTTCTGAAACTATGCTTATGAAGGTTTCCATTCTCGGCTGTCATCAGCTGCGCCAGCCACCTTGCTTCAACATCAGTTTTATACAAGCCACAGTTGCCCCTTCACTGAGGTCTGCCTAGAGATTGTGGGACTGAGTTAGGAAGACAAGGAAGAAAGCCATTTTGTTTTGTTTTAATTAGAAGAAAAAGCAAGCAAAGGCAAATTTGAGAGACTCTGCAATGGGTTCTTCTTGGTTAACTGATGTATCTTGGGATTTGAACTTTGTAACTGATCGCTCATCAACAAGTTTACCAGCAATCAAAACAACACAGAAGTAGAGAGGTACAAAGTCACTAATAAAACTACAAAAAAAAAAAGGAAAAAAAAAACAAACAGAAACAGCAACATGAAAGCAACAAACCCAAATATATCAATAATGACACTAAATATCAATGGGCTAAATGAACCAATAAAAACACACAGAGGAGCAAACTAGATTATAATACAAGAACCTACGACTTAAACTCAAAGACAAAAATAGAGTGTTAAAATCAGAGGATGGTGAAAAATCTACCAAACCAATAGCAACCATTAAAAGGCAGGAGTCGAAATATTAATCCCTGGTAAAATAGATTTCAAGGCGAATAAGATAAGGAGAGACAAGAATGGACATTACATAATGATTAAAGGAACAATACAACAAGAATATATAACCTAAATAAACATATGTGCATCATCTTAAAGACCCTCAAAATACATCAATCATATGCTCAGAGTAGAAAACAGAAATAAATAGCTCGATAATAAGTGTTACAGACTTCAATACACTACTCTCAAGGAAAGATGGATCATAAGGAAATAAACTCATTAAAGAATTTGGAGAGCCAAACAACACAATCAAACAACTTGACCTCCTATACATAAACAGAGCAATCCACCCAACAACATAATAACGACCCATTCTCCTCCAGTGCACATGGTACAAATTCTAAAACAGATCATACGCTAGTTTTAGTATTTAACTAAAAGATTCCTTTACTCTTCAGGTTTGAAACTGAACTCACCCTTACATTAGAATAAAAAAATAAAATATTTTTTAAGATCCATAGGGTAACCGCATCTACCCAAGGACGATGTTCCGAGGGTTAGGAAAGAAGGAGGGACAGAAACAGGAAAACACCGTGAGGAAGTGAGGTGAGGGATGGCAGAGTGAGGGGATTACAACAAACGAGGTAATACAAAAGATATATCCACTGTTGAATGTAAAACTGATGATCGGCTCTGTCAACTTCACCTAATTCACAATTTTAAAAAAGTCTAATGGCTGCAAGACAAACAAAAGGGTCTCAGACTCTCTAGCCGCCTGTGGTCAGTTTATTCTACTGCGATGGCTTGCACAATGTTACCGCTGGAAGCTTTGCCGCTAGCATTTAAAATACCAGTGTTGCCCACCAATACAGACAGATTTTAGCAGAGCTTCACAACAGTATATTGTTTGATACAGTGCTTAAAGGGGAGTCCCCCAAGGCACTCAAAATCCATAGAAACGGCAATGATAGACCCAAACATGAAGATGGTACAGGACTGGGAAATATTTTGTCCGGTTGGACACAGGCCAACAGGAGTCAGAGCTAACATGACAAGAACTAAGAGCCACAAGGACCTCTAGGTCTACTGCAGGACGGAAGCCACGGCCAGTAGCATGGAGAGGAGGTGGGTGCCGGTGCACCCTGCATTGCACTTCCAGCCTTGGCACTAGCTGTCAGTGCTGGCTTTAATGTTGCTAAGTCAGCAGGAGGCATTTTCAGCTGGTCTAGACATGCATCAAGCCTAATGAAAGAAGAGCATGAAACAGACAGTTGTTTTCTCATGCTTCTCAGCAGAGGTGATAGATATCACTAACCCTCCAGGGGATATTGGGGAATGTGGAGTTGCTCAGTATTGTCACAGGGCAGACAGACAGCGAGCAAGAACCAGGGAGGCGAGATAGCCTTCAGTGCACAGGAAAGTCTGGCATGTTAATGATGGCCCCCGTTCAAATGCCAATGAATTTCCACTAAGTGATAAGACAAGAACTCACAGGGGGTACAGTTTATAGTCTTGTGACATCATATTGGTGAGGGCCCACCCCCTTCAGGTTAGGGTGGGCGACAGTAATCATAGCTACCAGGTCTGGCTGTGGTTGTGCAGGCTCCAGCCTGTCTTTTAGGAGACTTCCCACAGTGCGTTTTCTAGAATGAAGCAGAGACACGTAATGAAGTTTACACCCTGAACCTCAGCGCTAGGGAAAGCCCAACAACACCAGAAGTTTTATAGATCCAGGAGATTAGATTTTTCTCTTTGCTTTGGTGTCTGTTGACATTAGCACCACAAAGGACAAAAAGAAGACGAGGAAGAGGAAGAAGTATTTATTGGCTGTTGCTTCCTTGCAAACTCCCATATCCAGTCACTCGGTCGACATGTATTTGCTAACCATTTCAAGTTGATTGTAAGCCCCAGAGAGCAAGGGGCGAGATTGTGTACATGTCTAATCACCTGGAGTGACCTGTAAATTGTAGTTGGTTAACCAGCAGCCCGCAAGTTTATTCAGACTCATAACAACCCCATTTGTGTCAAGGCTTTTCCAGGGATGATTTTTCACTAGTAGATTGCCAGGCCTTTCTTCTAATGTGCATCTGGGTGGGCTCAAACAGCTAGCCTTTTGGTTAGCAACCAAACATGTCCATTCTTTGTACAATAGTAGCTGCTGATTCAAGATTTAATTTTTCCGAGTTACAACATTAACCATAACACTAGGTGAAGACTCTTCCATTTTTCTGTAGTGCTCTGGATACTTCTTTCAATCGTAATTTAAATAGGAATCACACAGGTTTCTGAACTGGTTAACTACACAGAGGAGGAAGTAAAGAAAGTCATTTCCTATTTTACCTTCTCCTCATTCTATTCTCTTGGATTGACAATCAGTGCTCATCAAGCAGCAGCCAATAAATGAAATGACACGTAGCATTGGCTAAATCTGCTGCACAAGACCTCTTTAAAGTGTTGAAGGCCAAGGATGTCATTCATTTGCATGTGGAAGTTGGATAAAGAAGATCAAAGAAGAAATCATGCATTTGAATTGAGGTGCTGGTGAAGAATATTGAAAGTGCTATTGTAGTTGATATCTAAAAGACCAAACAAAACTGTCTTGGAAGAAGTCCAGCCAGAACGATCCTTGGAAGTGAGGATGGCAAGACTTCCTCTTGAGTATTTTGGACATGTTATCAGGAGGGACTGGTCCTTGGAAAAGGACTTCATGCTTTGAATAGTAGAAGGTCAGTAGAACAAAAGAAGACCACAATGGCTGTCACGTGGGCTAAAAGATAGTAACTGTGAGGATGGGGAAGGACCATATGGTGTTTCATTGTGCTGGACATTGAGTCCCTATGAGTCAGAATTGACTTGATGGCACCTAATAGCAACCATTCCTTCCTGGTTCCATCCCTTGCTCCCTGCCTTTCTATATCCCTCATCCTTCTTCCCTCTCTCACTACCTTGGATTTATAGATAAGCAACTACTGATGCCCCCGGTGGTGCTCTTGGGAAGCATTGTTGCTAACTGCAAAGTTCTCTGCTTTCATAAAGATTTACGAACTTGATAAGCCTATAGAGTCACTATAAGTCAGAATCAACTGAGGCACGGACTTGGTTTAAGAATGCCCTTCCCCTCTGGTTCTTTAATGCTTCCTCATCCCAACTCTCATGACCACAGTTCCACCTTACAAACCCGGCTAGGTCAGAGCATGCACACTGGTACAGATAGAATCCAGGACAGACAAACACCTCAGGAATAAAAATGGGGTTTGTCTGTCCTGGATTCTATCTGTACCATGAAGGTAGGGGGAAGGTGGAGAGAGAAGAAGGAGAAAGGAGGAATTGATTGCAAGAATACACATACACACACACACACACACACACACACACACACACACACACACGAGGGGGAAGAACAACAGAAACGTGGGTGGGTGAAGGGAGACAGTGGACGGTGTAAGATATGAAAATTATAATTTCTAATTTATCAAGGGTCTATGGTGGTGGGGGTGGGGTGGGAGGCGATGGGAGGTGGGAGGGAAAAAAGGAGCTGATACCAAGGGTTCAAATAGAAAGCAAATGTTTTGAAAATGATGATGGCAACATATGTATAAATATGCTTGATATAATTGATGATGAAAGGATTGTTATAAGAGCTGTAAGAGTCCCCAATAAAATGATTTATTTAAAAGAGAGCTGTATTTATTTATTTATTTATTTATTTATTAGAGCTGTAAGAGCCCCCAATAAAATGATTTATTTAAAAGAGAAGAAACTACATTAGAAACTGCCACTAAAATTTTTTTTTTAATGAAGAGAAAAGAATGTCCTTGCTCTGGAAGGGTAAATGGCCTTGTGCTTAGCTGTGCTACTTACTGCACTCTCACGCTGAGAAGCAAGACAGCCAGGCTTGGGACTGAAGCCAGGGACCCTAATTTTAGGTCAACATCTGTCTTGAGTCCTCTGTTCATCTTTTAGCAAGGCTCCTACACTCTCTGAGCCTTGTTGTCTTCGTTTGTACTACTGGAGATTGGATCCAATGATCTCTTAACAGTGTGTGCCCTATGGGCACTGAACTCCAGCTTTTTGAAATCATCTTCACCGTCCCATTCTGAATGCTATCACAAGAGCAGCGCAGTGACAAGGAAACAACTGAGAATGAAAATGTGATTTATGACAACAATAAAAAGCCATTTGCTAGACACTAAAATGCAAACGTCTCTTCATTAAGTCCTTTTTTAAAAAAAAAAAATTAGCAATTACAAGAGTGGCAGGAATCCAGTGACAGTTGCTGCCTCAAGTGAGGAAGATGAACAAAGAGAAGGCTCCCTCGGAGAGGAACTGGCCTGCTTCCCTCGGCCTCCTGGTCAGACTGTTGAAATACCACATGTACTTCTGTTCTTTCTTTCCCCAAAATCAAGGGGGGTTGTGATGACATTCTCAACAACCTTGGTTAATGTTTCGAAATCTTATCTTTTTTGAAAAAATACAGTGAAAAAAAATTTTTTAGCTAAGTGACTTGATATTAGATGTTCTGATAATTTTTGTATGGGTTTCCCTTCCACAATTGTTTCCACTTTTGAAAAGGAAAAGAAATTTCTTTCCTTCATGATCCCTCATTTTATCCTATAACTTTTAAAGAAAGACTATGCATTTATTATAAACTGTCTGATGTCTACTTTGGAAATGATTTGAATGGGAATTTTAAAAGTAATAAATTTCAAGTACCTAACAGATTTTATGCTATCATTCAGCATAGTTTCTACCCCTTTTCAGAAAAACAAAACAAACAAACAAAAAAAACCCTTACTCAACTCTTCCACTGGTAATAACTTTTATACTACAGTCTACAATCCAGGATAAAGTCTAGGAATCTGTTTTTTTGCAGCCCTCTCCCAGATCATTCCCGTGCCCCGCGGGGAGGAATTGCCCATGTTGGGAAACACGGTGACAGAAAGCAGGATGATCAGACTCAGAACTATAGGATGTCAGCAGTAAAAGAAACAACACTTAATGCTTTCTGAAATACTGGTTAAAACCCATTTGTGGTTCCTGGAATCAATCTAGCGAGTCACAACCAGTGTTTCAAAAGGTGATATGGAGTAGAATGGAGCATATCACACAAAGTCAAGTTTGGTTTAATGAAATTTTTGTTTAGGCAAGTTCTGACTTGCCTAAAATATGAAAGCTATTAGAGACTGTGAAAATAAGAACTTTGTATAACAGATGAAAGCACTGTATTGTATTAAGTATGGTATTATATAATTAACTTGTAAATGGTTTTTAGAAAATTCACCAAGAAATTCAATTTAATAACTACCAAGTGCCAAAATGTGCAGAAACCATGTTTATTATTATAGTTATTTATTAAAATATTAGGCCCAATAACCGTGAATCATATTGAGTTTGTAACTATAAAACTCACCCCTACATCCAGATGGTTTCAATGTTGAAGTCTACCAAACATTGAATACTTCCTAATGCATCTTATGAGGATAACATTACCTGGAAACCAAAACCAAAAAGAATTCAAAAGAAGAAGAAGAAGGAAAACTACAGACCTCACTGGTTCACAAACTGATCCTTAACAGAATACTAAAAAATTGAACCCAGTAATGCGCATATAAAAAACATTGTACATTGTGGTCAAGCAAGTTCTATTCCATGTATTCAAGGCTATGTAAACACTTAAAATCAATCAGCGTAATCCAATGTGAAGACACTCATGTGATTTCATCAACTGACACAGAAGACACATTTGACAATCTTGAACAACCAAGCACCATTAAAAATCCCCAGCACGTTAGGATGAAAGTTGATTTAGGCTGGGCTTTCTTTGGGCTGCTAACCCCAGCTCAGGACCCAGCAACTCCTCAAGAGAAAGAGAAGGAAACGCACAACGGCAGTTATATTCTGTCCTGTAGGATCACTATGAATCATAATGGCTGTGAGTTTTGTAGAGGCTGGTTTCTCTAGAAGGGCAAATTAATGAAAGACTATCTCTAGATAGATAGATATTTCAAGTAAATGACTCACACAAATTCCAAATATTTAGGGATTAGGTATGAAGTTGAGTCTTCTCCTGATATATATGGTTGCAGGTACTAAAGAACCCCACATTTGCAGCAGAGATGTCAGGCTGCTGGTTCACAAGAACCAGAGGTCAGATACAATATTGAGAGAGGGACTGCTTTGAAATTCATGTATTGGGGTATATTTGTAGACAAATAGAATTAAAAAATAAAGAATTTGTCTACGACTTTTTGAAGCTCCCTCATATATTGGATTCAGGCCACATCCTCAAGAACCAAATTTCAAATACAAAAAAAAAAACAAAAAAACCACCACTGCTATCAAGAGTCAATGCCTACTCACAGTAACCCTGTAGGACAGCATAGAACTGTGGGTTTCTGAGGCTGGAAATCTTTACTTACAGCAGTGTCTAGTGGTTTTGAACTGCTGACCTTGCAGTTAACAGCCCAACATATAAAGCTTTCCCTGTCGAGCTGATGATAAAACAGGATAATTATGTAACATTTGTTGGCACATAACATTAACCATCACAAAAGAAAAACTTCCTCAACTTGGAAGAGAGTACTTATAAAAACAATGACATAAGTAAAATCATACCTAACAGTGATTTTGTTAAGATCAAGGACAAAGCAAGGATGTCACTTTTACTACTCTTATTCAACACAGTATCAGGAAGACTAGCCAATGTAAAAAAGATGGATGGGGGTGGCAAGAGAAAGAAAGAAATAGAGGGACAGGAAAGGAAGAACTAAAACTATCCCTATTTGCAAATGACATGCTTGTCTGTCTAGAAAATCCCAAGAAATCTGAAAACCATGCAGAACTATTAATACATGAATTGAGCAAGTTTACAAGATGTAAGACAAAACACCCATTTCTATATATAACAATTACCATATGGCAAAATTAAAAACACAATGTCCATTAAAACCATTCCAAATAAAATGAAATATTTAGATATATTTTTATGTGCAGAATTGGTATGATGAAGATAATAAAATGCTCATGAAAGACAGAAGATCCACAGGAGGCATCAGATTCACGGATGGGAAGACGCAACATAGTAAAGATGTCATTTCAATCAAAATTCCAGTAAGGTTTTTTTTTAAGACCTATATAAGATTATTTTAAAATTTATATTAAAAAGATGTGGGGTTTGAAGAGGTACAATAATCTTGAAAGGGGAGAATTTGACAAAATAATTACTATATATACTCGTGCATAATCCAAGTTTTTCAGCACATTTTTTATGGTGTTTTTGTGGCAAAATTAGGTGCATTGGCTGATAATTGGGTCAGCTTATATTCAAGTATATACGGTACCCACAATAACTCCTCAGTTAATACTATATAGCTACAGTAATAAAATTAATTTATAAGGATGGACTGACATCAATGGAACAGAGTAAAGAACTCAGAATCAAACCCACAGGCATATGTCTGACTACTTTTTGACAAAGTGGCTAAAGAAATTCAATGGACAAAGGATTACCTTTTCAACAAATAGTCCTGAAGCAATCGGACAGCCATGGGCAAAAGAGCAAAATTCAAAGAACCTCAACATCACACCTTTAAAAATAGATTAAAAAACTCAAAATGGACTGTGTATTTAAAATGTAAATCTAAAAAATGTTTAAAAGAAAATATTAAGGATTTTAAAGTAGGCAATGAATCCTATGCCTTAACTAACCAAAGCATCGTCTATAAAAGAAAAATAATCACTAAGTGGAGAAACAATAAAAAATTTTGCTCTGAGAAAGTCCATGGGAAGAGAATGAAAGGCAAACCACAGATTGGAAGAGCAAATTTTCAAATCACACATCAAACAAAGAATTAGTGTCTAGAATATATAAAAAACTGTCAAAACTCAACAATAAAAAATTAAACAATCCAGTTAGAAAATGGGTAAACAACAATGAGCAGACATTTCACCCAAGTAGATCTACACATGACAGATAAACACTGGAAAAGGTGTTCGACAGAATTCGCCACTAAAGAAAGGCAAACTAAAGCTACTAGGAGAATTGTTCAAATAAAAAGTAGTGACACTGCCAAAAGCTGCCAATGAGCCAAGAAACGGAGTCACTGGTGTACGGGTCATAGTGATGTGGAATGGGAAAGCCAAGCAGGGAAGCAGTTTGGCAGTTGCTTGTGCTCTTAAGTGTTTACCCCCAGTCCAAACTCAGTGCTATCAAGTTAGAACTGGCTCCGAGGGACCCTGTAGGACAGGGCAGAATTATCTCTGTGATTTCCCAAGACTGGAGTTCTTTTTGTCTTTTCACTTCCCTATTTTTTCATTTTCACTTAATTTTTAATAGTTTTGAGATGTAATTACCATTTCATACAATCCAATGGTTGAATGATACTAACAATGGTTGTGCAATTATCATCATAATCAACTTGGCAGTATTTTCCTCCTTCTTATACTCGTTGCTGTTTATTCCCCATTCCCCTCACCCCCACCTTCCTTTCCTTGTCTCCAGGTAATTATTAATCCAGTTGCTATTTTCATAGATCTGCCCATCCTGACTTCCCTATGCAGAAAACCATACAAGACAATGGAAAAAGAAAAGACTGAGCAACAATATCAACTAAAACAGAGAAAAACCTCAATAGAAAAGAAAGCAAAGAATATTTAAAAACTAGAGTAATTTCAAAATTGGTCAAAAAGGAAATCTAATGATAAGGTTTTATATTCCAGTCTAACCACACTGCTAAAATCCACTTTACAATGTCCTTTGCCTGACATTAAGGGTGTTCACATCCCTAGACAATGGTCACTGGGGTTTAATGGAGACTCCATACCATAGAGACACTGCAAGTGGAGTTGGGGCTTGTACTATCATGCACAGTGTTTTACAAAGCAGGTGTAGAATTTGGACTCTGGTATCACTCCCTTCTCTGGGTTTAGATTTTATTTCTTACAGTCCTTGAATCACACAAGCTGGTATGGCTTCTTCCCTGTGGACTTAGTGGGCTCCTCGCTGTGTGTTTGGAGAAAAGCCTGTTAGACCCCAGGTACTATTTTTTTCTGGTAGTTGGGCACCATCTGATTTCTTCACCACATTTTCCTATAACACCCATATTTCAGTAATCTCCTTATGAAGGTGCTTATTGAGTAGGGCCATGTCACAAGCATTAATTGTTCTCATATTTGAGTTATGATCAAGTGAAAGGTCTAAATCCTTATACCTATGGTTTAGATATATTCCTGTTTCATTTTAGAGACATCATTTTCATTTTATTGGAGTACATCATAAATCATCCCCATGGGGCATAAGGTAATTTGATTCCTATAACATTGGTTTAGTCGATGGTATAGAATTTAAAACATCATTGGGAAAAAGAATTTACCCATGTGTAGGGCATCTTATTAGACTACAATACATGAATTGTTAACTTGTACAGCTTTGAAACTTAGATGACTGGACAGTAATCCCATAAGTCATGAGAGCTGGAAATATGGCAATCCTTTCAGTAACACTTATTTACAAAGGCAGAACCAAACCTGGTAGACTGACACATGCCGCGAGAAAGCATAGAATCATGGAAACAGTAAATATAGGTTGTCCCAGGAGCCATTTGTTTGGCACCCTCAAAGCAATAGGTAGACTGAAACTCTTCACCAGAGTAGAAAGCCTCCTCTTTCGCTTGTGGAGCAGCTAGTGGTTTCTAACTGCTGACCTTGGGGTTAGCAGACCAATGAGTAATCCCTGTGTCACATAACAATCTACACACAAATAAATTCAGAGCTGCTGCATTCATTATAGCCCCCAAGTGAAAACAACTCAGAAGTCCCGCAACGGCTCAACCAAATGTACTGCCATGGAGTGGAGTCTGACCACCGGATAGGACAGGGTAGAACTTGCCCTGTAAGTATCTGAGACTGTAACTATTCACAGGAGTAGAAAACCCGGTATTTTTTTTCACCTCTGACTGGGTGGCTGGTGGTTTCAAACTGCCAGCCTCAATGATCGCAGCCCAATGCTTAACCATTATGGCACCAGGGCTACTCCAGATTACTACTCACCAATAAAAGTAATGTGATAGAACAATTTGGCCGAATTTCAAGGGAATTATGCCGAGTATAAATAGCTAGTCCCCAAAGGTTACATACTATCTGATTCCATATGTATAGCATTCTTGAAATGACAAAAGTGTAACGATGGAGGACAGATTAGTAAGGTCAAAATGAGGTGGGGCGAAGGTGGGTGGGGGTGGAGACAAGTGAAGTAGTTATAAAATAATGACATGAGGATCCTTGTGCAATGGAAATGTTCTCTGTCTCGACTATATCAATGTCCATATGCTGGCTTTGATAGCAGCCTATAGTTTTGCCAGATGTTAAAACCCCACAAAAAACAACAAGCCCACAAACTGTCCCCCAGTAGATTCTGATGCAAACCAGCCCAGCAGATGAGGGTAGAACCGGCCCCTTTGGGTTTCTGAGACTTTAACCCTTCCGGGGAGTAGACAGCCTCTTCTTTCTCCCGAGGCTGCTGGTGGTTTCAAACTGCTGACCTTGCAGTTAGCAGCTGAATGTGCAATCCCGGTTTCACTAGGGCAAAATGTTAGCTTAAGCCTAAGTACATGGTATCTCTCTTTATGATTTCTTAGAACTGCATGGAAATAATTATCGTAAAGTAAAACAGAAAGTTTAATTATAAGAAAGATACATTGGCTCTCTCAGTTTAGTGTGCTGCAAGTAAATGAAGTAAAATGTGTCTGACTTGAGAGAAGAAATGATTACTATGAGAGTGAGTGCTAACAGCTAAGTGGTGATTTTTTTTATTGCTATGTTCCCCAGAGCATAAGTGCTCATGGAAGCACTGGATACTTTTATTTTATATATATTATTATGATTATAGAATAATGAAGACATTTCTTCATCAAGAAGTTTAATTTATGTATGTGAATTTAAGACGCTCATAAAACAGTAGACAATTTAAGTGAGGTTTTGTGTGAACAAGCCAATGATTTTTTGTGTGTGAAAAAGAAGATAATAATTATGCTTGCTAGACATAACCAAGCCTTTTTGCATAATACGGGGCTTCCCAATCATAGGAGCTTTGTTTGTTTGCTTTGGTGTTCTTTTACAGGGGCCTGTGATGGTGAGGTTTCCTGTGTCAACGTGGCTCCTGTAGGAGCCTGTGGGTGGAGATTAGCCTGTCAATCAGGTCACAGCTTGATTGGAGGGTGACCAGGATAAATGGATTTCCGAGGCCGTCGCCCTTCTCTCATTCTCCATGGAGCCAGGCCACACACTCTCTCAGCTTCACCTTCCTGTCGACAGGTCTCTTTGAGCCATGCTGATGACAGCCACTGCCCTGGAGATGTGTCCACCGTCAATGGACCTACAAGACTTTTCACCCAATGGCCTGTGATTTTCCTGCATTCTGCATCATTGTGTGTGGCTGCGTGAGTCTGAAGAGGGATTTATGGACTACTATCAAACTTATGGAGTAGTATCAGACCTATGGACTTGATCTGGACTGGGCTGTTGGTTTGCTATATAATTGCTTCTTGATATAAAGCTCTCTCTTACACATACATGAGTGTCAATGATTTTGTTTCCCTAGTCAATGTGACCTCACACAACATCCTTGCACTACATTTAGGAAGCAGGAGTAGGTTTTCATTTCTCTTTCTTGAGCCCAAGACTCCTAGAAGTTACCTCACGATCCTGAGGACAGGGGAATGGGTATCATTCTCAATTCTTTCACGTTTCTACCTAGAATACCTTCCTCGCTAAGTGGGTTAAGCGTTGGACTTGTAACTGAAAGGTCAGTGGTCAGAACCCACCAGCCATGCTGAGGGAGAAAGATGAGGCTGTTTGCTCCAGAACAGACTTACAATACCAGAAACCTCGAAGAACACTTCTACTGTCCTATACAGTCACTGTAAGTTGGGACTGAGTTGAAGGCAGTGGGTTTATTTTGCCAATTGTGTTCCACATTAGACTTGGTTGAAAAAAAGAAATAAATAAAAAGTCTTGGTTGAAGGATAAATCCCAAGTGCTTAATAAAATGCTTCAAAATCACTAGCTTTCTCTGGTCTGAGCGTGTTGTCCCACAGGGCTGAGGCTGCACTTGGAGACCTGGGGTCTCCACATCCCCTGACTGGGTGGTAGCCACACACTGCGCTCAGAGCGAGCAGCACTGAATGCTCCTTTCTCTCCTGCTAAGCTGCTGCCTGCAGGGTGCTGCTCATCGATACTACTCTGTGCCCATCCTGGTTAGGACCAAGTGTGCCCCACCTACAGAATCGCGGAGGGCAGGGCCACACCGCTTCAAAGCAGAAACCTGAACCAATGTGAAGGGGATTTGCACAGAAAAAAAATACTTTTCCTCCACGTTTCTTTCCAAAATCCACAGTGTGTATGTCTCTGTATGTGTGAGAGAGATATGTATGTACATGTAGGCGTGTACGTAGTGTAAGGTCAGAGTAGGATGAGACCCAGGGTACTAAGATGTTGAGGTAATAAGAGATCAATTGATTAGACAAACAACTCAAACGAACAAATGAGGAGAGAATTTATGAAACTATGATGTGGATATTTCAGTGTTTGGTTTGAGAATAACCAAATGGGCAGACTTCCACATCCTAGTTCTATGCAGATGGGATGGGAGGGGGAGAGGCCTGGGGGTGGGGGGGAAGATGGCCAAGCAAGCTCAGGACACAACCACTGGCAGATGGCAATCAACTTGGTGGCTCCAGAAGTTTGTGTAGGGTGTGACTTGTGAGTCTCTCCTCTCTCTGAATGAGCTCTTTGAGATGGGCACTGGGAAACTTAACCAGTTTGGTGCCCAACAATCCCCTTGGACATGTTGGTTGTGGTGTGCTGTCAAACCGACTCTGACTCCTAGGGACCTCACTGGGCTGAGCAGAACTGCCCCACAGGGTTTTCCAGCTTGGAATCTTGATGGTCCTGGTGTCACACTGGGTTAAGCAGTGCACTGCTAACAGAAAGGCTGGCCCTTAGAACCCCCAACTGCTCCACGGGAGCCAGGTGAGGGCAGTCTGCTTTTATGAAGATTTACAGCCTCGCCAACCCATGGAGGAGGTTTATAGGGGGGCTATCAGCTGAAATTGGTGGCAGGAAGGGGGAAACTTTACAAAAGCAAGTCTTTTCTCCCTTGGAGAGACTGCTTTGAACTGCTGCTCTTTTGTTGAGCACTTGACCATTGCACCCCCCCTGCCCCAAGGCAACCCTGGACATCCTGGGGCTTCATCCAAACCTCCCAGTCCCTTCAGCCCTCACAGTGGGGGTTTCCCTGTGGGTAATGACCTACCTGCAGCGGTGGGTCGGGGATACCAGCAGGTGGGTACCTATTTCCATTTAGGGAAGAGCTGTGGGCCACCCCACAGAGGTGGCCGTCAGGAAGGGCTGGGGTCCGGCTGGGGCATCTTCAGGGCCAGGCCCCGGAGCACTTGGGGAAGCTTTTGCACCTCCATGGCTGCCTGAGGCGCTCACAGCCTCTTGAACTTGCTGAGCCTGGGAAAGAAGAGTGGTGACCTTGGAGCTGGCAAAATCCCAGGAGCATTTTAGTGCGACTTTCTGTGGAGCCCTGGTGCCGCAAGGGATATGCCTTGGGCTGCTGAGCTTGTCAGCACCAGCGACTTCAAGGCAGAAAGAAGAGCAGTTCTACTCTGAGAGGGAGTTACAGGCTCAGACACCCACAGGGGCAGTTCTGTTCTGCCCGACCCCGCCACTGTGGATTGACCTCGACTGGAAGGCAGTGAGTTTTTTCTGTGGTTACGGGTCTGCACTATTTTGAGATTCAGCCTAATTTCCCTGTCACCAATGAACCCCTTCCTCACAACTCACAAGCCTTACTTTGCCCTGCTGGTTGGGGACAGGGTGAGAGAAAGAGATGTAGGGAATGAATTCAACTCATTAATGATCCTTTCCTCCGCTCAGCCCCAGAAGCCTAGTATGAGTATGTCATGGGTTGGACTGCCCCTTGAAAGACGAGGCTTTCTGCTCCCAGCAAGAGTTACAGCCTTGGAAACCCACAGTCGGAATCAACTTGGTAGCAGTGACTTTGGTCTGTTGTGGCTGTTTCTTCCTCTCCTAAATCTGCTACTGTGGCCAGTGCATCGACTGGAGATTGCAGAGGGCTTTTAGCCACCAGCACTACAGTTAAGAAGCAGAATGCGTTTTACACAATTGATGTGTGTATGGATTGCGATAACAGTTGTATGAGCCCCTAATAAAATGTTTTAAAAAAAAAAGAAAAGACAAAAAAAAACCCAACCCAAAACAAACAAACAAACAAAAAAGAAGCAGAAAATGTAACAAACAAAACCATACCTGAACCACAGAATAAATCACTGTTCCTTATAACCACACTGTCCAGTCAGGACCGAACCAAGAACAAGACAGGCCTGGTGTGTGTGTGTGTGTGTGTGTGTGTGTGTGAGCTCTCAAAAGTCTACGCAGGTCCCCACGGCCAGAGCAGGTGAGCAGTGGCAAGGTCCGGCAGGAGGGTGGCCAGATGCCCGCTTTGCCCAGAGTGCATCAGAATAATTAATAGCACCCTCTATTCATTCTCAAAAGTGGCCCCATTTGAACCACAAATTTTATAGCCATTTTTGAAACCAGAAAGAAACCGAAAATAACTCATGGCCTCAGCCGAGGGACTCTAAGTGGCAATCCATGCTACACTCTGCCTGAACAACTCCTCAACTGACCGTGGCCTGCTTTTGTTTAGGCTGATGCATTAGGAATGGCTTTGACATTTTCAAAGAGAAAAGGAAATCCGGAAGATACTGACTGTGGTCCAAAATAGGTGCTCTCTGGCCCGTTACTGAAAAAGCTGCCCACTCCTGACTGGATCATGCAGGATCCGACATCATTGCTGTTCTCCCTGGGAAGGGTGGATTTATGTCAACTTGACAGTACCCGTGTGGAGGTAGGGGAAGAACCCAACCTGTCAATCAGATGGTAGCCTGGTGATGTTTCCTGGGGGTGTGGCCTTTTCTATACAAAAGACAGTGGGAATTTCTTCCCTCTGTCTCTCTGACCCTTCGCTTTCCTGCTTGCTGGGACTTTCCTGCCTGCAGGGGGTCCCATGTGGGCCACCCAACCCTGAGAGCTGTCAGTGTCCTGCCATGTTTCCACGGACCTCGGATCCACACAACTGTGCATCCACCAGCCTGTGAGCACCATGCATCCTGCTCCACCTTCCTGCATCATTGGCCTACAGCTCCGCGGGTCTGAAGAGGGCTCCAGCTAGCATCGGACCCACGGGCTGCTCTTTGAGGAAGTTGTTCAGGCTTTTCTTTCTAGGCCAGCAGTTCTCAACCTGTGGGCCATTAGCCCTTTGGGCGTTGAACGACCCTTTCACAGGGTCGCCCGATTCATAGCAGTAGCAAAATGACAGTGATGAAGTAGCAATGACAATAATTTTATGGTTGGGGGTCCCCACAACAGGAGGAACGACATTAAAGGATCATAGCAGTAGGAAGGTTGAGAACCACTGTCCTAGTTCATCTTAGACTGGAAGCTCCATTGAAATGTGTTCCGTATCACAGCAACACACTGACAGATGGGTGGTGGCTATGCATCAGTTACATTGGCTGGGAATTGAACTTGGGCTTCCCATGTGCCATTTGAGAGTCTGCCATTGAATCAGTGGTCCGCACAGGCCTGATGCTGAAGGGGCATCCGGGATTTGCTGAGTGAATGGCACTAACTCAAACAGGACAGCCAAGACTCTTCCATAGACAGGAAATGGCACCTATTGAGACTCTCTCTTGGGCATAGTGAGAGATAAGGAAAAGGAATGAAGGCCACACCCTTCCCATGCTAGGGACCAGGAATGTTGTTTCTCACCTGGGTTTCGAATTCTGAAGCCCAGGCCCCTTTGGTAGTTTCCTCTTATAAATTACAACCTGATGTCTACTTGGGCCCACTGGTGCCTAACTTACAAAATCGTGGTTCCTTGTACGCACAGGCGGAGGGACCCTTTGTGAGGGATACATCGCCCATGAAGAGGAGCTGTGCTCCTCCACTGGGAAGTGCCTTCCCCCAGCAGGCAGCACGGCTCTCTTGATCACCGCCCTAGTATCACAGTTCCGTGAAATTGGTTTGCGCTCTGGAATACACTCCTTGGGAAACACAAACAAAAAGAACCCAAACAAACAACAAAAAGGTCACCTACGCTGACCTCTTGGCTCTGTCACCACCTAAGTGACTTTGGGAATTCACTCAGGGTCTTCCTCCCCTTATCTACAAGAACAATTACCTCCGAGAGCTCTTCTATGAAGTTCCACACTAATGGTACAGGGAAAATCAATCCTAGAAAAAGAACATAATTTAAGATTTGGGTTGTCGAAAGTCCGAAATGTAACAGTCCTGTCCCTTAGAGTAAAAATGCCTTTTAAACTTAATCAGCAGGGCTGTGTCACTTTGGGAAGGTGGCTAACAAAGTCACGAAGATAAAGGGGCAGACACCAATTTAGATAGCCCAGAGTGAATGGAGCTGGGGTGGGTCTAATGACCCCTGGAAAAATGTAGGGACACATAATCTCCTAATGGTCATTATATCCTGGGACCTTGTAAAAACCTGCTAACCTCTTCCCAAAGTCACTGTAAAAAACCTGTTTCTTGTGTATGAACTTGTGGGGTCAGGACTGAACGCTGAAACAGCTCAGAGGACCAGCCTGGCTGCTCTCCTTCTGCAAGTGCTTTTGGGAATAAACTTAGAATTTCTCCACTCAACCCGGTCTCTGTTTTTGTCTGTCCTCAGAGGCTGTCTGGACCCCCTGCTGTCTGACAGCACTACTACCTGGAATGCTGGCTACTCCAGTGACTTTGATAAAGACAGAGGAAAGCTGCCCTGGTTAAGTCTTTCTGGAGATAGGAAACCTCATCTTCTCCCCAGAGGTGGCCAGTGGTTTCAAACCACAGATCTTGTGGTTGGCAGCCCAACTCCTATCCACTGTCCCACCACACTGGCCAATTCTTCAAAGTACCGAGGGAACTGCTAGAGTCTTTGGATACCTTATTCCTGTTCCAGCACCCAGAGTCCTTTCTGAGAGTTAAGTGGTACACAAGCTGAAGCTCAGCGGCAATGCCAATACCAGACCCCAGAGTCGTGATCCTCCGGTGCCATGTGGGCTATGAGGGGGGTTACCTGAAACCAGGAAGCAGAACATCTGACAGATGTTAACAAAAGCACCTAGAACTGCCTTGCACATATAGGCTCAACTCATTGCCATTCAGTCAACACTGACTCATAGTGAACCCTGTGGGTTTCCCAGACAGTAACTGTTTACAGGAGTAGAAAGCCAGCCACTGAGGACCAGGAGACTCCCAGCCCATTATATCAGAAATGCTCCACTGGTAGGGAGGCAGTTAATGTTTAAAAGACTTATTGAGCTCTTTTTTAAACTCCAAACATCTGAGATGAAAAATTCTCCCTCCTAACCTTCTTTGAAACATTTTATAGTGATTAGAAAAATATATGGAAATATTCACAAACAGCACCCTGGTCCCCACTCCCCATTTCTGTGAAAGTACAACGTGGGCAGTGTTTACAATCTTGAGAAAGGCAGGTCACTCCTAGGCTTATTTTTGGCAATGATGTATCAGGTGCCAAGCTTGGCCTCCCTCCATCTGTCCGCACTGTCCCCCAGTGGCGCTGGCCTGTGACTTTGGTTTGGGGCAACAGTTTCCTCTCACCATCCCTTTGTTATTAGAATTAGGTTGTCTTTGCCAAGAGACAGATAACTCTGGCTAAACAGAAGAAAAGCTGGAACATTTTATTAGCCGCTCCTAGGTGGGGGTAACCCTCTAACCGCCAGTAGAGCTGAAATATCAGCTTCTCAGCCAGCGCATGTACAGCAAAGTCTCTCAAGGATTCCCTGGGGGTAGAGTCTGTGAACTTGAGTCCAGGCAGAAGATTCCCACTAGACGACATCAGGCGCAAAGGGTTCTGGCGAACACATCATGCAAAGCAATTATACAAGGAGAACGATTCTTGCCTGTCTCTGGTCCAGGCCTGTCCCTTTGCTCCCCTGCCTATTCTCACCTTCTTCTGAATTTCAAAATAAAATGTATCTTGGAACCAAAGCATTCTTAGGATGAAAAGCAGGAACATCTAATGGAGGGAGTCCCCTCAGGGGGTGGTTAGTTGTGTTGATTGGTGTGTAGTTGATCAAGTGGTGAAAGGATAGTCCCTTATCATTTCCTTCTTTGATTTGAATCAAATTTTACTTCAAGGGCAAGTGAGAGATGGGGGAGGGTCATGCACTTGGGCCAATAGGAGGCAGGGGGCGACAAGACCGGATTGGAGTTCCTCTGAGCCCTGACCGTGAACCACAGTCCTGACAACTTAAAGGCCATCTCCTGTCCCTCCGCCAGGCCTTACAACCATGTTAGCTCAGCGTCAAGTTGCTCTTGATCCCTCTGTCCCTCTGTCCATTCTCCGTGTGGAAGCACACTGACTTACATTGTTTCTCCCCTTCCTCAGACTCCAAGAAAGGGGCCGTTTCCATTACATTTTTTCTATCTTTATTGACTTTTTACTTCCGAGATATAAACAAACAACTCACTTAATACCACACAAAATACCACCCCACCCCCCGTTTGTTATTTTTAAAGTGCATTTCCCCTTGAACTTTGTGTACAAAAATATTTATTTCTCAAACGTGTTTCTTGATGAGGCACTTTCGGGCATGAAATGAAGACACGTGGCCGGTTCTACATTCACACGGAGGGAGAATGAGGCGATGCACCCGTGACGGCAGCCCCCGAAGCCCTCCAATGCGGCGGTCTCGGGGAACTCAGCACCACTGCGAAGCGAGGTCCCAGCTTTACCACCACTGGGCGGCCATGCCTGGCCCCTGCAATGTAGTTTCATGCAGGAAAAGGCACTAAGCTGCCAAAGGGCATCAGGTGACCCTGTCAGGGCCCATCAGCCGGTGGAGTTTCACACCCCGCGTGTCGGTGATTGTGTCAGGACAGACAACTTGCTATTAGGAGCGGCCGGGCCTCCGTGCTGGCAAACCACCTCCGGTTGGGGGACTGTCCACGTGGAAACCAATGATGAAGGTGCCAGAGTCCATTCACCGTCCGAGGAGCGGGTGCGGAAAACCATACACCATAACCAAACAGAAAACAGGTGCTTCAAAATATGAGCCAGCTCCCTCTTGCTTGGCTTATAGACACATATATCCCATTTAACGCCAATGTGACACGACGATGCGTCTTCTGAACAGCAAGTGATAAAGATTGCAACCAAGCAGTTCCGAGAGGCTGAAAATAGACATCTTAGAGAAACGCATGGGGAGAGGAATATGCCTTACCACCTTCAAACTATATCTGTGATATAAAATTAATTCTATCACTGACTCTAAAATTGTCTTAATTCCCGGAGAACTGCAAGACTCCATACTCACTCCCAAGAAACACTGAAAGCTCATTTCTCACATATACTTAGGTTGTCTAGCTTATTTATTGCACCAGTTTTGCAAATGCTCCCTAGGGCATTCCTGGGAATGAACTGTTAACAAAACTGGAGCTGTTTCTTGACCTTGAATAAGCAGTGGGAAAAGGACTCCCTCCTCCGTGAGATACTTCCTTTGAGCACAATCTGCGAAGGGCACTGAGACCAAGGCCATTTGTTGCCCAAGAGCTATCAGAGGGCCGTAGCTACAAATGAGGCTGCCAACCCATCTCCCATTGGGCAGCCGGTCACCGTCTAGACTCTGTAGCAATAAAGTAAGTAGAGGCTGGGCGGAGCAGTCCTGAGGCCTTCAATAAAGTACCCCACGGGGCTCAAAGGTGGAAGCCTGCGATGGGATGGTGGGAGGAGGGAGCAGGAGAGAAAGAATAGGATTCTTCTAGTGCTCCCGCTCTGAGGGACAACTAGCAGGAGAGAAGTCAGGGAATCAGATTCTTAAATCAGGGAGGGTCTTTGCAAGCAGGTGAGGACTTGTCTTCTGATCGTGAGGAGAGAGTCCCAGGTGCACTGGATGGGGGCTTGCAACCAGTGCCCCGAGCAAAAGGCCAAGTGAGCTGGGAGCACAGAAGGGGGGTGGAGGGATGGAAGGGAGGAGGAAGGTTTAAGGTTAAGAAGAGATACTTATCACTACATTAGCATATTTCAAATTTTGACAAGGGAATGTCTTACTGTCTTGGGATCTCTGGGAGTTATGCGACAGTCACTTGGGGCATTTTCTGCCAAAACAGAGAATGAGTTGGTTACCCTCAGTGTGATAGCATATACATGACAGTGCACTTTGTACCTTGCCTTTCCTGTATGGGGTGTGGGGTGGGGGGTGAGCATCTTAAAATAAATTCAAGACCTACATGAACTCAGTTTTGCTTACCTTTGATTCAGACTAAAGCTGGGAACAGTTCTGATTGCCATCATCAAGCATATCAGTATCATCGGGGTACATAAAATACAGCCCTGCCTCATTGCAACTTGGGATGCATAGCTGACTTCCCTCCCCTTACATGACATGAGCATATAATCTCAGTGTGCCACTCAGCTGGGAGAAGCCCTCAGACATAAAGCACTAGATTTCAGACTAGTAACCACCAGTTTTTATGAACAAGAATTACACTGAACAACAACACGTGAGAATATTTAAAAACTCAAACAAAAAAAAGAGAAAATAAGCATTTGAAAGTTAAAACCATGAAAATAAAACAAACAATAAAAGTCTCAGAGCCCAGACCTTCACACACTTTTCTGGCCTGGAGATGTCGGGCCATGTCTACCGAGTGCAGCAAAGGGAGGCCCTTTGCTTTTTGTCCAGGAGCTAGACACCGACCTCCAGCCAGCTCTGAGCCCTCCTCCTGCCTCCTTCAGGAAATTCATTGAGTAAGTCAGGCAAAAAGAAAATGAGAAGGCCATTTAACTCAGCTCAAAAAAAAAAAAAAAGGTAAAACCCCTAACCTTCTACAAATAAGACACAAATATTATTAAAACACTCCCAATTACACACCCTTCCTACCCAGAAAAAGTTCAGGCCTGGGGGATCCATTGGACAATGAATGACCCAGAAGTCTCTTTTACAATCACATTAGCCAGCAGACTTTGTCCAAGGTGGCGAAGAACAACGCATCTCTGATGGCTCAGCGTGGGCAAAGACTCCAAATAGAAGCTGAGGAGTTGGTGAAGTTTCCTTCTCTTGATCATTAGATCCCCACACCATAAACAAGAACATCCGAGTCACCGGGCACTGGCAAAGTGTCCTGGACTTTGTGCATCACAGGCACAATCCAACCGAAGGGTTTCCTGAAGGCTTTGTGGATGTGTTGGATCTGCAAATCAGTGTCCTAAACTCCGTGCAAAAGGTGACTCTCCCGAAAAGGAGAGCCCCAATTCTTTTGGTGGAATAAGAGTTCCAAGTCAGCCACCTGCGTAAAAAGAAATCTTGTAATTGAGCTGCTGCCTGGCAACTCAAGGGGAAATGTGAATACTTAGAAAGCTCCCTTAAAAGCCAAGGCAAACAGTTAAAACCGCCCCACTCATGACTGCCCTACCTTGTCACAGCCCAGCCCTCAGTAACGCTGCCCAGGGCCGGGACAAGACCTAACAGGGGTGTTTCGCTCACATGTACGGGCTCAGGAAGAGGGGAAGGAAATGCCGATCAGTCACAAGCTCATTTGCCTTTATTACACTTTCCTGAACATCAGATGCACCATGTAAGGAAATAAAATGCAAAACACGAACTTGCTTGCAGTCATGTGCTAGCACAGAAAAACAAAACAAAACAGAAAGAGGGACCGGAAGTAAAGGAACAGATCCCATCTCTCTTCCATAGCTGTGTCAGAAACGTGAAACATCAGACCCAGGTCTCCCTATACTGCCGTCACGTGCAGCCCTCGGGTAGCAGCAGCCACGTGCAGAAAGGCCTGGCTGGGGGAACAGCCACAGCTGAATGGTGAGGGTTCACGGAGGCGAGGCTGGGACTGCGCCACACTTGCAGCTGGCGTTCCACATCCCAGGTGAGCGCAATGGATCCCCTTGGCAGCCCAGGCACGCCCCCAGTGGGCTTGGTCAGGCCCTGTCCTGTGGCCCCATCAGCATCCCTCAGACCTGGTTCACGAGCAGACCTGTCTGGCACCACCCACTCTGATCTCTGTGGTGGCTGTCTTGGGTGCCACACGGACCAGCATGCCGCATACACCCTCCGGTGTAACCTGCTGAGGGAATGATGGCGAAACCAGTTCTGTGAAGTAAACCTGACTGAATTTGCTGGCTGAAGGTAAAAAAAAGTGAGCAGGATCCTTTTTCTTAAAACGTTGTGCCTAATGGCTGTTCCATGGTATTCTTCGCTTGACGTCTGTCTACGTCCCATTGGGACAGGAGCCAGGGTTCTAGCCCGTGTCAGTCCCTAGTAGTAGGGCCCCAGCTTCTCATACCCCAAATAACTAGGCCACTCTGGGAAGAGACCATAGGAACACCGAGGGCTTCCAAACTGGTCAAAGGCTAGTTCCAAATCTGGTGCATTCTGTGGCTCGACTGTCCCCTGAGACTTTAATTCCGCCCGGGTGATCCTATAGTTGTGGCCCTTGTTGCTGTCCCAGTAAGTCTGTCCGTTGCACTCGTAGCACACGGCAAATTCCATTCTTTCATACGACTGGATTTTTTCAGGTAAGCCGATGTCGAAGGAGAACGTGTCCTTGTCTGAACCAGCGTAGGTATCCTTCACATACCGACAGGGGAAGTCTGTGAAGCTTTTCCAAGTGTCGAATGTCATTCTGACCTTCACACGCTTCTCAAAGGCCAGGTTCTGCACCTTCACGGTGCCCGCAATGGCTTTGTCCTTCAGCACACAGTTCTCAAGGCACACGTGGTTGGTCTGAAGGCGGTCCCTGAAGTCTAAGTAGTCGGCGGAAGGCTGTGCGAAATCCAGGACAAAGCTCTCGCTCTCTGCTGTCGTCAAACTCACGATGTTGTCCAGGAGCTCAGTGATGTTAAAGGGGATATCTAACGGGTCATCAAACTCTGAGAACACTTTGACCATTGTCAGGGCCAGCCCTTGGTTGTCTGCAAAGGACACCCGCTTTTTGACCTTTTTCTCCTGGACGGTCGGGGCCACCATTCCACTGGCATCATTCTTGCTGCTCAGCTGAATACAGGGCCTCAGAGGTTTGCTGGCCTTGGGAGAGATCTTGAAGGCGAACCTCTCTCTGCTCAGGGAAGGGGCCATGCAGTTGTATCTGTACTCTATGTCCACAGCCATCATCGGGCTAGACGAGCAGGCTAGAACCCTAGCAAAAGGGAAAGGAGACAGAAAACAAAACAGCCGAGGTCAGGCAGATGTAAAACACATCATTCCAACCGAGGCGGACATCCATCGCCTCGGTTTCCCTTCACCTCGGTCCACTGAGCCCCGCTCCACTCCACACAGGCAGTCCCCAGGTGTGAATGAGACATTCCTAACCGTGCCTTCAGGAATTTGCAGGTAATTGAAAACAGGTGCATGCAGTCCTTATTTAGCCTCACTTTATTGCAAGGAAATGCTCAAGGGTTTTCCAGTGATTTAATGAATGTGCAGCAAGTGAAGGTGATTGTGAGAGAAGAATTTGTTGCCAGTAGGGGTTGGCGAGATCATTTCAAAGTAAGGGCAGGTGTACAGAACATTAAGGATGAATAGGAGTTGGCTGGCACTGGTAGGTGGACTGACCGTCTGTATTAACCAAAGTGTGCTCAATACATCACTGGTTTCAAGAGAACTTAAAAGCGCAAACAAAACAAAAGCAAACCCACAGTCTTCTAGTTAATTACAATGTACAGCAACCCTCTCAAACAAACAAACAAACAAACAAACAACCCCCCCAAAGAAAAACAAACAAATAAAAACCACCCTAAACTCACTGCCATCCAGTCAATGCTGACTCATAGAGACCCGTTGCGGGTTTCTGAGACTGTAACTATTTATGGGAGTAGAAAACCCAGTCTTTCTCCCATGGAGCTGCTGGTGGTTTTGAACAGCTCACCATGTGGAGCAAAACCCAGTGAGTAACCACAGGGCTCCTCTAGCAACCTTCTAGGATAAAGTAAAAGGAATCTTTAGGGTTTGTGTAAACTTTCCTGAGTGCAGGTCAGCCACATCATTCTCCTTTGGAGCAGCTGGTGGGCTTGAACTGTCGACCTTGAAGTCTGTTGCTCAATGGTTGCTCACAACACTACCAAACTAATTGCCATCAAGTTGATGCCAACTCATAATGACCCTACAGGACAGGGTAGAACTGTGGGTTTCTGAGACTATCCCTCTTTACGGGAGTAGAACCCATCAGGCCTCCTTAGACGGGCAGCATGGAGTGGGAGGGTGGGGGAATTTCAGGGCTGAAAAAAATAAAGTACAGAATTCTTTGTTTTAAAAGTAAGTTGAAAAATGTTTCAACATGCATTTGTTATTTTGTGCAAGCCAGCATCAACTTTAGTTTCCAAGTTGACTTTGGTCAGAAAACAGGTGAAAATACTATGTAGAATGTCTTACGGAGATACATTTCTAAACGGCAAAGGACGATGTAAATGTTGACAAGTGAAAAGCCACCAAGGATGGCCGTTGGACAACATGATGACTGTAATCAGTGTCACTGAAATATATACTTAAAGTGGAAGCTTTTGTGCTACGTATTTAACACACAGAATTCCTTTCTTAAATTAAGTTGGCAGGTTTTTTCCTGTCAGGAATTCCTAGGTGCCCCTGGGGGTGTGTGTCAAGGACTTCGCGCGCTCGGTTGCGAGTCTACCAGAGGAACCTGAAAGAAAAAGTCGCCAGCCCCCGACAACCCCAGGACACAGTGGTGCTCAGACTCTGGCGGGGTGGCTGGGATGGGACTCACTCCAGCACAGCTGGTTTGGTGTGGTTTCCGTAGGGAAATGTGGGGTGATCATGAAGCGGCAGAATTCCCCTGTGCACAACTCCCCCAGCTTATTTGATGTGGAATTCTTTGCTGGGGGGAGCATCTTTAAGAACTGCTGTTCTGAGAAACACATTTGGTCAATACTGCTCTAGTAAATATTGGTTTAATATTTACTATATGCATAGTGGTTACACATTGGCTGCTAAGCCAAAGTTAGCAGTTCAAAACCACCAGTCACCCCTTGGGGGAAAGATGTGGTTTTCTACTCCCACAAATGTTACAGTCTCAGAAACCTGCAGGGGCAGTTCAACCCTGTCCCCTGGGGTCACTACGAGTGGGAACGGACTCGATGGCAGTGAGTGACATGCCAGGTGTTGTGCCACATTGGGACTCCGTAGTGAAGACACACGCTGACTGTAAACCTGACAATAGGTGTTTGGGTTCTAGTACTGCGGAGCTTCGTTTAAGGCAGCAGTTCCCAACCTGGGGTCAAACGACCCTTTCACAGGTGTCGCCCAATTCATAACAGTAGCAAAATGACAGTGATGCAGTAGCAATGAAAATAATTTGATGGTTGGGGTGGGGGGTGGGGGTGAGGCGGTCACCACAACATGAGGAATGTATGAAAGGTCGCGGCATCCATCGGGAAGGTTGAGAACACTGCTTTAAGGAGTCCTGGCGGCACAGTGGCTAAAGGCTGGGCTGCTAAGCAAAAGGCTGACCATTTCTCTCTCTCTCTCTCTCTCTCTCACGCACACACACACCCACCCTCCCTCCCTCCCTCCCTCCCTCCCAGCCAGCTGCTCCTTGGGAGAAAGACCAGGTGACCATCTCCCATCGGAATCACGGCCCTGGGGACCTTTGGGACCGGTTTTACTAACAGCCCCTAACAGCAGCACGTCGTTCTTTAAAGAACGAATCGGAAATTTAGTATTTTTAAGCCTTTCATACAGGTAAATCTTTGTCTTTTCTGCAGGCAGCGATAGCTTTTCTAAGATAAACAGAAAGTCATGCTAAAGGAAAGCGATTAACGCTGCTTCATAAGTCATCATTTTCTGTAAAAGAAATAAAACCAGAAAGTTAAAGACAACTTGGGGAAACACTACAACAAACACAGTGGCAAAGTTAAGCCCTCGCGAAGGAAAGAGCAAAGCACCGCCACAACCAAGGATCGCACAGAGAGCAGAGTGCACGTCGAAGCATGAGCAGTGAGCGAAGGCACGCAGGAACAGCACATTCATGACAGAAAAAGTCAAAGCGGTGATAAGTTTGCAAAACAGTCAACTTTAGCAGTGTAAGGAATTTAAGAAACTTATATTACAAAACTATGTTTCCTTTTACATCTCAAATTAGGAGGGAATTTAAAAAAAATAAATGCAAATATCTGCATGTGTATATTCCAAAGTGTTCTCATTTGGTGTTTGAACTTTACTTACTGATCTTCATCCTAGGGCTATCATTAAAACTGCCCACAGGCTTATGTGGTACAATGTTCACTGCGGCATTATTGTACCTGCGGCAAGATTAGTACCTGGCATCTGGCTAAATGAGTGGTAGACTAGCCACCTAGCACTTTGGGATAATCATGAGAACCGTAATTTGGAAGAATAAATGGCACAGAAAAAGATCCACACTCCAGAGTTAATGTGAAAAACAGAGAAGATAAAATGGCACTCACAGAGCTCACTTGGGGAGGGGGGGGCGGGTATTATGGCTCTGCAGAGGGAAAGAGACCAAAGATATACGCAACATGTCAGAATATCCAGTTGATAGGATTTCAGGAAATTTGGTATTCCTTATTTCTAAAATAAGCTTACTGCTCACCCTATTATTTATACAACCAGAAAGGAGGGTAGCTTTACAAAACTCAAATGTTTTAAGATTTGCTAAAACTCATCCCAACACCATTGCTAAATAAGTTTGCCACCTGAATTACCACAGAGAGGAAACCTCGGTGAATTCCCAGCTTCAAACTACAAGTCTCATCAAGGCAGAGAGATGACGCAGTCTGTTTTCAGAGATTTACAGGCGTGGGAACTCTACAGAGCAGATCTATTCTGTTCTATAGGGTCACTATGAGTGGGATTGTGCTCGATGGCAACAGATTTGGTTGAGGCTTTGGTTTTTATCCCCATGGCAAAGTTCTATTCTAATTTGATGGTGACAGTCGGCTAAATTAAAAAAAAATTAATGACAAAACCAAGATCAAAATCTCAAGTCTCAGCATCTCAGAACAGAGGATACAGAGGATTCGTTCCCAAGGATTTATTCCCTCTTTACCACAGAGGTGTAGGTGTCCGGTGGTCTGGTGGGGGCCCTTGCTCCCGGGCCACCATTGCCTTCCCTAGTCCCGGGTGGTGTAAGCACGTGGCTGCTCAATGAACGGCTCGAAGTATAATTCTACCCTGTGGTGCCCTGGAAGAAAGGCCTGGCTCTCACGTCTGAAAAACCAGCCACTGGAAACCCTATGGAGCACAGCTATGACTGGTCAACATGAGTCAGAATGAACTGGCAGCAACTGCTTCCTCCCCACCTGATGCCTGAGGCTGTGGGTGAGAGGGGAAAAACACACCCCCCCCAAACCAAAACTCACTGCCATGGTCCTAGGGGCATAGTGGTTACTGGTTAGCCTTTGATCTGCAAGGTGCCAAGTTCAAAACCACCAGCTGCTCCGCAGGGAAAAAGCGTGGCTTTCTACTCCCATAAACAGTTCCTCTCAGAAACTCCCAGGGCTGCACAGGGTCAAGGTGAGTTGAGGTTCTGGAGACCTGCCCTAAGGGTTGCTAGGAGCTGATGAAAAGCATGAGGCAAAATGTTGCTGATCACCAGACCCTCCCCACACCTCCTCCCCCAAAGTCCACCTGGGGACAATTTTAAGGGGCACATTTCTGTCCCGCATACCTGCGACGGCTGGAGCTGTGGTTCTCAACCTTCCTAATGCCGCGGCCCCTTCATGCAGCTCCTCAGGTGGTGGTGACCCCCAACCATAACATTATTTTTGTTGCTACTTCATAACTGTCATTTTGCTACTGTTATGAATTGGGCAACCCCGGTGAAAGGGTCGTTCGACCCCCAAAGGGGTCTCAACCCACAGGTTGAGAACCGCTGCTCTGGAGAGAAAAGCCCTGACTGAATTGGGTGCAATGGGCTCAGAGAGGGTTCTAGGGTGACTAGTGGGTTCAATGTAAAAACACCTATACTTAAACATTACTTGAGATACAGTGTTCCCCTGGCCGTTGCAAAACTTGTGTTAGAATACATTGGAATGAAACTTCCAGCACAGGCAGGTGCTTTGTTGCTGCTGTTGTGTTTAACACAGACCAGCAGCCACCAGCCAGCCCACAGTCCTTGCCACGCCCCGTCCCCCGCCAATCCTTTAAGAACCTGGCTATGAGCTAAGACAGGGTGGCTTCCTCCTTGGCCACTTACTTCCTCCTCCAGGGAGTCAAGCCAAGGTCAACTTCAAGTTATCTAAGGGCCGGCAACAAGCCTGTAAGCCAGCTCCCTATGTGCTTCCCCACACGTTCACAGGAGAATGATGGGGAAACCCTGGGGATCTTGTGAGAATAAAACTCGCAAGCAGAGGAATCGCTTGGAGGAGCTGACACTTCCACACACTAAAGCCACTCTCAAGTGCTACTCCTGCAGGAGAAGACAGACTCGGCGGAAGTCCTGGGTAAAAGCTCACTGTTAGGGTGCCGTAGTGTCGATGTGCCCACCACAGGAGACTTGAACACGAGACACTGGACGTGGGGAGGAGAGTGATTCCGAGCCAGAGCGAATGAAATAATTACACCGGCACTTTCTAGAGCCAGGGGGAAAAGTACGTTTTGCAACATTTGTCCATGAACAACAAAAGTTCGGTTAACCACTTGGTGGCCTAAGGTTACTACCAGGGCTACTGCCCCAGTGGCATGACACAAGCATGCCCTGCCCGCCCAGAATACCTTGATTTTTCTCTTTCGTTTTTTGCTGTGTGTCACCATAACCAAAAGCGAGGACATTAACCCCTGTGACCTCAATCAAGGTATTTCTAACCTGATGATTCCCCCAAACCTGGTACAACTAACACAGTGACCTAATAGAAGCTTTCCTGACCCACTGCTCAAGAAGTCCCCGATAACACCCACACAGGCGGACATGGATGACTCCCAACGACGAGTGCTCTTAGCCCTAAGATGCAGTGATATGTTCTTATGCCCCTGAAAGGACTTGACCTAGACAATGGCGTGGAAATGATCAGCACCAACACAGGAGTGCCAGGCCGTACGGCAGCCTCCGCTTCCGCTGCTCCAGCCCAGGACTTGGATTCCAACCCAGGACTTGGATTCCCACCCAGAGCTGCCCTGTAGGACAGGGCAGAACAGAGACTGCCTCGGCTTTCTCCAGCAGAGTGGCTAGGCGGGCCTGAGCTGCTGACCTTGCCGTGAGCAGCCCAGGGCCTACCCACTTTGCCACCAGGCCAAGGGGGAAACCACAACTAGACGATAAGGACACAGCTGCACAGGCAGAGTGCGACACAGGGTCTGGCTACAAGGAAGGGACAGTTGTTACTCAGGCCAGTTACGATTCTCAGAGATGCCTCAGAGCCCAGGGAAGGCCTGGGTCAGGCACTCGGGCTGACTTCAGTGTTCCTCGATGAAAGAGGACAGATTGTAACACTTTATGAAAGCTAGGGTGAACATGGAGAGCTTTGAATAAATGCTTTCTCTGTTCCAGTAGGGATAAATAATGCACCTTGTCCGACAGCTGGCCAGGGTTAGAGATCATAGCAGCTTCTCTTGTGAAACTATAGACCTGTACAGAAACATCGCCCCATGATCTCTGCAGTTTCAGGCTCTCGAGGGAAGCAGAGCTGTGGGCTGTCTGAGCTTTGCCTTTTATAGGAAGCTGATTTCTTCTTTTTCTATTTTTTAAACTTAGGCCAAGGCGTTTTCTCTTCTATTCTCTTGAACCACTGAGAGCAAGTTTATTCTGATTCATGATAATGTACATGAAGCCGCCAAGGCAGAGTAGAACTGCTTCATAGGGTTGCCGAAGCTGTACGTCTTCATGGGAGCAGAAGGTTTCTTCTCTGTGCGTTCAAACTTCCGGCTTTGCGGTTAACAGACCAACTCATGTCCCACTATGCCACCAGGACTATATTGTTATAAGGCAGAAACATTGGATGTACCAATAACCCACTAGATCAAAATCATTAGCTAGGCATTCAAAACTACATTACATAGTTGGAACACAGCCTTCAGCCATTTCCCGAGTCCTCTCTAAAAGCTTGTTCAACGGAGACAGTGTGGAGAAAGTCGAAGTCTTTTCCCTTCGTGCACGCCTGCCTGGGTGAGACCGCATGCTAGGTTCCAGACCACTGCAATAAGCCAATCACATGAATGCTACAGTTTCCCGAGGCACACACCAGTTACATGTACATTATACTGTACTCTATCATGTATGCAATAGCACGATGCTAAAGTGAAGAAAAAATCAGAAGATCACCGAAACATGGTGCAGAGACACGACGTGAACACGTGCTGTTTGAAAAATGGTGCTGGCAGGCTTGTTGCTCAACAGAGTGGCCACAAACTTTCCATCTGTAAAAGGAAAAAAAAAACCCAAGCCAGCAATATCTGCGATGTGCAACAAAATGAGGTCTCACAGTATTGGGGGGCGGCGGTGGTCAACCTTTTCCAAATACAATAATGGGAATGGAAATGGACTGCATGTTACAGGAAAACACCATACCACTGAGGTGACCCCAACTTACAGACAGGACAAAGTGGAATTGCTCCCTCGTGTTTCTGAGACCACAAATCTTTATGGGAACAGAAAGCCTCCTTTTTCTCCAGAGTAACAACTGACAGCTTTGAACTACCAACCCCGTGGTAGCGTGGGGCCCAATGCTTAATCCACTGCATCATCAGGGCTCACAGCGTAAAGAGGAAATTCAGGTGGCACGGTCCTTCTGTGCCATGGAATCATGAGCTGCCGGAGGAGGCACAGAGCAGTGGGAGGGTAGAAGAGCTGGACTCACTTGTCTCAGTTGGGCAAGTCACTCAGCCTCTCTGAGCTGAGGTTTCCTCTCTGAGATCCTGCGTCGGGGCGGACATTCGTCATGGTTAATAAAGCCCGTGAGTCTTCTTCCCATTACCACGTCCCTAAGGCCTACTATTGTGGCAAGTCCCCCAGCTGTCCTCGCTTTAATCTTGGCTCCTGGGCAACCCCGCCTAAAGAACCACTTCCCTTTTTATCTTCTTCACTCCACCCTGAAGTCCTAACTCTCTCTTTTCCTGGACCCTAGCTCTCCCAGGAGGCTGATGACACAACCCACAGGCTCGGAACACCTTTCTCCTCTTGTTCAGAAAGCAATGCCTTGAGTGACAGGCCCTAAATCTTTCCAGTAAATGCTCATTTCACATTTTTCTAAATTCAAGAGGAGGTAAGGATCAGAACCCCAAAGAGTGGTAAGGAGGGACCGGCCTGGAGGTCCCTCTCGGTCCCTGCCCACTCTCAGTCAAGCCTGCCTGGGCTACACTGGGCCCCAGGCTCTCCACGAAAGTCCTGCCCTACCCCCTCCCGTCCTGCACCCACCTTTCGGGCAGCGCAGAAGCCCGCTCCCCAGCTTTCTCGTTGCATCAGAGAGCCTGGAGGGAAGTGGCAAAAGACGAGCGCTGCCACCGAGTACGTGAGCGTCGTTGTGTCCTGGAGGCTGGGCCTGGGCTGGGTTCCTGGAGCTGTGACCGGCAGGGGGAGGAGGGCCACGGCCAGGAGGAGCTCAAGTTTACTGGGCGGGGCGCGCCAGGTCCCCTCCCGCCGGGCTGGAGCGGCGTCGCGCGAGCGCCCCCGCGCAGTCGCCCAGCCTCGCCACCCCGGGACGCCTGGGGTGGGCCGGGGGGTCGCCGCAGCAGCGCTTCACGTCCTACCAGCCCGGTGAGGCCCGGGGAGAATACCTAGTGGCTTCCTGGGCATTTCCGGAGAAACTGAGGCTTGGAGACAGACCCGCGGAGGGACTTTTCCTTAAGTGCTCGGCCCCGCCGCCTAACTCGGTGCAGGGGCCCCGGAGACACCCCGGGAACTGTCGGGCCCGCTGCCAGCCTCGGCCGGATCGCGGGCCAAGCGGAGAGGGCCCGAGAGTGGGCGTGCGGCGGCGGCCCCGCCCCGGCCTGGGACCCACGTGACTCCCGGTTCCCTGGGGGAAGCCACAGGTTCCGGGCCCGGCCCTTCTGCCCCACCGCCCGAGGGATCCTGGAGGTTCGACGGCGGAAGTGTCGGGACCGCGCGCCCTCGCCGGGACTGGCGCGTACCTGCGGCCGCTCGGACGCCCGGGGGTGCAGAGGCGCCGGCCCGCGGCGGCATCTGCGCCCCCCCAGGCAGGGGCAGCTGCGGGGGGCTGCAGGAGCGGGGGGCCGGGGCTCAGCTCGGCGCCCTCCGCAGGGAGTCGCATCCGCGCTGGAGACGGCTCACCTCCTCCCGGGGCCTCTCGCCAAGACTCCGGCTCCCCACTGCCCAACTGCCCCCTTTAACTTTCCGGCCACCTCTGCCCATCGCGGGCCCCATCCCAGACCCCCTTTCACGTGGACAGCCCCCCCGCAGCCAATGGGCGCTGCTGGCATGCGAGCCGCAGACCAATGGCCGCGGAGCCGCAGCATGGGAGCGCTGCGCGCCCCAGCGGGAGGGCTGGAGTCCAGGATCTGGGGGGTGGGCAATGGGCCACTGTTTCATCAGGAGCCCCGGGACGCGTGCCAGCGGGCAGGGGCAATTTCCTACTCCGGGGTGCACTGTTATAGCAAGAAAGCTGCGCTCCGGCGGGCTGGTAAAGTTCCCTCTTTCCCCCCAAAAGCCCTACCTCGGCGAAGTCGTCTGAAACCCGCAGACAAGTTGTAACGTCTGGTCCGGTTCCGCGTCCATCTGGCACTTCATCCACATAGTTCCCAAAGACCATGCCCTCCTCCATCACAGGAAGAGACCGTTGAGTCCTGGGAGAACACCATGAATGGTTTCCTTCGCTTTACTGGAATTCTCTCCTGGGTTTACAATAAGTGTCCAAAACAAAATAAGCCCAGAACACCTATTTGTGCTGGTCGTGGACTAGGTACTGTTGTGAGGAAAATACATTAAACCTATTTTCAAAAATCTGGTAATGGGGCAAAGCCCCAGCACCCATCTCACACAGTAACTTCGGTACAGGTAAAGGTTGCTCAGGCCAGTGTGTTTTAGGGAAATGAGCCCATTGAAATGTGTGTAATGACTGTACCGTACAGGTCTTCGGTGACCTCTTTGTGGTACCTTGAGGTCCATAGACAATGATGCGTTTGAAGGGCCAATTTTACTCATTGTGTATATATGCCAAGGGGGTTACAAGCGGTCATGGAAAAATGGAATTTCCCCACAGTCTTTTTAAAGCCCCCTTCCTCTATAAAGGGTGTGACCAGTACCTGGATAGTCCAATGGGTTAAGTCACTAACCCAAAGATTCGATATTCAAATCCACCCAGAGGTGCCTTGAAATACAGGCCTGGCCATCTACTTCAGAAAAGTCAGCCATTGAAAGTCCTACGGAGCACAGCTCCACTCCAACGCACATGGGGTAGCCTTGAGTCTGACTGCTACTCATGGTGACTGGCATACTACTCATTTATAGTGTCTTCTTGGTGCTCAAGCCTGAGTTGGCTCCTTTAGGGATGTGGCTCCCAGCTTTTTAGCTCTAATGACTAGTACAACTGTATAAAGGAATTTGGAAAAGGGTGTGAGGTTGCCAATAAGACTGCTACCATCTTCTGTTACCATCTTCCACTGCTCGCTGGGCGCTATCTAGTCGATTCTGACTCCTCCTGGCCTTATGTGCCAGAGCAGAATTGTGTCTAACAGCAATCATAACAACAGTCTGCAGGAGGGGCAGAGTTGCAGCGTAAAGGCCAGCCCTTCCAGCCCTTGAGTATATTTCACTTTATGAAATTCATTCTGTTGAATGTGGCATTTGGAAAATTCTGCTCTAAGGGATATAAGAGCAATTTACAACCTTACAAGGAATATGAGGCTAAGACACAAATTGGTCACAATAATCCAATATAAGTCTTAAGTTCTGTGTAGTTCCCTGCCTAAAGGATGATTAGTTCTCGTAGTTTTTGAAGAGCAATCTGATAAAGGACCACCTGTGAAATCGGCTATTGGTAGGCGGTTGGCAAATAAAGTTTCTATGCAATATTCCCCCCGGCAAACTCTAAAACCCCCTTTTATTAGCTGATGAGTAAGTTGAAGATTTTTTAAGCCAAGTGCTGGGTGAGTTTCTCAAGTGTAGTGAGCATGCAAGAGAGTGGGCAAAGATAGAGCCAACAGGGATTGCAAAATTCAGCAAATGCATTAGCAGAACCCATCTGGGAAGGAATTGAGGCAATTTGATACAGCTTTGTAACGTTAGGGGTTGGAAGTGTCTTCTTTGCATAGATCTAGGAAACCGTGGGGGCATCATTTCCCTCTGTGGTTTAGATGGCTATTTCAGATGTGATGCACGAGGCTAAACTTAGTTGTGGCACACCACAGGCTTGGTAGGTAGGAGTGTGGCATCTGTGAATTTGAAAAGAGTACAGTCTCCTCTGTGAGCAGAATAGACCTGGAGTGTAAGCCCTGAAGGACTCTTCAGCGGTCCCAGAGCCTCAGAACCGGAGAGCTGGACAGACCCTCAGGGATGATTCGGCCTCACCCAGTCACCTCATAGCAACACAAAAAGGAAGGGGAAATGGGAAGTTTCAACCCTTTAGTCAATATATTCCCAGTTCCTTTTATAATGTTTGACATTGAGTTTTAGCCTCCATTTCATTTAATAAGCCAAACTAACTAACCATTCCAAGCCACAAAAAATTTAGCGATGGCTAAGCATACCAAATTATTCATTCCTAAAGCTTTCTTTTTCATGACTGTCAATCTGTCTTCTTCCTTGCACTCAGCCTCATCTCTCACTCCTTCATTCCCTTCTATTCACTCATTCGTTCAACAACACTTTACGGAGGAACTATCATAAGCCACAGTCTGTAAATAGAAAACCAAGTGAAATAGAATCTTACCTCTGAGGAGCTCATAAGCTAATAAGTAATGAGGTGGGATAAATGTGTGTAAGATAAGTTCTCTATGCATTGGGAGTGAAGGGAAGAACGATTTGCCTATGTGGGAAAGAGGGGAGAGAAGCGGGGACTGGGGGAGTCAGAGATGAGTCTCAGAGGCGTGACCATTGAGCAGGATCCCGAATAGGCTTTAGAGTTTAGGAGGAATGGGAGCGAACATTGCAGGAACTGTCAAGGCACAGAGTTCTGTATATCCCACAAATGATTTCCACTCTGCTCATTAAAAAATTACATCCTTTTCCTGGCTTAATTTTAGACAATGTTCCTTTATGCATTTCAGTTTTCTTCTAATTCAGAAAATTCTGTAAAAGTATTCTTTATATTTTATCTCTTTCTGCAATTAAAACACATTT
Source organism: Echinops telfairi (assembly GCF_000313985.2). NCBI lineage: Eukaryota > Metazoa > Chordata > Mammalia > Afrosoricida > Tenrecidae > Echinops > Echinops telfairi. Next base: position 45,678,845 of record NW_022103906.1, on the reverse strand, counting down.
CAAGAACAACTCAATTCTAGATTCTATCCCCACACAAGTTTTGGGAAGACTACTTGTTTATTTTCTTTTGGAGTTGGATGTTGCTCTTCTGTGAATGAAAATGATTGCCAAGTGGGTCTAATTTAAAATAAGCAGCGTTAGGAGTTGGAACTAAAGGAGAGAACATTCTTTGGCCTGGTCAGAATAGAAAGCGTGGAAGACTGTTTCCAAACTAAGTCAATTTATATTTAGACAAGCAGAGCTGTTTGCACCTGTCAGAGTTGAGGGTGGATTCTGGGTGCATTATGTTACCTGGGGCCCTCTGCCCCTCTTTCAGATTCCGCTGAAATTGACTTGCAAGGTCATGTTTTATGAGGCTAGACAGATGAATGCTAACAGAGGGATTCTGTAAGCCTCTGTCTCTGGAGAAGCTGTCCTGAGCTGTGATTTCATCTAGAAGAAGAGCCTGTGGAACCTGGAGTGGGTCATAGCAGCTAAGCTGCTCTACCCCATTAGAGCCTTTCTCTCACCTCTGAGGGCTTTTGGGATCCTGGGTGAGGCTGGTGTACTGATCACACTCTCTGAAATGTTACCTGAATACAGAGCAGTTTTCATTCTGCAGTTTTATTTATGCCTTGTGCACCATTTTGCATGAATTCAATATAATGTCTTTCGTTCGTAGCTTTATTTATTTCTTTAGTATACTTAAGGATTACACAGTGAATTTAAAATCATTATAGATATCAGGAAAAATGAAAATATAAAGATGAAAAAGAAATCAGTACCACCCGGTGACAGCTACCAATATAAGCCAGCATATTTTCTTTCAGTATATTTTCTAGGTATAGACATTATATGATCAAGATCAATGTGTGTGTGTGTGTATTTTAATGTATTTTTTTAATTCATGAGTTCATCTTACTGTGAGTACATTAGCACAGTTTTCCCAAATATGATTTTTCATGGCTGTCTAATAATCCTTCATCTTAGAGAAGCCAAACCTATTTGACTACTTTCTTAATAGTAGGGCCATCTAGATCCTTTGCACATTTTCCTATTGTAAGTAACACTATGGTAATCAGCTTCCCATTGAAATCTGCACCCCTGATACTTTCTTAGACCCCTGTTCTCTCCGGGAACAGACACCCTTCAGACCCTTGATTCATATTGCCAGGCTGTTTTCAGAAAGGTTCGTGCATGGGAAAATGAAGAGTTCACTCACCATCATCCTAATATGGCCTTAGTTTGTAGACCTCAGGATATGCATACCCCATCTCAAAAAAAAGCAATGTGAGAAGTCGTAGTAACGAATTGCATAGACTCGGTGCTTGCATGAAAATAGTTTTCGCTTTCACTGCCAAGGACCACAGCCAATTTATATAAGGAATAGAGACTTCATAAGCTGTGCCATTCACTTCAATGGTGTTAACCAGTGGCTGGTCAATGAGAAAGAAGGTAGAGAGGCTGGTGACTAGGGGATACCATCTTACCACAGGCTTCAAAATATTAGGCAGAGCCCAGTATATATTTATATTCTTTGCTCATTTGTCTCTTACCCAGGCCCGGTGTGTTCATTAATTATATTTCAACATGTAATTCTATCTACATACACATGATGCAACCTATAGCAAAATTGCATCCCGGATTTCAGAACAGTGGCTGGCATTCTGGGGAGGAGAACATGTCAAGCTGCTTTCAGGATTGTGCGCGACCACTGGGCTCCGGCATGCCTTGGGCCTCGGGTCTGTGATGTTTCCATTGCTTGAGTCGCATGGCTGAGAGGCTGCAAGCCCTTCAGGTTTTGTGTGAGCAACTGTATATCCGCAGCTTCAGTCAGTGGTATTTACAAAACCACTGGGACCGTACCCTTAGGAACATGCGATGATATTTCTCCATATTAAGAAAACAATGGCTCACTTGAGAAATGCAGGGGCGGGCAGGGGTAATATTTATGTACAGTGGGTCCTAAATATACACTGCTCCGTTTCCCAGCAGCCTTTAATTTTCTATCACTCCTCTTTTACTTTGAAATTCAGAGTCAGAGGCTGAACCAATTTCATGATTTTCCTCACGATCATTTGATATGCTCTAGAGAATTACGACTTAAAGACTGCCTTCTTCTTTCTCGAAACTCTGGGCATCAGCCTCACCACACAGACCCACAGGCTGTTTTGGGAGCCGGGGATCCAGCAGTCACGGTTAGAAGGTCACACAGGTTCCTCCCCCACTCCTTGTCCTGGTCTCGCGGACCCTGTGAGGTAGACATCTCGGAGAGTGGAGGGGACGCTATGGCCTGATCCGGCAATTTCACGAACTGTCCCATAAAATGCAAATGACAATAGTGCAATTGTTGTGCTACTCCGGTTTGTTATAACCACTGCGCTTCACTAAAAACAACAACCTCATAATGAACCACTTGTGTGAGTTCTATTTGGTGAGTAGCCAGAGCTATAAAATACACAAAGCCAGGTGTTGACATTATTTCCATTTACCCTTTAGAGATGCCCTCCTTGCTATGTTTCGCTGTTCACTCCGAGGCTCATTTCTAATGGACTCCGCCTCCAACCATGACCCTTTGTTTCCCCCTCTTTTTCTTGTGGTCCATTCTGCGGGAAAGACAAAACAAAACACTCAATCTCCTTTTCCAATGAGGACTCTTGTCATTCCTTTTTTGTATTGCTCCCTCGTATAGGAAGTCTAGGATCTGCTGAGATTAGTAAGAAAGCACCACTCCCCCTTTGCATAAATCAGCATTATCCATCAGCGTTCAGGGGCTCCCATGACAGGGGATGGGAAGAAGGAACATAACATACGTCAGGAGACGTGTGGGTTAGCTTCCTGCTAAAATACCTGGGAAGACATGTAAAGGAGAGGGACTCACATGATCCCCACACTGTGGAGATAGTGCAATGTGGTGGCCACAAGGTCTGTCATCTAATGATCAGATGGATTCCAAAATGAATCGCCCACATATGTACTGTGGACCTTGGACAAATGACTGACCCTCCTTGGCTGAGTCAGGATTCTCCATGGTTTGACAGTTAAGGTCCAGTAATCCCCCATAATGCGGTTTCTTCAAAGGTGTGGCCTGCTTCCCATGTCAGTGGACACCATGAAAAGGCTTGCTGCTTTTCGCTGGGTCTAGATCCTGCATTGGGAGCCTTGGCGATGTAGTGCTTACATGTTGGGCTCTGATCCACATGGTTGGCAGTTTGAAACCATCAGCAGTTCTGAGGGAGAAAGACTGGGCTTTCTACTCCCGTAAACAGTGACAATCTCAGAAACCCACAGGGGGTTGCTCTGAATCAGCATTGACTCACTGGCCGTGAATTTGGTTTAATTTGGAGATCCTACACTTGGCTTGTTGACCTGTTTGTTGGACGTGAACCAATAGCCTGTTGTATCGCATGTTCATCTTGGGAGTAGTCAGCAATGTGCCCCATGACACGCCCATCTTGGATTCATTCATTTGGGCAGCCAGAAGTTTGTCTTGGGTTCATCAGCCCCTATGGCTGTGTGGGTCAGGAGAAATCTCCAGCCAGAGTCTGACCCACCGACGTGGAACACGATGAGCCATTTCCTTGATGTAAGTCATTGTCTACAGACTTCTGTAAGCTTCACTGGTTTTATATCTTTAGAGAACCCAGCCTATGACACCCACCACGTGCCTCTGTTTACTTGTTTGTACAAATGCTTGCCTGCGAGTGACATTCTCAAGGTTTCCTGAAACACTGTGTGTGTAACTCGCATGACTAGCTCCATAATACCCAGGTGCAAAACAAGCAGTAATAATTATTATTATAAATACAGTTAAAGCTAGATCGAATCCCTCTACTGACCAGCGGTCTGTAAGATGCTTACTACCAGTCTGTTTATTCAACTCAATGAAAGCAGGTTTTTGTCCTTCATCCTGTGATCCCTGTCCTTAATGCGTGCTGTTCGTTTTGCTTTGCACCACCACCCACCGGAGCAGCTGCACCTGCAGGCTTTCATGCGCACTCGGTAGCCCTAACGTGAAGTCCACGTACCTCCAGACCTAAGCATTTGAGCAGGATGTCTGTTTCTACCGCCTATGGAAACCTGAGGCTCTCCAGCTTGCAGATTCTGGGGTTCCACCCCCACCCCCATCTGGGCTGGACCGCTCAGTGGCCCCGCACAAGTGGTTGGCTCTGTCCCCATTCACTTTAGGCTGGTTCTGGACCTTTCCCAGAAGGATCCAGAAGTCGCCAAGAAAACTCAGGTGAAGAAATTTCTTCAGAGGCTCTTAAAAACACAAAGAAGCTATTAGCTTCCTCAGGGATGCAAAGAGCCAAGACCCAGGAAAACAAAGTCCTAGTGTTTCTTCCTGGGTCAGGTGTTGGCTGTGTGAGAATAAAGCACATGTGTCCACACTGCCATGTGTGTAAGGCATCAAGTATGTGGGAAGTATCCCAAGGCCACGACTCTTTTGACAAGTATCCCTTCAATGGATAGTAGGTTAAGAGAAGCAACTAGTAAGATGTACCTTATAAAACAATGGAGAGGGAGGTTCTAAAGATGGAAACAGGCCTACTATAGGAACTGGAAGAAAATGTAAAAAAAAATCTTGGGTTACAAGAAGACATGGTCTTTACAGATTACAGAAAACCACGTGGAGAGAAAAGACTCAAATGAAAGTTGTCAAGGCAAGTTACAAAGAGAGATGGAATCACGGTGCATGTCAAAAATGCAACCCATGATCGCAAACCTATCCCAGAGGTGGAAATAAGCACTATTCACAACATAGCAAAGAGACTCATTGATTTGGTGATTAAATTTGGTCTCCAACTTATGACATATTCAAGTGCTAATGAATCTCACTTAGGATGTTTTTTTCCTGTTTTTTTTTTAATGTCTTACCATTAGTAATATGTCCTATGTACAGCATTTCAGTATATAATTTGCTGATGTTCTCGTTCTCAGATGTCCAAAGATCAGAATTACAAATATCTTGACACTAAGAGTCAATCATAATGAAAACTCAAAAAAAAAGGGGGGAGGTATTCAACTTATATCAGAACGGACTTACAGTGGAACCCTGCACAAGGCCGGAAATTACCTGTGTAAGAAAAGAAGAGAGAAAGGAATTGAAGAAAAGAATTAATTCCTGAGAAAGGAGCAGAGTCTGACAGAGACTGAGAATGACAGGATTCCCTAAGAGTTATGCAGTGTTACTGAGGAGGAAGCCAGAGCGTGGAAAAAGAAGTGCCAGTCACTGTGTTGAAGAGAAACATTTCCAAACTGGCATATCGATACGTGGATGGGCTCATGTGCTCCAGATAAAACCACTTACCAAGAAAGAAGAAGGAAAAGAGCTCACACCTGAAAACATACTGACGTTTTAAAAATGGCCAAGGTTAAAATAAAGCAAACGCAACAGCAAAACTGCTACTGGTATCCAGGCAGAGCATAGCGACCCCCAAGCCCCATTCATTGACGGCAGAACAGATATCGGACTGATACCAGGTCTGCTCATCGTGCTGACCGTCAGAAGGGGAAGCAGCCAAAGGAATTTTATACTCTGCCAAGTTGGCTTTCAAGTGGGAACAAGCCCTCTTTCTAATTTTTCTTACCATAACGTCCCACATATTACAAAATATAATAATGACACTGATTAGGACTCAAAAAGTACTTATTAAATTTTATCCACCATGCTAATTTAGTTCCTTGAAGTTCTAAAGTTTCAAGCAAAAGCCTGCTTTATGCTGCCCCATCTTTCTGTGTGTGTGAATGCTTTGTTGAAACAGTGCTCTCATCTGTCAGTGGTAGTGGTGTTTGCTGCGGAGAAAAGCGGTCTCCCTCCCAATGACTTCTCTGACCTCCCCTCCCCTGCTGCAAGGGTGGTCCTTTTGTTTCCCTTGCCAATGGGAATGTGTACTTTTGGGTGTAGTGTTTGCTCAGGTGGAAAAGCTCAACATACCAAGTCTTTGCACCTTAATTTCACTCTAAATACCAAAACCTTCGTTTATAAATCATATTGAAAAACTCTAGACTATGAGACTTGAAAAGACTTTCTGTCTCTTTAGTCTTGAACTCTCCGTTTACAGAGGAGAGAGCTGAGGCTCGGTAAGGGGTCACCACTGATTTAACACCAGACTCACGTAATGCTTGAGGTGGGAACTTCTTGTTGGTTGCTGTGGAGTTGGCTGTGACTCCTGACCATCTCGTGTACAAAAGAAGGCTTGTTGCCTGGTCCTGCTCTGTCTTCATATCCTTGATATGCTCAACTCCATGCTAGGGGCGCTGCGTATTTTGAGTGCCTTCTAACCGAGGGGGCGTATCTTCCAGCTCTATCTAGGATACCCTTCTGCTGTGATCCACTGGATTGTCATTGGCCAATTTTCAGAAGTAGGTCACCAGGCATTTCATTCTACTCTGTAGTCATCTGAAAATTCACTGATGAGTGACTCTGCTGGTATTTGAAATACCAACGCATAGCACTCAGCATCACGGCAACATGCAAGCCATCACGGTGCGGCACATTGACAGACAGATGGTGGATGTTAGGGCTAGATTCCTGGGTTTTCTGCAGCTGCCACCAGGCTCTAGAACAAGTGAGATCTATTAACAGACTTTCGTGAGCCAGCCTTAAGAGGATGAACCTTGGGTGGTTCAGTGCCCAGTGCTAATGGAGTAGTCCTGTGGTATTTAATTCTGTGGGTCAATTTGTGCGGTGCCCAATTGTTTGGTAAAACACCAGTCTAGACATTATTATGCAGGTTTTTTAACACCGAAATCAGTGGACCTCAAGCAGATTACTCTCTGTAATATGGTTTTAACGTATCCAATCAGTTGACGACCTTACGAGCAAAACATTGAGTTTTCCTGAGAGAAAACTCACTGTCTGATTACTGATTTCAGACACAAATTTGCCAGCAATTCTGTGAGCCAATTCCTTAAAACCAGCTAACCTTTCTATCTCTGTTTCTATCTCCTCTCATCAGACCTCTCATTGGCAAGAAAGGGTTACCCAATTGCAAGGTGAGCGTGTGTTTAGGGCATCAAACTAACAGAGGCACCTGTGGTCTAGGACTGATAACCAAACATGCCAAGCAGAAAGGACATACGGAAACGTGAGTGTAACAGTGCAAATGCACTGGCTAAGTAATTGGCATAGTTTTAGAAATTTTGCATATGATAGCAATCGTTTCTTTTTGTTTTGTACCGACCTGGTATAGCCTCGTCTTTGGCGCTCTCTCATTGACCAACGAAGAACGTGCCAGGGGCACTATAATCATGTGACTTGTGACATACCAGGTCTGATCCTGCACAAAGTGAGCCACAATATGTCTTCATGTTAAGCACACGCTCGTGTCTGTTTCATGCTTTGTGATGGCCCGAGCTCTCTCAGTGCGTGTCAACAACAGTCCAGTGACCTGGGAAGGCACAGCATCAAAAGACAGAGAATGCAGTCTCAAGTTTTTATGTTGTCGTTCAACATGAAAGCCATTCATTGAGATTTGCTAAGGGTTCACTGACAAGCATCGTATGACATAAACGAACTGTTTTTTGACTGCCCTGTAAGTACTGTTTCTTTGGGCTACCTAAGACTTGAGGGACAGAATTATATGTTCCAAACACGTTTTTTTTTTAACTTACAAAATTTCAAATATATATTTGTGTGTTGATACTCAAATCTAAAAGTAACTTTGATTTGTCAAATTTTGCTTAGACATTTTACTTATTTTCAATTATTCACACATATTTGCTATGGTAAAATCAAATTTTAAAAGTTTCATAATTTTATATCCCGGTAAAATGAATGGGAATAACTTACTGGAACACAAACACGAAAGCTCACAGAAAATAACAAAGAAAAGAATTTGTGAATCCTTAAAGGCAATTCCAATGTTAACGTCTTTAAATTATAATGCACTAGAAGAGATTTATTCCATTGAACACTGAAGTTTAATATGCAAATCATTCTACTAGTACCTAGAATCACCAGTGCTGAAATAACTAATAACAATATGAATCTATCTGAATCATTTCAAATTCAGCATCAATTCTTTGCAAAAGGTAAAAATTAATAATGTTATAGAAACTAAAATGATTTTACAAACTGAAATCATTACTTCCATAGATCCCATATGGTTATGACCTTGTAGGACAGAGTAGCAATGCCGTTTGGTTTTCTGGGACTCCAAATCTTTACAGAAGTAAACAGCCTCATCTTTCTCCCTCAGAGCAACTGGTAGTTTCAAACTGTGAACCTCGCAGTTGGCTCTTCAGTGTGTAGCTCTTTATGCCACCTGAGCTTACCTCGATAGCTGCGAGTTAGTGTTTTGGAGATGGACTCGATAAATAACAAATAGAGATCCTGTTTTGTGGAAGAACTTTTCTATTCATGATGTAAATTTTTGGATTAAAAGAGAGCCAAGTCAACTTCACAGTGGGCCATTTGAGAAGTTGTGTCAAAAATGTCTGGGTAGTAAACAAGTTCTGTAGCCAGAACATACATCTGGGATGCAAAGCTAAGTGTGAAAACCATGAGAGGGGGCTTCCGGCCATGGTATTCTCTGTCAGTTGGCTCCATATATTGTTTTATTTACACAGTATTCAGCCCTAAATATTGTCTTTCTTCTCCATTTGCTATGGGTGGATTTAGCAATTGAAAGCAATTTCATTCACAGAAATTTTATGTTGTTATATTCAAACTGACAACGTGGTCTGGCTTACCTCATGAGCTAGAAACATGAATTAATGAAGAACTTCAGTACTGGAAAACTAGGAATGCATTTTTCAAGACAGTCTTGCTAGCATCGTAACAAGTGCCAAATGTGGATAACTTTTTGAGGAGGAATTGAAGTGTTTGGATCATCACAAAATGGATTTGTTGTTGTTGTTTGAACTTTCTCATTTTGAATCATTGTTAGAGGGTCACATCTCAAAATATGGCAACACAGAAAATAGGTTAGCCTTTTGTACAAGGGGGCTCCAAAAATAACCATGGAAAAATCCCATTATCTTTTCATTCCATTTTCTATGAAGTTTTTGAAGCCTCCTCATATCTCTAAAGCACTGTGTGAAGAATTAATAAACTAATAATTGATAAAGTTCAATCAACTATTTCCAGTGAAATAAGTATGAGGGGGCTTCGAAAATTTGTGGGAAAATTCCAATTTCATCTAATTTCGTTTTTCCCATGGACTTTCTGAAGTGCTCTAATGCATTTCAACATGTCAGTCTGTTTGTAGATTCCACTCCCGATCTTTCTCTAACGTTATCACTTAAGAACTTTTTAAAGAAGCAAGTCTCCAACAGATAGAAAATCTGTCAGGTGATTTATCACATAGATTAGCACAAAAGCTCACCAGGGATGAAATTGCACATCAAGTATTTTACGACATATGTGGAATTTGAAAATATTGATTTGTCTAAGTGCAGAGGCTAGTCCAGTGACAATGGTGGCAATAATTCAGGCTGCTCTACAGGCATGCAACAGAAGACTTTGGAACATAATGAATATGTCATTATCATACCATGTCCTGCACATTAACTTGATCTTGTTGTCTTGTTACTTTAATGGACCTTTTTTTGCCTTCTGTACTCACTGATGGGCAGTGCTTAAAATCCATTGAGACAGCTATTAAGTATTAAAATATCGATCATACCCTCGCAGAGTCTAGATGCCTTTGAAAAGATTTCTGAAGACCAGACACATAAAGGAAGTACCAGAAGAGGAGCTGAAAACCTTGTCAATAAAATGCAAACACTAGAGTACTGAGAAGCATGGGAATTCCAGAACAGCTCGTTGTACGCATGAGGAATCTGCACAGGGAAGAAGCAGACGGTTGAATAGAACAAGGGAATATTGCCTGGCTTAACATCAATAAAGGTGTGCATGAGGGTTGTATTCTTTCACTATACTTATTCAATCTAGTTGCTGACAAATAATCAGAGATGCGGTATTATGTGAAGAAGAATATGACATCGGGATTGGAGGAAAATTTATTAAACCTGTGATATGCAGATGACACAAACTTGCGTGCTGAAAGCCAGGAGCCCTTTAGGCACTTGTTGATGAAGGTCTAGGACTACAGCGTCCAACATGGATTACAGCTCCATGGAAAGAAAACCGAAGTCCTTAGAACTGGATCAATAGATCAAAATAAGCTGGGAAAAGCTTGTTAAAGATTTCATTTTGTTTGGATCCACAGTCAATTCTCATGGAAGCAACAGTGTCGGAATCACCCGAGGTCTTGCATGGGACTAATCTGTTGCCGAAGATCTCTTTAAAGTGTTGAAGAACAAGGATGTCACTGGCAGAACTAAGGTGGGTCTGACGCACGCCGTTGTATTTTCAATTGCCTCATTCTCGTGTGAAAGTTGGACCGTGAACAAGAGAGACCTCAGAAGAATGGATGCATTTGAAGCATGGGGTTGGTGAACAATGTTGGACTTCCAGAGGAACAACCAAATCTGTCTTGACAGAACCACAGCCAGAGTGCACCTTGGACGTGCTGGGGATGGGGACGAGACTTTGCCTCACGTATTTCGGACTCATTATCAGGAGAGACCAATCCCCGGAAAATGACATCATGCTTGCTGGAATCAGGAAAAAGGAGAAAGACCAGCAAGGAGATAGGCTGACACATCGCCCGCAACAATGGGCTCAAACAGAAAAAAATGGTGAGAATGACGCATGACCAGACAGTGGTTCGTTCTGTTGTGCCTAAGGTTGCTGTGAGTCAGAACAGCCATAGCACCAAGCTATGTGTGTATGTTGCTTATGTGGAATCATATGTTTCAGTACTGATATCTGACAAATCAAGCTCTCCCACACTCAAAAGTAAATTCTGAGACACGCACAGATATCGTCCAGTGTTTAACAGGACATTCACATAGTTTTGAAAATGCAACAAAAGAAATAATTGCCAAATGCTATTATAAAACAGTTCACTCTGGAAGAGGCTTTAGAAAAAACAAACAAAGGAAAGTGCTCCAGATGCATTAAGTGCCAGAAATAAATTTTTCATAACCACATACTAACTATATCAGCATTGACACACTTGAATTTGGCACGAAAACAAGGGCAAAAGAGTTTATTGAAATACATTTTTGTTCTCAAACAATGTGGAGATGCCTGATGAAGAGTGCATGAAGTGCCCAATAAATTAGTGCAAGCTTATGCTGATGACTTAAATCTGAATCTTTACGGAGAAGTGCGACAATTTCATTCTTACACGAGAAATAAGGATCAATTCAGGAAAGACAAATTTTACTCATGTCGGTGTGTATGGTTCCATACTGCCATCGAGTCAATACTGACTCATCGTGACCCTGTGGGTCTCCAAAACCATAACTGTTTAGGGGAGTAGAAAGCCCAATCTTGCTCCTGTGGAGCTACTGGTGGTTTCAAACTGCCGACCATGCGGATCACAGCCCAACACATAACCGCTACGCCACCCGGGCTCCAGATACCATTTACATTTCTCAGTGTTGAAATTGCTTATGCATATTCTTAGTTTCAAAGATCACACAAACTATACAAGAGAACACTGATTTTGGAAATTCTCAGTGTACAACCATGATTCAAGAAACTCCCGATTCCTTGCCTTTTTATGTATGAAAATAGATACCGTTCAGCAGCTTATTTCTGATTAAAAGGAAAGAACAGAATCACATTCTTCTAATGATATTAGAGATGAAAGGTCTATTAATAATATGCAATAATTGGTTGTAAATTTGCCTTCTGATCATTAAGTTTTCTTTCATTTATTTATAATTATATCATTTATTATGAGACAAACATCAAACTTGACATGTGCAATGTTTAAAGCAAAACTTATGAAAGTTGCTTTTTTTGTTGTGTGAGATCAACAGAATTATACATTGATTATTGAAACAACTCAGTCAATCTGATTCATTGTCTTACCATATGTGGAATATTCTTTTTGTGGAAAATGTGATATGTAGTAAAACTCTTAATGTTCTGTATCCAGTAACAATTTTATAATGCAGTTCATCTCATTCTACTTATATGCCGTACACACCAGTTTTATTCATAATATTCACCATAACATGCCATTCAAATGCTAATATTGAGATTGCATTAAAAAATCACATTAAAAGGACTTTATATCATGGATAGCGAACACACACATAGTTGTGTACATATATATTGAAGACTTCTTTCTTGAAGAGCAAGGTTGTCACTTTCAGGACTAAGGGGAGTCTGACCCTAGCCATGGTATTTCAGTTGCCTCACAGATAGGTAAAAGTTGGATAATGAATCAGGAGCACCACAAAAGAACTGATGCATTGGAATTATGGTGCTGGTGAAGTATCCCAGGGACTGAAAGTACCGAGAAGAAACAAATCTGTCTTGGAAGAAGTACAGCCAGAGTGCTCCTTAGAAGGGAGGCCGGAGAGACTAGCCACGACTCGCGCATTGGGGATGTTATCAGGAGAGACCGTGTTCGGGAAAGCATCATGCTTGGTCATGCAGGAAACAGAGGAAGAGCGTCCATGTAATGGGCTGACACTCACACATGACAACGATTGTGAGGATGGTTCCGAACCACACAATGTTTTGTACGAGTCAGAACCAACTCCATGGCCCCTAACTACAACAACAGCAGGAAAGGAGCCCCGGCCGTGAGCTGGGCATGCATTGAGCTGCTAACCACACGTTCAGCAGTTGGAAACTTCCAGCTGCTCCAGAGGAAAAAGACGAGGCTTCTTTTCCCATAAAGATTTATAGTCTCAGACACCCACAGGGGCACTTCTACTCTGTCCTACAGGGTCTGTAGAAGTTAGGATTGACTCAATGGCAGTGAGTTATCTACGCAAGGGGGTTGCAAAATGTTTGCGACGAGAGGGACTTCAAGGATCATTGAACTTTTCTGTGAAGTCCTGTTCTAAGGTGAGAGAAAGCAGAGGCGGAGGCATCACAGGTGGTCAGTGTTTAGAGTCCTCTTGTGCCTTCATCTGGCCCTGCTTTTTGGTTCTGCTTCTTTGGAAAGCCTTAAGATTGCCCGCTCATCAAAAGTCCAGAAAATTCCCAGCAATGTAGGGGGGATTGCTTTAACAGGATACTTCAAAGCAACTGAAACGATTAGGTTTTAATAATAATAAGAGACCCCGAGGACACAGGTGACACGCTTCCAGGAAGTTCGTCTCCAGAAATTTTCCAAATGTCAGATTTTGAGTAGGTGACAAGAACACTTACCTTCTAAGCAGGTCAACTTGGCTTATGCAACTTGGCATTCTTTCCTCAAACACTGTCCCAAATCCAGGGGTCAAGATTAAATGCACACTGGCACATCCCACAGCTTCTCATCTCATACTGAAGTTGCCCAGGAGAGAAGCCCCATTCCAATCAGGTTCATCAAAAGAAACAAACTCATGGTAAAAATAACTGGCTGGTAGGTCCAGGTCCCAGGAAGGTAGGAGAGGAGCTGATCTCAAGACGAACTTCTCCGTATTGTGGGGACATGGCTGCTCCGTGCTGCGGTGTCCCTCAACCCCATTTGACAGTGCAGAGGGAGGAGGGCGCCATTCACTTATTGTCCATGCACAAAATTCCTGGAAAGCCTCTGGTGGGCCAATCACTGGCCCGAGGGACGACTTATCTTTGTAGAATGCTCTCTGGGGGAAGCATTTTCTCTAAGGAGAGTGGGTAGAAGAGAGGTGCAAGGCAGCCAGAAAAACGAATCACTAGGTTATCTGTAGCTGGTTGCTCATACTATGAGTCTCTCCCATGCCCTACCAATGATAAACCATGCGGGGCCCACATGGCTTTCCCTTACTGTGTCGCTTGCCATCTTTCCATTGTTATTGTCACCACAGGCCTAAGAAAGGAGGGGAAAACCAGTCATCCCTGAATGCTGCCCTCCCCTTCACCACCATCACCAAACCCACTTCTGGCAGGTGTAGGCCTCTCACTGCCTGTCCCCTGCCCAGAAAGTTCTACCAAGGAGCACAAGTCCTTAGGAAACCGCAGTGGTCACTGGGAGTCCACTCTGATTTGTGGAGGATTCTAGATGAGTCTCTTGACTTTGTTTTCCAGTGTCAGAATACCCAATAAGCAAGGTAAGCATGGGCTTACTTGCTAATATGTCCTGACCACATTCACATTTTCTTTTCATTACCTCAGAGATTCTGTTTCTAGGCATGGCTGGTAGCTGTCTCTCTCCCAAGCTCATAGCACCTTCCTACAGAATCCGAGCCTCTTCCCAGCTAGACTCCTAGAGAGGGACAGGCTCCCTGGAGCTGGCTTACGAATCTGTAGTGAGTTGCTCCAGCCTCCTACCATGCCTAGTGCTCTCCCTAGTGCTCTTCATCGGAGAGCCACTGGCAACGAGGATGGGATGATGTGTCCAAAGTGTAGCAAACAGGTGTCACTTGGTATCAGTGAAATCAAAGAGCAACTCCTAAGGGGGTCCTTACAAAGTGGGAGGAGGCACTCAAGGATCTGTTCCAAGTTGCTGCCTCGTGCTCCCCAGAGCAGCCAGAATTTGAGACACAGCCCTGGACAGTGTCGGACCACCCTTCCTCAGCTGACTGGTGTCATGCAGGCAAAGTAGGAACTGCCTCTCCGTAAGGCCAGTCCTTTCATCCTCAGCTTCTTGGCCTCATTTCTGTTTGTTGGTGAAAGATCATAAATCCATTCTAAACAGTGAGGATGACCGTGCAATGAGAATCCACTCTGCGCAGGGCACTTCACATAGTGGATCCCCAGCATCCTGCAAGGTAGCTGGTTTTGTTGTTGTTGTTGTTTATTTCTTTTAAAAAAAATCATTTTATTAGGGGCTCATACAACTCTTATCACAATCCATACATACATCAATTGTGTAAAGCACATTTGTACATTCATTGCCCTCATCA
>NW_022103906.1:45600890-45663159 GCF_000313985.2 Echinops telfairi | reverse complement strand
TAGAAGAAAGTATTCTTGCATTGAGGGAGTACTTGAGTGGAGGCCCAATGTAGAGGAGCTGGTGTTACCAACCTCCTTCAAGGGCTTGCAAGCCCCTGGGGGAGCCAAACCTTTAATGCATGGGGCTGCTAACCAAAAGGTTGCAGTTTGAGTCCTCACAGAGGCATCTGGGAAGAATGAGCTGGTGATCTACTCTCAGAAGATAGACACTGACAACTGATGGCCCACGTGGGTCACCATAAGTCACTAGGAACAGCCACTTACTTACAGTGATGAAAACTGAGACTCAGAGACATTTAGTTACTCACTTAAGGTCACACAGCAGCAAATGGCAGAATCCTGATGCCAGTCCAATCTTCCTGATCGCGAAGAAGCTCAGACGAGTCCTTCCTCACTGCCCAGCAACCAGATGGGGAAGAAAGGCTGAGCAGCCCCACCTCAGTGACTCCTTGCTTTGCTGCTAAATTAAATTTCAGGGCTTTTACTGGGGCCCAGCAGAATACATTTGGGTTTCACAGTCATCATCCCTAATTCAGTTTGACAGTGAGGACAAGCTGCTCATTCACAAGCTGATGGTAAGGAAAGGGTGGTTCGGCTGGGGAGAAGGCAGGAAGGAAGGCTGAGATGGTGGGGAAGGAAGTCTTGGGGCTTGGAGACAGAGACTAGCACTGCAGATGCCTTGAGAAGGCTGGCGGGCTTTGGAGGCTGGTGCAGGGTGAGAAGGGAAAGGCCACACAATGGATGAACAGATGCCAAAGAGCTCTGCTCTCAGGAGGAATTCAGTTCTGGTGAAAGGTCTTCCTACCCCTGAACACTTCTTAAGTTCACCCCTGCAGCAGCACACAGAAAATAAAACAGCCTGTCATCAGCAAACCTGTAAGAGTGGGTTTTATTCAGAATCCGCAGGAGGGAATTGTTTAGGTGGTGAATGCCTGGAGGCCAGAGGGCCTTTGTCATAGCTTTGGCCCCAGGGCTATTTCATGCAGAAAGGGGTTGGGGTGGAAAAAGGAAGACTCCTGATACCCAGCCCCTTCCTCTCATCTCTGAACCCCTATCCTGTGGTCTCCAGCCAGATGTGGCACCTGTTACATGACCTGTGAAGAGAGTGACATTGCAAGGCGTCAGGAGAGAGGGGGTGGTCCAGAAAGGAGGGACAGTCTCCCTGTGGGCCATTTTGGACTAAAGTCTATGTTCTCTTGGCCTTTGTCCCTTGAATACTCCAGTGATCTCAAAATAGTCGATTTTCTCAAGGGAGTGAGGGTGGGGAATTTATACAAGTCCCAAAGATACCCAGTCCAAACAAAATTTAGCTCTCACTCTAATGCATTCTAATTTAAGACAGCAATACATGCCATCTGACTGTTTTGTTTTTATATGTGTAAGAGGAAGTGTTCAGAAGCAAGGAACGGACATTTTTGGTGCTCGGAATGACTGGGAGGTCACGAGTTTAGGCTGGAAGATTCTGAATGGACTTGACTGGATTCCATGTTCCCAGTGCTTTCACTCCAGCGGCAGGAGGATGGCACGAGGCACTTTCCGCCCCTACACTCGGGCTCCCACTTCTGCGGTGGCCACTCTCCTTGAATAATAGAACGAAGGGGCCTGAAGACTCCCTACACCTTTCTCTATCTGCCAAGCACTCAAAGACCACCTTGCTGTTGTTCGTTGCTGGGAAGTTCATTCCAATTCATGGGAATCTCACACGTGCAGAGCAGACCTGCTCCTTGGGGTCCTCAAGGCCAGGAGCTTTTGGAAGCAGGATCACCAGGCCTATCATCCGAGGCACTTCTGGGTGAGTTTGAACCACCAACTGTTTGGCTCAGGACTGAACTCTTACCTGTTTATATCACCACCCAGAGCCTCTGAATGACTTTTCAAAATGTGCTCAATAGCTCTTCGTTTAAATCAGACCTTTTGATCAAGAGATGATCAGAATCAAAGCAGAGTAACCAGGGAAATGGTTTTATGTTCAGAGAACAATGGGGAAAAGCTGTGAAAAAAATGTACGGTTACAAGGGACAAGAACACAGAAAGCGACAAAGGCATAGCTTATCTTATTGGGTTTCACTTTGTGGTGCTTCACAGAGACTGCAGTGTGTTTTTTTAACAGAGGTCTGTGGCAAGCCTGTGTTGGGAGAGCAAATTGGTCTCAGGGCCTTTCTTCCAACAGTGTGTGCCTGCTTCGTGTCTCTGTGTCACGTCTTATTAATCTTCACAATGTCCCCAACTCTTCTTAATGAGATCGCACACTTACTAGACTATCACCCACGCACCAAAAACCCAACCCACCACCGCCAACAGAATTCTAACTCAAAGTGACCCTGTAGGACAGCGGTTCTCAGCCTGTGGGTCACGACCCCTTTGGGGGTCAAATGACTCTTTCTCAGGGATCGCCCGATTCATAACAGTAGCAGAATGACAGTTATGAAGTTGCAACGAAAATAATTTTACGGTTGGGGCAGGGTCACCACACCATGAGGAACTGTATGAAAGGGTCAAGGCATGAGGAAGGCTGAGAACCACTGCTACATGACCAAAGTAGAGGGAACCGTTGCTGAGACTGTGAATTTGTGTGGGAGCAGACAGCTCCGTCTTTCCCCCACAGGGAAGCTAGTGGGTTTGAGCTGCCAATTTTTGCAGTTACCGGCAGGGCGCTTACCTCATGGTGCCACCAATACTCCTAACTAACAGACTCCAGTCTAGTGTGCACGTAACTTCTGTATGAGCTGCGGAACAGAAACAAATGGGAGTGACTCATTGAGTGACTCAAAGCCACTCCCTGTGTTGCTGCGTTCTGGAACTGACCCGCCACATCTCCCAGGTCTGCCCGTGTGTGATGGTTCCCCACAATGCCTCGGAAGGAACACTGTTCCCAAGAGAGGTCTCTCACCAAAGACTCCTGTTAATAAATACACCAGGGACCCTGAAAGACTGGGCATCTGCCATTGGCAGTACAGAATTCTAGCTGTTTTTCAAACAAGGCATTTCCCAAACTGACCTGAGAATACTTGCTCCTGCAATGTTGTTTTACTCTATGGAAAGGCATCAACGTGAAATAAATAAACATAGCTGGGAACCACTGAAAGTTCAGAGAAATGTATTCTAACAGAATTGGGAAATGCATTATGCATGATTTGACTCTGTGCAATGTTAGCCCTCAGTAATGAGCTTGGAAGGAGACAGTTCCAAAAGGATATGTAGCAAACACCTTTTCCTAGAAGAGGACAGTCAGAATAGCTGCTTCTCTCCAAGCTCAGAAAGCAGTCACAGCAGAGAGAGTGCGGTACACACTCACTGTCTTTGAGTCATTTCTGTCTCACGGCGATACTATTGGCCAGGATAGAACTGTTCCTCTGGGTTTCTGAGTTGTCACTCTTTATGGAGCCCTGGTAGCTTCATAGTGGTTATGAGTTGGGCTCTGATCCACAAGGTCAGCAGTTCAAAACCACCAGCTGCTCTGTATGACAAAGGCGGGGCTTTCTACTCTCATAAACAGTTAGAGTCTCTGAAACTCCCACAAGCAGCTGCCCCTGTCCTTTAGGGTCATAATGAGTCAGTATTGACTCCTAGTAGGGAGGGTTTTTTTGTTGTTGCTCATAAATTCTTTATGGGAGTAGAAAGCCTCACCCTTAAACGGGATTAAATCAACCCACTCAAGCCTATCAGTAAGGATCAAAGAGGTGCCCAAGTGGCCCATTCTCTTGCAAACACAGACCCATGAGGACAAGACAATGCCCCCTGATATAAACCCACCCACAGCAACACGTTACTAAAGAACCTGGAAACCTATGCACGCTAACATTTGATGCAGGTTTGAAAGGAAAAAACTCACTTTTAGACGTTTTTAATCTCGCGGGATCTAGCACTTTCACTCATTCAATACAGGGTACCGATTCTCTATTTGTAACAGAAGGGGCCCTGATGGGGTCCTAGTTGTATCCAGCTACCACTGAAAAGGTGACCATTGGAACCCACCAGGGGGAATGATGCGCTACCTGCTTTCACCCTCTGAGGAAGAACGACGTGGCCGGCTGCTGCTGGAAAGATTGCAGACTTGATGGGGCAGCTCTACTCTGTCCTCTAGGGTAGCGATAGGGTCAACATGTGCCGAAGGCCACCGGACAGCACACAGCAACCACCTATGCAGCAGATCCTCTGTCAGGGCTGAAGATGTCAAGTGAGCAAGACAGGTTCCCTGCATGCCTGTCCTCACCACTGTGCAGAGGGAGACTGCAAACAAGTAATTCCCATCCTGGATTCCCATCCCATCCTGTGGGTTGGGCACTGGACTGCTAATTACGAGGTTAGTGTTTCAAACCCACCTACTGCTCCTCGGGAGAAAGAGGAGACTGTCTGCTCCTGTGAAGATTTACAGTCTCAGGGGATCCATAGAGATAGGGTCCCTATTCATTGGCATTGATTTGATGGCAGTGGATTTTGTTTGGTTTAATGTGTTATATCGTTTTATCGTTTGGTGACCAGGGCCACTGGACTGAATCCCGAATGCAGTCACCCAAGCACAGCAGATCCGCTTTGATCTCCATAGCAATTAAATAGTGCTTTCTTAGTCACTGAAGCAAACCAACAGATGGTTATTTAATTATTGATGAAACCAAACATTAACTATGAAGCTTGGCAAAATAACTCTTCTCTGAAGCCTAGGAGAGCCGATATCAGCCCACTCTTTGGAAGCTGTTGAAAACACCAAAAGATAAAATCTAGACACACAGAAGTTAGCTCTGCCATTGACCCGCTGGCAGGGATTGATTTATCCCTCCCCCAAACATGCAATAAGTTGGCTGGGCCAGGGTACTCCATGGTTTGTGGGGTATGGAATGAGGTAGTTGTACACCCCTGGTGTGATCTACTGAGATCAGCCAGCCACATGCAAGGGAGTTAGGGTGGGATGCAATAGCCTGACTCAGGTCACAGCCCTGAACCGATGTAAGGTGAGTTTCCCTGGGGGTGTGGCTGGCACCACCACTTTCTAGCTCACAAGAGATGAAAGAGAGAGAGAAAGGAGCAGAGAGAGGGGGTCCTGAGCGCCATCAACAAAGACGACCCAGGGGTAAGCGCACCCTTCGAACCCTGAGCTGAGAACCTCTCAGACCCAGAGGAAGATTGATGCCAAGACACCTGGGGATCGCCAAGGAATGCTGGACCCACAGATGTTGAAAGGAGCCCAGGATCTTCCCGAGAACCACGACAGAGAGGAAGCCTTCCCGTAGAGCAGTGGTTCTCAACCTTCCTAATGCCAAGACCCTTTAATACAGTTCCTCATCTTGTGGTGACCCCCCAACATAAAACTATTTTCATTGCTAGTTCATAACTGTAATTTTGCTACTGTTATGACACAGGCAACCCCTGTGAAAGTGTCCTTCAACCCCCAAAGGGGTCACGACCTACAGGTTGAGAACCACTGCCCTAGAGTCAGCACCCTGAATTTGGCGTTCTGGCCTCCTTAGCTGTGAGAACGTAAACTTCCGTTTGCTAAAGCCAACTATTTGTGGCATTTCTATTGTAATACACTCACAAACTCACAACTCACCGCCACGGAGTCAATGCCGACGCTTGCAACCCCCTGTGGTTTCCGAGACTATTTACGGGAGTAGAAAGCCCAGTCTTTCTCCCTCTGAGCGAGGGTGGTTGCGAACTGCAGACCCTGTGGATCGTACCCTCTCCACCACCAGGGCTCTATTTTATTGTTATAGCACTGGGTAGCTAAGACACTTGCTTTATACCTCCTATCAAAACGCAACATGGAGAGGTTATTGGGGTCTCACAAGCACATTGGATGGAACGATGGTCTTTTTATGATAAAGGTGAAGCGACTCAGAAACCTCTTCTCAGCGATGAAGGGTCCCCATGAACTTACACATGTTGGTCAAAGATGTGCTCAGGGATTTGTCTCTCCCTTCATGACGGGAATGTACAGTGCCCTGGCTGCTGGGTCCATTTGAACGTCGCCCTGCGTTGTAGTTTAAGGAGATGCAGAGGCTGTAGAACTGCTGTCTCATCTGGCAATAAGGGCAAGGCACTTAGGTCTCTGGCAGCTACATCAACACCACGTGGCCTAATCCTCTGAACAGAGCTACTGCCTATTACAAAACCATAAAAATCTCAAAGCACGCGGAACTAGAGACACCTTCAAACAATGAGAACCGGTCCAACAGTCACCAAAGGCTGCTTGCAGTCCAGCTGGCACCAGTGTTTCCCAGCGCCTGGCTTCCCAGCTCCCCATTTCCACCCACTGCCTCTCCTCCGTGCTGCTGTTAGACCTCCTGGGACCCCAGCCTGGTTCTGAAGGACCCCCACTGAAGGTTTCATTAAGTATTTATTAATAGATACTGAGCACGAAGCCGGCATGCCAGGCTTCCCTCGCCTCCTTAAGTGGAACAAGCAGCATCCCTTGCAACGTCCCTCCCTTGCTCTTCACCTGGCAGCCCGCTGCTTCTCCCCCAGGGCTCAGCTTAAATGTCACCTCCCCAGAGGGGCCTCCGGCCACCTTCACTAACTCCGGGTCCTTCTGCTGGTTTCCTGAGGCTGTCACCAGCTCCACGAGGCAGAAGAGCAGTCGGATTGGGTGGAAGAAGAAGTTGAAGGACAATTCAATGACAGTCTCAGCAGATCCCGCGGGACACTCTGGAGCGGAATGACCCTTCAGAGGTGTCCCCCTGGAGATTGGCGAGAAGCCTTTATAATCCTCATCGACTATAGTCAGTAGCTGAGGCTCCCTGAAGGGAAAGACCCCAGCGGAGGCTCCTGCGAGGGAGATTTCCAGGGAGGAGTCGGCTAGGAGTCATCAGCCCCCAGTACTCCTAGCAGCGAGCCTTGGCCGCATCTGAGAGCATCGGAGGGCAGGTCCAGGGAGCAGTGGCCGCAGCCAGTGCGCAGGCTTGCAAGTAGACACACACTTCCCATCGGCGCGTGGGCCTTGGTGCTGCCTGCTGCCGGAAGCGCTGCACCCGGAATGGTGATGGCTGAGCCCCTCAAAGTGATCCCACAATCCACCTCCCAGAAAGAAACGCCATTACACTTTTGGAAGCAGTTCATAATTACATTTCCTCTGCGTGGGGGAAGTTTGATTTTCCAAACTTGCTGACAGACTGCCTTATTTCTAAGACGGACTCCGATGCAGTTTGCATTTTGCTTGGGTGTCCTGCAATTGCACTTAGTGGACACTGGTAACGGTTTTTTAAAAAACCGGCTACCTTTTGTCAGTGATGCCTTTATGCCTCGCAGGGAGCTACACCAGCCAGTGTCATAGGTGACCAGACACCCGAGCAAGCAGGAAGCTGGAGGGGAAGTGGGGGCAGAAGGCAACCAGCCCTATAAAGGGTTGCAGTCCGGCATCATTTGGGCTTTGCACTGTCATTCAGGTTTGTCCTTAGGCCGGTGGTTTGACTCCTGCAGTCTTGTGTTTCCTCTTGGGGCCAATGTGCATCCTGGTGGAGCGGTGCATTGGGGGAGTGTGGAGGAGCGGGGGAGAAAGCCTGTCATTCTTCTTTGACAAACGCGCTTTACTCTGGTGCATCAAGCTGAGTCCTCATCAATAATGTATACACACCTGCAGGTCACCTCTGCTTCCAGCCGAATGAACGCTTCCTGGCCCCTGCCATCTAAGACACCACCCACAGTCGGTCAATGTCAGAGGCCACAGTTGGTGACATCTAAGGTCCTTTCAAAGTCCAACCTTGCTAGGGAGGGGACCATCAATATTAAATAAGTGCTGGCAGATCTCAGAATGCCGTCTACAAAATGTGCATGTTCACTCACACTGGGTCCGTGAGGAATTTGGATGTATCTGCAGATCTGGTTACTGTGGCCGTTGGGCCACATCCAAAAGCCACAACACGGCTTCCTGCATTTTAAGTAGGCTCCCACTGAAAATTCTGATGAATACCTCAAGAATTATCTCCACTCTCAGCCCAAACCATAAAAGACAGTGGATAAACTGGGAAGCAAAATGGAACAGGGCATTTTGTGAGAGGCATAGGATTAAAATGTGCTGGGTCAAGTTGACTCTGACCAGCAGTGCTCTTACAGGACAGGGCAGAACTGCCCCCTCTGGCTTCCCAGGGTGTCATCTCTGAGGAATCAGACTGCCACGTCTGTCTTTGTTTGCACTGTCTGGTGGATTTGAACCACTGACCATTTAGCTAACCGCTGAACCCAATAAGGAAAGCAAGCATGTATTTACTTGTGCATACTTGCTAATCTGTATTGAACAGTTTTGCATATTCTGTATATTTACTAATCTGTAGGGAAGAGTTTCACATATGTCTCACTACATACCCCTATGTGCACCAGACTTTCAACCCAAATCTCACTGAATGATACCACCATCCACCCTGTGGCCTGAGTTACCAACCTGGGGCCACCTGGACTCCTCCATTGCTCGTGGGTGGGGGGGTCCTTTCAGAGTCACTTCGCTTACGTTTGTTAGCGCCTCCTCGTTCTTCCCTCTGCCCTCATTTAGACTTCCATCCTTTCTCCCGGGACTCTTTCAGCAACATTCCTGGTCTTCATGCCCCGACCTCCACACCCTGTCACTCTCCCACATGCCGATCACTAATGTGAGCACGGAGGCTCTGCAATGAAAATCAGATCACAGTTTCCCTTTACAGGCCTCCTTCTTGGACTCAGCAGAAGATGTCCTTCTCCCGCCCCTCCTCACGCCCCCTCCCCCCCCCCCCCAACAGCTGGCCTCTGCCGCCTCACTTTGCTAGGCCTCAAAGGCTACCGCTGCTTCCACTGTCTGTCTGGTGGATTGTTCGCCAGCCCTATAACCCAGCTCCAGTTTTACCTCCACTGGGAAAACAACTTTCACCCACCCACCTCCCTTGGCAACAAACCACACTCTGTCTTGGTTTTACACCCAGCACTTATTGGGCATGCTCGGGGGATTGCTGTCAGGCAGTGTGACCAGGTCACCATCATCTTAAGACTGACTCACTCATGCATCCTGGACCCAGAGCATCTCTCGCTTGTTCTTTCCCTGTGGTTCTAAATGCCAGCGTGGCCTGACTTCTTCTGTGGCAGCTCTGAGCTACATTGGAGCATGATTGTTTGGGCTTGGGGCTGTGGAAAACTTCAGAAGGTGGAGGAGAAAGGAACAAAGGAGCGGAGAAGAGAAAAGAGAAAGGACAGGTAAGGAGACCACCAAACAGAACTCCTCTTCTATGACCCAATCTCAGAAATCATGCAGCGGCAAGGCTCTAGAAAAGCATGTGAGGAACTGTTGTAACCATTTTTAGAAAGTAAAATCTGCCCTGTGCTTTTGCTAGCAAAGCCTTGTCCTACTGTGAATGCTTGGGTACTCTGCATTCCATTTAGTAAACATATCTAGGAGAGGTGGCTCTCAGTGCTGGAATAGGCCATCCTAAGCACCAGGTAGCCTGAGACTTTCAATCACCCAAGGATGAGTTCACTCACTCACGGCTTGAGGTAGAAGAGGCAGGGTGACCAGTCAATAATCCCACAAACGAGCTCCGTGGTCTTAGGCAACCTATGCATTGCTGGTTCCCTGCAGAAAAACCAGGAGCTGATCTACATAGTGCTGGGGGCCACTTTAAGGTTTGACTGGTATAAACCAGGTCCTGCTACCCCCCAGAAGTTTATCAGACGAGGTTTTCACCTGATTAGTGCCATTTATTGAAATCCCCCAATTTTGTGTCCTCCAAAATAGAACCTTGGATCCCATTTAGTAGTAACTTCCCATTTTTGCCATGCCAAGGTGGTCTCAGAGAACAGGGGATCTTTTTTTTTCTTTTTCTTTGTGCCCATTTGTGTTAGTCTGGGTGCTTTAGAGAAGCAAATCCACAGAAACTCATATATAAGAGAGAGTTTTATTTCAAGGTTAAGTGCACATCAAGAAAATATCCAAACCCATTGCTGCCCAAGCCCACAAGTCCTACATTAACCCCTATGTCCGACACCGATCCACAAAGTCCTCCTCCATCTCACAAAGCAGACGCAATGATGCCGGCTGCAGGAGGAAAGCCGAGTCAGTGAATGTGTAAGCATCTCGGCACTGGCAGGGGTCTCCACACGGCTGCTCCAGCACCTAGGGCTGCATCGGGGTAGGTCCAGGCAACCATCCCAACCAGAAAATTATTTTTGTTGCTACTTCTTAAGTGTCATTTTGCTACTGTTATGAATCAGGCTACCCTTATGAAAGGGTCATTCAACCCCAAACGGGGTCTTGACCCACAGGTTGAGAACCGCTGCTATAGATAGAAAACACCACTGATTCTGTTTTAGAAATTGAAGGGCTGAGAAAGGAGGAAAAGTAAAATGGAAATGGACTTGGAGTCTTTAGTGATACAAATTTATTTCAAACATATGGAAAGCCAAGACTTTATGAGGTGGAAATGTTTCCCAGGATGTGGATTTAGGGAATGAGGACAAAAGATGGAGTGATACATTGTGACTTATCAAAATATGTACCAACTTGGCGAGGCCACGATTCTCAGTGGTTTGGTAATTATGTCATGAGGTTATCTGATGTAGTCAGCCAATCCGACGTAAGGAGGCTGGGGGTGGGTGACAACTCCCTTACTCAGGTCACAGTCCTGCGATGACATCAGGGAAGGTTCCTTAGGGTGTGGCCTGTGTCACTTTTCCCATCCTGTTGTTCTTGGTGTTAGATGCCGTCAAACAGTGCCGACTCCTAGTGATGCTATGTACAAAGAATGAAAGAAGAGCAGTCTCAGGCTCACAATTGTTACTGCTAAGCTTATTGTTGCCACAAGTGTGTCAGTTATGGGTCTACTTCTTTGGTGCTGACTCTCTACATGTCAAAAATGACATCCTTTCCCAGGGACTGGTCTTTCTTGCTAAGATGCACATGAGACAAATTTTGCTTTCTAATACCATATCAGCACAGTTGTTAAAATACTTTACCTTTTCATCTTGAGCTACCCTTTGACATTTTCTGTGCAGCTCATTGACTTCATTATTTCCTACATTTACTTTAGCCACTCTACAGTCAAGAGCAAGTTTCAAGTTTCAGAGTCTCTTCAGATATCAGTTTTGAGCTTTTCTTTCTTATCTTTTCAGTGAATTTTTGCTTTCTTCATGTATGATAATTCTTTTTTCTTTCTTCCTTTATTTTCATCCAAGAGAGACTTTTTAATCCATTCCAGGGCCTGCTCCACTCCAGAGTAGAGGAAAGGGGAGGGAAAGATGGAATGCTTTAACACTGACTTCTGGATTCCATTCCTCACCTCTGACATTTTTTGTTTTTTGTAAGTCCAGTGGAAGTCTTTCCAGAAAATCCAGTGGAAGTCTTTCCAGAAAATCATTTTATTCAAAATACTACTCAGTGCCAAATAAATAACCAAGGGGCTGATCTATTCTTTATATGCACACTAATTTTTTTATAACACAGAAGGAAAATTAAAACTAGATTGGGTTCTCTCTTCTGTAGTATGAGAAAAAAAATGAAGCCTTTCAAAGGTGACACAATACATTTCAAAGCCATCTTGCAACAGGGGAGTTTAAGTTTATATCCAATTATTGATAAAGAACAACTTAGTTCTTTCATTGTTTTTCTTTGATATTCTAACATCTTATTCTTACTCATCCAAGAATCTTCAGGGAAAAAAAAGATCCACAATTCAACAGGAACCAGAGGAGCCACAGCTGCCAACCATCGATATCAAGTTTAAGGGTGAAATCAACCCAAGAGAGATGAGCAATTGGAAGAGCGATGTGGGAAGAGGGAAAACAAGCAGGCAGAGAAAGGCAGGCTGGTGAAAGGGCTGTTGGACTTGGCATTGGCTCAGCTTCACCAGTGAGAGCAACCTTGACGTGGACTCCTTAGCAAGATAAGGAAATGTAATAAGCCTTGCTTCACCTTATCTCCTTCTCCTTTCTCCAGGCCGGTGTTTTACTCTTCTCTTGGGCTGGAGCACTTATTGACGATAAATAAACACGATTTATCACATGAAACTATCTCATGGAGAGGACCCTAGAGTGATGGGAATGAAATTGGAATTTTTTGGTTACTAACTTGGCTTAGGTGATAGCAAAAGTCAAGAATTAAAAATCAACTTTGTGTAAGACTTATTGTTAGATGCCATTGAATCAGCTTCAACACACAGTAGCCATAGAGTTCTGGTGGTGTAGTTTGTTGGATTGTTGACCACATGGTCAACCGTTCAATACCACCCATCACTCCTCAGGAGAAAGAGGAGGCTTTCTATTCCCATAAAAGTGTTACAGTCTCAGGAACTCACAGGGGCAGTTCTACCCTCTCCTGTCGAGTTCGATGGCAGTGAGTTGAGTTAGTGAGCGCATCAATAGAACAAAGCATTGGATCAGAACTGACTAGATGGCACCTAACAACAACAACAACAAACAATTCTACAGCCTGAGGTTTTTTTTAACCACCGACGGGTCTCTCCTGATAACAAGTCCCAAGTGCGTAAGGTAATGTCTTGCCATCCTCATGTCCAAGGATCATTTTGTCAATCCTCCTTCTAACACGGATTTCCCTGCTCTGGTGATCATGGTGCAGTCAGCAGTCTCTGCCAACACAACGAAGAAGTACCGGTTCTTTTCTGGTGCAGCTTGGTCCTGAACATGAAGTGATGGAAAAGACTATACCATAGTTCTCAAAGTGACAGCCCTTTAGCTCTTTAAAGAAGTCCTTTGCAGCATATGTTCCCACTGCAATGTTTTTCTTGGTTTTTGGACTCCTGCTTCCATGGGCATTGATTGTGGATCCAAGTAAAATGAAATCTTTGGCAACTTCAATCTTTTCTTAGATTCTCACGATTTTGCTTTTGGTCCAGTTGTGAAGATATTTATTCTCTTTATATTGAAGTGTTACAATGGGTGGAAGGGAAAAGGAAATAAAAGAATCTTTGTTTCATTGAATTGTAGAAGTGAAAAATGTTGAATTGGCAAATGTGTTACTTATATATTTGAACAATTAAAAAAGGTAATGCTTTGTACCTGAAAATAAGATATTACTAGGAAAAATAAAAATTGAGATTAAAAGTAGAACTAATTGTTCTAAGTTAAAATAACAGCTATTTCCCACTAAAAATACTAAGATAGATTTCAAGTGACACTAAAAATTGTCCTGAAGAAAGTGAATAGGTCCTTATATATTTTTTTAACTTTAGGAACATATTTTTAAGAATCACACTGTTGAAACCACTCAATAGGAAGAAAAGAGTGTATTTTTTTGCTCTCTTCATAGACCAATCATCAATCAGTAAAATAAACAATATCCGAAAATAGAATGTGACTTCTTGTTGTGTTGGGCTTGTAAAGAAACAGTCCTTCCAGTGAGAAGAGAATCTGTGTGCAGGTCTCGAACTCCTCTACCTCCTTTGAATTGTGCTTCCCTTTGTAGTCAGTCCTCATTTGATTTACAAATGGGAGTCCAATCTTGTGAGGTCTGGAGTCTATCGCTTTAAGGTCCTTCTGTAGAAGAAAGCAGCTAAGGTCATGAGAAATTTGGGCACACAGTCTTGAAAGGTTCCCAGGCAATTCCTAGGCCCCTTCTTCTTGGCGCCATTAGCTGCACAGTCAATCCATTCCTTTAAAATCTCCTGCACACCCGTGTAGGAGGTGGCCTGTCCATCAAGAATGTGTCTCAAGCTGCAAGGAATCTGGAAATAAGATGAGACAATAACCCTGATCCTGACCCTCTGCGCTAAGCACTCGATTCCCAGTTAGATTCGTGTTTTCTATATAGTAACCAGAAAGAAAGGGCTGGGAAAGAGCCGGAGCAAGCAATGATGATATAGAACGTCAGCGTCTACAAGCTCATGAGGGCTTTCAATACTAGCCCAGAACCATTTTAACGACAAAAGCTACATTCTGTCTCTGAAGAGCTTCCATAGCTTTTATAAAGGGTATCCTTCCAGCTTTTTGATTCCACATGCTGGGTAGCCCCTAATTCCCTGATCTAAAAGTGGAGTCATTATGATGTCTTCTCTCCGCAGGCAACCTCTACCGAAGCGCCGCCTTTAGGAAAAGTTAAACTATGTATGGATTGAAGCTTCACTGAGCTTCAGCTGAGGTCTTCCCGCATTATTTAGGCGGGTGTAAGTAATGTGCTTATAACAGTGCCTGACAAATAGGAAGTTCGGTGATTATTATTAATATTAATCATAACTGTTAGTCTAAAGGTAACTACCTTTGGTGAGTGGTGTAGCTTGAACTGGATTCCCCCAAGGACATCTTGAAGTCCTAGCTTCTAAACTTGTGAATATGACCTTCTTGGAAATCGAGGTTTCCTTTCATTATGCTAACGAGCCTGGTGAGCCCTAAACTTAAACCCTTCCAGTGTTGTCTGATAGAATGGAAAACAGAAACTGACATATATACACAGGGGAAGAAACTGTGTGCAAACGAAAAGGTAGATAGATTGACAAACGCAGGAATATCAAGGATTGCCTGTGGTGACTAACCCAAATCAAATCAAACTCACAGTCCTCTGTGAGTAGATCCTGACCCATAGTGATCCCGCAGCACAGGGCACAACTGCTTCCATGAGTTTCCAAGACTTAATTCCTTATGGGAGGAGAAAGCCCTGTCTTTCTCCTGAGGAGCAGCTGATGGTTTTGAACTGCCATCCTTGAAGATTTCAGGCCAGTGCCTACCCACTACAACACCAGGGCTCCTTGTCCTGCAGTTACTAGAAACTGAAAACCCCCACCCCACCCCCACCCCCCAAACCATAAAAAAGGACCTTCCTCTAGAGCTGACACTTTGAATTCAAACTTTTAGCCTCTGAGCCTGTGAGAAGGAACACTGGGATGGCGTGGGCTGAGCATTGGGCGGTTAGCTCACCAGCTCTCGGGAGGAAGGCAAGACTGCCTGTCCCTAGAATCATTTACAGTCCTGGGGATCTCTACATAGGGGCCCTATGAGTCAGGATTGACTCAGTGGCCGTGGGATGGATAAACTGTGAAAAAGAGTGTAGCTTCTGTCCCTCACAGCCACCCACTTGCATTTTATGTTGCAGCACATCTTAATGCTCTTCAAGAGGCTGGCGATAACAAACAGAAGGCCTCTCTATCTTTCCTCACAGCTTAGAAGGCTGGAAGTCTGAATTGAGGGTAGAAGTCTGAATTTAGGGTGCAGGCTCTCCGGACTGGCTTTTGGAGGAAGGTGCTTGTCTCATTGAGCTTCTGCTCCAGGTGACCTTCTTGTGCCTTGGCATACCCCCGCTCCATCTCTGTTCTGCTAACTGGCTTGCTTCTTAAATCCCTCTTCTATGTCAGAAGAGATTGACTCAGGATACACCCTGCACTAATCCTGCCTCCTTAACAGAACCAGGCAACCTGCTCCCAAATGGGGTATAACCACAACCATAAAGGTTAGACTTTACAAGCCATGTTTGTGAGAGAGATAATTCAACCAGCAATGCAGCCTCAAGCAGACCCATAAAAGGGCTTCATCTGAAGTCCAGGCTTGTCCATTATCCTGAGTTCTCTTTCCCACCTAGGGAGAGAGGTGCTTTTAAAAGCCCTTGCATGAAAGGATCAGAGTTTTGGGGGGCTGTAAGCATAGAAAGTATACATAACCAGCCTTCCAAATGAATGAAGATGGTGAGTTTCCAGCAAGGCTCGGTGCTGGGTAACCCAACCTAGAGTCTGCTCCAAAAAGGTGATTCCTGTGTCTGCATGCCTCTTCCTGTAACCTTTCAATTTCCTTGCCAAGAATACCAGGCTTCCTCTAAGCCTAATGCCCCGCTGTGCTAGTCTGGGTACTTTACAGAAACAAATATACAGAAACTCATGTATAAGAGAGAGTTTTATATAAAATTAAGTGCTCATCAAGAAAACATCCCAACCCAGTGCTGCCCAAGCCCACAAGTCCAACATTAACCCATTAACCCATATGTCCAACACCAATCCACAAAGTCCTCCTCCATCTCACAAAACACAAATTATTTTGCCGACTGACTGCAGGAGGAAAGCCGAATCAGTGAATGTGTAAGCATCTCAGCACTGGCAGGGGTCTCCACACAGCTGCTCCAGCACCCAGGGCTGCATCGGGGTAGGCCCATGTGGCTTCTCCTTGGGGATGCTTGCAGGAAGTCAGCCTTGCAAGCTGAGGCAGGGAACTGCTAAGGCAGCTGCACTTGGTGTGACCATCACAAAGCAAGAGACCTGAGAACTAGAAAGGCGAGTCTCACTGAGCCATTTATCAATTAACACTACTTGTGTTTATCAGCCAGGTTGGCACAATAAACTACCTCAATCCACCCCTTGCCAATTTGGCACCTGTATATATTCTTTAGCTTCACGATTGAAATTAAGTAACACCTACACCTTAATCCTATAATCCTGTGAATATGTTCCCCCACCTATGAAAGTTTGTAAGCCAACCACTTGATGCCTTTATCCCCCCAATTCTTAGTATCCAGTTTATATACTGCCCACTTACATCAACCCAATTCTCTGAGAAGACAATCATATTTTTTGACATGAAGAGTCTTCATTCCAGTTGGAACCTTGTGAAGTCTGCATCCATAAGCAAAGTCAAATCCGGACAGGCCATCCATAAAGTCAGCAACAATATGCACCAGTTCACAGGCTTAAAAGTCTCCATCTGGTCGGGTTTGGTCAACTCAATGTGGGCTGCCTCACTCAGCCTCCTCAGGGCACCCATTGGTCGTCTTGCCTTTAGACCATGGGCTCTCACCAATACTCAACAAGCCTAGCCCCAAGGTTGGCACAATAAACTACCTCACCCGTATTCGTTATAACGTCCATTGAATCCTGCATGCTTGCAATGCGGTGGGCAAGGGAGTCCGTGGGGTGTTCAAGACCAAGGGACTAAGAGTGAAGTGATGGCACCGCTGTTAAGTATCAGGTCCTGTGCTGTGAATTTTGTGTCCTTGGGTTCATTTTATGCTGAAACTAACCTCGTAGTAGGAATGATGATCTAACCTATAAAAAGAGGAACATAATCATAAGGGCTACATTCTCTTTCCATGATCACATCCTAAGGCCTGCTTGGAAACCCAAAAGAAACAAACCTGTTGTCAAATGGATTCTGATACATAGAGTAGAATGCCCCATAGGGTTCCTGGGCTGTAACCTTTGTGTAAGCAGATCACTGGAACTCTCTCCGCAGCCCCTAGATCTATGTGAGCTGAGGCACTGCAGGTGAGGAGCTGAGAGCAAACCATTGGTGGCACCCAGGAGCCTTCAAATCTTTATTTACTGCTGGAAAAGCAAGTTTTCCTTCTCCCACTATTGATTTCCCCTGTCCTGATGGAGCTCAGGCCTCCCAGAAGCAATGATTTGCTGTCCCCTTGCTTCAGCCTCCCTATGTGTTTTTAGTACAGACGATTCTCAACCAAAATACGTAACTCCATGGTCTCACTTTTTGAAATGGAAGGCAGATGAAATGATCAAAATTTATCTGTTTTTCAGAATTCATTTTTTTGTTAAGGAAGTAACCTGCCTATTGAAAACCTTGGTTTACTAGTAAAAATAATGACCTAGAAATTCCTTCTCTGGAGACTCTCATGGTTACCATTTCGGTGTAGGTCTTCTAGGCTCGCCCCCATCTCCCGACGCCTTCACAGGCTTACGACCATGTTGCCGTTTTGGCTCTGTGACATCGTGATGGTTTTACCAACATATTTAAAGCAGATTTCAAATATTTCAACACGACTTAAAGATGATTTTACTTAACTCCCAGTATTCCATTGCATATGTTTCTTAGGGCTGTTGGAAAAACAGTCCCACACATGGCATGGTTAGATACAATAGAAATTTAATCCCTCACAGTTATGGGCGCTAGATCCAATCCAGGGTGACCACAAGGCCTTGCTCTCACCCAAGAATTTAGCAGGAGAGCCTTCCTGTTTCTTCAGGCTTCTAGTAGCTTCCAGTGTTCTTTGGTTGGTGACAGCATCCCTTATTGTTCCTGCCTCTGATGTCTTCCCTGTGTGCTTCTGTTTCTTCTCCTCGCTCACAAGGCAACCACTCATACTGGATGGAAGTCCCTGGATAGGGTCCCTGGGTAAGCGCTAGACATCTAGACAAATGGCTAGCTGTTTGAGCCACTCAGAAGTCGGGAAAGATCTACTTCGGAGTGGTCACAGCCTAGAACACTCTGTGGGGCAGTTCCACTAAGAAACATGGGCAGTCACCATAAGTCAGAATCCATTTGATGGCAACTGACAGTAACATGTCTCTGTATGACCCATCCCACTCTAAGACGACGGGATGGGACTTTAACTCGTCATGTCTACCAAGACCTATCACCCAATAAGCTCATACTCACAGGTATCAGGAGTTAACACTTAACATATGTTTTTGTTGATGTTAGTTGCCATGGCGCCACCCCCTATTTATAACAACCCATGTGTTACCGAGCAGGACTAATCCATAGAGGATTCCGGGCTCTAATCATTATAGAGCAGATCACGAACCCTTGTCTTCTGACGCCATGCGGCGTGGGCTCAAACCACAAACCTTTAGGTTAGCAGTTCAGGGCAAACTGTTTGGACCGCCCACAAACCTCTTTCAACCTACCTTTTTTGGGGAACACAGTTCAACCATAATATACTGATGCATCTTGATGCCTTTGCTTGTTCAGCAGGAACATCATAAAGGTACGTGCTTTGCAAACTATATGCAGGCTCCTGGTGGAGGAGGCCCCGAGGGTTTGAATCCGTCAGGCTCTATTCTCTGGGGCACGCCCAGCCACAGATGGCAGCAAGGCAGGGTAGTCAGCACAAGGACACCAAGAGCCCAGCAACCACCTTGCTGGTGGATGATATTCTCCTGAATCGAATGTACACGTGCTTTGTGGATCGTCTACTATTGCTAACATCTAACAGAATCCACTGTCACGTGCACCAGCCTCTGTGTTTCTCTCTTCAGTTTCAGGAAAATGAGGTGTTTATATTTTTTACTGCTAAAACCGTTGCCCGTTTTTTGGGTTTGCTTTTACAGCGATACCAGTACTCAGTATCATGATCCTGCAGGTGACGAGAGATGTTTCCATTTTCTTTTTATTTCCACAGTATCATACCATGAGGATTTTACATGTGATTAAAAAATACAAACACTAAAGATTATTTTCAACTATGGAATTTATTACTGATAAAATTTTTGCTGAGAGAAGTTAAGAGTCAATATAACAGTACTAGATCTTCAGGTTTAGACAATTACAGAGGAGGAATACTATTTTTTTATTTTTTACATTTGAGAAATGTAATAGTGATGACAAACAGGTGCTGAACTTTCCGCCAAATTCATGTCAGTGGGAATAGACAGCTGTCACATGTTGTGTAGCATCCTGCTCCCCTGTCAATGGTAATGCAGAATTTTAAAGGGGGACATATCGGTAGTTATGGTGATTCTTTTTCTATTACGAATGTAAAGGGCATTCATTTTGTAAATGTTTATCCAGCTGTCTTCACCACAGGAAACTTGTTAGACTATACATTTCCTAATACATTTTGCATATCCTGAGTTTGGGCTAATGTACTGATCTATTTATTAGAACCACAATTTACATGACCTAAATCTGCTCTCAGCATATTTGAACACAAGGTGCCCTGATTGGGAGTGATGGAGGCTGTCCCAGTCAACATTGATAAGCAGGTCTCCCAGGGACTTTGTCTGAGAGCTGTAACCCTCTGCTTTGGGACTGAGAGCCCATGAATGTGCACACCAGGGCCCAAGGCCAGACCGTGATTTTCAACCAAGAAATGCCAGTGAAATTGGGGTGCATCGTAGCTCAATGGACAAGGTTAAAGCATGGGGTGTGTGTTTTAGATGTGTCTAAAAGTTACAATCTAGGGATCAGGGCTTAATCCTGTAGTTCCTTGAAGAAAAATCTGAGGTGTTTTTGTCTTTTTCACACTACAATAAGAAGTGTTGGCTTCCAGATAGAAAATGAATATAATTCAAGAATTATTATTTTGTGATTGCTCTTCAGTTGTCTGAACCATTAAGGGTGTGTGTGTGTGTGTGTGTGTGTGTGTGTGTGTGTGTGTGATGGGTCATCGTAGTGTAGTTTGTCAAGAGTATGAGCTTTTTTAAAAAAAGACTATTTTATTTTATTAAAAAGTTTTAATTAAAAAAGTTTTAAACAGTTTTATTGGCATAAGTAACATAGCATACAATTCAATAGTTCAACCCTATTATTAAGAGTTGTACAATGACCACCACAATCATTCTGGACGTTTCTCCTTTCTTGTACCCATTGTTATTAGCTTTCTATTTTCCACCAAGCCCCCCACCCTTGCTTGCCCCCCTCCCCCAAAAAAACATTAATCCAGTACTGTCTCTATAGAGTTACATATCCTGGATTTCAGACACAGAAAAATAACAACGAAAGTAACAACAATAACAAAGTAAAACAGAAAATTCTCATTCAAAAAAGAAAGTATTAAAAACCAGAACAAATTAAAATGGGTCAAAAGAGAGATTAAATGATAAGATGTTAAATTTTAGGAGTCTAGACACTTTTTGTTTGTTTCCTTCTCCTTCTTTCTTTTTTAACCTTTTTCTGTGCAGTGAGTAGATTTGTTTATTCTTGGAGTCGTGGACACAGCAGAAGGGAAAAACAAGAGTAAAATTTAGAGTTGGTCATTAGCTAAATGGCTTTGGAAAGTCACTTTAGCTCTTAGAGATTCAGTTTCTACACCTGTGAAATAGGGATGCTTTTGATAGCCGCCTACATCTCAAAGCTATTAGGAGGATTAGAATGCGAAAGGGCTATATCAGAGTTACTCTTAACATAAATAGAGATTGCATCTTGCCATGACCATCAAGATTGGAATCATTTTCTGTCCCTCACCCTTCCCCCACACCTTTCAGCTATGCATTATACATTCTGAGATCTGTGAAAAGTGAGTTCTTTCACCTAGTTGCCAGCTGTGAGACTGTGAAAAAAACTCATAGAAACACCAAACTCTACTTGAGATTCAGTTTTCTCGATTATGAAATGAGGAGGAAGGACCATTTAGGAGGGTCATTTAGGAGATAGTCAAAGTGCAGACTGGAACTTCTGTGAAAATATAAACAATGTGTTTATTGAGGGAACAACATGATCAAAGCTGGGCCAGCACTTTGTATGGCTTCACGGAAGCACTGCAGTGAATGGAAATTGTCACAGAGCTTAAATCCAGAAGATAGAGGAACTTAAAGAAGGTTCTTTGATTGGTTGATGTGGTAGATGCATAATTTCATGTCAACTTGAAGAAATAACCGTGTAGGGGCGGAGTCTAGTCTGTCAATCAGGTGCCAGCCAGATGGTGCATGACCTTCTCATAAGGAGAATCCTAGAAAACTCCCTCTCCCTGTCTCCACCTTCCTGTGGATGAGCTACACTGAGACCTGTGGGAGTGCTGTGATGCTTCCACCACCACTGGATCCACCGACTTTGCACCCACTGGCTGGAGATGTGCCTGCATTCTGCACCATTGCAAGTGGCTTCCTGAGGCTGAAGAGGGACTTATGGACTGGTATTGAATTTACGGACTTGAGTTGGACTGGGCTGGCATGTTTTATTGATGCATAATTACTTCTTGATATAAAGCTCTTTCTTACACATATATGAGTGTCATTGGATTTGTTTCTCTAGTCAACCCTGCCTGACACAGTTGGTGTAAGATATGACAAAATAATAATTTATAAATTATCAAGTGTTCATGGGGGAGGGGAGAGGGGGAAGGGAGGGGGAAAATGAGGAGCTGATACCAAGGGCTCAAGTAGAAAGCAGATGTTTTGAGAATGATGATGGCAACAAATGTACAAATGTGATTGACACAGTGGATGTATGTATGGATTGTGATAAGAGTTGTATGAGCCCCCAATAAAATGATTTTTAAAAAAAAGCATGTTTCCATGAAGCCTGGCAGCCAGTGATGAAACATGATTGTGGCATCCCAGTCCCCAGAGGCCCTGGAGAAGACAGGCTGCCATCTGACTCCTTCGGTTAAAAGGCTGGCAGGTAGCAGGCATGGGCCACATGGCTTTTTAGGGACAGAGTCTACTTCCCTCAGTGGCTGGGGCAGAATTAGAGCAAAGGAGAGTCCTGTCAGATGACAACACTGTCCATGGACAGAGCGGAAGGAAAACATAGACGAAGGGTTCTTTGCCGCTAGTGAACTCATGAGTCAATGACCTCTGTTTTAGAAAGAAAGCGATGGGGATTACTTCCTCTCTCCAGCTGGCAATTGGAAACAAGGGCTTGGTAAAAGGTAACACAATGCAGGTGCCCAGGTAACGGACCACGACACCTTCCTTAGGCTCCCTGGTATAGCCTTAAACACAGACATTTTAAAATTGAAATTATTATTATTCTGAAAACAGAGTAAGGCACAGTGGCCATTTTGCCACTCTGGACCTGGGGTAAAAGCTCAGTGACCAAAGGTTTAAAATAAGCAAAATGTATCTTCTTTCTTGGGCTTCAAAGCACATCAGCAGCATCGGTGTGTGTGTGTGTGTGTGTGTGTGTGTGTGTGTGTGTACACTTTTGAGAGAAAAGACAATTCTATTGGTTCCTTTTTGGCTCAAAAGCAAGAACTTAAGTACAGGAAAAGAAAATGTGTTTCTTTAGCCTCCTACATTGACAAAATGAAGTATGTCATTGATCCATTTCATGATCAATGATTTCTTTTCCATTCTTGATAAAAAAAAATTTTTTTAAAGAAGAAAATAAATGAAGGGAAGAAAACTAGCTAGGGCAGAACAATTAGCTCAAATACAAGTTATTATCTCTCTCTTAAACACTTTGATTGGCGATAATTTATGTATCATACAAGTCAGTACTTCAAATATAGTAAGAGGAGTTGTACAATTATCACCACAATCAATTTTAGAACATTTCTTCTCTGTTGTTCTCATTGTTATTAGTCCCCCATTTCCTGCCCACCTCCGTGGCCATACCCCCAAGTAATGATTAATCCAGTTAATAATCTCTATATTTACCCATCTTGAATTTCTTAGAGAGAAGAACATACAAAAATATGTATGTAACAAAGTAAAACAGAAAAACCTCAGTCAAAAAGAAAGCAGAAAATGTTGAAAACTAGAACAATTTTTTTAATCATTTTATTAGGGGCTCATACAACTCTTATCACAATCCATACATACATCAATTGTGTAAAGCACATTTGTACATTCATTGCCCTCATCATTCTCAAAACACTTCCTCTCCACCCAAGCCCCCGGCATCAGGTCCTCATTTTCCCCCTCCCTCCCCGCTCCCTCCTCCCTTATGAGCCCTTGACAATTTACAAATTATTATTTTGTCATATCTTGCCCTGTCCAACGCCTCCCCTCACCCACTTCTCTGCTGTCCGTCCCCCAGGGAGGAGGTTATATGTAGATCCTTACAATCAGTTACCCTTTCTACCTCACCCTCCCTTTACCCTCCCAGTATCACCACTCACACCACTGGTCCTGAAGGGATCATCTGCCCTGGATTCCCTGTGTTTCCAATTCCTATCTGTACCAGTGTACATCCTCTGGTCTAGCAAGATTTGTAAGGTAGAATTGGGATCATGATAGTGGGGGAGGAGGAAGCATTTAGGAACTAGAGGAAAATTGTATGTTTCATCATTGCTACACTGCACCCTGATTGACTTGTTTCCTCCCCGCGGTCCTTCTGCGAGGAGATGTCCAATTTCCCAAGGATGATACCTGATCCCTTCAACACCTTGCGATCTCACTAGCTGGTGTGCTTCTATAATGTGGGCTTTGTTGTTTCTCAGCTAGATGGCCACTTGTTTATCTTCAGGCCTCTAAGACCCCAGATGCTATATATTTTGATAGCCGGGCACCATCAGCCTTCTTTACCTTGGAAACATGATTTTGAAAGTGAATGTTTGGAAGAAAATGTTATTTTCCCTAACACCAAAAACTCCATCTGAGGCTTCCTAAGCACAGAGAGAGAAATAGGTGGATGAAAAGCAATGTCAATAATGTGTCTGTAATGAACTAAAAGGAGCCTTGTGGTGCTGTGGGTTAGGCATCCGGCTGCAAACTGCAAGGTCTGTTATTCAACTCTACCAAGCTCTCCCTGGGGGAAAGATGAAATTGTCTGCTCCTGTTAAAACTGTACGGTCTCTAGGTCCCATCGGGTCCTATGAGTCAGAAATGGTTCAGTGGCAGTCGGTTTTAATGAACGGAAAGACAGGGAATGGAGACCAAGGATAAGGGAATCTTTCCACTGAAAACATTTACATGCTATTAAAAAGTGTGTGTGTGTGTGTGTGGGGGATAATAAAAAGATAAGACTCACATGCCTAACTTCAAGTCCCAGATTTGAGCTGGAAAAATCAGCAGAAAGTTTTCTTGGTAACTCTAAGTTGGTCTCCTTAGCAGAACTCTTTAGTTCAAACTGTCCCCTGCAACGGACTCTAGGATTTAAGGCCTTTTATTGTCTGTATGAATGCAGGCTACTGACCTGGTCTATACGTGACAGAAAAAAACAGTAATACTGCCCTCAGGAATTCACTTATTAA
Organism: Echinops telfairi; assembly: GCF_000313985.2. Lineage (NCBI taxonomy): Eukaryota > Metazoa > Chordata > Mammalia > Afrosoricida > Tenrecidae > Echinops > Echinops telfairi. The sequence continues at coordinate 45,638,687 of NW_022103906.1, read as the reverse complement.
AATGTGCACACACACTCATACTTGACAGCTATTGGCATTTTGTCTTTTTGCGTTAAGTTCTTAAGCTGATTTTTGATATTACTCCTGTGGCATTTCAAAGCTTTTGTGCTTAAACTGCACATTCTTCTCCAAGGACAGAGATTGCAAGATGAAGTTGGCAGGCAGCATGTTCTACAATTTCAGAGAGATGGGGTAGCTACATGATGAATGAATGTATTTACTCTGCAACCAAGGAATAAAATGGGCCAAGAGTTCCCTCCTGAAACCACATTTTCTTACAATGTAATAATGTACCTTCATATGTTTCCCTCTTTGGGACAATGGCTAGGTAGTAAATATAATCTCCCCTCTTTTTTTCCTGGTCTTAGGATCAGGTGACACTTAGGCACTGTCGGGGTCATACGTGCTGACTGCTCTCCTCTCTGCTGCCCTTTCCTATCTGCTATTGGCCTCGGTATGACGTTCCTTCTGAGGACAGGCCAGTCAATGGCTTCCTTGGAGCTGGGCCTCCTTCTCCTCTATGTTCCGCTTTGAATCTTGGTGTTATTTGTTCTCATCCCTTGACCAGCCTATGTTTCTGAGGATTCCATTCAAAAAGCTCACTTTGGCGAGTAGCTAGCAGGCAGGGAAAGTGATGGGTAGGAGGGAAAGCAGTGGCTGAGGCGCTCATTGAAGAAATACATAGGGTAAGGGAACAGACAGGTGTCAGGAAACACTGAGCCACTGGGACAAGGATTGCTAGTGCTGAGGGTTGGTGCTCTTAGAACGGAGGGAAGAGCGTGGGTTGGGAATCTGACCTGCCCTCTCCGGCAAGGACAGGGTGAGGAGCTCACAGTCTATTGTTTCACAGGATTCACTTCGGAAAGAGCAAGGGTTCCGAGTTCTTAGTGAGCGTGTAGCACCAATAAATGAGCATTGCCCTGAGCCCCTGCTCCTGGCTGAAGATCAAAGTGTAGAAGCTGCTGGGGATATTGGAAAAACAATGGAAGGCTTTAAAGGTCATTAGAAACAGTGGAATTTCTATTACCAAGTGGTCTGCCTGGTAGGGACTTTAGACCTGGAATTGACCTTCTGAGGTCTGTGTGAACAAGGAGAAGGGCAGGAGCTGGGGTTCTGGCCACAAGTGGACTAGATGTCAGAGAGGAGAAATGGAACCTACTGGGTAAGAGAGTGACAGCCGCAAGTCGAGAGAGCCCTAAGCAGGCCTTAGGCTGCCTTGCTTGGAATCAGTGCTTCGGTTTGCTGGGTGGCACCAGAAAAAGATGCCCTGTTCAATGATCTTTTTCCTTAACAGGGAATGAAAGATTTTAAATGATTCATTCATTCAAGAAATATGTTTTGAGCACTTTCTTATTTATCTAGGAACCTGATGATGCTGTGGGTTAGGCACTGACAGTTCAAACCCACCAGGCACTCCTTGGGAAAAACAGGAGGTTGCCTGCTCCCATAGGGTTTACACTGCATCTTTTATAGTCTCAGAAACCCTAAGGAGTAGTTCTACTTTGTCTCGGGCAGTGGTTCTCAACCTGTGGGTAGCGACCCCTTTGGGGGTCAAACGATCCTTTCACAGGGGTCACCTAAGACTATCGGAGAACATATTTCTGATGGGCACAGGAACCTAGACACTGCTCCTCTATCTGTCTCCAGGCGGGTCCGCCCACATGCAGATCCACATGCAGATCCGCCCACATAGGAGTACCCGGCGTGAAGACTGTTACTCATGCATGCTACACCATGCTTCCAGAAAAAATTTCATTTATTTGTAATTAGAAATAAATATTTCACAAGATTTAATTATTGTTTTGTGATTAATCACTATGCTTTAATGATGTTCAATTGGTAACAATGAAAATACATCCTGCATATCAGATATTTACATTATGATTCAGAACAGTAGCAAAATTACAGTTATGAAGTAGCAAGGAAAAGAATTTTACAGTTGGCGGGGGGGTCACCACAACATGAAGAATGGTATGAAAGGGTCGCGGCATGAGGAAGGTAGGGAACCACTGTCCGATATATAGCATTGTGGTAAGGGGATGCCACTGGATGGTGATGAGTTTGGTTTGGTCTTGGTTATCTGATGTTGCTATAAGAGAAATACCACAAGTGCATGGCTTGCATAGACAGAAATTTATACTCTCTTAGTTTAAGAAGTTAGAAATATGAATTCAGGGCACCAGCTCTAGGGAACGGCTCTGCCTCTCTGTCAGCTCTAGGGGAATGTATTTGTTTCCTTTCAACATCGGTGAGTCTGGCATTCCTTGGTGAGCTCTGTGTGCCTTGGCATCAACCTTTCCCTGAGCCCAGGTGCCCTGCAGGGTCTCTATGAATCAGCATTGACTTGATGGCAACGAGGCTGGTTGTGGTTGGTAAGAGGTTCTCAGGTGTCTGAGTCCAAAGGCAGGGATCTGCTTTCCAGCTCTTCATCCTTGGCAATAGATCTTTCTTCTCTGCTGCCTTGCCCTTCATACCATGACCTTGGAGAGTTCTTCCTTTACTGCTAAACCTCAGACTAACAGCAGCAGCTCTATGGAGTGCTGCAGTAGCAAAGGGGATTTACAGTTGTTTATGCTTTTCATCATTAAATAGCATTAATTTGGAATAATGCTCTATGCTTCATTAATGCAGATCTGAAGAGAGCAGGGATTGAAACAGATGGGTTTATTTGAGGCCATGTGACTTAGTCTAGAATTCAAATGTACTTAGATTTTCTTTTACATAAAGTGCCTGGTTTGGATACAAGCTACACTTTCTCCCCCATCCACATCACAGCCTTTGGAATGACTTTAGTTAAACACACGTTCTTAACCCCTCAGCAAAGAGAAAGGAGAGCAATGGAAAAATATCTAATGAAATAAACTGAATCAATGCTTGGACCATTGGAAGTGGAAGACCAGTATGGAAACTTAAAAATCCACTATTTTAACAAATTGAAAGCATTTAGTGAACTTTACCAGGAAATGTTTCATTAGTCTTTTTTTTCGCTTTGATGGATGTCAGAGATATTAAAACAAGGAGAATACACAAATAACATCCAGCAAGGAATCATTGCCTCTTAGGGTGGCATTAAAACACTTGCTTGCTGCCGTGCACGGAATAAACCATTAGAAGCCAATCTCTTAAGGTCTATCCCAGAAGGTGGCTGGGCATAGCCTGGGGCTCCACAAAGCAACCGAGTCTCCCAACTCAGATTCAGAGCTTCCATCTCCTGAGATTTGCGTTTCCGTCTCAGTCCTTCTGCTCAGCCTCCCCTGGCACGCTCTGGTTGTTGGCTGTGGTTGGATGGTATTGAGTTGATTCCCACTCATGTGATGACATGTGATGAAGTAGAACGGCCCCAGAGGGTTAGCTAGCTGTGATCTGTCTGGAAACAGATTGCTAGGTCTTTCTCTTATACAGCATCTGGGTAGGTTTGAACTGCCAACCCCTTTCAGTTAGCAGTCAGATGCCTAACCATTGCACTGCCCCACCCCCATCCTTTATCAGCATGGTGGCTTGCAGTGTGTCCTGGCCCCGGGGCCCGGTCTTACTCAAAGGGGGTGCTTAGCATTCCTTTATTTTCAGTTTTCATCTTAATGGCAAATGGGTGATATTTTCACTAAATAAATCCAAGAACCATGTTTTATAGCCCACAATATTTGAAAGTGGTTCCATGTCCAGTATAGTTGTTTGCCCCCATTCATTTGTGGAAATTGGAATGGGGCACTTTGACCTGGAAGTCCAGAGCCCTCCTCCCTCACTCCTGTGTCAGTTACATGGATGGCCTATACTCTCAGTCCATTTCTACCCAAATCCTGCCAAATAGATCTCTCTATTCTCTTCCAAGCCTCCACCAGGGCCCACAAAGCGAGTCCTCTTCGCTGGCTTTCAAAGCCTCTGTGCTTGGATGAGTCTTTCCGCTCACCCTTTGAGAGCTGGCAGGTGAGAGCTAGCATGTTCTCACACTTGCTGTGGAGTCTGCTCCGCAGTGTGAAGCAGTTTCATAAAAGGGTTGCCATGCGCTGTGATGCAGAGGGTTTACTTTCTAGAAGATGGTGGTTTTTAACATTTTCTACCTGGAATCTAACCTGGGGATTCTGATTCAGTGAGACTTGGATGGGGCCCAGGAATACGTAGTTTTAACAGACATCTGCAGGCGATTTTTATCATCAAGGAAGTCTAGAAAACACAGCTTTAATGTGTACTCAACTTCCCCGTTCCATTTATCTCTCCAATCTTACAGATCTACTAAATGTTGGCTGCACATGCATTCTACCTGTGCAACGAAGTGGTAAATGTCCACTTTTGGCCAAGTTTAAATGCACTGTCACAATTTTAAGCCCTTATCTTTTAGTTTTTTGAAGATGGAATTTTACCAAATCAATCATCTTATATTCACATCTTACACTTATCTTATCCCTTCATGAACTTCTAATTATAAAACAATTATAATGTTGTAAGTTCATTTTTCTAAAGCTCTGGAATTTCATTCACTAGGGAAAACAAAAATAAAAATAAAAACAAAGCCTGATTCTTAGCAGCTATTCAAAGCCGCAGTTGAAATTCTTGATCTTGGAATGTTTCTTTTCAATTAATATGTTGTAGAGGTTTTACTTTCTAGATAAAAGACAGAAAATGGATATGAATCCTTACTGTGTGGCCAGATACTGCATTAAGGACTTTATCATATTTTTAATAAACTTAATAGAGTATTTTGTCTGTACAGTGGCCCTATCTCAGTTACATAGATAAAGAAATGGAAAGTCCTAGAACATTAGCTCATATGGCTAGCTCAACCAGGGATAGAATTTTACCCTTAGCCCCAAACAAAGAAATGAAGAACTCACTACCATCGAGCTGATGCCCCTCATAGCCACCCTAGAGGACAGGGCATAACTCCCCCTGTGGGTTTCCAAGTCTGTAAATTTTTATGGGAGTAGAAAGCCTCATCTTTCTCCCTCAGAGTAGCTGATGGGCTTGAACTGCTGACCTTGCGCTGCACAATGCGTAACCCACCCAACTGTGTACTCTTGTTCCCTTTGGATAGCAATGTTTGTCCATGAAGCACTTGCCACTCAGGCTGGGCCAGGTCCCATCCAGACGCCTGCTGCTCCACTAGGTTGTCCACTGTGCGTCCTTCAGTCCTGTGAGTGGGTCAGATCTAATACTTGGTAAGCCTGGTAACTGTCACTGTGACTGCTACTGCAGGAATTCTCAGGGCTGAGGGACTCTCTAGCGCAGAGCTCAGCAAGTGTTTGAGATGGAAGAACCAATCTTGTCCCTCACAACACTTTAAACTTGATTTGAGGGCCCCAACTTTACAAACAAATAAAATCACCACTATCTGAATAATATCCTTTACATTTTTCCAACTTTACTTCCGGGCCACATGGATGGACTGAAAGAGCCCAAGCCACAGTTTGCCAACCCCTGCTCTAGAGGTGTTAGTTCAGTCTGAGAGAAGCTTCAGTTTAGAAGGACATACACATTTTACTAAGCCCCTTCATCAATACTGACTGTGCAAACTGTCTGCTCCACACCACAGGAGGACTTGCTGCTGTGTTTGTGTGAGCCCCCGGCTCAGACACTCATGGTTAACCCTGAGCCCGGTGTGGCTGATGCAATGCCTGGGTCCTGGTGTCACCTGGACCTTCACCATCATGGCCATGGCTTTGAGTCTGCTAGTCATCCCCTTGGGCTGTGCAGGTCAGAGACACAATGCTCTCTTTCACAGCTGAGAGCGGAAATATTCTCAAACTCACTGCCACTGAGTTGATTCCAACGATAGGACGGAGTAGAATACCCCTCAAACATTTCCCAGATTTTAAATCTTTACAGGGACTAGAAGGCCTCATCTTTCTCTTAGGGAACATCTGGTGGTTTCAAACCACTGATCTTGTGATTAGCAGCCCACTACCTAACTCACTATAGTACAACCGAGGCTCCTGGTCAGAACTGTTGTACTCACTGCAGAAGCTGGTTTGGATATGAGCATAATCACATCCAGCGCAGAATTTGACTCACCAGTTTCATTAATTATATTTCTTGGAACTTATTTTTACACAAATAACTCAGGCATGACCTATCTTTTTTTTTTATATAACCTCACCCTCCCCTCAAGGTATTTTTATGACCACACTACGCTAATTCTTTACAAGTGGATGTGAAAAACTAGCATTGTATGCTTACAGAAAATACCTTGCAGGGAGGGGTCAGAAAAAGTATAAGGCACATCTTCTTTCCCTTCAAAGATAGTACCCTGGGGACTGCTCTTCCTGACCCACTACTAGCTTCTCGCAGTTCTGGGGCTTCTCTTGTGCACCCAGAGCAGTGCCCTTGCTGTGACTGCCTTTACTGAGAACAGACTTTCTTCCGGTCTCTTTTCTGTTTGTGCTGCTGGGGTGACGAGGTGTAGTCTACCCTCCCACTCTCACCACAAAGGGAACAGTTTTGGACCAAGGGCTCCCTGGAGCATCAAGGGCACTAGACAGAGGAAGTGGGTCATCTGTGTCACACTATCATACATGACCTTCTGTTTTTATCCATCTAGACGCTCTATCTTGTCGGACACTATTTTTCTGTCCTGATTTCATTTTTCATACGCACATTACTTCTTTTGGTTTCATTCACTAAACTGAGGGGTTTTCGTAGACCTACTGCAAGATTTCTTCTACTTCTGCATTCTAGGATTAAAATTAATGTTCCCCTGTTTCCAAATGCATCGGCCCTGGGGGTGCTGGGCTTTGGTGATGGAGAATGGGTTCTGTCTGCAGTGTTGGGATGGGTCTTCCCTAGCCACGCCTACCAGAGCCTGGTGCACACACAGATCCTTGCCAGGCTCACAAAAAGGCTGACATTAGCCTTTTTGAAAGCTGGTAGCGTGGAGTTCTGTTCAGGAAAGGGTTCTGAGTGACAGAATCAGTGCTCCAGATAGTCTGTTATTTAATCTCACCCTGACTGGTTTTACGGGACACAGAATATAGGATTTGTTAAGCACTCCACCACTAATCATTAGGTCGGTGGTTTGAATCTACCCAGATGCACCTAGAAGAACGGCCTGGTCATCGGTTTCTGAAAAGCCCTAGCCTCTGGCACACACGGGGTTATCATGCAATCAATCAACTTCACGTTGATTGGGGAGTCGTACAAACTGCCCTAGTGTGTTGCTTCCTCAGCATGCTGAGAATAAGAACGTATATGCAATGCTCTCTCATTATCGGGGAGACTCCGTCCAACATAGCTGCCTAGAAGCCTTTCAAATTTAGATGGAGGCTTCTGAGAAATGAACACATGGGAAAGCCCCCAGACCTCTGCAGAGTAGTCAGAATGGAGACGAGCAGGACCATGCATCCTTAGACACATCTGGTGGCAGTGGGGTGCCTGCACCATGGGACAGGGAAGAGGCTCCCCACTCAGTGACAGGCCATTATAGGCCACTCGACATTTATGTGATGAGCAGGAGAGCACTGGCTTTATAATCAAATCTTACTTTCCATTAATGTACTTATTGACTCATTCACTCACTTGCTTATTTATTCAGAAGCCATCGCTGAATTCATACTAGCTATTGGGGAGGTTTGGCGTGAGAATATTGAACATGTCAGGTGAGCTGACTTCAGAGAGCTCCTGGTGGAGTGGAATGTGATGAGCATCCTTGCAGATACATAAGGAATTGTGGGAAATACCATGAAATAACTTGGATTACATGGTGTGGCATTAGGCATTGAAATAATAATTTTGCCAAACCCTCTGATATCCTACCATCACTCATATGCCAGACAGTCTATCATTCTGCGGTGGCTGGCTAGTGGCTGGAAGCTATGTTACCAGTAGTTCAAATACCAGCAGGTAAACAGGTTTGAGTCTAGCTTGTAGTCTGAAAACAGACTATGAAGAAGGAATAGATTATTTACTTCTGAAAGATTAGCCACTCAAAACCTTATGAGTAGCAGTAAAACATTGTCAGATACAATGCCGGAAGATGAGTCCCTTGGATCAGAAGGCACTAAAATACCGAGGAAGTGCTACCTTCATCCAGGAGAGTCAAGTAGAATGATGTTCACGGAGTAAAGGTTCAGGGCCTGCATCTTCTGTGGATGCATGGCCCCAAATGAGAAAGAACAGACGCAAAGATCTATTAACAATCAAACTGTAGGATACACAAAGTATGGGTCTGGGATATTTGCAAGGCATCAACAAATAAGTGGAACACATAAAATCAATATCCTAGGCATTAGTGAGCTTAGATGGATTCCTCCTGACCATTTGGAATCAGACAATCCTCTAGTTTACTAGGCCGGGAATGACAGGTTCAAGAAGAATGATGTTGAATATGCACACAGGAAATCTAATTAATACAACCATCATTTAAATTTACATACCAACCACTTAAGCTAGTGATGAAAAAAATGAAGAATTCCACCAAATTCTTCAATCTGAAATTGATTACACATTGATCAAGAGTCATTGATAATGACAGTGATTGGAATGAAAAAGTTGGAAACAAGAGGGAGGAACTCGCTGCTCTTGTGTCAATTCTGATTCATTGTGACCTTTTAGGACAGGGTAGAACTGCCCCTGTGGGTTTCCAAGACTGTAACTCTTTACCGGAGTAGAAAATCCCATCTCTCTTCTAAGAGAGGGAAGAACGGTAATTGGAAAATAGGACTTCGAGGATAGACATGAAACTGGAGATCACATGATACAATTTCGCAAGACCAACAACTTCTTTTCTTCAAATACTTTTTTCCAACAACATAAATTATGACTACACACACATACTGTATATAATAATACATAGAAAGCAAATTGACTACATCTGTGGGAAAAGACAACGGAGAAGTACAGTATCAGTAGCCAAAACAAGGCCAGGGGCTGACTGTGGAAAAGACCATCAATTGCTCATAGGCAAGTTCAGGTTGGAGCTTTAAAAAAAAAAAAGAAAGAAAACAAGTCTATGAGAGCCACGATAGGACCCTGAGTATATCTCAATTGAATTTTGGGAACATCTCAGGAATATATTTGATGCGTGGAACACAAAGGGAAGAAGACCTGATGAGTTGTGGGATGATATTAAGAATATAATACATAAAGAAAGCAAAAGGTCACTAAAGATACAAGAAAGATACAAGATATGACAAAATACCCATTTATAAACTATCAAGGGCTCATGCGGGAGGGGGGAGCGGGGAGGGAGGGGAAAAATGAGGACCTAATATCGGGGGTTTAAATGGAGAGAAAATGTTTTGAGAAACGATGTACAAATGCGCTTTACACAATTGATGTGTGTATGGATTGGGATAACAGTTGTATGAACCCCTAATAAAATGTTAAAAAAAAAAAAAGATACAAGAAAGAAAGAAAAAATCAAAGTAGGTGTCAGAAGAAACGATCCAGAAAGAACCACCACCAGTGGAGCGCATGAGATGTCCCTGCTTGAGGCAACAGGTGCTGAGAGCAGAGATGATGAGACTAAGGCAGAACAGCAAGGGGCTTCTTCACTCACAGAGGCAGCGACCAAAGGTCTATGTGATTAAGAGGCTGAGGACCAAACAGAGATTTGGCTGCTGGCTGAGAAGAGGTGCTGCTATAGACCAAAGACTATATTCTTAATATTCTCTTTTCCTGGCTTGTGGTAACACAGTCACTTCTCTATTAAATCCCCCAAATTGTACTGCCTATGAGTTCTGACTGGCCACTGCAACATATTATCAAACCCTCAGGAAAGTAGAGTGTAAAAGGAAGCCCTGTTGGATGACAGAGGCTGGAAGTATGTCTGAGCTCTGCCTTTAGGTAATCTGCTTTGGACTTGTGAGGAGGCGGAGTCTCTTTTGCCTTTGTGCAGCCAAAAGAGGCCGGATGTGGCCTCATTTACTTCCATACATAAGTAAAACTTTGCTGAAGATAATTCTAAAAGGGTTGTTGCTGCACATTGACAAGGAGCTACTAGACATGCAAGCCAGAGTCAGATGATGTGGCCCAAGGGATATCATTGCTGGTGTCAGATGGACCTTGGCTGAAAGCAGAGAGTACCAGACAGAGGTTTACCTGTATTTTATTGAGTGTGGAAAGGCATTTGACTGCATGGATCACAACAAACGATGGATCACATGGAGAAGATTAGAAATTCCAGAACACTTCATTGTGCTTATTCAAAAGTTGTACATTAAGTTGTATGAACAGAACGAGGGACGAGTGCGTGGTTTGAAATCAGGAAACATGTGTGTTAGGGTTATATCCTTTCACTATACTTATTCAATCTGTATGCTGAGCAAATCATCAGAGAAGCTGAATCATGTGAAGAAAAATATGGTAGGACTGAAGGAAGGCTTATTAACAACGTGTGATATGCAGATGACACAACCTTGCTTACTGAAAGTAAGGAGGACTTTCATCACTTGCTGATGAAGATCAAGAGCTACAGCCTTCAGTATGGATTGCAAATAATTGTAGAGAAAACCGAAATCCTTACACCTGGACCAATAGACATCACAATAAACAGAAACAAAATTGGAAGTTGTCCAGGATTTTCTTTGACTTGGACTCACAATTAATGCTCATGGAAGCTACTGTCAAGAAATCAAATGGCACATTACGTTAGGCAATTCTGTTTCACAAGAGGCCTCTTGCTAGTGTTGAAGAGCAAGGCTGTCACCTTGAGCATTAAGATGCATGTGACCCAAATTATTTCCCAAAGCCCCGTGTGCATGTGAAAGCTGGACCATGAATAAGGATCACAGATGCATGGATGTATTTGAATTATGATGTTGGTGAAGAATATTGATATTACCACGGACTGCCAGAAGAACAAACAATTCTGTCTTGGAAAAAGTACAACCAGATGCAGCTTAGAAACCAGGATGGGAAGACTTCCTTTCAGATACCTGGGATATGCTGTTAAGAGGGACCTGTCTGTGCAAAAGGACATGTTCGGGAAAGTGGAGTTTGGACATGTTTGGGCAGTGAAAAAGGAAGGCCTTCAACAAGAAGGCTTGACACGGTAACTGCAACAATGGGCTCAGACATAACAATTTTGAGCTGGCTTAGGGCCGAACTGTGTTCACTATATTTGCATATAGGGTTGCTATGAGTTGGAACTGACTCTCCAACAGGAACCAGCTCTTCACCATTCTATCTGCAACTCAACATCAAGTAGCTAATTATCAGAGAACAACAGCGTAAACGTCTAAGAGAACAGTTTTTTCATTGAAAATAAACAGGTGCCTCGTGAACCTCTCCTTGCATTTTGAATTTCTTCAATGTATGTCACACTTTAAAATATTGCCACAGCCCGCGATTTGCTTTTTGATATATGCTTACATTACGGTTTAAGACCATGAAAAAGGAGCTTGTTTTTGACATAGATCAAACCCAAACTCATTGCCCAATGGCATTTTCAAGGCTGAAATCTTTACGGCCGCAGAGTGCTGTACCTTTTTCTGGCACAGCATCTGGGGAGGGTGAATTAGCAGCCAAGTGCTTTAATCATTGCATCATCAGGGCTCCTGGTTTGATAATAAACCCACCAAACCCTGCCCACTGCCATCAAGTTGACTCCAATTCATAGGAATCCCACTCTCAGGACAGAGTAGAACTGCTCCAGAGGTCGGAATCTCTACAGGTGGAGCAACTAGTAGCTGAACAGCCAACCTCTTGGTTAGTAACTAGATGTTTCACCACTCGACCACTAGGGATCCTGTTTTGACAGCAGTGTTGAAATTCATGATGGTAATTCTCTGAAATAATTTGACCAGGGGAGAGGAAAAACTTAAATAAACCAACGTCTAAACTGTGGATGATCTGAGAACGTACATCTTAGTCCACTGCCCCTTGCCCTTCTGCTCTTGGTTCTGGCCCAGCTTTCCAGAACTCCCAGTTCTGATTTAAGTGTTTCTACCAATCTCGTCGAAACTCTGGTTATCCTCTTTAGTTCAAATGTTGCCTGGTTTATGCAAGTCAAACCTCTAACAATGCTATTTGTATGGGTGGCTGATATTTTTCTTTGTCTTAAAATACAAATGGTGCTTGATTGTATATTTGAATGCTGTCCTCGATTCTTGTCTTTACTGCAAAATAATTAAAAAATAATGAGATCTGTAGGAACAAAATTCAATAAGGCTCCCCACCAAAAGACCATGCCAAAACAATAAACTATAAGTAGTGTTTAGAACAGCCAGTCTGGTGTGGAGGATGCTGAGTGGCTCCTTTCAAGTGAAGAAAGACAGGAGACATTTCCTATATTAATGAGCAGCTCTACTTTAATTCTGTTGGGAAGGATGCCGATGGCATGTGAGGCTGTGTTATATTGGGTTGCAACATCTGTCACTGGCTTAGATCACTGTTAATCTTTCATTTCATATTCAGACTTATCAGTATTCATTAAAAACTCTCCATTTGTGCAAGTCCTTCTGGGATAAAGTCCGATATCTTGGCATCTTAGATTATTTTTTTTTCTTAAACAACAACAAAAAAAGGGTGGGGGGTGTTCAGTTTTAAACACATTTTTCACTGGCAGCCAGCAGCATCTGGCAGCAGGAGGGACATGTCATACATGCTGATGACCCAACCGCTTTCCTCCAGGGGGAGTTTAATGTTTGGAGGAGAGGGGGGAAACATTAAAATTTAAATTCACTAACTTCCATTTTGATTCCTCACCTACAAGGAAATGTTGAAGTTGGTGAAAATAGCATTGCATGAGCACCGCTCCTGAGTCCTTGCATATTTTGTGCAAAGTGAGGGAGCATGGACCGGGAGCCTGCAAGTTTGCATGGCTCAGACAGGCTGACCCAAGTGCTGCCGAAGCGGGTAGCCTCCTCACTGCCTCCCCTACTTGGGAGTCCAGGCACATGTGCAGTGTCTAAAGGTCTAAACACAGAGATAGGATGTCCTGCCTCAGCCATAAATCTAATGATTTTCTGGATCTCTAAGAGAGAACTAATCCACAGATATTTCTTCCATGAGACCTACTTTGTAGCTCTGGTGCATATTACAAAATACAAGAAATATATAACATGGTCTGATGCTTCTTATTCTACATGTATAAGGCATTTATGTGTCTAGTGCTACCTATATAACAACTGCCATATTTCTCCATGCACGTAATGTCTGTGATCCAGAGAGGACTTAGTATAAACTGGAACTACTCAAGTAAGCCGGTGGCACAGTGATGAAGCACCCAGTTGCTGACCAAAAGGTCACTGGTTTGAACCTGCCAGCTGCTTCATTGAAGACAGATGTGGCCATCCACTTCCATAGAGACCCCAGCCTTGGAAACCCAGGGACAGTCAGTCCCACTCTGTCCTACAGGGTCTCTATAACTTGGAATAGACTTGATGACAAAGAGCTTAGTGTTTCCATTTGGAATTTTTTATGTAGACAATGGTATTGGAATAAATCTCCTAGGTTTAGTATAAATCGAGTGCACACCCCAAGCAAACAAACCAACAGCTAGCTGAAAATGAAATACATTGGGTCCAAATTAAAACTATTTTCATTTCGATGGAATGGCATGACCAGGCCTTCTGTCTCCAAGGAATGGGAATATAAAGAATCCACATCTGAAAGTTCTTAGACCCAGCAGAAATTCAGTCTTGTAGGCGAAGCCAACGTTGTAGCATGATGCTCGGGGTGGGAGCATGCAGCTTCGGACTCATGTGTTCTTCTCCTCAGCATTCACTCCTTCCTGTCTTTGAGGACATCCTGAAGATGGGCAGCTGCCCAGGAATCAGAATCAGCTTTATCTGCACTGTAGCGTGCCTCATCTTCTTCAGAGAAGACCTGAGCGCTCGTATGATGGACTTTAAAAATGTTTCTGCTGTTAATGTGCTGTAGAATCCCTTCTGACTCATAGTAATCCTACGACCCTCTACACAACAGAATGAAACACTGTCTGGTCCTGGGATAGTCTCACAATCATTGCTTGTGTGAGCCCATTGTTGCATGAACACCACACTGTGGCAATTCATCTTTCTGAGGCTCTTCTTCTGTTTCACTGACCCTCCACTTTACCAAGGATGACATCCTTTTCTAAGGACTCATTCCCGATACAGCATCCAAGGCATTCTCACTGCTAAGAAGCATTCTTGCTGTGCTTCTTCCAAGACAGATTTACTTGTTCTTCTGGCAGTCCAGGGCCCGTTCCACTAGAGGATGAAAGCCTCGGGACCACTGCACACCCGCCTGCCACTCTCCCTTGGATCAAATCATGTAGGGATGTCTTTTGTCAGCCTGGATTGTAAAGACTGGCCCCCAGCTAGGTTTACTTCTATCACGAAGCTCAATATGACCAAACAGTAAGAAGAAAATACAGAATGAAAATATAGGGGGCAAAGAAAAGATAGCATTTTTGCGTGTTCTTTCTCAGATCCTTCTAACTTCCCTTTCCAAGGTTTCACCAATCCCCAAGTTTTTGTTCATTTAATTACCCCATGGCTGTGACTGAGTCTGTAGGGTGTATGTATAATGGAACCTAATCCACTCCTCTGGACTCTCAGCCTTCTGGAAGCGTAAATACACCGTCGAGTAGACCATGTGAGACAGTGTAGAGGTATCAAATAGGAAGCGAATCGCCAACCTAGAAGCCATGTGAAAATGCTGAGAGTGCAAGGACACAAAAGGGCCACGTCACCTCTTTGAACACCTTTCCTTTTTCATTGGCTTTCAGCCTCTCATTGAAACGAATTTCAAGAGCAAAAAATCATACAGATAATGAATACATACTTTTCATCATGACTCCCCAAACATTGACATCTTACTGAATCATAACACAATGATGAAAATGAAGAAATTAACATTGATTCAATACTATGATCTAATTTCCAGATCTCATGCATTCAACATTTCCCAGTTGTCCCATTAATGATCTTTTTCTGTACCGAGACTCTTGCCAGGGTTTGAAATTGCATCTAATTGCCCTGTCTCTTTTGCTTCACTTAATCTGGAATGGTGCCTCTCCTTTGCTTTGTGAGTCATGCCTTGATACTTTTACGTGTATAAAAGAGTTTTTTTATAGAATGCCCATTTCTGTGGGCTTATCTGAAAGTTCTTCCCAATTAGATTCAGGTTGTACCTACCACTTTGGTGCACATATCTGGACGTTGATATAGCCTAATACATGCACTTTTGATTACGTGGTTGAGGTTGTAACTGTCAGTCTCAGCCACGGTAATGTCACCACTTTTCCCTGGGAATTGATGACTATCTTATGTGGAGATACTTTGAGATGATATAGATCTTCTGTACCTTATCCTAGATTCACCTATAGCTTGAGCCTCCTTGGATGATTCCTACCTGTGTGATCATTGCCTGGTGTTTCCAATGGTGATTTCCTCATTCCAACGTTTCTTCTGCATTTATTGATTGAATTCTACAGTAAGTACTGTACTTTTTTCCCTATTCGTTCAGTCATTATTTATTTTATGAGTATGAGCTCCTGGATTCGTATTTACCCTGTAGGCTCTAGCCCATTGCTACCATTATTTATATTCTTGCTCGAGACACTTCAGATTTGGCCATCGGTGGCCGCTTTGAATGGGTCTTTTTCACGTGTCCTGACCGTTTCGCGAACATACTGCTACTTTGTGATATCACAAGCTGGTTCATGCTCATCTTGTTTCCCCCTCCCCTAGTTATAGAATAAGACATTCTTTAAGAACCCCCATTCCTTTTCTTGAAAAATGGTGTGTAGAAACCAAGATCTAGGAGCTAGATGTTCTCATTGCTATTGGAGCAATGTTACTTCTAGGTCCTCTTAGGAAACAGAGCTAAGAAATGTATGTGCATATACACACATGTCTGTCCCTACTTCTTTTTATCTGTGTGATTATTAACAACCATAATTTATACTATCCCTATTTCCAACCCAAACTCAGAGACTCTTTCTAGTCTTCCCCTTTCTGACTTGTGATTTTTTCCCCTTTGACAGTGAGAACCCTGTCATTATCTATGTTTATACCAGGCTCATTATCTATAATATATCTATTTACTCGCTCAATCCTAGAATACAATTTAAATAGTTTAACTTTTTTCTTCTTTGAATAAGTGTGTGGCCTTCATTATAAAAGTGAGAATTATGAACTTAATGTCATTTACAGAAGTTCACCTTTTACTCCTACAATGTTACCCTTATGAACTTCCTGACTAAAGCACAATTCTACATACTTAGTCTTATGATGTCCTCCTCCGGTAACATGTCCAAAGGGAATGAAACAAATGAAGTCTCTACCTCCTACTTTCTAAGGAGTAATTTGATTGTACTACTTTCGAAGCTGTCTTATCTGTTATCACAAATTCTTCATATACTAGAAAGTCTTTTCAAATAACGTTTACAGGGGAGAGATGGAAGTGAAATCAAAGTGTATTGTGTCTTCCTTCTCTGATTTTACATACATACCTAAATCACTCCCAAACAGAATGCTTATCAAATTTGTCTATTGTCTTTCACTCTAATCATCTTGTCTTTTCATCTAATTCAGCTTTTATATTAAAAGAGTAGAGAGCTGGGCAGCTGACCATGTTCAGAAGACGTCATTGTTGGGTGCCGTCAGGTCAATTCCAGGTCCATGTACAACAGAATGAGGCGTCGCTTGGACTTGTGCTGGAGTCCCTTGTTTCAGCCGCTGTATCCATCCACATGCCAAGAGTCTTCGTTTTCACTGCCTCTCGCATCACCCGCCATGATGCCCTCCTGCTGGTAACATGTCCACAGTGACTGAAACGAACGAAGGCGCCACATCTTGCTTTCTAAGGAGTAATTTGATTATACTACTTTCAAGACATGTATTTGTTTGTTCTTTTGGCAGTTCATGCAACTTTCAACACGGTTCACCAGCACCATAATTCAAGTCCATTGGTTCTTCTTCAGTCTTCCTTCTTCAATGTCCACTCTCACATGCATAGGAGACAATTGAAAAGTCCGTGATTTGGGCCAGCCACATCTTAGTCTGGTTTTCAAAAGAGGTCTGTGCGGAAGATTAACCCAATGCAATGTATCGTTTGAGCTCTTGACTGCTGCTTCCATGAACATTGATTGTGGATCCAAGCAACACAGAGCCTTGACAACATCCATCTTGTCTCCATTTATCACCTTGTCCAGGTGTGGGGATTTATAAGAAGTTAGGACAATGAAATATGCAAAGGATTCTTGGATATCTGGAAATGTGTTGAGATTTTCCTAGGCAAGTATGCTACCCTCAGATTAAAGGAAGGTTAATATTGGACCCAGGCTACTTCCTTACTATTTATCTGTACTCCAATACTCTAATTTTTAAAACCTGGGCCTTTTAAGACAGATTATGGTACAACACTGATGCCAAGTTTGTCATCACTGAATTAGAGTGAGATGTACTGAAGTATTGCTAATGTAAGTTAGGCTCTGCAGAAAACTGATTTCTACTCGGCTTCTACTTTACTTAGGTATTTGGTTGTTGCTAGTGGCTGGGGGGTTGGCTCCAACTCATAATGACTTTATTCACAACAGAAGAACACACTGTCCCATCTGTGCCGTCTTCACAATGGGGGGGGGGGGGCAGCACGGTGCCTACTGGGATCATCCTTCTCAGTGAGGGTTTCCCTCGGTTACTAAGTATATGTCCTTTTCTAGCAGTTGGTCTTTCTTAATGGTTCATCCAAGGTAAAGGAGTCAAAGTCTGACTCTCTTGGCTTCTAGGGAGAATTCTAGTTGTCTTTTCCTCAAGATGAGTTTGTTTGTTCTTCTGGTATCCCACAGTCTATTCGACATTTTTCTTCTTCTGTCATCCCTTTCCACTGTCCAATTTTCTCATGGATATAAAGCAAGCGAAAAGACTGTGGCTTGGGTCAGGTACACCTGAGTCATCAGAGTGATTGTTGGGTAAGTGTTTGCCTGCTGACTCCAAGGACAGCAGTTCAAACCCAACAGTCTCTCTAAGGGAGAAAGGTGTGACTTTGTGCTCCTGTAAAGATTTTCAGCTTCAGAAACTCTGTCCAGGCTCACTGAATTGGAATCAACTCTATGGCAGTGAGTTTTGGGGTAAAAGATATAATTACACAATATCTATAATAATCTTAAGATGTTTTATGCAACAAAGCAAAAGCATGTGTGAAGTAATAAAATTTAAGCTAATGAAAATTTAGTAGGCCTCAATATTAATGGTAGACTTCACTATTACTTTTTTAGTATTAGATAGATTAAGTAGGCTACAATTAATAAATCTATAATGTTTTAAATATATGACTTCATACTCTCTCACTGCCATGAAGTCAATGCTGACTTTAGTGGCTTTAGAACCACTCCCTGTGGGGTTCTGAGCCTGAAACTGTTGACAGGAGTGGAAAGCCCAGTCTTTCTCCTGCAGAGCTGCTGGTGGTTTTGAATTGTTGACCATGTGGATCACAGCCCAACACATAACCCCGACAGCACCAGGGCTCGCTATAGATTGTCTTCAAATTCTCAATGAACTTGTATAAAAATTGATCATATATTAAGTCATAAAGAAAATCTTAATAAAACACTAAAATTTGGATGATTACAGGATATATTACATCTTTCTTCCATGGAGTGTCCAGTGTGTTCAAACAGTGGCAGTTTTGCTAGCAGTCAAGGGTTTTGACCACGGCATCCCCCAGGGCGTCCTGTGTTTTGCACTAATTAGTAGTAATTTGTTATGTACTAATAAAAATGATGAATGACGAGTGATAAATAATGATGAATATTGAAGACTGAAGAATTGATGCCTTTGAATTTTGGCATTGGTGAAGAAAATTGAACATCCCATGGACTCCCAGAAGAACAAACAAATCTCCCTTGTAACAAGTCCAACCAGCACGCTCCTTGGAAGAGAGAATACGGAGCGTTCATCCTCTCATGTATGGGGGCATGTTATCAGGAAGGGCAGTTCCTGGAAGAGGTCATTGTGCTTGGCAAAGTGGCAGGTCAGTGGAAAAGTGGCCTTTTATGGTGAGAGGGATTGACACCGTGACTACAACCATGGTTCAACCACAGCAGTAATCGTCAGGCTGGGGCAGGATCAGCAGCACTTCCTTTTGTCATATCTATGGACGCCATGAGTTGGAACCAACTCGATGGCATCTACTAACAACAACATCCTGTCAGTGAGGCTCTTTCTGGAGTGCGGTCCCCTCTTTGGAAGAGGTTTGTCAGTATTTGACTTCATCCAAATTAGTTTTGTTTCCAGGGTGAAGAATTAGGAAATCACCAGAGTCCTTACATTTAAGTCACAATTTGAAAGTCATCTTAACAATTAATCTGGTACTTTGATTATTGTGTTCAGAATTCTTTTGAAATCGAAGTTGAAGCACAAACAAGGTACTAGTCGTGCCCACTGCCATTGATTCTATTCCAACTCACAGCGATCGTGTAACACAGGGTAGAAGTGCCCCTGTAGGTTTCCAAGACTAACTTTTTATACTCCTCGGGAATAGAAAGCCTGCTCGTTCTCTTGAGGAGTGACTGCAGTTTCAAACTAGTAACCTTGTGGTAAGCAGCCCAATGCATAACCACTATGCTATTCATGGAAACCTTAAACCCTTAGCTAACGCTAATAAAAATACTTAGTATACTGGGAATAGAAGGAAACGCCTTCGTAAGGGAAAAGGATATATGGCAGAAACCAGCAGCAACCGCCACAAGAAATGATGACTCAATAAAACCAGGAATAAGGCAAGCCTACTCAATATTATTACTAGTATTCATAGCCAATGAACTAAGGCAGAAAAAGAGATAAAATGCACACGGTTTGGGCAAAACAGATAAAAGCACTGTTCTAATGACATTTTCATCCAGAGAGAATACAAGAATCAGCTGAAAACTACATTGAAACCAAAAAGTCTAGTCAGTAAAAGAGAGAGGAAACTGTATATACAAAACCATTTGCTTTTCTACGCAGCAATTACCCATGAGAAAAATGTAACAGGAAAAAAATATTCACAATAGCAACCAAACTATAAAATACCCAAAATAAACTAAACAATAAAGATGAAAATAATTTTCAAAGAAATTGGTAAACACTTCTCTGATCGATGGAAATGAAAAGAAGAAATAGCTGAGTAAACAAATGGTGAGACCATTAGATGTCAATGACCTCTAGCAGCCATTTCCTCTGAGAGGACCATGTGTGCTTCATTTCTCACTGGGTCAGAAACAACAATGCAAAATAAAACTGCTAGAGAGTTCTTTGGGAAATGAGCATGGAGTATTAGGAACATCGATAGTATCATTTTGTATTAAGCAAGTTTTGGAATTGTACAAAACTGTTCAGCAATTTTTATAGTATGAGGGCTAAGACATGGTCAATGATACACCTGGCCACCTGGCATTTAATCAGTTCTCGATCTCTCCTCAGTCCTCAGGACAGGACAGACTCAGCATCGCTGAGACTCAGCATAGGGGTGTATTCTCTTTTGCTGAAAATTGGCTGTGTTGGATGGCGTGTGCAACAGAGAGAGGGTGAACTAGGCTCAGCAGGTAGTATTTTCACCCCAAACTAAAGAGTGGTTCCCTGGTAGAGTCAGAAGTGGCTTAAGCATCTGTCTCTTGAGCCGCATCACCAATGAGAATCGGCAGCACACTGAGCACTGCCCTGAAAAGGCTGTGCAATTATGATGTAACCTTCCAGGAATATGCAAATCACATGACTGCTTATTTAGGGTCCTTAGGCTTCAAGAAGAGCCCTGGTGGGGTAGGGATTACGCATTGAGCTCTTAAACACAAATTTGGCAATTGGAAACCACCAGAGACCCCATGAGAGCAAGCGGGGGCTTTCTCTTCCCGGAGACAGTTGCAATAGACAGGTCCACTCTTGGAAAGTTACTGGGGCAATTCTACCCTGACCTATAGGGTCGCTATGAGTCAGCAGCAGCAAGTGGATGGTAGGGAGTTTGGTTGTTTTGTTTGGGGCTCTAAGACCACAATCTCTATACAATAGAATGTATCCTGTTTTTAGTGACAAATGTTTTGTTCATATCAACAGGATGTACCAAGACACTAAACTTCAAGATGTGTGAAGGTTCTGTGGAAAGCAAGCTCAGTAAGCTAATGTTCTCAAATACTCCTTGGGAGCTGTCCTTGACTCTGGTCTTTCTCTCACTTCCTAGTGTAATCTATCAATACATCACACAGGATCTATTTCAAAATACATCCCAAGTTCAACCACTTCTCATACTTTCATTCAGGTGCATGCTACCTTTGTCGCTTGCATAACTGATTGCCTTGCTTCCACCACTGTCATTGCTCTCGTCCTATTAAAGTCAGGTCATATCATGTTCCTCCCTCACTTTGATTTTTCATTTTGCTTAAGGTAAAAATCAAAACCTCTGCAATGATCCACAAGTAGAATGACCATCTATTTTATTCTTCAAACATGAAGAGTGTTGAGGCGGCATTATAAATTACCTCTCACCTATAGACAAACTGGATTATTGGAGGCAAATGAGATGTGTTGTCACCTTACATATAAAGCCTTGTATGGTCTGTTTACCCACCTGCCACCTGTCCTGGCTCACCAATATCACCCTCCCTCGCTATGCTGCTCCCCCCTAGGCCTCCTTGCTCTTTGCATATGCCAACCCCACTCACCCTCAGGATGTTTTCAGGTCTTCTTCCTTCTAATTGGAATGCTCCTACCCTAGTTCACTGTGTCTCATCCCCCCCTTTCTCGCCTTCTTCATGAGGCCTTTCTTGACCATCTCCTAAAGTACAGAAATCCCCTTTTCACTCCTCACCCCCAGTGTTCCTTATTCTCTGCACCCTACAGATTTTCCCAGGCTTGTTTATCACCATCTGATAAAGTTAGATATTTAACTTTTCTGGTTTCTGGTCTTTTATCACACAAGTATGTAAGGGATCTTTTTCTTTCCTTTTTCGGTGATTGCATCGCCAGTCTTAAATAAACTCTCGTCTGTAATAAACACTAAACAATGATGTGTTGAAGGAATGGTTAAGTGGTTAAGGGGAAGCGACGTGAAAATTATGGCATTCTGCAGAAAAGCAAAAGATGTTTATGTTTCCTTCTGTCATGTGAAATAGGTATAATTTATCAGTGGAAAGTATGGCCTTATTATGCTCACAGCATAAAGTCATAAACATGCATCCACAACAACATCATTATCAAAAACAAAACCCAACCACAGTATTTTACTGAGAATAATGGACTGTTTTCAGGTTTTCCTGTTCATATTTGCATTCCTCTTGTTCATTTATTTTGTCCTCCTTTTACTCTCACTAGTACTAATGACTTGGGAAAAGAAATACGGGACAAAACAGCTCATTTTGACCCTTGTTTTCCCTGACTTGACCATTCCCGAGGCAAGAACGTCAGTGTTAGATTTGGGTCACAGAATACCCAGGTGTGCTCTGCCGTCATGCAGCTTCAGAGATGATGCCGTAAACCACTACCAGCTCAGGGTAAACATTTCTCCTCCTCCTTCCTCTTAAAGACACGGAAACTCGGATCCAGGATGCTGTTAAGTTGCCTGTGTCCATGTCTGATAACTGGCATTTTGTCTGTTTTTCTCTTTGTTCAAGTCATTGTGTTGGCCAAACCAGGGTACTGCAGTCTCGGAAATGTTGTTGTTATTAGTTGCCCTCACGTTGCTTCCAATTTCCTGGTGACCTGCATGAGGTAGGAATCTGCTTTTGTATCCATCAGTACCAGAGGAGTCCTGAACGCCACCTTCTTCCTGATCCAAGAGTTGGGCCTAGGCTTCCTGCGGTGTGGTTTATCTAATGTTGACAGCTGGCTTGGAATTAAAGAATCTCTGCCCTTGAATATCTCATAGGTTAAGAAAGGAGACGCATAATGCCATGTCAGCCAACAGCAGTCCCAACACAAAACACCTCTGCTTGCTTGGATTGAGTCTTCGCCTGCTTTATCAATGTTCTCTCTCCCACACCAACTCATTTCCCCACAATTGCAACTGTTTCCCTTCCGTCTCCCAGAAGCCAGGCCCAGGTTGTCCGTGGCTCTTCAAGTTGTCCCAGGTGACTATGGTTAACAAGGCTCTCCTGAACCATGTTTCAAGATGGACCTTCAGCAAACAAAGACATTCTGACATCAGCCTATGTAAATTGCTCCTGATTGTAAGGATGCAAGTCTGAAATGGACAAGACAGCTTGTCTTTGCCTTCCACTCTGAGTTCTTATAATTTGCCACAGTCTTTAACATCATTCATAGCTTCTTCATTTTTGATCAAAATCAATCAGATTTTCATTTCAGGTTTTCTAAAGAGAGGCTCAGTGGAATAAAAGGAAAAGCAATTTAGAATGGGTAAAGGATGCCGATTTCTTGGTGAGGCAAAGGAAGATCACTCAGGCTGGCCTCTGTAGCTGAGAAACCTCAAAGTCAGATTTGTCTCCTCTGAAGCTGGATGAAGCTGGCTCTGTTCACTGTGTGTCTGTAATTTCTCATATGCCTTCAGTGTTTGAAAACATAAAAAGACTCTAGCTATAATAAGCCGAAAAGGACCGTTTGGGTAGAATATAGGTAGCTCTCAGAATTAACAGGGAGGACAGAGATCAGGCTGTCACATCACAGCCACAGGCTACGTAGAGGGTCCTGTGACTGTCGCAGGACACTGACATTCCTTCTGACTTAGATGCCACTGGGTCCTGAATACTGCCAGTGATGCTACTAAGATGAACCTAATTGTCTCTGCCCCTGGTTCACTGTTCCAGATGCAACATCAGGGGCAAGGGTGGATCGTGACTTCATTTAAATCACAACCCCATATCCTAGCTGTTTTCCATGAACGTGTACCCAAAGATAGAACTTAAAGGGGGATTAAAATGGGGTCTTCAAAAAATGCATAGGAAAGAACTTCTGGGAAGATGGTGCTGATGTGGAATCACCCATCTGGAGTGCTTATTGTGTGATCACTAGATCTATGGGTGAGGAGACCAATTCGGGGGATTCGGACATGGGACTGGGTCTTGAAGCACCCATGGATTCTTTTGTCAGTTCTCCCATTGAGCTCAGCTGTGCTCGCCATGTGTGTGTTTCTGATTCACAGCACCCGCCCACACCTTACCTCCCTTGTCAGTGGGGTAATGACTCCCAGCCTCTCCCCTTCCCCACAGGGTTCAGTGACTTGCCAGTGTGGGGAAGTAGCCCAAAACACTCTGTCCTTCAAGGGCATCCCATGGACACTCCCTCAGACTTCTGGAGGCCAGACACACTGGAACCTGTGGAAGCCCATAGAATAGAGTTCCCATTGGGATAATCCCTTACCAAGGCCCTGCTCACTCCCCTCATAGCAAAGGCGTGACTAGGCTCTTCAGATAGATAACCCCAACTCTAGAGAGGCACTCGGCCCTGCCTGTGAGAGAGAGAAACAGCTTGAAGCCTCAGTGCCGTGAGCTCCAAGAGGTTGTTAGATTTATTCCTATTTTCTTTTGAGAAAGGAAATGCAAAACTCCTTTCCCTGTCAGAGATAATGGAACCTGGCATTTCTGGCTTTCTCAGCAGCTTTCCCTGCCCCTGGCTAGGCAGCCTGCAGACACGAGGACCCACTGTGTCCTCAGCCAGATCGCTCTCTGATCAGAATTTCCTCCTCCCCGGGCATCTATTACAATAGCACATTTCCACTCTGGGACCACATGCAAGGAACAGATAGTTCTGAGTTGTGCAGAAATCCACTATAAAGGGGCCTCCTGTTAGAAACACAATAAAGGAAGGACTGCACTCTCCCTATGTAATATACAGGGGGAATAAGGGGCTCTGGTAGATTTAATACACTCACCCAACCACCATAATCTCTAGCACCATCTTCTTCCACCTCAGTAACACACGCTCCTTTTTAATTTACCAAGTAAAATTGCATCTCACAAAACCTCTCCTCTAACTCATTAAAAATCACTATACTTAAGAGGAAAGCTTCCTATGATAAATACCACCACTTAAGACCTACACCCAAGTACCTATACCATTTTCCTCCTACTCTCTTAAGTAGCACTACCTCCTCATCTACACGCAATACGTTTTCCAGCACCTATCTGATCCTCTCCTAACCTAGATAGTCAAACACACACACACACACACACACACACACATATCCCAGAAACCCACACAGCATCTTCAGCTCAAACAAGATGTGGTGAAAACAACAGCCAACACCAGCAGTGATCACAAAAAAGCAAGAGAAACGAAAGTCCATTTCAGGAGACTTCCCAACCCAATGGATTACACAGAAGAAAAAGCCCTTGAATTGCCAGGTAGAGACTACAAGAGAATGATGCTTAGGGCCTTATAAGAAATTAGGGGATCAATCCTGAAAACAGATGACAAAATGGAGATACTCAAGTGCTCACACCCAAGGGAAATCCAGGAGTTAAGGAATGATGCAGTTGAAATAAAGGACAAGGTACACGATCTGACTGATAGAATGGAAAAAATGAAAATTAAATCAGTGAACTCAAAGATAACCAAGCAGAATTCAGTAAATGAGAGAAACAAACAAAAAAAGTTTGAAGAAAGTCTGAGGATGATGTGGGATACCGTGAAGCGAAACAATATTTGAATTGGGGTTCCTGAACAGGAAGAAACAAATAAACCTCCAGTTAAAATAGTAAGGGGATTCTTGGACACACATATCCCCAATATCACAAAAGAGGAGATGATAACCATTCAGGAAGCAGAGAGAACAGCAATGATATTAACACCCCCCCCCAAAAAAAAAAAAAACACCTATCAGGACATAGCATAGTTAAATCATCCACTTCAAGGAAAAGGGGAGAATCATGGGAGCAGCTAGAGAGAAAGACGGTCACATACAAAGGTAAACAGGTAAGAATAAGCTCAGACCACTCCGCGGAGACCCTGCAGGAAAGAAGAAACAGGACCAACATATTCCGAAAGTTGAAAGACAACTGCAGTCCAAGAATCCTTTACTCAGCAATGCTCTCCATCACATTTGAAATAAACATTTTCTCAAGTAAGGAAACATTTAGAGAACTCATAAAAAACAAAACCAGCATTACAAAATACAATTTCCAGGTCTTCGTGGGCAGAAAACCAACAACCTTAGCACATACACAGGACACCAGTGTAGGGTGTAACACCACCCAGCAACCAACAAACTGAAAACAGTACCCCAAATACTACAGATCTAGTGGAGTAACAATAGTAAGAATAAACTATACACATACCCATACACACACACCACCCTTTGAAAGAGGAGGAGAGGAAAATATCAAATACAAATAGTACAAGATTACAGAGACTAGTCTACATTTAGCTTTGATTACACTGAATATTAATGGTCTAAACCCCCCATTAAAAGACAAAGTGTAGCAAACTGGATCAGACAACAAAAATCCTTCAGTCTGCTGCCTTCCAGAGACACATCTCAGACTCTAAGACCAAAATAGACTCAGAGCCAAAGGCCAGCAAAAAATTTACCAAGCTAATGGCAAGTAAAAAAAGAAAACATGGGTGGCAAAATTAGTCTTGACAAAATAGACCTCAAGGTACATAATATAATGAGAGATAACAGGTATTACATAATGCTCAAGGGATCAATAGACCGAGAACTCTAGTTGACCCAGACTAATACAACTTCCAACTAATTCTACCAAGTATTCAGAGAAGAGCTGACACCAATCCTACACAAACTCTTCCAGAACATGGAAAGGAACAGCAAACTCCCAAACTCACCAAAACTGGGCAAAGACCCCACAAGGATCGAGAATTACAGACTAATGATGTCTCTCTTGAACATGGATGCAAACACCCTCAACAAAATTTGGTGAGTAGAATTCAACAACATATCCAAAAGGTAATACATCATGACCACGTAGGATTCATTCCAGGAATGCAGGGATGGTTCAACATTTGAAAAACAACGTTATCCACCACATTCATAAAAAGAAAGATAAGAACCATATGATCATATCAATTGATGTCAAAAGCACTTGATAACAGTCTACACCCATTCCTAATAAAAACTCTCATGATGATAGGATTAGAAGGTGAAATCCTCAACTCAATAAGGGCCATATACAAAACACAATAGCCAATATTACACTCCATAGAGAAAAGCTGAAAACATTTCCACTGAATAAGAGAACCTTACAAGAATTTCCTTTATTTCCACTCTTATTCAACATTGTGCTGGAAGTCCTAGCCAGTACTATAAGAATGGCAAGAAACCAAGGGAGTATAATTGGGTAAAGAAGAAATGAACCCTTCGCTATTTGCAGATGATATGATTTTATATATTTATATAGAACCCTAAGGTGTCCACAAAAGGATTGGTGGAAATAATAGAAGAGTTTAGTAGAGCAGCAGGATATGAAATTAATAAGTAAATCAATTAGATTCCTATATACCAGTGATGGGAGTACTGAAAAAGATATCAAGGAATCAATACCATTCACAATAGCCACACAAACACTGAAACACCTGGGGCTAAACCTAACCAAAAGAACAAAAGACCTGTGCAAAGAAAACTGCAGAACAAGACTGCAAGAAACCAACAGGAATCTACACAAATGGAAGCATATTCTGCATTCATGAATCGGAAGACTCAGTATTGTGCAAATGTCAATACTGCTTAAAGCAATCCACATATTCAATGTAATCCTGATCCAAATTCCAGCATCATTCTTCAAAGAAGTGGAAAACTTGATTCCTAACTTCATACGGAGAGGGAAGAAACCCAGCATAGGCAAAGAACTCCTCAAAAGGAAGAGCAAAATAGTTGGCCTTGCACTACCTGACCACAAAACCTCCTCTACAGCCACAGTTGTCAAAACAGCCTGGTACTGGTATCATGATTGATACCCGGACCAATGGAGCAGGACCAAAACCCAGAAATAAAAACACCGCATACAGACAACTCATTTTTGACAAAGGCTCCAAAAACATTGAATGGGAAATAGATGCTTCTTCAATAAAAGGTGTTGGAAAAACTGGATCTCCACTTGCAGAAGAATGAAACAAGACCCATAGCTCACCCTATGCACAAAAACAAACACAAGGTGGATCAAAGAACTAAATGTAAAACTCAAAACTATCAGGACCATCAATGAGAAAATTCGGATAAAGCTAGGAGCCCTAGTCCAGGGAATACATGGACTATCAGAAATAACCAAGGAGAAACACTCCATGGAAGATGAAATAGATGAGTGAGACCTATTAAAAATAAAACTCTTGTGGCATGGAAGAGTTCATTAAAAGAGTAAAAAGAGAGCCCACAGACTGGGAAAAGATATTTAGTAGTGACATAACAGACAAAGGACTAATTACTAAAATCTATAGTATTGTACAAGCCTACAACAAGAAAAAAAACTGAATAGCCCTCTGAGCAGGTGGGGAAAGGACCCAAGTAGATGATTCACAAAGGATGGCACTGACATGACTAATTAGCACACGAGGAAACGCTTCCAGTCACGAGTCATCCAGGAAATGCAAGTTAACACAACCATGAGATACCACCCAGCACCCAATTAAAAACAGAACAACAAATGTTGGAGGGGGTGTGGTGAGATTGGAACTCTTATCCACAGCTGGTGGACTTGTAAATATGTACAGTCACTGTGGAATGCATTATGGCAATACCTAACAAGGTGGTAATCGAACTATCATATGATCCAGCAATACCATTACTGGACATACACCCAAAAGAAATGAGAAACAGCATAAATGGATCTTTGTTCTCCCATGTTCATTGCAGTATAGTTCACAATAGCAAGAAGCTGCAAACAACCTAAATTCCCATCAGTAGAAGAGTGGATTAAAAAAAAACTCTGCTACATGTACACAATGGACTACTAAGCAGTCTTAAGAAATAGCGATGAAACACCTCAAAACGTGGAGGATGTGGAAGATACTGTGCTGAGTGAAGTTAATCAAACATAAAAGGACAAATACTGGATGAGTCCACTTTGGTGGAAACAGGCAGCTGAAGGGGCACACGCTCTGGTTTGTAGTGCATACAGTATTCTGGCTGGGGGCTGGATAGCCTGGTAGGAGCTTGACCAGTGCAAATGAACGATACGACATTTGCTCTAGGTAAGTACAGTGTAGGTCACGTGGCTGGAGGGTGTCTCATGTCAGCTGGAGTCAAATGGCTAGGGGAGGGTAGGAAGGGGTTGTCTGTTGAGTGGTTGCCAAGTGGATCTGGGGTGAGGTCCCCCGGAGAGGGAGATGGCTTTGTCAGAGGGATCAGGCTTACTGATAGGAGGGGCAGTACAGGAGAAGGGAGAGGGGATGGTCATGTTTGGGAGAGCATAGGTACATGTCTGTTGGTGGGAGGGGAAGGGGCTGATCTCCAGGTAGGGGGAGGAGTGACTGAGGATGCTTTTGGGGACACAAGGTGGGGAGTATCTTTAGTGGTGTTGTGCGGGTGGGTGGGCAACATTGAACTCGGGCATCTGGGGTTATCCCAGGAACACAGGCCTGGTGCTATGGAATGCTAAGATACTGAATCCTGGATCTTCTGGGCGCATGGAATGCTCCAGAGTTGTCATTGGTGAGATCCCATGCAGGAACCCCACTAGTGAACTGGACTCTACTTCAGACACACTTGTAGCCTGAGGACTTGTCAGGAAATACATGGTGTCTGAGGATGCGGAAGCCAGCTGTACCAAGAGTGGTGTACTGTTGGTTGATAGACAAACAAGGTCTTGTTACATCAACTCCCTATATGCTTGCGTTAGTCTGGGTTGACTAGAGAAACAATTCATAGATACTCACATGTGGATGAGAGAACTTTATATCAAAGAGCAATTGTACATTAAGAAAGCACCTCAGCCCCATTCAGTTCAAGTTCATAAGTCCGAAATTAGTCCATATGTCCAATAACAGGATACCAGTCTATAAATTCCTCTTCAGATTCATGCAACACATGCAGTGATTCAGAATCTGAATTCAGATTCAGACGATCACAGGCCAGTGGGTGGAAAGTCTTGTGGATCCAGTGGCGGTGGAAACATCTCAATGCTGGCAGGGGCCTCCATGTGGCTCCTCCAACTCCAGGGCTCTAGCGTAACTCCATGTGTCTTGGAAGAAGGAACTCCCAGGGAGCAAGTGTGTCCTGTCTCCAGTGAGCTATTTATCTCCTTAGAGTCTCCAAGTGAGGCCATCAAGCGGTGACCTGATTGACAGGCTAAACTCCACTCCTTCATTCTTAAGTCTCAAATTGACCACAGATTATGTAACTACCACAGATCACCCCTTGTCAATTAGACACTTTACTTTCACCCAACTCTTTAGCCATATATAATTTTCAAACAAACACTAATAAAATCATATCTGTATCTAACAGGATAAAACTAAAATGTGTGCAATTCAATATGTGCCATCCTCATTTAAACATAATATTCTATAAGTGAAAAACAACAATATTCTATGCTTACCAATTGCAGTTAAGTCACACTTACACCACAATCTTATAATCCTATAAATATATTCTAGCATCTATGAGAGTTTGAAGTCAACCACTTCAACGCTGTAGTAAGATAATGTATTATTCTGGCAATCCTGTGATGGACTTTCTGTTTCATTCTGTTGATGCTTGTTCATATGAGGGCGTGGCTCAGAGGTGCTACGCCATTGGGAGTCTCCCTCTTGAAGTGGTGTTGTTTTTCTATTTTTCGGTAAATGAACCCCAGGATTGATGAACCTATAGGAACAGTACGTAGAAAAGGGTTTGGGGGAGAGGGAGGAACGGGGGTTGGGTGGGGAAGAGATAAAAGGGAGACAATGTCAAGAAGTCCAGGAAGGAAATTTTGGGGAGCAATCTACAATATGGTTTGACATGATCGAACTATGGAATGATATGACATGTACTAATTCCCAAGTAATAACAAATTAAAAGAAAAAGCATAGATCCATAAATTGGCTTTGGGTTTGCACTAAATCCTAGCTCCTGCTTAAGAACAATTAGTTCTCACATCATGGCCATGCTCAATACTCGCACTCAGGAAGGGAACACAGAAGATATAGGTGAGCTACAGCAAAATGCAGCAAAGAACTTAGATGGTGCCTGGCTATCAGATAAAATAGCATCTGCGGGTCTTTAAGGCTTGTCTCCAAATGAGCAGCCATCTAAGTGAAATGTAAACAAAGCCCACATGGAAAAAGCACACCATCATTAGTCACCGAAGGATTGGAATCTGTATAATCCAAAATAGAAGGAGGGATCCGTATCAGAGCCTAAATTGTGAGAATCCGGTGTGCAGAAGGCTATGGATAATAGTGGGAGCCCAAGATTCATAAGAGCCCAAAACTACATAAGAAATAAGCTGCCAGAGAACTCCCCCTATCTAAAATTGAGGGACAGGAGAACAGTGGTCACTAAACAGAGTGCTCGGGAGAGATGAGGATGGAAGATCAAAGGCATAAATCTGACTTGAGCAGTTAAAACACTGTCAGTAGATTCCCCCCTATGATGCAAGATAGACCTTCTCTGGTTTCCAAAATATTCTGTATTTTTGGTTTGTGTTGTGTTGTTTGTTTAGTTGTTCTATTAAGGTGTAGCTCAGAGGTGTTATGTCATTGGAGGTCACCCTCTTGAAGCTGTCTTCTGTGCTTTTCTGTTTTTCAGTACATGAGCCCCAGGATTGATGAACCTATAGGGATAGCAAGTAGAATAAGGGGGTCCGGTGGGTACAGTTGTGGTGCGGTAAAAGGGAGACAATATCAAGGAGTCCATGTAGAAAAAATATCTGGAAACAGATTGTGGTTGTAATTGTACAATTCTACTTGACCTGAGTGAACTATGGTATGATATAAATCCCAATTAATAATAAATTTAAAAAAATAAGCTAAGACTAGCCCAAATAAATAGACAAAGGAGCTTTTGATTATCTGAAGTGTAAGTTTGAATGAAAATAAACTTACTTAAAATCCTGAAGAAAAAAAGAAAGTGCATGGGAAGTTTCCTGTTTACCACACACCTTTTGAAGTCCTGCTCGCTGTGTGACAAGCAGGAGCTCTGGTAGTGTAGTAGTTCTTGAGTTGAGCTGGGGGCTGCTAACCCCAGGGTTGGAAGTTCAAAGCCCCCAGGGTCGCTATGAGTAGAAGGACCTCAGTAGCAGTGCATTTAGTGTGGGTGTGTGGCAAATGCTTGTTTCTCTCATGACGTATCAGAAAATATTTTATTAATGGGTTTTCCATGAGGGGGCAGTGGGGCTAATGGTATAGAAGCATCAAACGGCTTATGCTTGCCAGGTGGGGAGCAGCTGCTGGTCCTGATCCTCCAGAGCCAAATGAGCCACATTCCTACACTCCTCCTCAGAGAGGGGGGAAGGAAGGGGATACTCCTTACGAAAGAGAAGTAGCACGTTTAGTGACTAGACGCTTAGTGGACATGTCTGGTAGGTTCTAAGCCCTGCACTTCCATTTAACTGCCTAAGCAAGTTACTTCACTGGGCCTCAAGTTTCTCACCTATAACATGGGAGAGAAGTCAGGAGGCAATACATCTGAAACCCCTAATAGAGAATCTGGCACATACTAGATGCTCAATCGATGGACGCCATCGATAACGATGGTTATTTAAATGTGTGTTGCTTTGATCCATTTCTCTGGACAACATAGCTACTGTGGAGCAAAATTCATGTATCAGGATCTTATAGTTAACAAGGGCTATGACAATTTTTTATAATTGATTCCACAGATATTCCGCATTCTCAAGTACAGGCCGTCTAAGAGGCACTGAGATAGGATGCCACTGTGGGCATCGTGCCAGAGAGCCAAGCTTAGAGGGGAAGGCAAGGTGACTAAGACAGACCCCACATGCTCGCCAATCCACCTTTCTGCTTCTTGGCCATTTGGGGCTAGTCCTCTAATCCAGGGAGCATCAGCAATGCTTGAAGGGACACAGGGGCTTCACTAAGCAGGTGCGGACCATACCAGGTGACAGTGTCAGAGGAGGGAACACCAACAAGCCTGCCTATAATACTTTCGAGCGATGTTTCAGCAGAAATATATTATTTTTTTATAAAAATATCTCTGTTGTAAGTTATAACCACAAAAACACTTTTGTAGTTTTGTGGTTATGTGTTTTGTCCCGCTTGCATTTGTCAACATACTTACATAGTGAATACTTTCCTTTTTGAACCGTCTAGCACACTCCCAACTGCAGTGGCTCTTCACTCCTGTAGAGCCGTCTGCACAGCTGCACCCACAGGCTGGCACGGTCTTGCTGCTGCTGTTTTCACAGCTACCGATTTTGTTGTTTTCTGGGCTTTGAGCTCCAGTATTGTAGGAAGTGATGTTGGTGAACCTATATCGATAACTTCTTTTGAGAGTGAAGTAGACATTAAAGGAAAAGGAGAAAGATTAAAAAAAGCTTAGGCCTGGTTATTTAAAATGTGGTATTTCCATGTGCAAAGAGTTTTCAAAGTAAGTTTTGTTAGTATGCATATATAATCAAGGAAATGTTCCGTGGAAGCAATCAGCAGCTATCTTGATCACATATGATCCCATGATTAAAATAGATGATAACCTTTACTAAAGATTATGCATGGTAGAGGGGGTGATACCATGAGCTATCACACTGGTGGCAGCAATCCTGGTGCTGCCACTGATGGACAGCCTGTGACGTCCGTACGCGATCACTCTCACCAGTCTCTGCCACAAAAGCTGGCAGCTGTTCCCCTTCGACTTTGGCAGGAAACACAGCAGGACAATTAAGTAAATTTGTTAATTGCCCCCCCTCAGGCTAATTGGGCAGCGGACTGAGCATTTCTAAAAGCAGATGGTACCTGTCAGACTCTGATGTCCACCAGATGCTACTCTGCTACGGAGGAAGTGGCTAAGGTGATGCTGCTGACACCGTCACAGCCATTGAGGACTCTTTGTTGGTGTTGAGACCAGTTCCCTCCCTCCAACTCATTCAGTCGGAAGCGCATACACCCAGGAGGGCCATGCTTGAGTGAATTTCCTTTATTGTCAACAAGCCTGGTTGGAATGCCTATATATCACAGGCTATTAGTGAGTCTTCTCCAATTCTGATGCTCTATTCTTCATATAAACCAGCCGCGTGAATGATTTGTTCAGAATACAGATGTCTTTGAACAACTGCCTCTTGGTATGTAGATAGGTTCTGCAGGAGCACAGTGAAAGCCCAACTCAACTCATGGTGACCTTCTAAGATAAGAGTAGAATTGTCCCTTTTGGTTTCCAAGGCTGTATATTTTTACAGAAGCTGAAAGACTCATCCATCTCTCAGAGAGGCAGGAGTATCCCAACAGCTGGCATTGTGGGAAGCAGTACACATGGTCCACGACACCCCCAGGGGCCCTGAGTACAAGGGAGTGCTCTAGAATGCCCCTTCTTCTCAGTGCTACCCATCATGTTTCTTATGATCCACACAGTCAAACGCCTTTGTATGCTTAATGGAAAATAAGTAAACATCTCTCTGGTATTCTCTGCTTTCAGTAATTTTATGTCAGCAATGCTATGTCTCATGTCGCAACATCTTCTGAATTCAGGTTGAATTTCTAGCAATTCCCTGCAATGTATTACTGCAGCCCTTTTTGAATTGTTTTCAGTAAAGTATTACTTGCATGTGATGTTAATGACATTGTGTGATTTTTTTGCCTTGTGCTCGATTATCTTTTTTTGTTGATGGCCCCAAATAGGGTTCTGTTTCAGTGGATTGTCCAAATTTCTTGACATAGATTAATGAGTGCTTCCTGAGCTGCATTAGTTTGTTGAAACATTTCAATTGGTATTTCATCAACTCCTAAAGGCTTTTTTTTTTGGTCAATGCTGTCAGTGCAGCTTGAACTTCTTCCTTCAAGTCTATCAGTTCTTGATCTTATACTACATTCTTAAGTGGTTGAAAAACAACCAACTCTTTTTGGTCCAGTGTGTATTCCTTTTGATTCTTTCTGCTTCCTTCAATAGTTTACCTATCGAATCCTTCAATCTTTCAATTTAAGGCTTGAGTTCTTTCTTCAAGATTCCATCTTGAGAAATGCCAAGCATGTTGTTTTCCTTTGATTTTCTAACTCCAGGTCTTTGCACACTTTGTTATAATACTTTGGTTTTTTTAAATTGTTTTATTAGGGGCTCATACAACTCTTATCACAATCCATACACACATCAATTGTGTAAAGCACATTTGTACATTCATTGCCCTCATCATTCTCAAAGCATTTCCTCTCCACTTAAACCCCTGGCATTAGGTCCTCATTTTTTTTTTAAGCTGCCCTTTGAAAATTTATTTTACAACTTAAATTATTTTGCTTTAGCTTCTTTATGTTCGGGAGGGATTTTCAGAGTCTTTTCTGATATCTACTTTGACCTTTTCCTTTTTTTCTGTTTTAAAATAATTTGGTGGAGGAGCGGGGAGGAAGGGGTAAAAATGAGGAGCTGATGCCAGGGGCTTAGGTGGAGGGCAAATGTTTTGAGAATGATGAGGGCAATGAATGTACAAATGTGCTTCATGCAATCGATGTATGTATGGATTGTGATACGAGTTGTATGAGCCCCTAATAAAATGATTTAAAAAATAATCATTTTTTGCTTTCTTCATGTATGATATTCTTGTATGTATCATATTCATGTGTAATGTCGCCCCACACCTCACCTGGACTTCAATCACTAGTATCTGATGCACTAAATCTATTGTTGAGACGGTCTCTAGATGTAGGTGGCATATACTCAGGGTTTTAGTTGGACTTGCATGAACTTTCAAAATGTTCTTTAGCCTCAATCTTAACTTGCTTGTGAGGAATTGATGGTCTCTTCCTGGTCACCGCCCTGACTTTCTTCTCGCCGATCACCCGGAGTATCTCCATAGTCTCTTTCCACAGATGCAGTCGCTTTGAGTCCTGCGTATTCCATCTGCCACCGTCCAGGTGACTAGCCCCCCATTATGTTGTTGAAAAATGGTGTTAGCAATGAAGTGGGACTTGCAAAATTCTACCTTGGGATGTCCGGCTAAATTTTAATCACCAAGGCGATATTTCCCAACAACTGAGCTTTCCTCATTATTTTCAGCTTCTAAACATTACATTCACATTCCAAACACCAGTGATTATCAATGCATCTGGATCGCAGGTTTGATCAATTTCAGACTGAAGAAGTTGGTGGAATGCTCCCCTGAAGTTTGTTCACCATGGGTTAGCCTGCTGATGTCTGAAACACTGATGGCATCGCTTCTCATATCACGGCTACAGACAAGCTGTAGTGCAACCTGGCAGGTAAGCAGTGGAATGTCTATGGTGGTTTGTTGTATTATTCTCAATGATTCACTTCTAAAAGAGGATGAGTCAGCCTTGCTCATTGCTATATGACTTGAAGTTCCCCTTGTGAGCAAAAACACATACTCTCCACCCAACTGATGTTAAACTTGGTCTCGTGACTTGCTTTATCCAATGGATAAAAGCAGGTATGACCTATTGCCCATCTGAGCATCAGCTTTAAGAACTCCTGTGCTTCCACCAGTTCCCTTGGCTCATCTGTCCGTCACCATGGAAATGAAATACTAGTTGTTGTGGAGTCATCTCTGACTCATGGGAACTCCACTTATGTCAGAATAGGACAGTGCTCCCATAGGATTTTCAGTAGCTGGTTTTTCCTAACTCGTTTGCCAATTCTTACTTCTAAGTTGTCTCTGGGTAGAGCCAAAAGTCCAGCATTTTGCTTAGCAGCCTAATTAATTGTGACATCCAGTACTCTGCCAGAAGAGTAAACAAGAACAACAGTTACAATATTTGCAGCTGAGTCATTCTGACTCCTAACAATCCTGGAGGACAGGGTAAAACTACTGCTCTATGGGACTCCCTAGGCTGTAATCTTTTTGGAAGCAAACGGTGACTTCTTCCTTCTGTGGAGCAGCTGTTGAGTCCAAACTGCTGATCTTGCTGTTAGCACCTGAGTGCTTCCCTACTGTGCCACCGGGCTCCTCTTGCCGCAGCACAGATCATTCCCAAGAGTCTGCCTCTTCAACCTGTCTTTCAGGATGAAGAAGGCATGCGATATCAGTCAACTGTGGCTTGTGCAGTGTTGGAATCTGGAGCCAACTAATAAACAAAGTATAACTTCAGTAAGCAATCAGTCTGTCAGTGTAAGCTTCTGAGATCTTGTATCTGTGATGGTAATCATACTCTAATCTAGTGAAAACTTACTAATAAACTATTTAAGTGATTTCCCCCTTCCTCTGTGGACTTCGATTTCATTATTCAATTTAGAGGGCTTAGTCACATGATCTCTTAGGTCCTTTTGAGCTCTGGTGTCTAGATTCTAAATCAATGTGCCCTGTTTTCTTGCCCATTCTAGGACCACATAGTTCATCCCTGAAGGCATATGACAACCTCGTGCCCACATTTTCCCATTATAATTCCCTTTATTTTCTAAAACCCCATTATACCAACCCAAGTCTATCTGCCAGTACCCACCTGCCAGTTTATCATCGTATGGTAGCTTGCATGTTGATCTGACACTGGAAGCAATGCCACCAGTTTTTCAAATGCTAACAGGGTCACTCATGGTGAACAGGCTACCGTGGAGCTTCCAGACTAAGATAGATGAAAAAACAAAGCCCGGTGATCTATTTTAAAAATTCAGCCAATGAGATTGCTGCATATCACAACAGAATAGTGTCCAATGTAGTGCTGGAGGGTGAGCCTCTAAGTTGGAAGGCGTGTTGTTTTAATTCATGGTCTCTATTTACCTCTGGCTTCTAATAGCCGCACAGAAAACCCAGACAAATTCATGATAAAAAGGTTTATTAGAAAGTCAACAAGTTTTCATGCCAGTGAGAAATGCTCAGGGTTAATCGGGACATGTGACCGAATTCCTCCAACGCATCATCGTGTATCCCAGTTGCTCCCTTCAACGCACCATTGCTTATCCCAGTTGCTCCCT
>NW_022103906.1:45570161-45599378 GCF_000313985.2 Echinops telfairi | reverse complement strand
GCACCATTGCGTATCCCAGTTGCTCCTTTCAACGCACCATCGTGTATCCCAGTTGCTCCCTTCAATGCACCATTGCTTATCCCAGTTGCTCCTTTCAAGGCACCATCGTGTATCCCAGTTGCTCCCTTCAATGCACCATTGCTTATCCCAGTTGCTCCCGGTCTCGCTCGTTTCCATTCCTTCTTCTTTTCTAATCCTCTGAACTTTGTACTTGGGTAAAGGCTTCCATTCTGATCTTTAATGGTTCTTCTAACATAGGGTTGAGTTCAGCTCTAGACTTCAGGAGGGACTACCATAGCCCTGGGTGTTCCACCGGTCTCTAGCTGATCAGTAAGCCTCATCTCTTTGATTTGAGTTTTGCCCTACATGTTTCTCCCTCTCCCTCCACTGCTGTATGAAGCCCTCCTCCTCTTCCTCCTGCAGAGCCGCTGGTGCGTTCTCACCACCAACCTGTTGTTAGCAGCCCAACACTTAATCCGTTGAGTCACCAGGGCACCTTCTCTATGCCATAGAGAAACATAATTGGAATCCTAAAATCTTACTTCTATCTAGATTTTGAGAAGTCTAAATTTTAACTTCTATATTTGAGAAGATTTCATCTCCCCACCTCCCTGATGGTGCCGGGCTAACACACAATAGATTAAACCCTATATATCTGGATGAAAAATGGAAAAGGATTGTTTTACTCTCTTAATACTAAATAACAAAATTACCAAAAA
Organism: Echinops telfairi; assembly: GCF_000313985.2. Taxonomy (NCBI): domain Eukaryota; kingdom Metazoa; phylum Chordata; class Mammalia; order Afrosoricida; family Tenrecidae; genus Echinops; species Echinops telfairi. The sequence continues at coordinate 45,598,659 of NW_022103906.1, read as the reverse complement.
TGAGTGGTTTCACCAAACAGAAATGAATTTTCTCATATTTAAAAGCCATTGCTATTTATAATGACTCTATGGAATAGAACAGAGCCACCCTCCCCAGGTTTCTGAGGCTGTAAATCATTACAGAACAAGTGCTATTACGGAGGAGTGGAGAGAGAAAGAATCCAATTGAAAGACTATTGTTGCTAACCACAAGTCAGTGGTTCCAACCCACCAGCAGCTCCTTAGGAGAAAGATGAGGCTGTCTACTACAGCAAAGATACACGTCTCAGAATCAACTCAAAGGCAATGGGTTTGATTTGGTTTGGTTTGGTTGTTCTATGCAGAGATGATGGTAGGTTGGACTAGTGTTTTAACAGTGGAAATGATGAGAAGTGGTCTGATTTAGAATATAGTTTAGAGAAAAAAATCCAAGGAACATGCTGATAGGTTGGGCATGAGGTATGTGAGACATATGGTTGACTTCTAGACTTTTCATTTGAGCAGCTGGTAGATAGAGATGCCATTTACCGAAGTGGAGAACAGTGAGGTAGGAGGAATTTTTGGCAAGGTAGGTATTGAAAGTTGTGTTTTGGACAAATTAAGATTGGGATATATATAGGAGTTTAGAGCAGGAGTTGTCAAAGTTTTTTTGTAAAGGGCTTTGCAGGGCCATATGGTGCCTGTTACATATTCTTTGATTTTTTTCCCCCAAAACCTTTTAAACTTTTTGAGAAGTCTTTACCTTCCCAATTCCCTGATGTAGAAAAAGTATAAAATGCCATTGGGTGGTTCAAGCAGTTAATGCATTCAATTACTGCTCATCAAAATGATGGAGGTTTGAATCCACTCAAAGTTACCTCAGAAGAGAGGTCTTGTAGTCTGTGTCTAAAAACTCAGTCAGTACAAACCCTAAAGAGCACAATTTTATTCTGACCCATGGGCTTGCTATGAGTGGGATTAACTGAATGGTTATGAAATTCATATAAAAACATAAAAATCATTCTTAATAGTTGGACTGTATAAAACAAGGCCACCAAGCAAATTTCGTTCATGGGTCCTAAGTGTTGACCAATGGTCTAGAGCTCAGTGGAGAAGGCAGGAACGCAGATGTGAATTTGAGTCCCATCAGCATTGAGATAGTCTTTGAAGCCCCAGGATAGAATGTGACTGAGTTAGTTAATTGTGCAGCCTGGTCAATAATCACATGTGGGGCTAATTGAAAGGCGGAGGGGTAAATGGGTGGTGAGCCTCGCCTTTCTAGTTCTCGGGTCGCTTGTTTTGTGATGGTCACACCAGGGTGCAGCTGCCTTAGCAGTTCCCTGCTTCAGCTGGCAAGATTGACTTCCTAGAAGACATCCCCAAGGAGAAGCTACATGGACCTATCCCGATGCAGCCCTGGATGCTGGAGCAGCTGTGTGGAGACCCCTGCTAGTGCTGAGATGCTTGTTCATTCACTGACTCAGCTTTCCTCCTGCAGTCGGCATCATTGCCTCTGTTTTGTGAGGTGGAGGACTTTGTGGACTGGTGTTGGGTTAATGGGTTAATGTTGGACTTGTGGGCTTGGGCAGCATTGGGTTGGGATGTTTTCGTGATGCACATTTTCTTTACATAAAACTCTCTTATACACGAGTCGCTGTGGATTTGTTTCTCCAAAGTACCTAGACTAATACAGTGACCGACCATCCATGGAGAGGGACAAGAAGAGGACTATAGAGGCTGCTACCATCTTTAGAGCTTAGGCAAAGGGGAGGCAGGTGCCCAGTAAGAGGCACCGAGATGGAAGGGAATCTGTCATTCAGATTGATTCTGTTATGCTGGGTTAACACATGGTTTCCACATCTTAGTGGCTTATAAAATAAGTGAATCTCTCATTCATGTTACATGTTGGCTGCAGTTTTGATGTATTTCCACATATTTTTTCTTCCAGATTCAGAATTAAGAAAATATTTCTATTGGGACAGGCTGTGGTGGAGGGAAAAGAGCAATGACAAAGGGGAAAAATCCATGCGGAAGCTCTGAAAGATTCTGCTGGAATGTGCCATCTGCCACGCCTGCTCATTTCTGGCCAACCCTCTTGTGACGAGGGCGAGGAGAGGGTCTCTTCTTACAGGGTGGAGCAGTGAATAGCTTGGGAATAATCATGCCATAGCTATAAGAGGCACAAGGTTAAGACAGCACCGTGAACAAAGTGATTCAAGAAATAAAAAGTGACCAGCTGGATACAGTGCTGAGGAGAGATGAAGTAGATGAAACAGAGGTGTGGCCATTGGATGTGGAAATACAATTGACTCATTCTTTTAAGCTGGCAAGAAGAATGTGCCCTTGCTGTGAAGTACATAGTAGCAATCCCACTGGCAGCCTGCCCCGAAGACCAAGTCCACTACTGCCATACTCTTAAAATAGATCCGGTTAAATGATTGCCGATTTCTTGGAACAGCTGTGGGTACAATAACCCAAGAATTGGATTACAAAGTAGATGTTAACCTAATTTTTTATTTATACAATCATAAATATATGGTTGGTATTTTTGCTAGAGAAATCTTTGGCCAAACAAATGGCAAGTAAACCGTCCAAAGGCAATTCGTTTAAGAGGTTTTCCTAGCAGCAAAATGAAACATTATCCAATAAGTTTACACTTTGTAGAAGATCCCTTCTTACGAGTAGATTTTTCTGGCTCAATCCTCACAGGTCCCCCAGATCTAACTCTTTGTTTGTGTATGAGTTTGCAAAAAAGGGGAGTGGGCTAGAAGGGGTGTAACAATAGCAATGACACTGAGCTTAAATGCTGACTCCATGTATTTTCTCCCCTGATGGATTCGATAATGTTTGGGATTACTGACAATCACAGAAGGAATCTAGATGTTTGGTAAGGTACCTGAAGGACCTAGAATGACCTTGAAAGTCCTCACATTATTTATATCTGCCGAGGCATTTTAAAGAAACTATTCTTATGAAATATAAAACCTAACCTTTCAAACCATTAGAATATTGAGGTTGATAAGGAGATTTTTTTCAAAAAAGGATGTTTGACTACTCAAATAAAAAATAAACATTAAACAAAGAGTCTCTACACCCGGTCAACTTTCAATTTTTTCTGTATATCTACCGACCTGGATGAGCTTATTGCCTCACTGTCCAAGAGAATAACCCATTTCAATGATGGAACTCCAGTTTACGGAAGTTCTTTCTGGTGTTCAATTAAACAATGTCTTCGTATAACTTCAAAGAGCCCTAGTGGCGCAGTGCATTGGATTACTAATAGCAGCATTGGTGGTTCAATCCCACCAACAGTTGCACAGGAGAAACAGGAGGCTGTTTTGGTGAAGATTTCTTCTCTGGTCAGAAAGGGTCACTGAGTCTGAATTGGCTCTCTGGCAGTACCATTTCTCTCTGTCACTCATAAGACTGTCTAAATTTTACATTTTACCTTAAAGTGTAATATTCAAAATTCAGCACATTTCTCTAAATATGGCCTAAAGAATATATTGTGAGTGCCCCAGGTAGGATGATAATGTGTGTCCCTTCAAAGTGACATACTCTAAAGGTTTCCAAGCATTTTTTAGGATCCAACCAGCAGCCCTGGCATTCATTTCCATTGCCCCAATCAGTTCACGGTTGGCTCAGTAGGGCATACCTTACCCATGAAACACAAATCCTCCAGGTAACTAGATTCACCTCCTTGATAGTCAGCTAGTGACCCGCAATTATAACTCACACACCCTCAATGAACTTATTATTCACTTCATTGAGTTTATAAGAAGGCTTCATGACCAACCAAGAACCCTAGTAAATGACATTTTCTCTATCTCCTCACTCTGCCAGTAATCAAGGGCGTCTTACAGCTTGGAGCCCTAGATCCCTGGATACACCTTAATTCTGCTCTGGATTTGATCTGTGATCTAGGTTATACATTGATTGTGTCAGTTTTATAAAATCATGTCACTCTGTGGTTCTTCCCAGATTGTGGTTAACTTCAAAATGGATCTCCCACCCCACCCCACACATAAATTGCAAGCCTATCATCTTTTATCATGTATGTGTTTGATTTACTTTTATGTACCTAAATATAGATCTTTACATTTAGCCTAGCTGAATTTCACTTTGTAAGTTTCAGTTAAAATCATTTTAATATGTAAAATCAGTTTAATATGTTAAAATCATTTAATTTTATTCTAATATGTCACTTTAAAATATTTTGAGTGACTACGTTGCCTGATTGTTAAAAAGTTTGAGATGTGATCAACACATTAAAAAAAATTTCTCTTCAAACTCTAAGGTTCTGCTATCTAAAATGAGTGGCTATTACCCTGCTTCCCTGAAAGTAAGACATCCCCCCAAAATAAGACCTACTTACAGTTTTGCCTCTCACTTAAATATAAGGCATCCCCCCCAAAATGAGACCTCCTTGAAAATAAGGCCCCCCAAAGCTACCATAACTCTGGACTCTGGACCATAGCGGTGGGCGCCGCTGCACAGCTCACTGTTGGCCGCAGTGCAGCCAGAGCAGACAGGAAGTGCAAGGTCTCTTTTAGTAAAACAATAAACAATAAATGTGAACTGTATTCTTCTTCATGGAAAAATAAGATATCCCCTGAAAATAAGACCTAGCGCATCTTTGGGAGCAAAAGTTAATATGACACTGTCTTATTTTCAGGGAAACAGGGTAGCCATATCTGACCATATGGCAAGTTTGAATTGAGATGTGTTGTATAAAAGTGAACACTACATTTCAAAGACTTGAGGACAATTTAAAATATCTAATAAATAAATTTTAAAAATACTCGTTACATGCTAAGATGACAAAACATCGTATCTATTGGATTCTTAGGATTTCCAATATCAGAATGAGCTTCCACACTAAGAAGAGATTAGCAACAATGAATAGGCTGTCCACTTCCGAGGGACTGTCCACTGAAAGCCTTGGAAATAGCAGCAAACACTTTCTAGTATAGTGATGGAAGATGAGGCCTTCAGGTGGGAAAGCAATTAAACAGGATTGGGAGAGAGCTGGCTCCGCATAGTAGAATCTACCAGAATGATGAAAATGGAACAAGCTTTGGGGTTTTCACTTGCTGATGGGGCAGCAGCTGCAAAAGAAACAACTGGAAATATGCATTAATAACCCAAACATGGAAAGTACAAAGTATGAATCTAGGAAAATTGGAAGTTGTCACACATGAAATAAGATGCATAAAAATCAAAATCCTAGACATTAGTGAGCTGAAATGGATTTGTATTGGCCATTTTGAAACAGACAACTGCTTGCTACGCCAAGAGTGACCAATTCAAGAGGAATGGTCTCACATTCATCATCAAAAAAGAATAGTTCAAGATCTATCTTGAAATTCACTGTTGTCTGTGATAGGATGATATCTATATACCTACAAGGAATAAGACTATTATTCCAATTCATGTACCAACTACTAAAGTCACCAATGAAGGATGACATTTTGAGTCTGAAATTTATCAAATATGCAATCAATATACACTGATAACTACTGGTGATTGAAAAGTGAAAGTTGGAAACAAAGAAGAAGGATGTGTTGTTAGAGAGTAAACCCTGTATAATAGAAATGAAGCTGCAGATCACGTGATAGAATTTTGCAAGGTCAGCAACTTCTTCACGGCAAATACCTTTTCTAACAACATAAATGGCAAATATACACATTAGCCCTGACAGATCGAATCAGGGAATCAAATGGATTATTTCTGTGGGGAGAGATGATTTAGACGCTCAATACCATCAGCCCAAACAAAGCCAACAGTCGACTGTGGAACAGATCATCGCTTGCTCATACATAAGTTCACGCTAAAGTTGAACAAAGTGAAAACATGTCCATGCCATCCAAAATGCAACCCTGAGTATCTCTCCCCTGAATTTGGAGACTATCTCAAGAATGGTTTTGATGTATTGAACACTAATGACCAAAGACTGACAAGTTGCACGATGACATCAAGAACATATGTGGGAGGGAGGGGAAAAATGAGGAGCTGATACCAAGGGCTTAATTGAAAGCAAATGTTTTGAGAATGATGAGGGCAACAAATGTACAGATGTGCTTGACATACAATGGATGGATGGATGGATTGTGATAAAAGTTGTATGAGCCCCCAATAAAATGATTATTTTTTAAATTAAAAAATATTTTTAAAAGAGCATATATGAAGAAAACAAAATTCACTAAAATATCCTTAAAGAGAGAAAATACCAACGCGGATGTTAGAAGAGACTGAAACTTGCTTTGACTATTGTGGAGCTAAAGCAGGTGCCAGATGCGATGAAGTAAAAGAGCTGAACAGAACATTTCAAAGGGAAGCTCAGGAAGACAAGGGTATAATGCAATTACATTTCATAATGAAATGTGCAAAGACTTGGGGCTAGAAAATTTTAAAAAAGAAGAACACAGTCAGGATATCTCAAGCTGAAAGAACTGAAGAACATATTCAAGCTTCGAGTTGAAATATTGAAGGCTGCTCTGAGGACAATATTGAACGAGGCAGGAAACATCAAGAGGAGGCAGAAGAATACCCAGAGTCACTGTCCCAAGAATTGGTTGAAATTCAGCCATCTCAAGAGGTAGCGTATGAGCAGAACCACTAGTATTGAAATAAAACATCCAAATGGCACTGAAGGCATAATTGGAAAACAAGGCCCAGGAATCGATGTAGTACCAATGGAAGTATTTCAACAACCTGACGCAGCACTGGAAATCACTCACTAGTCTAGGCCAAGAAATTTGCAACATAGTTATCTGGCCAAAAGATGAGAAGAGATCGGTATTTGTATCCATTCTAAAGAAAAGTGATCAAATAGGATGTGGAAATTATCCAGTGTGAGCATTAATATCTCAATCAAGCAAAATTGTACAGACTATAATTCAAAGACAGTTGCTGCAGTGCATTGATACGTTATCATACATGGATTTGGAATAAAGAATATTACTGATATCCTGTGGATCTTGGCTGAAAGTAGAGAATATGAGAAAGATATTGAGTTGTATTTTATAAACTATGCAAAGCATTCATCTTTGTGGTTTATAACAAAATGTATATTATTATGAAGAATGGGAATTTCAGAACACTTAATTGTGCTCATTAAAAACCTGTACATCGTCCAAATGACAGTGGTTTAAACAGAACAAAGGGGTACGATATGTGCATCAGGGTTGTATCCTTTTGGCATATTCATATTCAATTTGTATGCTGAGCAAATTCTTATTCAATTTGTATGCTGAGCAAATTACCCGAGGAATTAAACTCTATGAAGAAAAAGATGGCGTCAGGATTAAGGTCAGGCTCCTTACCAGCTTCTGCTGTGCAGATGACAAAATCTTGCTTGCTGAAGCACTCACTGATAAAGATCAAAGACTACAGTCTTGATTATGGATGACAATTCAATGTAAAGAAAACAAACATCCTTACAACTGAACCAGTAGACAGCATTATAATAAATGGAGAAAAGACTGAAGGTCTCATTTTACTTAGATTCACAATAAATCCTCCTGGGAGCAGCAGTCAAGAAATTATATGGCAAATTGCATTGGGCATATCTGCGACACTGCGTCGCAGAGCAAAGCTATCACTTGGAGGACTAAAGGGTGTCTGACCCAAACCATGGCATTTTTAACCTCCTCATACACAAGCAAAAGTTGGACAATGAATAACCAAAGAAGAATCCATGTGTTGGAATGACGATGTTGGCAAAGACTATGGAAAGCATCAGACACTTTGAGAAGAACAAACAAATTTGTCTTGGAGGAAGTACAGGTAGAACGTTCCTTGGAAGCAACAAGACCATGACTTTGGACACGTTCTCAGGAGAGGCCGGTCCCTGGAGGAAGAAGCACGGCGTGCTTGGTACAGTGGAGGGTCAGTGACAAAGATGAAGACCCCGACGAGAGGCATCAGCACAGGGGCTGCCACAATGGGCTCAAACATAACAACAATTGTGGTGCAGGGCTGGGCGGTGTTTTGTTTTGTGCATACTAAGGGTCACCAGGAGTTGGAGTAGACTGGGTGGTACCTGACAACAACAACAACACAATAAGCTAAATCTGGATGGTTTGAACTGTCCAGGAGCTCCGGGTCTGAAAGGCCATCGAGATGACCACCAGGAAAAGCAGGGAGTCACAGGAGCCCAAAGTAGCCCAACAGCAGTAGACTATAACTAATTTCTTTTAGAATAGCAGTTAAGTGACGGAGAGGGCTTCTAGAGAGATTAAGTTCCTAGTAAGAGCCCTCTCACATAGGGAAGTGCTCAGCTGTAACTAAAAGCTCCGTGGTTCGAACCTCCGAGCTGCTCGGTGAGAGAGAGAGGTGGCAGATGGCTTCCGTGACGATGACGGCCTAAGCCCTGCTAAGTCCCACCTCAGGGTTGACAGCTTGTTTTTGAAGCTTAGGAGGGGAGATCCCATGGGAGAGCAGAGCTCAGAAGGCAGGCGGCATTTGGGCAGGAGGTCATGTTCAAGCTAGTGATGCCCCTGAGCTTCCTGGGTTTCTAGAGATTTGGGGGAGAGAAGCGCATAAAAGCAAAGGCACCCCTGACAAAGCCCTAGTTTCATCCCAAGCCTGAACATTAGTCCAAATACCATCTGGAGGACTCCACATTCACTTTCTTTTAAAGAAGGAAGATATTATCAACTTTATTGTCTATAGGTAGATAGGTTTTTGTTTTTTCTTTCTTAGATCCTTTTATTGGGGACTTGTACAACTCTTATCACAATCCATGCATAGATCCATTGTGTCAAGCACATTTGTACATTTGCTGCCATCATCATTCTCAAAACATTTGCTTTCTACTTGAGCCCTTGGTATCAGCTCCTCATTTTTTCTCCTTCCTCCCCGCCCCCCACCCTCATGAACCCTTGATAATTTATAACTTAATTTTTTCATGTCTTACACTTTCCGACGTCTCCCTTCACCCACTTTTCTGTTGTCCATCCCCCAGGGAGGAGGTTATATGTAGATCCTTGTAATCAGTTCCCCCTTTCCACCCCACCCTCCCTCCACCCTCCCGGTATCACCACTCTCAGCACTGGTCCTGAAGGGATCATCTGTCCTAGATTCCCTGTGTTTCCAGTTCCTATCTGTACCAGTGTACATGCTCTGGTCTAGCCAGATTTGTAATGTAGAATTAGGATCGTGATAGTGGGGGTTGGGGGAGGAAGCATTTAGGAACTAGATGCTTCACCGGTACTACACTGCACCCTGACTGGCTTGTCTCCTCTTAGTGACCCTTCTGTAAGGGGTGTCCAGTTGCCTACAGATGGGCTTTGGGTCTCCACTCTGCACTGCCCCTCATTCACAATGATATGATTTTTTGTTCCTGATGCCTGATACCTGATTCCTTCGATACCTCGTGATCACACAGGCTGGTGTGTCTCTTCCATGTGAACTTTCTGAGGCCAAGCTGCCACAGTGAAATTCAAGGAGACAGGAATGGACAGTAGCCCTGAGCAATCTCCTTTGTAATTCCCGAAGGCAGGGAGGAGCAGGTTACTTTTGGGAAAGACAGATAAAGGACGAACATACACGTTGAATAAACAGGAACACAGTAGAGAGGTGAAGGCGAAACACACAAAGAATAAGGAAACTCCCCCTCAAGACCAAGCTGTATATATAGAAGAGAGCCGCCCCCTTTTGAAATGCTGGCCTGGGAGATCCACAAAAGACCCCTGTAGACTGTCTTTATCATAAAGCCTTTGACACAGATCCTTGCAGAAGTTACTGTTGTAAGCCCCAAACCACTACCAACCAACTCTACAGAAAGAACTCGCTGTGTGTGGCTTTTCAGACAGTTTCTGACTCTGCCTTGGTGGAGTGGCAGCACTCCTCCCATCCCTCCTTTCTCTTTGACGCATAGGCTGAAGAAAATAGCATCTTCTCTCTATTATGAGCTGGTGATGATTTCCCCCATAGGACACCGCTTAGGATTGAACTTCAGTGGGTAAAAGAGAAGGTGGGGCGTACTATTTGGACTGGTAGTTTATGAGACTTTGAGGATGAGACCAGACTGTGTGTGTGTGTGTGTGTGTGTGTGTGTGTGTGTGTGTGTTGGGTGGGGAGGGGATTACAACCTAGGATACCGTACGGGTCAGTTCTACTCTGTCCTGTAGGGTTGCTCTTAGCTTGAATTGACCCCTCAATAGGTGTGGTCTACATTGCATTGAACTATATTGGCCCCGGATGTGGAGCACATGGAAGAGGAGGCCAAAATCAGATTTAGGGTGGATAAATCTCACTTCTACCCCAAATTCATTTATTGTTCACCGGGGTTGTCCATGTAGTCAGCTATCAACAAGGAAAACTAGTTATCCAGGAGGCCAAAGCTACCCAAGTGTTTCTGCTTATTTTTCATAGTTGCTTCACCATTTAGACGCGTTATTTCTTCTATTGTTGAAAAGAAACACCAGTGTGGCAAGAGCACGGGTCTGGCTGGTGGAGAACAGACTGCAAACCACTTTGCTGGCCCAGCCAGTTGGATGAAGGAACACTCTGATCTTCCCGTGATAAGGAGCAGGCCACCCCTGTCCCACGTGTGCATCCATGCCAAGGTCCAAAGAGCGGCTCAGTAACATGCCCCGTGCCAGGCGGCCTGGGGGAGGAAAAAAATCCTTCTGGTTAGAAACGGTCAACTTTTATGGTAGTCCCACGGGTTTGGCCTTTATTTGAAAGTAATGAAATTGAAATGGAGAGTAGAAAGGGGTTGGTAAACCAACCGGAGAGTGAGGTTATTGTTATTCTTTTTAAAGAAATTGGTTAAAAGGATATTGCTTCAGAAGGACCTTAGTTTCCGTCACGATTCTGAGGTAAAATGCAGATAGCTTTTATAAACTTGAGTCTGCTCTGCTTGCTGTTTTTGGCCTAGTTCCCGTGTAGAGTAAGAAAAGACCTCTGAAAGTCACTCACTCAGCCCACGGCATGTTTTCTCGCCTCCGCAATTTCTAATTCAGGAGGCCAACTTTAGCCACACGGGCAGATTCCTGAAGGAGGCTCAAGGGTCACATGTTCCCTGTAATGACCCGTTTGCGCTGAGGCCCATACTGGCTCCTTTTGCATTCCCAAGTCTCTCACCAAGATCTAATTTCCACTGACAGTGGCGAGAGTGTCAACCGGTCACTAAGGCATATGTTCGATTGGCATAGGATGGAGTTGAGAGGAAAACCTGTTGGAAATTGGGGAGATTGAAATTTAGCTTGCATTTCATTGTAAACGTGTTCAGTGATCATCTCCTGAATCCCAAATCTGAAAAATGCAATAGAAATATACCCATGGAAAATGAATAAACAAAAATTGTTGTGGATGATCCACCACAAGAACTACTCTAGTCTTTTCATCCATAAAATTTCTTCCTCCCAAGGAATTCCTCCCAAGAAATTTCTTCCTCCCTTCAGGAATGACACATGTTTGACAACAGCCTATAGCTCTGAAAGGAGTAGTGTTTCCTTGAGGACAGCAAGTGGGCATTTATGGACCAGGAACCCTGTGTGATAACCTTTGCATCCTCTCTCAGTTTTGTGGTGCAGTTTATCTTTGACCTTGCATATGAAGAGTCTGCCCCATTAAAGTCATTGAGAGTCTTGGATCCTTTTATTTTGGCTACAAATCCCTGCATGGTCATTAAGCACACAGAGAAGGATTTGGAGCTTGGGGTCAGTACAAAGGAGTGATTATCTTTGTCCTTGTTGTAAGTTCAGGAAAGGGAATGGGAAAATCGTGCAGACAGTAAATCAGTATCAGATATCACCTTGATGGAAGAGGTCTTCTACATCTATAATCCAGGTAGATCGTATTCTCCAGGTCACTGCCTCTGCCTTTCCTTTTCTTAGCACACCTTTACACACACACACACACACACACACACACACACACACACACACACTGCATTTCTCTGTTTATTTGGTTTGTTGTTTTCCCTCTTCTTTTCCTGAAAAATATTCATTTTTATGAAAGTTGACGTGCCATGCTTATAGACAAAGTCATTCAGGTGATATTTTCTAAAACCTATACCTTTAGGGAGTGACTTGTCCCAGTCAAAAATATTTTTAAAAACTTTATTTTAGCATTTTAACTAAGCACATGCCTAGAATTCAAGGGCATCAAGACTTCAAGTGGTGCCCACTGCTTTACTGTGTGTCTATACTAGTGTCAACTGTATAGGGACTTGAAAAGCCCGGCAAGGAGAGCCCTCCCGGGAAGGGAAAGTCTATTACACCATGCTCCCGCAGTGCCCTGGGCTGTCTGGGACCCTCTGAACAATGGAGGCAATTGAGGAACTCCAGTGAGTAGGTGAGCATGCACATCTTTACAAGGCATCTTCTGGAATACCCCAGCACTTCTGTGTCAGTGGGTCCTGAGACTTCCTTCCTCTGGCACAATCTTCCCATCATGATGGGCCATGGTTCAACATTACACATGCCCAGGCAACTTTTGACTTTATTTTCAACATAGAAACCATTGATGGGAAAATGTCTGTGAATCATATGTTTATAAGAAAACCAGTCTATTTTTAACCCTTCATAAGACTCAGATTTTAGTGTATACATTGTGCCAATTTCTTACTCCAAATACCTCTCCATCCCGTCTACCCACACATCATCAAGGAAGTGCTATTGCGCCATGCTGCAAGAGCAGAAATTGTTTAGCAATTTCACCACCACTGATCAATGCAGGTTACAAAATGGCAGCTAGAGTTTTAAGGGTGGCACTTAAACACCCTCAGGTTGCAGGTAAGCATTCTTGTCCAAAGGAGCTCCGGTTGGATAGGGTGCTGTGCAGCCCACATCCCCCTAATTAGCAATTTAGCAACACAAGCTCTATAGAGAACTGACCTCATTTGGTGGAGCTGGGTTGAGAGCCAGTTCTCTGGAACTTGGCAGCCAGGGAAAGCAGTCGGGGTGCCAATTAGCTTGAGTTGCCTTCAACCTTTAGCTGCTTAGTGAAGGCTGTTTAATGTTTGTTGGTTTTTCATTAAAGATTGATCTGGTTCTGCTGAGTCTAACGTCCTTCTATTTGGTAAGTCAATCCAGTCCTGGCAGTGTCAGGATGGAACACAAAATGTGAAAGAAGACTTGGCTGCAAGGGACTTTCCAAATGTCTCTCAAGCTCTAGACACAAACGCAAGACTGGTGGAGTGAGGTGCAAAGTCCCCTCCCAAGGTCTTGACATATTGAAGGGGCTGGGAGACCTGGCAGCTCGAGAGCCCTGAGTGGAGAGGACGTGGGGCAGGGTGGGAATGAATCATGCACAGTTTTACGGGAAGGAGAGAGTCCCTAGGTAAGGTGGCTTAACTGCTCATGGAAAGGCTGGAGATTCAAATACACTGAGAATTGCCTCAGAAGAAAGGTCTGGCTGTCCACTTCTGTGGAGAACACGTTGACCCACACGGGGTGACCATTCGTTTGAAACGAGCTCAACCGCAACTGGCTTGCTTACTGGAAGGACCTAAAGAATCTTAACACTCTCTTTTTCTACAATAAGTTTGATCTTGAAAAAAGGGAGATAAGCCAAAGAGGGCGTTTGAGCCTGTCAACGACAGAAAAAGGGCTTACAATAGTACATCCAAACTTCATTTTGACCTCCATTGCCCCAAACTGTCGCCACAGCCAGATGGACCCCAATCCACTCAACTGGCCCTGTTGAATATTCGGATTGGCTGGGCAAAGCAACACGTCTCACCAATCAGATCAAGGCTCTCGAGGCAACCCTGGGAAGCCATCCTCTTTCCTGGCAAGATCCCATGCCAAATTCCCTCGTATCTAGCCAGGTATCCTGACGGAAATCTCTGGCAGGAACTAATACTGAACGTACCTGTTAGAAGCCGTACGGCTAACTTGCCCCAGGTGAGACTGTTCTTCCATCTGTTAGGGTGGCCCGCTGGCTCTGCCTTGGCGGGCTGCATGGAGACTGCTAGTTGTACCACCTGCCAGCATGGCTCAGGGCACAAAAGTGTTAAAGATATACAGTCTAACTCTCCCGGGGCTGGTTGGTATGTTCTTTAATAATGCCCCTGCTGTTTTCAGAGCTTGAAAAGTTCTCCCACATGGTCAACAATGTGCCTGGCAAATACAAGGGAAACTGGCAGGGGCCACTGTGGAGTGCAGGGCATGTGGACAGCACTGGGTGACACTGACAGTGGGCACACTAAAGTGTCTGTCTATAAACTACGTGCAGTGTGTCAGCAGAAATTTCATTGTTTTCAGAAAGATATTCAGGTAGTTAGAGCTACAAAAGCATTTCATACGTCCACTTTGCGTCTATCAATATTGCCGACAATGCCTGAAGTCTGTTCATTTGTTTTGACCTTGCTATGTCCTCTGCTCAGGGCCGTCATTACCCAATTGCAACGTGAATTACGTGGTTTTCCCCTGTGTGCATTCTAAGGGCACAGTGTTCTCTGTTTCTGGAGTGTTTTTACAATTGCTGGATTTGTCAAATTCCCTGGGGTTTTGACTCAATATTGTGTGGCCAGCAATAGTTGAGAACCTACGTATCAATAACTTTTTTAAATCAGAGAATTCATAATGAAAGAAAAACAAAGAAGAAAAAAAGACTTCCGCTCAATTACTAATAATTTTGTAATTAAGTTGTAATTCAACATAGATCTTACCAAATAATTTTGTTGTTAGTGTCATATATCCAAGAAACATCACATTCAAGCATCTTATAACCATATGACATATTATTAAAATGCATAATAAATATTGCTAAGGATTTATTTGTATGGTATACTACAGGAGGAATGGAGACCTGCTGGTGTAGTGGTTACTGCTGGGCCATGATCTGCGTGGTTGGCACTTCAAAGCCAGGGGGAGAAAGCTTCTCCAGTGGGAGAAAAACTGGACTTTCTACTCCCATAAACAAGCACAGTCTCAGAAACCTACGGGGGTTGCTATGCATCAGTATTGACTCCATGGCAGTGAGTTTTTGTGTCCAAGAGAAGGTCTTTGGATAGACAGGGTAAGGAGACACCACGTGTTACTACTGTGCTGGGTTACACCAACTTAAGTGATGTCAATGTTAACAGATTTTTTTCGGGGGGCAGGTATCCTATCTTGGATCACTAGATTTCATGATTAACTTTGGATTTACTAGAAAACACCAGAAAGATGGTTGTGTTTTATTGACTATGCCAAGACGTTCAACTGTGTGGACCATGACTCACTTTGCATAACCTTGAGGGGAACAAGAATTCCAGACCACTTCCTTGACCCATTTGGAAACTGTACACGGATCAAGAAGCAGTTGTGCAAACAGAACAAGGTTTAAAAATCAGGAAAAGTATAAGTCAGGTTTGCATCTTGTCATCATGGGCATTCGATCTGTCTGCTGAACAAATCGTGAGAGAAGCTGGATGATATGAAGGAGAATTTGGCATTAAGATTGGACACAGGCTTATTAACAACCTGAGATATACAGATGACACAGCCTTGCTAGCTGAAAGTGAGGAGGACTCGAAGCACTTGCTGATTGTGTCAGTCTGGGTACTTTAGAGAAACAAATCCACGGAAACTCATGTATAAGAGACAGATTTATATAAAGGTTAAGTGCACATCAAAAAAACATCCCAACCCAATGCTGTCCAAGCCCACAAGTCCAACATTAACCCATATGTCCGACACCAATCCACAAAGTCCTCCTCCATCTCACAAAACACAATGATGCTGACTGCAGGAGGAAAGCCGAATCAGTGAATGTGTAAGCCTCTCAGTGTTGGCAGGGGTCTCCACACGGCTGCTCCAGCACCCAGGGCTGTATCGGGGTAGGACCATGTGGCTTCTCCTCAGGGACGTCTCGCAGGAAGTAAGTCTTGCCAGCTGAAGCAGGGAACTGGCTAAGGCAGCTGCACCCTGGTCCAATCATCACAAAGCAAGAGACCCAAGAACTAGAAAGGCAAGGCTCACCAAGTTATTTATCCCTCTACTCTTCAATTAACCCCACATGTGTGTATCAGCCAGGTTGGCACAATAAACTAACTACCTCACTGATGGACTTCAAGGATTTCAGCCTTTAGTATGGGTTACAACTCAAAGTCAAGGGAACCAAAAGTCTCACAACTGGACCCATAGGTAACATAATCGTAAACTGAGATAACATTGAAGTTGTCAAGGATTTTGTCTTATGTAGATCTATAATCAGTGCTCATGAAAGCTGCAGTCAGGAGATCAAATGACACATTACATTGGGTAAATCTGTGGCACAAGACCAGAAAGTGTTGAAAAGCAATGATGTTACTTTGAGGACTAAGTTGCACCTGACCCAAGCCATGGTATTTTCAAATCCCTCATATGCATGTGAAAGTTGGACCAGGAATAAGGAAGACCAAAGAAGAATGGATGCATGTGAATTACGGTGTCGGGAAAGAATATCAAAAACACCACAGATGGCTAGAAAAGCAAACAGATCTGCCATAGAAGAAGTACAGCCAGAATGCTCCTTAAAAGTGAGGTTGGTGAGATTTCGTCTCACATACTTTGGGCATGTTGTCAGGAAAGAACAGTCACTGGACATGGTTGGTAAAGCGTAAGTTCAATGATAAAAAAAGGAAGTCCTCTGATGAGATGGAATGACAGAGTGACTTCCACGACAGGCTCAAACACAGCAAGGGTGAGGCTGGCAGAGGACCGAGCAGTGGTTTGTTCAGTTGTTCATAGGGCTGCTGTGAGTCAGAGTAGAATGGATGGCACCAACAATACTGTAATATATATTTAACATATATGTAATACACATGTTATATATAGAGATGTCTGTTACATATGCCTAATAATCTACATGTTCCACAGATCCGTTTATCTATATGCCTACTGTAACACAGCTCAAGGAATGGAGCTGAATCTTTGTTTACTTAGCCAAGTCCTAAGCGTTTCTTGGATTCCTTCTACTTCTATTTTCTTAGAATAAGAATCAATAAAGTTAAAAACGGATGGATAATATTGCCTGGAAGGTAGTTTTTGTCCTAAAATTCTGATAAAGGTCTGTTTTCTCGTTATTTTTTTCTATCTTCCAAAATGAGAATTCCACAAAACGACATATAAACCCAATCACAGCCTCAGGCAACTCAGCCCTGGGACGGCTGGCTGCAGTCAGTTGTAGATACGCTGCGTTTGTTTCTCCCGGTGGCTGTGGTCATTTAGCTGCTGGGTTGTCTTCTCACTTCTTTGTATTTCACTGTGTGGACGCACACATGCACTCTCAGAGCACCCCACCACCACCGACTGCCGGGAAGCAGATTACACCTCATAGCGGCCCTATAGGACAGAGTAGAATAGGATTTCCCAAGGCTATAAATCTTTTTTTGTTTGTTTGTTTTTAATTTTAAGTTATTATTAACTGGGAGAAGTTAATACATAGTTATATCATTCCATAGTTTAGTCATGTCAAGCATTGTTGTATAATTGCTACCACAATCAGTGTCCAAACATTCTTTTTCTTCCTAGACTCCTCGACATTGTTTCCCTTTTTACCACCCACCCACCCACCACCTCCACCACCACTCTATCCCACTGGGGAAATCCTTATTCTACTTGCTAGAAACGATAGGTTCATCAAGCCTGGGTTTCATGTACTGAAAGACAGAAAGACACATAGCACAACTTCAAGAAGGTGACCACCAATGGCATAACATATCTGAAGACAACCCTAATAGGAATCAGCAAAAATACAGAACATGTTGAAAACACACACCAGGTTATTCCTTTGATCTTCTATATGCATCTCGCCAATGCGGTCTATTTAGTAACCACTTTCCTCCCAGCCCTCCTTTATGGATGGAGGGAGATCACTGGAGGTTTATTTCTGTGTAGTCCGCACAAATGTATCTTGGGCTGCCACTGTCATCCATAGCCTTCTGTAAACCAGATTCTCACAATTTGTATTTGATACTAATCCCTCCTTCACCTTCGGATGATATGATTTACAATCCTCCAGTGATTAATGACGGTGTGCTTCTTCCATGTGGACTTAGTTGACATCTCTTTGAGATGGCTGCCTGTTTGGAGGCAAGCCTTTAAGACCCCAGGCACTTCTTTATCTGATAGGTGGGCACCATCTAATCTCTTCACCACGTTTTGCTATAGCACCCATATCTTCTGTGTTGCCTTCCTGAGGGAGAGTATTGAGCAGGGCCTAGTTGTTCTTAAATTGGAGCTAGGATTTAGTGCAAGCCCAAAACCCATTCCTGGATCAATGTTTTTTTCATTTGTTTTTTTTACTTTTGTTTTTTTCTAAATCATTTTATTGGGGGCTCATACGACTCTTATCACAATCCATCCATCCATCCATCCATCCATTGTATCAAGCACATTTGTACATTTGTTACCATCATTTTCAAAACATTTTCTTTCTACTTGAGCCTTTGGTATCAGCTCCTCATTTTCTGCCTCCCTTCCCCACCCTTCCTCCCTCACAAACCCTTGATAATTCATAAATTATTATTATTTTTTCATGCCTTACACTGACCGATGTCTCCCTTCAGTCACTTTTCTGTTGTCTGTACCCAAGAGAGGGGTTTATATGTAGATCATTGTGATCAGTTCCCCCTTTCTCCCCCCACCTTTTCCCTTACCCTCCTGGTTTCGCTACTCTCATTATTGGTCCTGAGGGGTTTATCTGTCTTGGGTTCCCTGGGTTTCCAGCTCTTATATATACCAGTGTATATCCTCTGGTCTAGCCGGATTTGTAAGGTAGAATTGGGATCATAATAGTCAGGGGGAAGAAACATTAAAGAACTAGAGGACAGTTGTATGTATCATCATTGCTATACTGCACCCTGACTGGCTCGTCTCCTCCTTGTGACCCTTCTGTAAGGGGATGTCCAGTTGCCTACAAATGGGCTTTGGGTCTCCACTCCACACTCCCTTGCATTCACAATGATATGATATTTCTGTTCTTTGATGCCTGATACCTGATCCTATCGACATCTTGTAATCACACAGGCTGGTATGCTTCTTCCATGTGGGCTTTGTTGCTTCTCAGCTCAATGGCCGCTTGCTTACCTCAAGCCTTTAAGACCTCAGACACTATATCTTTTGATAGCCAGGCATCATCAGCTTTAGCAATCGTGTTGGGAAGGTGAGCATCATGGAATGCCAGGTTAATAGAACAAAGTGTTCTTGCAATGAGGGAGTACTTAAGTGGAGGCCCAGTGTCCACCTGCTAGCTTAATACTAAACCTATAAATATATGTACCTAGATCTATTTCCCCATCATTATATATAAATATATTTACATATGTACATGCCTGTATTTAGACCTCTATAAATGCCCTTTGCCTCCTAGTTCTTTCCTCTATTGCCTTTTACTTTCCTCTTGTCCCACTATCATGTTCAGCCTTCATTTGGGTTTCAGTAATTCCTCTTGGTTACATTGCCCTTGATCAAGCCCTACCAGGCCTCCTACACACTCCTCACCATTTTAGATCACTTGTTGTTCCATTGTCCCTGGGTTTGTTAACACCCACTTCCTTTTCCCTGCCTCCCCTTCTCCCATATCCCCCTTGAACCATCGATTCCATGGTTTTCTCCTCCAGATTGTTTATCCCGCCAATCTTATCTAGGTAATAATATGCACACAAATAAACAAGACAGAGCAAAACAAAGCAACAAAAGAAAACAAAACAACAACAACAAAACTCAACAACAAAGAATGAGAAAAGCCTATAAATAATTACAGGTCTATTTGTTGACCTTTAGGAGTATTTTTCAGTGGAGTCTGATGGGGTGCCATGCCCTGGCCCCAAAGTCTATTTTCAGTATTCCCTGGGACTTCGTTGCTCTGCTCCCCTTGCTGTTCTGTCGCATGCCCTTAGTGTTTCACCACGGGGTTGTGGGGTCAGATCGGGCACAATTCCCACACTATGGCTCCTGTGTTGTCCCCCGAGCGTTATGGGTCATCGTGAATCATAGTGGGGCCAGCCCTATGGTCCTCTCTGTGCATTATATGTTCTGAGCAGGAATATCATCCTGGTGGGCCTGGATGTGCTCCATTCTCTCTTCCTCCCCCTTCATTTGCCCCTGTGTGCTCTCATGAGACATGTCCTTCTCCTTGAGCTGTAGCTTTAATGCTGTCCTCTGAAGTGAATTCTTCTACGGGGAGGTAGGGGGGCTGTACATGTAGTTGGGAATGGGGCCAGCCCCTCAGACCTCTAAGGCTATAAATTTTTATGGGAGCAGAAAGCCTCATTGTTTCTCCTGTAGCGCAACTGGTGGGTTCCAACTGCCAATCCTTCAGTTAACAGCCTGTCTCTTAACCCAATGTGCCAAGCCGTCTGTATAATTTTAGCAGACTCGGCTTTGCCACCAATCTCCAACTCATGCACCCCCAGGACCAGCCCCCACTCCACCCTACCACCCCACCCCACAGGATTGGAGAAGGAAGAAGGAGTCTTTGGATCTCTTTCCATCTCTATGTGCACCTATGCCCTCAGTGACCTCAATAAGACATTTGGTTTAAAATACCACCTACTTAATTAACATTGTCAACATGCTGATGAATCTGTATCTCCAACTTGAGCTTTAATCCTACTTAATCTTCACTTGGAAGACCTTTAAGCATTTCAAGTTTAACCAGTTCAGACCTGTGCCCTTGCTGTCCATAAGACCGACAGCCAAACCAACCCTTCCCATCCCCTTCCTCCTCGCAATGAGTCGAAGCTCTTTTATCAAGGTTAGCCAGGTTAACCAAAACACCAGGGGTCACCTTCAACTCTTCTCCCCCCCCCCATACTTTTAACACTAATTTCAATGTAATTAGTGTTACTAATTACTTCTTCCCAGGCCTAGGTCCAAGCCTTTAGCTCTCCCATGAAAAATGGAATAGGCTCTTACTAGGTCTCCCCGTTTCTGTGCTTGCTCCTTTACTGTCTGTTCTCCACCTAGCAGCCTGATCCCATGAAGAGGAGTTAGATCATGTCCCTCATCTGTTCAGATACTCCCTCAGCTTCTCATCACATTCACAAAATCCCAAGTCCTTACCAGAACTCAGAAGGCCGCATGATGGGGCTCCTTCTTCTCTTTCTGATCTCAGCTCCTAGGGCTCTCTCATGACTGCTCTCTCCTCCATCGCACTGCCCACGCTGGTGTTTCTCAATCAGACCAGCATATGCCCACACAGGGCCTTTGCTGTTGTCTTTGCTAACCAGGCTTCCCCCAGATATCTGCCTGGCTTGCTCTCTGAATTCCTCAGATCTTGACTCAGAAATTGCCTTCTCCCTGATCACACCACCTAAAATTTCAAGCCTGGTCCCACTGCCTACAACTCATAGGCTATCATTTTCCCCTCCTTAGCACTTATGGAACGTGCTATCCATTGTACTTATCTTCTTCAATGGCTGTTTATTG
This sequence comes from Echinops telfairi, assembly GCF_000313985.2. Classification (NCBI taxonomy): domain Eukaryota; kingdom Metazoa; phylum Chordata; class Mammalia; order Afrosoricida; family Tenrecidae; genus Echinops; species Echinops telfairi. Next base: position 45,577,345 of record NW_022103906.1, on the reverse strand, counting down.
AAGAGGGCAAGGTTTTTACGTGGCTGACACAAAGGAAGCAATCAATAAATATTTGCTCAATGAATGAATTAGTTTCTATTTTATTAAGGTCATGGTCCCTTTTTGCTATGGGAGATATAAATTCCTCTAAGGTATTATGTGCCCTCCAAGAGCTCACTTACCTGTGAAGAAGAATGAGAGCTAACAATATTTATTAGTGTGGCAAGTGCCATACAAATGGTTCTGATAACAATATGAGCAGATTTCAGAGGAGAGAGAGACCAGGAAAGGCCCATATGGTCCAGTAGGACACTGTAGGCAAGGTGGGCCTTGCACTTGACACTAAGTGAGAGAGTAGGGGGCAAGCCCTACATCCTGCCTCTTTCAGGAGCTTTGCAGTTGAACACTGAACTCAGCAAGAGCAAAACCTCATGGGGTTCTCCGATTTGTGGCCCAGCCTCTGCCTTTGGCTTGATGCTGTCCAGGCATCCTTGAGAAAACTGTATACATGTCTTTTGGAGTGTCCTGGTTACCACTAGGCTGGGCAAGCTATGAGACTGCTCCATTTGTCATCTCAAGGCATCCCTACTTGTTTAGTGCTCGCCTCCTGCAGAGAGTGTATTTTTTTTCCATAGACTTTTATTGGGGGCTCTTACATCTCTTATCACCATTCTTACATTATCACAATCCATACATTCATCCAGTGTGTCAAGCACATTTGCACATATGCTGTCCTCATCATTTTCAAAGCATTCTCTTCCCACTTGAGCCTCTGATATCAGCTCCCCAATTCTTCCCCTTCCCACCCCCGCCCTCCCTCCCTCACGAACTCTTGATAAGTTATAGATTATTATGTCTGTATCTTACATCATCCTCCATTGCCCCTCACCGACTTTTCCGGTTTTCATCCCCCTGGGAGGGGGTTCCAGATTGATCCTTGTGATCGGTTCCCCCTCTCTCCCCACCGACCCTCCCCTGATCGTCCTGATATTTTTACTCCCATTGTTGGCTCTGAGGGGTTTATATATCCTGGATTCCCTGTGTTGCGGGCTCTTATCTGTAGCAGTATACATGTTCTGGTCTAATCTGATTTGTAAGGTGGAATTGAGGTCATGATAGTGGGGGGAAGGAAGCACTAAAGAACTATAGGAAAGTTGTGTGTTTCATCAGTGCCATACTGCACCCTGACTGGCTCATCTCTTCCCTGTGACCCCTCTGTGAGGGGATGTCCAATTGTCTACAGGTGGGCATTGGGTCTCCACTCCACGCCCCCTCCCATTCACATTGGGTATGATTTTGTTCTGGGTCTTAGATGCCTGATACCTGATCCCATCAACACCTCATGATCACACGGGCTGGTGTGCTTCTTCCATGTGAGCTTTGTTGCTTCTGAGAGAGTGTATTTTAAGACATAGGAGTCCAAATTAGACAAACAATACACAACACACAGGCCAATTGACCCTGGGGTTTTAATCTCTATGAGGTAATGGTGCCTTACTTAGAGGCATTTCTGGATGGTGAGCAATTCCACATAACTGAAATTTACAGATGACTGAAGTCTACTGTTTTTAAATACCAAGGTTTAAAAACCCATTGAGTGGTCCTCTGGGGGAAGAGTTTTATAATGTAGAGAGTCTGGGCAGGGGGATTGAGACTCTCTGGACAGTGAATTGTTCACTAAGTGCCTCCGGAGCCCTACGGATTTTCTAGTTGGAGCTGTTTCACTAGCTTTCTTTGTGCCTCTCGTGTCCCTTTCAGCCTATGAGGCCTCATGCTTACGCTCAGTTGTTGCTTCTGATGATCCGTGGATGATCCACACGAAGTAACTTTTTATTTTAATCATGACTTAAAAAGAACACAGAAGATGGGCTGTGGAGGAAACGGTTTTGCAGTTTAGCGTTAAGCTTTCCGGTTAGCGCTTCTCTTCCCTTGCACCTTTAACATTCCTGTTATAACAGACGCGTATTTAACAAGGGAGAGTCAGAGCAAGATGAAAGGGGGCGGCTCCTTCCAGACAAATGGAATCTTTCCCAGAGCTGGAATCTCCATGAGGGGGTGGTGAAAAAAAGAGGCTTCCAACAGAAGCTTACCCAGAAGTTTTAAATATTGAGGTAAGAGAGACTTCCTTACTCTTTCTTTATCAAAATATTTATTTTATTTTTAGTGAAAATAGACACAGCTAAACGTATACCCATAACAATTTCTGGACTTCATTGCCGAGCTCCCAGTCTTCATGTGTCATCCTGCTTGTTGTCTCGATTCAAATGATTCCCCCGGGTGGCGTTCGATTCAGTCACCCCCGACATCTTATCTGGTTACTTACTGTTGTCAGTCTGATCCTCCTCAAAACTGAGTCAAACTGTTGTTTAGTTTAATCGTGACTCCAGGAGATAGTTTTGGTTCAAGGTTTAAAGCTTAGTTCTGGACATTAAATTTGGGGCTTCTCCTAATCTTGATGGGTTCAACAAATCTAGATTCCATAAAAATTTGAAATTCTGCTCCACATTTTTTCTTCTTCTGATTAGGACCTATCTTTGAGACTCTAATCTAATGGTAGCCAGGTGGCATCCAGTTCTTCTAGTCCCATAGCAAAGGAGATGGTTAGACCTGCAGCTCATTTTGGTCTCTGATTCCTGGATCTCCTTCCTAGGCTTCTTGAGGAGGTGGAGACCAGGCAGTGTTTCGTTCTGTTAACCTGGTGTAGCAGTGAGTCAGAAGCAATGCGACAGCTACAGTGCAGTGGATTACTTACTAGCAATTCTAACTCTTCTAGTTAGAGTATTTATACTGTACTCTAACCAATGTGTTAGATATGGTACCACCCCCCAGCCCTAGACATCTTGTCTTTGCATTAGTGCTACAGTTGCCAGTTTCAGCTTATCTAGATAATTCTGTAAGAGAGGGTCATGCTCAAGGCTCTGAAATTGAGCTAAACTGTTGTTTGTTTAGTTTAATCATGAGAAAGACTATGCAATTATGAGGCACCTGTGGCCCACCAAGGGGACGGGTTACATTGCTAATGATGTAAGTCAGGTATGTGGCACCATGCAGATAAGGTATATAGAACCCTAACATGGGGATTGGTCAGTTGTACCATCCTGTTAGGTTTAAAAGGAGTCATCTCAGAGATTGGAGTGTGATAGGGCTCTCTTGTTCACCAAGAAAGAAGAACGAGGAGTGGAAGGCATCTTTGGAACCCAAGATCCCTGGGCTAAACCTACTTGATTTAGAAGACCGATGGCAGTTGCACTAGAGGTGTCCAGAGAGAGTGAGAAGCAGTGGCGGAGAAATTGTAACAGAAGCAGCAGATGCAAGAACACAAGACAGAGTGGTCACGTTCCTGGCCTCCAGAAGGACAGAATTGAATGCCTTTGGGCAAAAGGCTTGCTGGCAGAGTGGGTTGCCAAGGGACACTTAATTGGGGTCTGGGGGTGCTAGGTTTGCCAACTCTGTGGAGTTGAGTTGAATGCCTTCTGTATGAAGCGTACTGGTAGAGTGGAGTGTCTTGGGGCATTTATGGCAAACTAAAAGACCTCTCTACCATTTGCCTGAGAAGGGCAAAGGCCAAGGGGCTAAGAGAGGCCAAGAGCCTGGGTATATCTGTGGATGTGGCTGAGTGGAGGCTCTCCCTTTTAAAGAAGTGTATCTTGAGTGTTCCCGATTCTGAATTGTGACCTGTTGCTTCCCTCATAAGCTACAGTATTGTATTTTAATCCTGTAACCGTTGCAACAAATTACTGGTTCTAGGAGAGGTGGACATGCCTTGGGTGGGGAGTGGTTGGTGTCAGAGTGGGTGAAAGGGTTGAACGGAGGAGGCGTGTCTGATCTCCTATTAGGACTCGGCCTGGTGCTGGTACTGGTGACGCTCCTGCTCACCCTCTTTGTGAAGTTGAAGGAGGTCCGATGCCACCCTTATGATATTTGCACAAAAGCATCTAGCAACAAGCGCATTAGCAGCTGTATTTTTGTTTCATTTGGCTGCTGCTGTTCTTGAAAAGTTACAGATAATAACGTCAGTAAGCAAGCCAAACTCACTGCCATCGAGCGGATTACGACTTACAGCAACCCTGCAGGACAGAGTAGAGTTGCCCCTGTGGGTTTCAGAGACTATAACTCTTTGTGGGAGTAGAGAGCCTTGTCTTTCTCTCACTTATATAATACAATGCTTTGCAATTAACCTTTTAAAAATATGTAGTATACAGCTTAGTGATACAGTCACATTGTTCCAGTTGGGCAACCATTACCTTTAATCAGTGTAAGATTTCTCTTCTTTCACAAAAACTCGCTTTCATCCCAAAGAACAACTCTCTTTCAATGGCCCCTACCTAGCACCCCTGGTAAGCACTACAAACCACTGATTTACCTTTCCTTGTCTTTTCATGTAAACAAGACCACATCATATTTGTTCTTTTGTGATTGGTGTATTATGCTCAGCAAAATATTTTCAAGGTTCATCCATCAATGTTGTAGTCTGTATTAGGACATCATTACTCTTCAGGGTTGAGTAGTATTCCATTTTCCACATTTTATTTTCCATTCACCCATAGGTGGGGACATAAATTGTTTCCACTTTTTTGCTATTGTGACTAGTACTGTAACAAACATAAGTGCAATTATGTCTGACTCTCACTACCTGGGTATGCTGCTTTAAGGCATGTCACTACTTTCTGGTGTACCACCAGGGATTTGGGAATGTCTGGCATTCCTGGTGGTGTAGTGGCTCACATGTTAGATTGCTAACCTCAAGGTCAGCAGTTTGAAACCACCAGCCACTCCTTGGGGGAAATATGAGCCTTTCTCCTACTGTAAAGAGTTATAATCTTGGAAACCCACAGGGGCAATTCTGCTCTGTCCTGAAGTGTTTCTATGTGTCGGGATGGACTCAATGGCTTGTTGTTATTAGATGCCATCAACCCATAGCGACCCTCTATTCAACAGAACAAATCCTACCTGGACCTTTACCACTCCCACACCTTTTACTACGCTTGAGCCTATTTGTGGCAGTTCCATAATCTCCTGTCAACTTGCTTAGGGGTGGAGTCTAGCCTGTCAATCAGGTCCCAGCGTGATGACCTCATTTGGAGGCGCCATGGAGATAAAGAGCTCACTGGAGGTTAAATACACTGGCAGTCTCTGCTTCATCTTCCTGCTGACAAGACACATGGAGCTATGCTGAAGCCCTGGAGCTGGAGAAACCACGTGGAGACCCCTGCCAGTGTTGAGATGCTTCCACTGTCACTGGATCCACAGGTCTTCCACCTACTGGCCTGCGATCTTCCTGCATTTGGCATTATTGCATGTTTTGTGTGAGTCTGAAGAGGAAATTTGTACATTGGTATTGGACATAGGGGCTAATATCAGACTTATGGACTTAATCTGGACTGAACTGGGCTAGGATGTTTTCTTAATGTACAATTACTCTTTAATGTAAAACTCTCACTTACACACATATGAGTGTCTATTAATTTGTTTCTCTAATCAACCCAGACTAACACACCACTGTTGCAGCCAAACTGTCAATCAAACAGCAGTAAGGGCAATACCATGGATTCCTAGCGGCACAATTGTTAAGAGTTTGGCTAACTGAAAGGACAATAGCTCAAACCCTCTAGCCGTTCTGCTGAAGAAAATAACTGACAATCTGCTCTTGTAAACATGACAGCCTAAGAAACCACATGTGGATAGTTCTACAATATCATGTAGCATCAGTATGACTCCGAATGGACTTGCTGGCACACAACAACAAGAAGAGTTTCTAGCAGTGACATTGCTGTGTCATCTAGGTAGTTTTATAATTAATTTTGGAGACATCATCGTGCTGTTCTTCCAATGGTTGTGCTACTTTACATGTTTTTTTATCAGCAAAATGGAAGGATTCCAGTGTCACCTCGCCCTAATCAAAAGCTGCAGCCTCAGAAATCCACAGGGGCAGTTCTACTCTGTCCTCTAGGGTAGCTGGAAGTAGGGATGGACTCAATGGTGGTGAGTTTTTAAATTGCACCTCATCCTTATCAATGTCTATTATTTTCTGTCTTTTTTATCATTGCCATTTAATTAGAGATGAAGAAATATCTTGTTGCCTTTTGATTTGCATCTCTAGTAGCATCGGGTAAGCATTGGACTGCTAATCACAAGGTCAGGGGTTCAAACTCACTAATAGCTCTGAGCGTGAAAGATGAGGCTGTCTGCTCCCATAATGATCTACAGCCTCAGAAACTCCTTACAGGTTCATAAAGTTACCATGAGTTGGAATAGACTTGGTGGCAGGGAGTTGTCACTTTTGAGACAATGACCAATGATGACGAGTATTGGTCTGTTTGTGTTTGCACAAGTGCTTTGCTCATCTTTAAATCGGATTATCATTTTGCTGTTCGGTTGTTGAAGATATGAACAGGAACATACATATATACACACATACATATGGTACTGGCCTGCATTAGATATATGGTTCCTGAACATTTTTTTTTGGTCTGCAGGCTATCTTTTTCTCTTTTGATAGAGTCCTTTGATGAGCCCCAATCCACTGCTATCATAATGATTCTGCGTCTAAGCAGCCCGATAGGACAGTGTAGTTTCTTAGGGATTCACAGGCTATAAACCTTTTCATGGAAGCAGAACCCCGCCTCTTTCTCCTGAGGAGCAGTGAGTGGGGCTGAACTACCGACCTTATGGTTAACAGCCCAATGCGTAATCCAAGATCGAATGGTCTACTTTGTCCTCTGGTGATAGAATAATTGTTGTTATGTATATTTCTTTCTTTCGTTCATTTGGGTGGGGGGTGAAACTAGCTTGTGTCTCACAAAAGAATTTAAATCAGTTTTAATTTAATGTTTTCTCCTTTTATAACCTCTCAGACCAGTGTTTAGGTCTGATGAATAAGGGGTCTGTTGGGCTTTTAAGGCTGTGACCCTCAAAATTTAATTTTACAAGGAGCCTTTTTACATTTTAATTTTATTCATTTTGCTTGTTTTTCCTCTATGTGTGGAATAGAAAGGAAACATGCATTATGTAGTGGCACAGCCCATGTCATCAAAACAGTGACAGTGCCCGCCCCAGCCCCCTGTATGTGACAGTGCCCACACTAACCCCCTGTGTGACAGTGCCCTCGCAACCCCCCTGTCTGTGACAGTGCCCACACCAACCCCTGTCTGTGACAGTGCCCACACCAACCCCCTTATGTGACAGTGCCCACACTAACCCCCTGT
>NW_022103906.1:45517617-45569447 GCF_000313985.2 Echinops telfairi | reverse complement strand
CCACACTAACCCCGTCTGTGACAGTGCCCACACTAACCCCCTGTATGTGACAGTGCCCACACCAACCGCCCTGTATGTGACAGTGCCCTCCTAAACCCCCCTGTATGTGACAGTACCCTCCTAAACCCCCCTGTATGTGACAGTGGCCTCGCAAACCCCTCTGTATATGGTTATTTTTTCTTCCTGTTGTTTTGTTTTCTTTGCCCACCCACCAAGCGTCCTTCCCTCCTGTCCCTTCCCTTTCCCCTTGACTCCCCGCAGCCTTTCCCCTATTATATCTTCAAACTCTTTTCCTTTGATGTGGGAACCATTTCTTTTCCTTTACAATAATGGTGCCATGAAATATTTAGCTTTATCGAAATGACTGCCTTTGCTGAGCACAGTGTTTTCCAATTTTGGACCTGTTGTGTGGTGCTTGACAGACTCCTCATTTTTCAGGGGTGCATAATATTCCATTGTGTGTATGTAGCAGAGTTGCTTTATCCATTCCTCCACAGGCAAGAATTTTTATTGTTTCTATCTTTTTCCTGTAATAAAAATTGCTGCAATGAACATGAGTGATGCATCTGTCTGTTCATATTTTGTTCTCTATTTCTTTAGGGTATATGTCAAATAGAGAAACTGTCGAATCATAAGGTATTTGCATTTGTTAAAGGAAGCACCATACTGTTTTCCATAGTGATTGCACAACTCTGAAGTCCCACCAGCAGTGTAAGAGTGTTTCAATCTCTCCACTGTCTCTCCAGCATTCATGATTTTCTGGTTTTTGTGCTTTTTTGCTAAGAGTGTCATATTGAGGTGGTATCTCATTGTTGTTTTAACTTGTATATCTTTGATAACCAATGAATGCAATTATTTCTTCGTATGACTGTTGGGTACGTGGATGCCACCTATTCATGTTTTGTGCCCATTTTTGATTGTGTTATTTGTATTTTCTTATTAAGATGCTGTAGTTTTCTATAGATTTTTGAAATTAGCCCTTATCTGTTATATCACTGCCAATTCCCACCCATCCCAAATCTGTGGGTTCTCATGTTACTCTTTCTATGAAGTCTTTTGATGTACATATGTTGTATTTTTAAAAGGTCCCAATATTACATTTTGTCTTCTATGGTGTGGGTGTTTTTCATTGTGTGTCATGGTGTATGTATAGATGCCTCATATTAGGGCCCCAGTGTTTGTCTTTGTCTTTCATTAATGATCCTTATGGTTCTAGGGTCTGTATTTCAGGTTTCAGTTTGTTCGTGTACCTAGTGTGAGGTATAGGTCCTGCTTCATTTTTTTTCAGGTGGAGATCCAACATTTTCAGCCCCTTTTATTGAAAAGGTTACCTCTTCTCCATTTAATGTTTTAATCATTTGTAAAAAATCAGGTGTCAATAGATGCTTGGTGGTATTCCTGGGTTCTCTATTCTAACCCATTCATCTACATATCAATGGTTATATGAATACCAAGCTGCTTGATTGTTGTGGCTGTATAATAGGTTGGAGGTGAAAGGTGTCCTGCATTGTTTTTGCTTTTTAACAGTGTTTTGTTGATTCTGGGTTTCTTTGCTTGACACATAAAGTTAGTTTTCATTGAAGAGTTGTGCTGGGATTGGGTAGGAATTGAATTGGGTTTATAGACTCTTGTTATGTTTAGTAATGTGTCATTAGGGAAAAACATAGCAACACCTGGATTCCATAGCTTCATCGCTGTTTCCATCCAAGAATGCTGTGGTTTTAAAATTAACATTTAGATCATAGATCCTGTGTTAGTCTGGGTAGACTAAAGAAACAAATTCTTAAGCACTCATATGTGTATAAGGAAGAGCTTTATATACAAGAGCAGTTGAATATGGAGAAAACATCTCCGCCCAGTCCAGATCAAGTCCATAAGTCTGATATTAGGCCATATGTCCGATATCAATCTATAAAGTCCTCTTCAGACTCATGAGACTCATGCAATGATGCCAAATGCAGGAAGATCACAGGCCAGTGGGTGGGAAGTCTTGTGGATCCAGTGGCATTGTAAGCATCTCAGCGCTGGCAGGGATCTCCATGTGGCTTCTCCGGCTCCAGAGGTCTGGCTCCATTAGCCTCTCTCTATGTGTCTTCTGCACAGTGATGTCTCGAAGGGAGTGAACAGAGAAAGTCTCCCGTCTCTAAGGAGGAAATACAGGAATTCCCAAAATCCTCAGGAGAAGGCCATGCCCACACAGAGGCCTCATTGGCTATATCCTGATTGACAGGCTAGACTCCATCCCTACACTCTTAATCCTCAAATGACACCAGGTTATGTAACTACCACAGACCCATTTAGAATTTGCTCATCTGTATGGTGTGAGATATAAACTGTGCTTCACTTGCATGTGGAAATCCAATTCCACCAGCATCATTCGTTGAAGAGGCTTTCTCTTCCCCATTGTATGGACTTAAACAGCACACTTGTCAACAACTCATTGACCATGTTGTTGTTGTTAGGTGCCACCCAGTCCGTTCCATGTTGGTGTTGTTAGAGGTCCTGTTTACAATAGCACGAACCACTGCCAAGCCCTTGGGGCATCCTCACAAGTGTTGTTATGTTCAATCCGATGTGGCAGCCATTGCATCGCTCCGGCTGGTTTTTTGTCACGGCCCCCCTGCTTTACCAAGCATGATGGGTGTACCAGAGTCAAGTCTCAGCCGACCACATGCCCGAAGTACGTGAGATGAAGTGTAAAGTACGCGGGGTGTGTTTCACCATCTTGGCTTCTAAGGAACTTCTGGCTGTACTTCTTCTGAGACAGATTTGTTTGTTGTTCGGCAATCCGTGGTACTTTAAATATTCTTTGCCAACACTGTAATTCTAATGTATCGATTCTTCTTTAGCCTTCCTTATTCAATGTTCAACTTTTACATACATGAAGCAATTGAAAATAGCATGGCATGGATCAGGCACATCTTTGTCCTCAAAGTAACACCCTTGCTTTTAAGAGGTCTTCTGCAGCAGATTCACAAAACCCCTCTTGATCTCTTTACTAATGTTTCCATGAGCAGTGACTGTGGATTCAAGCAAAATGAAATCCTTGATAACTTCAATCTTTATGCTTATTATGATGTCACCTGTTGGTCCAATTGTGGGGATTTTTGTTTTGTTTACACGAATTGTAATCCATATTGAAGGCTGCAGCTCTAGGTCTTCATCAGAAATGGCTTCCAGCCCTCACTTTCAGTGAACACAGCTGTGTCATCTGCAAATTGCAACTTGTCAATAAGCCTTCCTCCAGTGCAGTGTTCTTCATATGGTTTAGCTTCTTAGATTATTTGCTCAGTGTACAGTTTGAATAAGTATGATAAGAAGATACAACCCTGATGCACACCTTTCCTGATTTTATTACATGCAGGATTCCCATGTTCTGTTCATACAACTGCCCCCAGCTCCACGTACAAGTTCTGAATCAACACAAGGGAGTCTTCTAGAATTCCCATTCTTTTCAAGGCTAACCATAGTTTGTTGTGATCCACACAGTTGAATGCTTTGGCATAGTGAACAAAACACAAGTAAACATCTTTCTGGTATCCTCTGCTTTGAGCCAACATCCAGCTGATATCCCTTGTTCCATATCCTCTTCTGGATTTGGTCTAAACGTCTGGCAGCTCCCTGTCAATGTATTGTTGCAACCATTGTTGAATGATCTTCAGCAAACTTTTACTTGCATGTGATATTAATGATATAGTTCTATAATTTCAGTGTTCTGTGGGATCACCTTTCTTTGGAATGTGTACAAATATGGATCTCTTCCAGTCAGTTGGCCAGGTCTTCCAAATTTCTTGGCATAAATGAGTGAGAACTTCCAGTGCTTCATCAGCTTGTTGAAACATTTCCAATGGTTTTCCATCAATTCCCAGATCCTTATTTATGACTAATGCCTTCAGTGCAGCTTGGACTTCTCCCTTAAGTTCCATTGGTTACCTCTTGAAATGGTTGAATATCAACTATTCTTCTAGTACAGTGACTTTGTGTATTATTTCTATCTTCTTTTGATGCATCCTTTACCTTTCAATATTTTGCCCCCTTGAGCTGTCCTTTAAAATTTTTCTCTTCAGCTCTTTGACGTCATCATTTCTTTGATTTTCCTGAATTGTTCTAAAATCAAGAGTAAATTTCAGAGTCTCTTCTCACATCCACTTTGTTCTTTGCTTTCTTTGTTGTCTATTTAATGACCCTTTGTTTTCTTAACGTATGTTCTGGACATGAACTCATCAGGTCTTCTGTCATTAGTGTTCCATGGGTCATATCTGTTCTTGAGATGTTCTAGAAATTCAGATGCTATATGTTTAATACTTATTTTAATTTTCTTCAGCTTTAACCTGAACTTACATATGAGCAATTGTTTATCTGTTCCACAGTCAGCCCCTGACCTGGTTTTAGTTTCTGATATTGAGCTGCTGCATTGTCTCTTCCTACAGATGCAGTCAGTTTGATTTCTGTGTGTTCCATCTAAACAAGTCCGTGTGGAGTCACCACCTGTGTTGTTGAAAAAAGGGTATTTGTGATGAAGGAGGCATTAGTCTTGCAAAATTTGACCATGTGATCTCCAGCTTTGTTTCTCTTACCAAGGCAATATTTTCCAACTACTGTTCTTTCCTGTTTGTTTCCAACGTTTGCATTCTAATCACCAAGGATTATCAACGCATCTTGATTTTGTTTGATCAATTTCACACTGAAGACATTAGTAAAATTCTACAATTGATTCATCATTAACTTGAGTAGTTTTGCATGCATCTGAATAAGAGTTGTATTGATTGGGTTCTATTGACTGCATGTGGATAGCTATTATCCTCTCACAGACAGCATTGCACTTTACGATAGATCTTAAATGTCCTTTCCCAAGATGGACGGGGCAAGATTCCTTTTGGATTTGTCACTTCTGACATGGTAAACTATATGATCGTCTGATCCAAAATGGTCAAGACTAGTCCATTTCAACTCAATAACCTAGAATGTTGATCTTTATGCATACTATTTCATTTTGGAAGATTTCAGTTTTTCCTAGAGTCATACTTTGCAAGTTCCAATTATTAGTAGATCTTTGAAGCTCTTTCTTCTCACTTTAAGCTATGCCCCATCAGCATACGAAGGTCCTGAAGGTTTTACTCCATCAATGCCACTATGATCGACTCTGCTTTGAGATGGCAGCTCTTCCTCAGTTGTATTTTGAGTGCCTTCCAACCGTAGGGACTCATCTTCTGGCACTATGACAGTATTCTGTGGCTGTTCATGAGGTTTTCAGTAGCTGAACAGTGTTCCACTGCTATTCCTAAAGTTTTCAGGTGCTAATTCTTCTGAAGTGGACAGCTTACTCCTTCTTCACAGTCTGTTCTTCGTCTGGAAGCTCTGCTGAAACCAGTTCACTTTGGGGGACTCTGCTGGCATTGGGGAAACCAGTGACATCATGTCCAGCATCACAGCAACACACCACAGTAAGACACACGGAGACATGTGCAAAAACGGATTACCACAGATGCATAGGGTTTTTGTTTGTTTGCTTGCTTTTAGTTTCCCAGGATTCTCAATTCGATACCATTGAGCTGTGACTCTGTCAGTAACCCCCTCCTGGGCTGTTTTGGTTCCTACAGCTCTAAGTGTGTCATTTGCTTCTTTTTTCGGGGCTCTGACTCCATGGCAGGAAAGGTACCTCCTTTGGTGACCATTCGTCCTATAGCCCCAAAGATTTTTTTCCCCTGGCTCCTTTTATGAGTTCCTATAAACCTTTGGAGTATTGAATCATACCATTAATCCCTGCAGTGTAAAGTATGAGAAAGTTTCCAAAAGTTTGTGGACAAATTCTGTTATTTTTCCAGACTTTTGTGAACTCTTTAAAATACTCTTGCTTTATCAATCAGGAAGATTTCTTAATGGAAATGCTCTATTATCCATTTTTACACATGACAATTCAGCAGCTTCATTTTTCTCTCGACATACAGCCCGTTGAACAGACAATTCCACACCAATCATGTTAATTTAGCAAACGTTTCCTCTGGCCCCGAGGTTTGCTTCTGTTACATTTCACGTGCACTCTTCCCTTACTTTTAAGAGGGCAAGGGCATGACTAAGATTCAGACTCAGGCCTCCTTGCTGGTTCACAGGGAAGCCTTGCCATACAAGATGGATTGTGATTCATAACTCAGTGGACCCCAAAACAGTCAATGTAATTACCCTTTGGTGCATTTTTGGGCAAATGATATTTAAATCAATTTGATGGAAAAACAAAAATAAATGTCAAACCAAATACCAAAGAATGAATAATTTGCTGCAAATTTGCTAGAATCATAAGCAGTTCTCTGTGTTTTCAGATTGCTTTGTGAACCAAGTCAATACACTAGTCTTGTGGTAATTTTAAAATCTAAAATGCCAATACTTATTTTGTCAAAGGGACAAATGTAAATTCAACTTAGCCTGTAAACAAATTAACACAGAGTTATGTTTGTGCTTAAGGTGAGGCAGCTGTTAGCCATTCTTAGAATTCCTGTAAAGAACTTTCCTCTGAGAAACTCACAGTGCTGAAGAATAGCACTGTTAGAAAGTTACCTTCTTTTTATAGATTCGAGATGGTGGCCCAGGAAAGTTAAGTCACACACTCATAAAGTCACTTATTCATAGCCCCACCACTAGCTTGTCCCTCTAGACTGCCTGCTGATCCCTACATGTGTCTTTGATGACCTTGGTTCAGATGTTTGTTCAACCCTCCTGCCCCTCATTCTACTGTCAACTGACTCCTTCCTGAAAATGTCTGTGAATTTTGGAGAAGACAGAAGTCTAGGATTTTCTGTGTCATAGTGTAAAGAAATGAACAAACTATGAACAAACAAGGGAGGTGAATCCCCGCACGGAGATGTATAAACTATGTCAGACCAGTGAGGCCAGGTTGGCAGGAGAACTAGGCTGTAGCTTGTTATGCGCTCATAAAGCGTTCAAAGAAAAGAGACAGCCCCGCATCAGTAGCCCAGACGGCAGCAACACCAGGGCCTAGAAAGGGATAACGAGGGAAAGGCAGCACCCACCGGCGTGGCATCGCTCAGGTTAGTGTTGTCCGGTGTAATAACTCACGGTGTTATGCGCTCCCCGGCACTGCCTCTCTACCTCCTGGACCTCCTTTTGTCCCAGACAATACAGAATCCCTATTAATGATTATTATTATTATCAATTTTAGTTATAGATATGTGATAAATACAGCTATACATTGCTTAAATGTAGTACTTCTTAGATTATATGAATACTAATAACAGTATTGTTTTATAAAATATTTCCACTTTATTTATTTTTTTAATTATCATTTTCAATCATTTTATTGGGAGCTCATACAACTCTCATCACAATCCATACCTACATCAATTGTATAAACCACATTTGTACATTCGTTGCCCTCATTCTCAAAATATTTGCTCTCCACGTATTTTTTTTTAATTAAAGATCATTTTATTGGGGATTTCTACAACTCTTGTTACAATCTGTCTTTCAACTTTAAATTACATTATTGGTTACACCTTGATTAGTAACTGAGCAGAAATTTAAAAAAAAATTCTTGCTCCTTCTTTTCTTCCATTTACTACTTCATTCTCAAAAATAGTTACTGAGGTAGTTAGTTTATTGTGCCAACCTGGCCGAGAAACACATGTGGGGTTAATTGAATGGCGGAGGGATAAATGGCTTGGTGAGCCTCGCCTTTCTAGTTCTCGGGTCTCTTGCTTTTTGATGGTTGCACCAGGGTGCAGTTACCTTAGCCAGTTCCCTGCTTCAGCTGCCAAGGCTCACTTCCTGCAAGACGTCCCTGAGGAGAAGCCACATGGACCTACCCCATTGCAGCCCTGGGTGCTGGGGCAGCCATGTGGAGACCCCTGCCAGTGCTGAGATGTTTACATGCTCACTGACTGCTTTCCTCCTGCAGTCAGCACCATTGCGTATGTTTTGTGAGATTGAGGAAGACTTTGTAGATTGGTGTCGGACATAGGGGCTAATTTTGGACTTGTGAGCTTGGGCAGCACTGGATTGGGATGTTTTCTTGATGCGCACTTAGCCTTTATATAAAACTGTCTCTTATACATGAGTTTCTGTGGATTTGTTTCTCTAAAGTACCCAAACTAACACAGTTACTGACCTAGGTTTGCACTTACCACAACATTGTGGCTGAAACACTGAAAATTGGACAAAATCAGCTACTTTAAAAACACGGGCAGCAACAGAAAGAAGAGCACGTGCTTGTTGCATGTGCAAATGAAATGATCTGATTTGAAGCATCACTTGAATTGGATACTAGGACCGCCTTGGCCAGAGCACATTAGAATGTTAAAAAAAATAGCATTAGAGTTTTAGCCTTGTAGGTATATTGATACGTGTAAGCTGGGTTCATGAAAAATATTTTTGTTATTATCACTACTCACGGGGATATTTTTAACACATTTTAACACATTTCTGCTGAAACACTACACTCAGGTTGTATAAACAATCGATTTGGTGTGTCACCCCCTCTAATAGAGTTACCAGACATGGTCTGCACTCCCTATCCTGCCTACTCGCCTCCCCCACTGGTATGCCACAAATCCACCGTTCTCTAAGCAAGCCAGGCCCATGATCAGAAAGCAGAGGATACTTATGGAAGATATTAGAGTCCAAAGGCAGGAAAATGGATAAAGACGCCAGCAAGGTGAGTGAGGGGAGTGCCCTCAAAGATGATTGGTGAGGAATGGAATGTGAATACTTGATTCCAAGTAGGTTGGGCAAATGGAGTAGATCCAACTGGTGACCTTTAAACCTGAAAGATAGTGTAAGGCCTAATGGAGAAATCTTCATCCTAAAGTGAGCCCCAACTGCGCTATGATTCACCTCATTATTCATTCATATCCTGTACATCCACCAGGTAGCACACATACAGTAGTGGGGATTAGCCAGAAAATTAGACAGATATTTCCTTTCTTCACAGGCCTTACCGTTGAGAGACAGACACAAAACACATCATTAGACAGCACTGACTTATTTACCCTTGTTGCAAAAGCACTGGAGAGAAAGCACAACCTACAAGGAGGACTCACACCCAACCTACTTTGAAGGCAAGGGGAGATTTATGATACAGATTCTTAAAATGGAAATGGGCGTTGAGATTACATTTAACTGGATAGATGTATCAACCATTGTTAATACCTCCAATGATCAGGATCAAAGGAAAATGTGCACTTGGGGTGACCTAGAAACTCAGAAATGGGGCAAGAGAAAGAGGCTCCACTAGGGCAGCCAGCGAGCCCGGGGAAGGGTGATTCCTCAATGCCGGTGAGTAGGAAGCAGGCATGAGGCCCTCTGCCTTTCACTCACTCTGGAGCTGAATCCAGAGTGGGCAGGAAATCCGTTGCTGAGCGTTAGTGAGGAAGCCGTTTATTATTAAATCTGTCTCAGTCTGACCTCAACGTCCCAGCTCTAGATTCCTGATCTGCATTTTAGTTTTCACGGTCACTGTACTTGCTTGTGTTTACATCCTTCTTTATTTTAGTCTAGGAACTCAGCACTGGAGTTCTGGATAATGCGCATCTATCTTTGAGATCTTTGCCGCTAAGTATCTGGCCGCAACAAAGGCTGGGCTCCTATGTGACAGTGACATTATTGTGCTCATGACAAACACATACATGGATCCTTCAGCTTTTTAACTTATCTTTAGATTTAGGCTTCTATGGTCCAACCCCATAACCCTATAGAATTCCTAAGGTTGTTCACACCTTTGAAATGAGATGCTAGAACATCAGGGCCTACCATGTAACATGGCTCCGTAGAACTTCCGTGATTATGGTGACTTGGCCCACAGTCACTGTGGCCTTGGAATGAGTTGCTGATGTTGTTCAGGCAGCTAACTCTGATGGAACATCATAACTGGTTGCCCAGAGTCCACTAGTGCAAAGAATGAGTAAACTCCTGCAAGGTTTTAGGAGCTAAGTAGTCCCTCTGCATTCTGATTCTGAGATACTTGTGTTTGAATAGGGAGGTGCAGTAAAAGATGGAAATTTTATTTGCTAGTAAACACTGCAAAAGACATCTACGTGTGTGGTTGCCCAAATACTGCCCTAATAGGAATACAGAATGATGGGTTGCAACCACAGAGTACTTTAAACAGTGTATAAAACTTATCTGATTGTATCTGTGGCGCTGTGTATCTTTCTGAGCACAGAACTTAAGAAAGATGCAGACAAATTTAAGAGTGATTAGACTGGGGAAAGAGGCCCACGACTATCCCCCGAATGAAAGGGAATAGTGGGGGAAGGAAGTTCTTAGCCTGAAAGTAAAAGAAGACTGAGAACTGCTTTTAAATGTTAACAGAGCAGTGGCAGGAGAATTAGTCTTGCTCTGAATTGTCACAAGGACCAATGGGCAAAAACATCAGGAAGACAGATTTTCAAATCAAAAGCAGCACTTTTCTAACAGTATATTTCAAATAGAATGGTGCAAAGCCGGTGGCTGCAAAAGGAGGCAGAGCTTACCCTGCCTTGACAGGTGTTTGAACATAGAGACGGTGGCTGGTGGGATGGCATGGGGTGGATACAAGTGCCCAATAGGCACTTGGACTAGATTGTCAAGATCCTTAACACTGAAATACAGATTGTAGATTCTTCCCTGGTGTTACAGACAATCCACCCAAGGGAGCTTGCTACCCTAGACAGTTTACATCAGCAGCCTTGTGGTTAAGCACAGTATGAGATCTACCCTAGCTTCAAGAGGTGCTGGCCACCATCTACTGCTGGCAGGTTGTGCCCCTCAGGAGCCACACCAAAGACCACACACTTGTTATTCTAAGATAACCTATGATGGAAGACCTAGGTATGTATGTTTTCCATTTTGTGTGGAAAAGGGAGTGAGCCAGAGATAAATGGTATCTCTCATTCGTTGCCATTGAGTTGAGGCTGACTCAGCGATCCTGCAGAGCAGGGTAGAACTGTTCCGGTGATTTCTCAGACTGTTATTATTTACAGGAGTAGAAAGGCCCATCGTTCGCCCGTGCAGCAGCTGGTGGGTTCAAACTGTCTGTGATCATGTAGATTATAGATCAATGTGTAAACCAGCTGACGCTGACTCAAAAGAGGACGTAATTAGCTATCCTGGTAGACCCTTGACCTGCTTCCAGCAGAGTTTGGACTAGGGGGGCTTTGAAGAAAACTGTGAATGTGCAAAATTTGTCCAGATTATGTGTAATTAACATTTTATATATATTTAAAATCAACATGTGTTCCTTAAAGATAATTTGAATATTAAGGAAAAGATGAAAATGAAAAATAAAAGCACACCAGCCTGAAATATAACAAAAAATTTGAAACCATTGTCTTGTAATTATTTTTCAAGCTTTTGATATGTATTTCCAAAAGTTTGATGATTCATATTTCCATCAATGACAGTAGATGAGAAAAATCTGTTCTTAAATCTTCATGTGCAATGCATATTATCATCATTTTAAATCTTTGAGAATGTCATTGGTGAAAATGACATGTCATGCTTTTTTGGTTTGTTTTTTGGCATCCGGGTGATGTTGAAGGAGCCCTGGTGGCGCTGTTGGGCAAGTGTTGGACCACTAACAGCGACTTCAGTGGTTTCCACCCACCAGCCACTGCACCCCCTACAGGAAGGACGAATTGTCTGCTAGGAAACTCTATTTAGCCTCACCATGAAGTCAATGGCAGTGAGCTGTCTTAGAGGATATTGATAACAATGAACATGCTCTTGTTTATTTAGGGTTAACTGTGTTCCAGTCACCTTGAATGTAGTCAGTACGCAGTTGTTGCTACGTGCCATCGAGTTGATCCTCATTCTACCCGATCCAGCACCATCCTCACAATTGTTCCCATGCTTAAGCCCAGTGTTGCAGCCACTGTGTGAGTCCATCTTATTCGCTGCTCTTCTACTTTACCCAGCATGCTATTCTTCTCCAGGGACTGGTAGTAAACCTCTCGCAAAATCCTCACAAACACCCTAAACCAAAACCCCAAACAAACCCGTCGCCATCAGGTCAACTCTGACTCATGGTGTTAGAGTAGAACTGCACTGTGGGCTTTTCTTCATTGTCATCTTTACAGAAACAAATCACCTCTTTCCCCCTTTGTGGTGTGGTGCTGCTGAGTGGGTAGGTTTGAAATACCAACCTTTCCGTTACTTAAAACGGTTTACATCACCCATGGACCTCACAGCCAGCCCATGAGGAAGATATTATAATCCTCATTTTCCAGCAGGCAAAGTAGAAATTCATAGGACTTAATGCCATTCA
Source organism: Echinops telfairi (assembly GCF_000313985.2). Classification (NCBI taxonomy): domain Eukaryota; kingdom Metazoa; phylum Chordata; class Mammalia; order Afrosoricida; family Tenrecidae; genus Echinops; species Echinops telfairi. The sequence goes on along the minus strand of NW_022103906.1, from coordinate 45,557,194 downwards.
GCTTCTGAGGGAAAGTAGCGTGTGCGTGTGCTCCTCACCAAGGCGTCTCTTAGCTTGCCTCCAATGCAAAGGCCCACCATACCTACTTCCAACCATACCTCACCCTCCAACCAGGCACCACTGTGCTTGGGCCCAACTCCTAAACTGACTCTGCGGTATGGTGGGAAAAGCCTATGATTGGAACCAGAGAGGCAGGACTAGATTGTCAACCTAACTCACCACTTAGAGCTTAGTCATCTTGGACAAGCTACTTAATCTCTTTGAGCCTCAGTTTCTTCAGATATAAAATACAGACTTGTTTTGCACAATGAACTCGTGAGTTTTGCAGGGGTCTGAGTTGATCAAGTAAGCATAAAGTAAGGGTAGATAAATGCCCTGGATCATTTAAGGAGGTGCTATTTGGGGGACCCAGTCTGTGCCAGCCACTTTCTCCCCTGAGAATGCCAAGTGTGAACAGGTCACACAAACTCCCTGCTCAAAGACACTTGCCAGCAGAGAGTGACAGTTATTTCTCAAATCAACACACAGGGTCATAGTACCCAATAAGGAAGATAAACACAGGTTTGGTGTGCTCACTTGCTAATCTTTGATGTGGTTTAAAAAATGTTCAACAGTTCTCTACAGACTAGTAAGTAAGCATGAGTAAACTCATGCTTCCCTTGCTTATTGGGTACCCCATCCCTATCAAGGACCATATGTTTGAAACAAGGCTTTAGTTCCATAGGAAGGTGGGGTGGGGCTTGGAGAGAGATAGATGGCAGCTATACTCAGAAGCATAATCGTTGCTTTAGTGAAAAAATGTGATGTTATTCACTACAGATTAGCAAGAATGTGCAAATAAGTCCATACTTGCCTTGTTTATTGGGTAGTTCCGTTCGATGAACGAGCAAGCACAGACAGCATTTATCAGAAGACTTAAGTGCTAGTCAGTAGCCAGAAAATGCTCGGAAAGGATTGTTTAAGGAGGTGACATTTCAGCCCAAACCTAAATGAGACAAGGCTTTGCTATGTGAAAATTCAAGGAAAGAGCAGGCCAGCAGGTAGGGCAGCCAGAATAAAGCTCCTAAGCCTGTGTGAGCAAACCAGGCCACACATACCAAGCTAAAGGGAGAGTGGTTCGAGACAAGGCTAGCCATGAAGATCTCATTAGATGATTCTCAATGAGGAGGGTGGGACAGGGGCTGACTCACTATATTGTAGTAAGGAACTCTATTGTAGTAAGAGAAGTAGCGTTGTCCGTGGGAGGCACAAACAATGAAGCACTCCCCAGCAGGGTCCCTGGGTCAGGCCCACCTAGCTGCACTTTGTAGATGGGTCGGGTGACCTGCTTCTGAACGGCCCAAACCTTGAAAATTCAGTGACACAGTTCTATTGGGGTCACCATGAGTCGGAGACAAGCTGATGGCTGCTGTTTAGTTTTGCTTTTAAGTGAGGGAAAGCAGTGAGACTAGTTAGGAAAATATTTCAGTATTTTCAGTACTATCTTCCAGCTCTGAGATGCTGGAAGTTTGAGAACTTGAGGTGGCAATAGAGATGGAAGAAGCAACATTCGGGTCCTGTTTGACAGGGAGAGCTGACATGGGCTGGATATGGAAAAAGAGAAGAATCAAGAATAACCAAGCATAACCATCATTTGCCTCTAAGAACACCACAGTTCATTTTTCCTTCTGTGCTGGTAGCGTTTCTTTAGTGAATACCTGATGAAGGAGTCGTCTTCAACCGGCTACTGTGCTGTATGGAAAGAAATGTGTCTTCCAGCACTAGACTCCTTCTCCTCCTGGGGAGAGAGATCCTCACAGTAAGAGAAGCCACAGGAAAGGAGACTCCGGGATCATTGCCTTCACTCATTCTGGGACATATGCCTTTTCAGCTGCATGGCAGAAGGCGTGTGAACTTAAGGTTTTTCTCCGTGTCCTTTCCCATATGGTTGAATTGAGATCCATTAAATGGATCTGTGGTGTGACTTCGCAAGAATGAGGGTTATCAATTTTGTTATGTCATATCCTCGTGAGAGTTTTGAGTGCAGTTCTTGGCACCGACTAAGTCCAAACCATCCCCTTAACTGTAGAGGCCGTTCTGATGCATGGTAACCCATGTGTGGGAGAGTAGACCTGTGTTCCACATGGTTTGCAAAGTTGTGACCTCTTGTAAACAGATTATCAGTGTTTTCTTTCAAGACATCTCTGGATGGGTTTGAACTGCCAACCTTTCTGTTGCTAGTTGAGTCCTTAACAATTTGGGCCACCAAGGGACTTGCTAGAAGGATTCAAAAGGCAATCATGTATCAACTCATGAACAGATCATGTCCAAGAACATAGGTCCTGATTTGGGGAAAACCTGTGGTCTCTGGATCCAAAATGGAAGCCCACTGCAAACATACCAGAGCTGTAACTTAGAGTCTTAATTGACTGCATGATCCCAGGGGGCCACACGGGGTGGAATTTAGGGTCAGATGTGGTGACAGTGTTTCTGGGATGCCCAGCAGGGTTCTTTGCATAGTTTTACCCAGGACAATTAAAGCAAAACCTAGGTCTCTGATCCATTGTGAGCTCAGGGCCCTGAGAGACCACTGCTTGGCACTGCCAATGCTAAAGCCAGAACTTGTGTTGGAATTACCCTCTGCTAGTTGTGTGAGACCACTGAACTGCTAAGGACTTTGAGCTGAGACAGAGCAGCTCCATAGCTCCAGGGAAACCGGGATTGTCTCAAAGTCTAGGTCCACTCTAGGTCAGCCTCTGTCACCTCTGCTTCCACCAGCAAAGGACCTGCAAGGGGGGCCACAGGCCACGCTGGCCTGTTTTATGTGTGTATGTAAACTGATCTTATTTTAAGGATTAAAAAACATACCTCGATGTGTTAACTTTTACATAAGAATGGTCCCATGGTTTGTTATTCAGGCCAAAGTCTCTCCACTCTTTTTCTTATATAATCAAATCAAATATACTTTTAATCCTGAAGCTAGAGAAGAGGAAATTAGCTGAAAACCTTTTTTGGTCAGCTTTCAATTTAGGAATAACCCCCCAGATTCTAGTCTATTGTTTTGTACAAACATCATCTCAATCTCCCTCTCAATTGTAGGTTTTCCAAAATAATAGTGTATCTCTGCTTTGAAAAAATATACTTCTTGACCCCACCCCCAATGTATTCACTGATAGATTTCTTTTTTTTTAATCTATTGATTGACTCATATGTTTATAGTGGCTCAAGGTTGTACAGCAGAGTTCATAGGTCACTGACTTTATTATTTAGAAAGAGAGCCAAAGCCACTTTGGATACAGAGCCATGGGCTATTGAGTTTGGATCTTTTGATATTTCTGCAGAAAAGGGAAATCCCATGAGAGAGACTAGGAGTTAGGAGACACTAACATTTTTCAGCTGAATGAATAAGAGCATTGCTTTGGCTTTTTGAAAGCTCACTAGAAAGACTGAGCACACGTAGTTCTCTTAGTGAAGAAGCTAACAATCATGCTTACAGTGGACCGAGCAGGACCTGGGAGTTGCAGTCCTGGATTCTAGATTTACCCCTGCATAGCATGAGTCTCGGTGCAAGTCACACAGTCCCTTACCTCAACTGCCCCAACTATGAAATGAGAAGATTGGTCAGATGATGACCTTTAGTGCTCATCATTTCCTTCAGCTATGATCACTGGTGAAGTCACAATATTAACTTGGAACGTACTTACTGTAGGAAACATAACCTTATCCCACATTGATGGACAATGAGTTCTTCTAATGCAGAAAGCTATTGCGATTTTCAAGCTACCATCTGAGTTGAGCTTTGAAAGATGGGGAAGGAAGCAACCATGCAGATATCTGGAAAGAATCTTTCAAGAAATGGGCAGAGGAACTGCCAAGACCTAAAGGTCCGAACAGGGCAGCATTCCTGATTAAGTGCCCATTAACTGAAAGATTGGCCGTTTGGACACACCTAAAGTGCCTCAGAAAATAGGCCTGGTGATCTGCTGCCAAAAAGTGTTCTAAACCCCATGGAACAGCTCTGCTTGATACCAATGGCGTCACCATGGAACAAAATCCACACATGGCAGATAGCAACAAGAAGAAGGTTCTTGCTGTCTTCTGGAGAGACAAAATCTGGGGTGGTTGAAGGTCAGAGATGAAGAGAGTAATATATGCTCCCAAAGGCGGGTGGAGCCCAGAACTACAGAGTCCTGCGTGCTCTGGTAAGGAGTTTGGGATTTATTCCATGTGCAATTTGACAGCATTGAATGGAATTAAGACTAGTCATAGGACCCAGCATGTGCTTTTAAAAGATCCCTTAGGCAGTTGTGTGGAGAATGGACTGCAGAGGAGCAAAAGTAGGATAGCGAGAGTAGTCAGGAGGCTAGGGGTCCAGTCCCAGACACGTTGATGGGTCTTAGTTAACGAGAAGAATAAGTAGAGCTAGAGATAAATGGAGAGATTTAAGAAAATGCTTTAGAAGAGGTGTCAATAAGACTTGCTTATGGAAGTGAAGGAAAAGGAGGACTCAAAGATGCTTGTTATAAGTTTTGCTCAAACAGCTGCAAACACTTGGGGGAAGTAGGGTGGTTTGTTGGTTGTTGTTTTGTTTTGCTTTAACAGGAATGATGAGTTCAATTTTGGATATGGCAAGTTTAGGTTGTTTGCTAGACATATATTTCTTTAAATATTCTTTAATTGAGTCTAACATTTGCCCCTCTGGGTTTGAATTAAATGAGGTGTTCTGCCATGTTCTAGAAACTCCATTCAAGTTCTTGCCTGCATTCTTGGACACATATCTGGTTGTTCTCTAACAGTAATGCTTGGACAGATACCTTACTTTTTCATTTTGAGACTCTTCTCAAGTTATACCCTTTGTTACTTTTTCTTTACAGACAATCGCTAAACATTCACAGTGTCAATAACATGGGCAGTAGGGCAAGAGAGAACAGAGAGTCCCAGAGGACAACTGGGCCCTATTCCCTGACACATGACCCTTGGAAGCTCATGTGTGGATTGGGTGGTTAACATTTGGGTATCTTCCTGTTTCTGCTAGATTTATGTTCTATGGATATCCAAGGAAAAGGATGAAAGAAGATGTTTAGTTTGGGAAGACTTGAAATAAGGGGAAAGACCAACAACAGCCTGTCTGAGAGAAGAGCAGGGGTCAAGAGTTTCTGCAATCTAGAGGAAGGGTGAGCTCTAGCTTGAGTCGATGGTGGTTAAATGGTAAAACGATGAAAAGACTTGGGCTTTTCAGATAACCAGCTAGAAGAAGATATGGGCTGGGGTCAGGAGACAGACTCAAAGAAGCACGACAAAGAAGGGGCAGACTAAAGGCAACTCTAAAATCAACTGATTTAAACTCTCAATACTGTATACGTGCTGCCTGTCCCCAGATCTTACCTTTGACATTTCCAGTGTCATCACACAACTCAAATTTAGTACCTGTGTGGCAATTTGTCAATGACTCACGATATAGACATATTTTTAACGTGCCATTGAATCAGTTCCAACTCACCGCAACCCCTTCTCCACAAATGAAACCCGACCAGTCCGGCGCCACCCTCACAATGGTTGCGTCTAGTCCACTGCTGCAGCCACTGTGTCAGTCCATCTCCTCGAGGAGCTCCTCTTTCTAACTCACTCCAAACCACGATGTCCTTCTCCACCTCTCCTGAGAGCACGTCCAAAGTACAAGAGCTGAAGTCTCGCACCCTCGCTTCTGAGGAGCATTCGAGCTATATTCTTTCCAGACAGGTCTGTTTGTTCTTCTGGAAGTCCATGGTACTTTGAATATTCTTTGCCAATACTATAATTCAAATATACCAATTCTTTGGTCTTCCTTCTTCTTGGGCCAAAATCCACATGCATATGAGGAGATGGAAAGTGTCATGATTTGGGCCAGGGCCACCGAAGTCCTGAAAGTATGATCTTTGCTCTTCAGCGCTCTGAAGAGGTCGTGTGAGCAGATTTGCCCAGTGAGTTGGAACGGATTCAAGGGCACACAACTACGCAACGACGTGTGCTTTGATTTCTTGACTGCTGCTTCCGTGAGCACTGGTTGTGAATCCAAGTAGTATGAGATACTTGTTTATCATGATGTTGTTTATTGGTCCAGTTGTGAGGATTTTGTCTTCTATTTTTTACAATGAGTTGCACTGCTTTCTGAAATCTGCAGTCCTTGATTTTCATTAGCAAGTGCTTCAAGTCCTCTCAATAAGCAAGTGTGTGCCATCTGTAATCAAAGGTTGTTAATAAGCCTTCCTCCTATCCTGATGCCACGTTCTTCACTGAGAGACAAGGTGAGATGATCGAGGGGGTGAGCACTGAGTTCAGAAAATCTGGGTTTGAATGTTGAATCTGATGCTTCACTAGCTATGAATTTGAACAAGTCATATCCCCTACATTCCAACTACTTTGTCTTTAAAATGGGGTAACAATTTATCTACCCAATAAGGTTGTTGTAAGTATAACATAATTGACAGAAAGATCAAAACCTTCCTCACTCACAAGATTATCTGTTTTTTTCTGAAAAATTACTTTATTATTATATGCCCATCCCTTCATTAACTACAAGCCTGATGTTCACTGATGTGAAGCTTTTGAATGCTACATAGTAACACGTGGCATTAGCTAACTTCTCAAAGAAAGGACCCTTCTACAACCTGGTCCACCTCATTTCTGGTGCTTCACAGGCCACGCTTGCTGGGATGCTAGGCCTCTGGCCCCAGAAGCAGACTGCTTCAGTCTCGTTTTGTCACGGCCTAGATAAAAGAAATTATTTTGCAACTCAGTATTTTCCCATTGCTTTTCTCTTATGCTGTACACAGGTGGTATTTTCAAGGTGAATCCAAAGCTTGTCTGGTTTCTCTTCTGCTTTTCAGTCCTCTTTACATTGTGATGATGCTATCTTTAAAGAGATGATTAAGATGTAACATTAAGAAAATACTCACCAATGTGGTGAAGAAAGCTGATGGTGCCCGGCTATCAAAAGATATAGCGTCTGGGGTCTTAAAAGCTTGAAGGTAAACAAGCGGCCATCTAGCTCAGAAGCAACAAAGCCCACATGGAACAACATATCAACCTGTGTGATCACGGTGTGTCCAACGGATCACTGAAGACAAATGGGTGCATAAGCAAATGTGGCGAAGAAAGCTGATGGTGCCCGGCTATCAAAAAGTATAGCGTCTGGGGTCTTAAAGGCTTGAAGGTAATCAAGCGGCCATCAAGCTCAGAAGCAACAAAGCCCACATGGAAGAAGCACACCAGCCTATGCAACCATGAGGTGTCGAAGGGATCAGGTATAAGGCATCATCAGAACAAAAAATCTTACCATAGTGAATGATGGGGGGAGTGCGGAGTGGAGATCCAAAGCCCATTAGTAGGCCACTGGAGATCCCCTTGCAGAGGGGTGTCGGGGAGGAGATGAGCCAGTCAGGGTGCGATGTAACAATGATGAGAAATACAACTTTCCTCTAGTTCCTAAATGTTTCCTCCCCGCTCCCACTACCATGACTCGAATTCGATCTTGCGAGTCTGGCTAGACCAGAGGAGGTACACTGGTACAGATAGGAACTGAAAATACAGGGAATCCAGGATGGATGAGCCCTATAGGACCAGTGGTGTGAGTGGAAAAACAGGGAGGGTAAAGGGAGAAGGGGTAGGAAAGAGGGAACCGATTACATGGAACTGTGTGTGACCTCCTCCCTGGGGGACAGACAACCGAAAAGTGGTTGAAGGGAGACGTCGAACAGGGCAAGAAATGACAAAATACCCATTTATAAACTATCAAGGGTTCATGTGGGAGGGGGGAGCGGGGAGGGAGGGGAAAAATGAGGACCTAATGTCGGGGGTTTTAATGGTGAGAAAATGTTTTGAGAAACGATGTACAAATGTGCTTTACACAATTGATGTGTGTATGGATTGGGATAACAGTTGTATGAGCCCCTAATAAAATGTTAAAAAAAAATACTCACCAAAGGTCAAAGCCTTGAAGTAGTTTTTGGCACATATTAAATCTAAAAAGATACATTTTCCAATAGGAAGAGAAGCAAGTGGGAGAACGAGACAACACATTACAGCTCTTGAGCCCTTATTTCTTTGTAAGGCAGCAGAGGTTCAAGTTCTCACCTTGTGTTGACATTTTGGTATAAGCATATCCTTAGCAAAGCTTGGCACTTAGTGGATCATGTCAATTGTTGGAAATAATTGAACGCTTATTGGGTCATCTCTCTCTCTCTCTCACCTAATGTTGAAGGAAGAGGAGGTGGACTGCAGTAGTCATTACACAGCATATGGGCAATGTACAAACAGCAGCACGGCATCTGACTCTGCTTCCTGAGAAGCATTGCTGAAGAATTCACCAGGCCTGCAAAACAGGTAGATGGTGAGGTTCCTTGAAACACCACTGTGAAGACCTGGAAGTGAGATCAAGCAATAGCCCTCCTGCATCAGAGAAATCCACCTCCTGACCTTTACCTCTATCCGTTCTGTTTATGCATCATTTTCCCCCAAAAGGAGCAAAGTTTAAAAACTATTTTTGAATTCAGTAAAATGCATTATCAATCCATTAAAGAAAACAAACCCATTCTAATTAACAACTGTTCACCAGGAAATCGCTCTCTGCTGGAGGGCTAGATAAATGCCAACTTGAAGCTAGAAAAATTGGACCAGTGACACGTTCCAGTTCAATTATTTTGTCCTCACTCAGCCAAGTAATTGTTGTCTGATCATTTCGCCTGGTGGGAACTGATGGAGAGGGAATTATTTCTCCCCCGGCTGGTCCAGTATCATCAACAGCTTATGGACTTCTGGTTCACGAAACAAAATAACTTACAGCACAGGCTCACTGGCTGGCCATACGTGCCACCAGACCAATCTTCTTGAGAAAGTCGAGATACAGCATCCATCTGGGAAGGACTCGGGCAGAGACTGCCCCCGACCAGGTGCCAGCCTTCTAGCTGGGAGTTTGTACTCCACATCAGCCTCTGACTTAGTAAAAATTCTCAACTCCTAGACCCAGAACCCACAAAAGCAACTTTTTCTTTGACAAAAAGAAATCAAATGGTGGTGTTTACCTTTTGCTGCTAACAGCGGTAGCAATAACAGCTACAATGAACGTGGCTTTAATAAAAAAGCCATCGTTAAATGATTGATGGGTTGCTTCATTTTATTGTTTCATGACTTTGGTAGCTAAAATGGTCATTTAAGAAAAAAAATCAAGTGCTGTTACTTTATATTCAAGAAACATGGGGAAAGAAGCCTTTCAAAAATGCCCATCCCCAGAAGAAAGTGGAGAGACGTATCGAGCAGCCATCTGAATGATAAATGATTCTAATCACAGTCGGGACACAGGACTCCAGCATCAACCTGAATGAACCTGCAAACGATGCAGATAATTATGCCACACACCAACACATTCTAGCTATTCAAATCTGCTTCCATTCAAAGCTGCTATTCATTGAAGTCATAATGCCATAGGACTTCTGGATGTAATCACCCTTCTTGGCATAGGGAGCCATGGTGGCATAGAGGTTCTATGCCGGTTTACAGTCTCAAGTTTAAAACTGTGAGTAGCTCCTCAGAAGAGAGGTGGGGCATTCTACTCCTATAAAGAGTGGCAGTCCCAGAAACTCACAGGTACAGTTCTATCCTGTCCTATAGGGTCACGATGAGTCAGCATCAACAGGATGGCAGTGAGTTTGGATTTTTGGTCACGTGGTACAGGGAAGCCTTCATGAAAATAAAAATCTAAGAGTAAGCAGATGCTGAGACTGAGAGCTATCAAAGACACACCTTGGCATATTGGACAATTTCATAGACCCTTTTTGGGAACTGACGACTGCACAGCTCACCTGGTTTTGATGGCAAGTCAGCAGGCAGAACTCATAGATGTCTGCCCTGTCAGCATTTTCCCCCCAGCAATAAATAGTATCATAAATTGATTGATAACACCCACACTGTTAGGGTGAAAAGCACACTCGTGTGATATTTAGTGTTTAAAAAGCCATTTGAGGTCAATCCAGAGGGGTTAGGGTCCTTTCTCTGGATGATGCAGGGTGAGGAGCAGACACAGGAAGAGAAGTCAGGTTTTCTGGATTCCGGGAGGAGGGCTCTTTACACTTCACTGGGCCACTTCCTAGGGGGCATTCTTGGATTATTTGTGCTTATAAGACCAGTCAAAAGAAACACTCAATTTGCTTTATGAGAAGACTTCAAAAAGTTAATGGGAATAACCCATTATCTATTCATTCCATGGTTGCATGAAGTGTTTGAAGCTCCCTTGTTCACTTGAGATAGGCATTTTCTCAAGTACAAGGAAAATAAGCCTCCATCTTTCCAAGCTCACTTTAGCTTTATCCCAAATTCCAGGATGGAATTGTTTCAGGGTAGAAGATGAGAAGGTGGCAGTAATTTTGACAAGACTGAAAGACAAGCTGGAGATGGCCTTAAAAGGTCCTAGAGACCCTGGGAGTCCCTGGAGGTGCTATGGCTGGCAGACTTGCAAGAAATGAATGATAATGAGGACCACTCCCTTCTCCTTGGTAGAAACAAAACTGGGGAGTATAGTATCACCATCAGGAAAATCCACAGAAAAGTAAACTGTGTAGATTTATGTATGCTTATACCTATAGCCAACATTTGCTGAATAGCTAGTGGGTAGAAAGCATTGTACCTCTCATGAGAAGCACTGTAAAAGGAGCTGTGGGGGCTGGGGAAGAGGGGTTATACTGAATACACAAGTCCCTCACTCAAGACTCTCTGTTAAACCATGGGCACTATGGTGGACTCAGGGTGGGGATTAGAGAGCGAGGGATCATGCACATGATTCTGTATGGAGAAGATAAAGTATCAAGCACATCAGGTCACCTTTACTTATGTTTTTAACTACTCACATCACTCCTGGAGGATGACCTCTCAAAATACACAGCAACTTCTAGAAAAGTATTCTGTGCATATTTGTTACATGAACAAAAGACATTCAAGAGTCCCAGTACATATTTACTGATCAATGAACTAATGAATGCTTGGAAGCATGATTAGTAATAGCCCATTTATTTTGGAACCTTTATAGAATTGTGTTTGGATTGAATACTTCTTTTTTTTTAAACTTCACTTCGATGTGAGGACATCTTGTTTTAACCATGTTAGATGAACATCTTTTTTATTGCAGCAACCGCTTCCCTCTCCTCTTAAGTACATTTTCCTGAGAATAACTACTGCCGCCTTCTCATCTTCTACCCTTTTACTCTGCACAACCGTGACTTTTGAAGTATAATCCCTTTACTTGCCCTATATGCCCTCAAGATAATAATTATCTTATTCAGTGCTGCTTCTGTCTCCGCACTTACCTTGCCCCTCACCGTGAACAAGTGTCTATCATCAGCCACACATGCTGCAGGTGCCTGCAAACAAAATAGATGTGGTCTCTCTCCTCACAGAACTTCCAGTCTGGTCTGGAATTCAAACCCAGCAGGTAATTTCAGCTTGAGGCGAACTCTGTGAAGCTAAGTGCTGAGATACAGGAAAACATTGCAGGGGAAGTGGACGGTCTTAGCAAAGGTGAGCAAGAAAGGCCTTTCTGAGGAGGTGACATTTAAGCCATGAAACAAAGCCTTGTTTCTCCGAACAACTCTTTTGCAGCCTGCTTTCCCCTTGTTACCATTCTATTATTCACTCTTGTGCAGAAAGACCGACTGCCAGCAAATACCACAAACACATGTTTGCTAAATAAATAACTTCATTTTTCAAAAACGAGATGTTGCTTCTAAGGAGCTTGCACTGCCTTCTTAGGAGAAAAATGTATGATTTTGTGACAGAAATTGTATTCACTATTTATCTCAATTTGGCAAGTATTAACGACTATCTGCCAGATGGGAAAGCACTGTTGAAGAATAAGAAACAATAAGATATGATCTCCTCAAATTTAGGATTACGTTAGTCAAGGTAGACTCAACTATGCTGCAGCACATGTAAGTTCGGGTTTATATTTCTTACTCAAGCAATTTCCACCATGGACTGGTAGCTCCTCTATAAGTAATTGCTCAGGGTTACAGGGTCCCTTTATCTTGTGAGGTTGGCCTCTACGGCCAGATGGTGAAGAGAGAAGCAGGGGTTCATTCAAGTCTGGTAGGTGATTCCATCACTTCTACCCTGTTCCATTAATCAGCACCCAAACTTCAAAACCAAACGCTCTGCATTGAGTCTCTTCTGACTTGTAGAAACCATGTAGGACAGAGCAGAACTGCACCTGCGGGTTTCTGACTCTGCAGCTCTTCACAGGAGTAGCAAACCTTGCCTTTCTCCCTCAGAGGGAAAGGCTGACCTTGCAGTGAGCAGCCCAGTGCATAACTGCTATACCACCAGGGCTCCAGTCAGACAGAACCCAGCATGTCCTCGAATTAGCTGTGAGGGAGACTGGCCAATGAGGTCTTCCAGAAAGAGGGTTGTGAAGACTGATCTCCATTCCAGGAAGCTCTCGATTCAGCGGTCCAAAAAGATCAGCAGAGACCTTTATAAGCAGGCCAACTGCCCAACCCACTGAACAAAGGTGGGAGCCAACAGAGATGGTATTGGTTAATCCTGATGGAAAGGATAAGGGAAGGCTGCTAGAGGAAGCAGGTTTCAACAGGGATGTAAAGGATAAATAGGTATTTCAATGAGGGAAATAAAAGAGTGAAGTTAAGCAGAGGCACAACACTGAAATTTTATACCAGCCAGAAACAGTGAAGGATCTGATAAAACGAGAATGAAGGAAGGGCAGGAAAAGAGAGGCCTTGATGCTTTGTTCAATGGTTTGGATCTTGTTCCGCAGCAGATGCTATGAACGCTTTTGGAGTAGGTAATAGCAATCAGATTTGTCTTTAAGGGAAAAACCCAACATTCTTTTTCCTTTCCACTTATTAGATTGTTGGTGAGCATTGGGGGGAAACTTGATGGAGGATGGTACTGTTCCACAGAAGACAGTTCTTTGAAGAAGTTTAAAATATTTTGTACATTATGTATTGAGGAGTTTATTAATCCTCTTATTTTTCAAGAAGTAGCAGAGATGAATTAAATATCCCTAATGACTACTAAATTGTAGTCATTCAAATAGAACAAGAGAGTACTTTGTGGCTTAAAATCAAGAGAGTGTCAGCCTTATATCCTTTCCCCATACTTATTCAATCTGTATGCTAAGCAAATGATTTGAGAAGGTGGATTGGAGGAAGGGTCCTTAGCAAACTGATAGATGACAGAGGGCGCCATCTTGCTTCCTGAAAGTGAAGAGGACTTGAAGCACTTACTGCTGATGCTCAAAGACTACAGCCTTCAGTATGAATTGCACCGCAACATTCAGAAAACGAAAATTCTCAAAGTCGACAAATAACCTGCGTCAGTTATCATGCCAGTCATCTTACTGAGAACCACAACCCATGCCCACAGAATAAGCCATCGAGACCTCACATGACACGCTGTATTGGGAAAATCTGCCACAAAGGACCTCTTTAACAGTGCTCAAAATAAAATCCCCCAAATGTCACTTTGTCCACTAAGGTATGACTGACCCAAGCCATGGTATTTTCAATCGTCTCATATGTGCATGAAAACTGGACAATGCATAAGGAAGACTAGGGAAACACTGACACCTTTGAATTATAACACTGATGAAGAATATTAAATACGAGGGGTAACACCCCCCTAAGGCCCCCACGCCCAAATAAAATGGAATTGCGATGGGTGGAATGGAGCTTTCTTACTACACACACACACACACACACACACCTGCCGCTAGGTGAGCAACTCACTCTGAGTTAGTACACCCAGTGGCATCCCCTGAGAAGGTTCTCTCTGGTCACAGTAAATTTTTTTGTAATAGCAGTTTCACTCAAACGTCTTTTGTGATGGTCAGTTTAAGTGAACAGTGGGCTGTTGTGAAATTTTGTTTCCTGCTCAGGAAAAATGCTGCAGAAACTGTTGTGATGTTAAACACAGCTTACAGGTACAGCTCTATGGGAAAAACTCAAGAATGCAAGTGGTTTTCTCATTTCAAAAAAGGTGAAATGTCGATTGATGACAAACCTTGTTCTGGACACCTGTCAACTTCCTGATCTAACGAAAATGTCAACTCATTGTGCATTTGGAGTTAGTTCCACCAGGTCAGACTGTTGAAATCAAGATTTCTATTTAGAGGCTCTGAAAAGATTGCCTAACTGTGTAAAACAAAATCCTGACTTGTAGCAGATGGGGGACTGTTTTTGCCACCATGACAATGCACCTACTCATGCAGCCATCTCCGCGTGCCATTGTTTGGCAAAAAAACAGCGTGCCTCTCTTGCCCCACACACCTTTCTCACCTGACCTCACTCAGTGCAACTTCTTTTTGTTTCCTTGAATGAAGAGGGACATGAAAGGACAACCACTTGGCAACATAGAAAATGTGAAGAAGAAAACGAGGGAGGTCTGTCAGCCATCCAAACAAAAGAGCTTGAAAAATGTTTCCAAGAATGGAATTGCCGATTTGACAAATGTATTAAGTGTAATGGATAGTATTATGGAAGTGATAAGGTTGTTTTGTAAAAAAATTTAAATACATAGCTTTTTTTTTTGAACAGGAGAGTTACCCCCTCATATACCATGCACTCCTAGAAGATTGAATAAATTTGTCTTAGAAAAGTACTGCCAGAATGCTCCTTAGAGGCAAGTATGGCAAGAGTTCATCTCACATATTTTGAACATGTTATTGAGGGACCAGTATTGGAGAAGAACTCATGTTGGTAAGGTGGCAGGTCAGCGAAGAAGAGGAAGACCCCTAACGAGATGACTGGCACATCGGCTACAACAATGGGCTCAAGCATGGTCATGATTGTGAAATGGCACAAGCAGTGTTTCGTTCTGCTGCACGTGGAGTTGCTATGATCCAGAACAGAGTCGATGACACCTAACAAGACCAACAATGGCTTATTGGATTGAGCTGAGCAAACCTCATGCCTAAGACATAGGATGATATGGAAGGAGAGTTGTGGGTTGCATCATATCTGCTAGCTTACAGAGAAGCATGTTCCAATACCAGTGGGAGAACCGGTTCAATATTATGCATCCACAGGAAAAGCTGATCTGACTGCAGAAATTCACAGCAACCCCTGCAACATGTTGTTAGTAACACCTTTACATCACAGCTTTTGATTCATTTCTGGTCAGCTAATAACAGCCCATATCTTAAACTTTACCCAAAAGCTAAATAGCTTCTTCTTCACCAATAGTCTCAAATCTGTTGGTGCTTGTAATATTAGTAGATAAATGTGTGCCTTATTCAAATATTTGTATACATGTATGGAAATCTGGGATGAGTCCTAACATAGATGAAGTTTCTTTATACCTTTTCAACTAATACTCAAATCACCCTTTTTCATCCCCACATCTTCACCCTGGAGGACAGTAGAAAATAGCAGCACAAAATACCTCGTTTTCTATGATCTTTCTTTATCGGACTTTGACATTCTTAACTTGAGTAGAAGTCACTGTGGGTTCCCCACTAAAGGCTACTTCTTTTACCCCTCCCTGTCAGAACCTTGCTGTGTCCAGCTATCTACTTTCCCCTGACCTGTCTGAGTCACTACAACACAAATACCACCAGTGGGTGTCTTTTGAGAACAGAATTATGTTCTCACCGTTCAAGAGGCTAGCGGTGTGAGTTCGGAGGATGACTCTAGTGGGAGGTCCGACATTGCCCATTTCAGCTTCTAGCTCTAACTCACTGCTAGTGAGTCAATGCTGTCTCATAGCGACCCTCTGTGGGTGTCTGAGACGGTAACTGCTTATTCTAGTAGAAAACCCAGTTTTCCTCCCTCACAGCTGTTGGTGGTTTCAAACTGCTGACCATGCTGATAGCAGCCCGATTTTTAACCATTGCATCACCAGGGCTCCTAGTAGCTGCCAGTGATCCTATTAGCTGAAGCTGTCTCTAGCTATTCTGCTCTTTTATAACTCAGGAGTGATTAGGTTTAGAATCTACCCTACTCAGGTGTAACCTAATTAATGTAACAAAGAAAATCCTACTTCAAGCAGGATCATGTTTACAAGTATGCCCAAAATGCAATCACAGTTGCTGCTGATCCAAACATACGGTGACCCCACGTGTGCCAGACAGAACATTTCCGTGGGGTTTGCATGGCTGCGGCCTTTTGAAGGCAGATTGCCAGGCCTTTCTTCAAGGTTCCCTCCGTGGGTTCTAACCCCCAGCTTCCTATTTCCTAACTGAACACTTAACCATCTGTACTGCCGAGGGGATCCATTTACAAATGTAAGGGCCAGGATTTTAATAGATTGGTGGTGGAGGTCGTGGTGTCAATGCAAACCACAAGACAGATGTAGGATCAAATCCAAATCAGCTAATTTAATCATGGTAAGCATGTGCCCTTGGTCTGCAGTGGGTTTATGGCCAATGAGGTATAAAGGAGGCCTGCTAGAGTCGACTTGGAAATGTTACCTTGCTTTCGACAAAGGTGGTGATGGAAGCATGTATGCCTCCTGTCTCACTGGTGGTGGGGAATCAGGATGTGGAGTCTGGGACAATATTAGCCCCATGGAAGGCACGAGGCCTGCCAGCTGAAGCAATGACCGCACCTGAGGATGACACAGCAGGAGGCTGGGTAGAACCTATGGCTCTGATGGCTTTGCTGAGTCATTGGGAGCTCTTGTATGAGAGGATTCATTTTCTTTAAGCTGATCAATCTGGGGGTTTCTTTTACTTGCAGATGCAGCACCTTTAGCAGTAACACTTATAATAGCGTCATCATTTCCTTCCATCCCAGCATCCCAGAAAAGGAAGCAGATGGCCAAAGCAGAGCCCTCCTGTTACATAACTCCAGGGGCTCAGGGCCCTGGCATTGTACACAGAAGATCCAGAAAGCTGGCAATGAACGAACCACTTGTTCAAGTCATACCGTGAGTGAGTCACAGTAAGAGTCAAGGCAAGATAGTGACTCATTCCTAGAAGCCCAGCTCAAGTTTGAAGCCAACTATTCACTTGGTTCTGATACATTTTACATGAGACTTTGACCACCTTATGACAGTATCTTTCAGCTTCAGTTTTTCTCATTTGTAAAATACGTACATTGCAGGTTGTTGTAAGGAAGCAAAGTAAGAACTAAGACCAAACCCACTACCACTGAGCCAATTCCAACTCAGCGACCCTATATAGGGCTTTGGAGACGGTGACACTTTATGGGAGCAGATAGCAGATAGCATTTTCTCCTGGAGAGCGACTGGTGGTTTTAAACCACTGACCTTATGGTTAGCTGTCCATCACTGACCCAACCGCATCACCAGGGCTCCTTAAGCAAGCAAGATAGTGCATGTAAATTACCTGGCAGAGGCGGGGGTGGTGGGGGGTGGTGGTGGTGTGTGTGTGAGGACATCACTAATTCAGTGGTAGAATTCGTGCCTTTCATGTGGTAGACCTAGATTCAATTCCCAGCTAAGGCACCTGTGATAGTTACATAATTTGTTGTCAATTTGAGACTTTAAGAGTGAAGGGGTGGAGTTTAGCCTGTCAATTAGGTCGCAGCTTGATGACCTCATTTGGAGGTACTAAGGAGATAAATAGCTCTCTGGAGGCAGGAGACATGTTTACTCCCTGTGAACCATTACTGATGATGAACCTGACAGAGCTATGCTGATGTAGCCAGAGCTCTGGAGCCAGAGGAGCCACTTGGAGAACCTGTGCCAGTGCTGAGATGCTTCCATCGCCACTGGATCCACAAGGCTTCCCACTCACTGGCCTGTGATCTTCCTGCATTCAGTGTCATTGCATGTGTTGAATGAACTTGAAGAGGAATTTATAGATTGGTATCGGTCATATGGGCTACTAGTGGACTTATGGACTTGAACTGGAATGGGCTGGGATATTCTCTTAATGTACAATTGCTTGTGGATATAAAGTTCCCTCATACACATATGAGTGCCTCTGGATTTGTTTCTCTAGTCCACCCAGACTAACACAGCGCTACATATGCGGTCACCACTCACCCGTTAGTGATGGGTTGTGTGTCACTATAATGCTGAACAAGTTTCAGGGGGACCTCCAAGCTAGGAAGAAAGTCTTGGGTATTTAGTGCCGAAAATCAGCCAATGCAGGCCCCAATGGTCTGATCCACAAGTGGTCATGGGGCTGGCACAGGGCTGAGCAGCATTTGATTCCATTGCGCATGGGGTCACCGTGTCTCAGTGACACCTAACCACAAACCCCCCAGCAGAGCACTTGCTGACCCACACCAGATGGGCCTTCAGTGACGAGCAGCATTTCTATGAACCATGCCAGGTCTCATCGAGTGTTTTTCTCACAGAGACCTTTGACAGTCATGAAGAACCTGGGATCCATCTACCCCCTACTGTCACTTGAGATCAGAAATAAATAAAAGGAATTGGACAAAAGCTAAAAGAAGTTCTGGGGATGAGACTCAATGTGAAGCTACAGTCGGTGCATCCCTAGTGCATGCTTGTCTCCCAAGGCTCTACAGACCCATCATGTGTATGCGAAAGCTCTCGATGATCAGCACAGATCCCAGGCCAGGCCAGAGAACCCATTTCCTCCAGCTGGATGCCCCACCTGCACGCTCAGGGAAGCGGAGCCTCTGACCATCATTCCAGCGGAGCATTGTGGTTCTTGCACAACCTCCCCATTCGTTTTTTTGGACAATTACTAGCTAGCCTCTAGTTTGAGAGACGGCGAATAAAAAGTAAAGAAGAAAAAACTGCAATGTTCTTGCTTGGAATGATAATTGCTCATTAGAACCCCATTCTGTTGTAATTGTGCAATTCATTATGTTGAGCACTTCATTAGAAGCATTGTAAAAATTCTGACAACTTGAATATGTTACATCGAATACTGGGATGAACGTGATTTAGAGCTTTGCTGCTTCTCCAGGACATGGTCTGGAAAGCTGGAAACCATGAGGGTCTCCGGTGTTTTCTTCTGCGGTGCATTAAAACGCAACACTATTTTGAAATAGAATGTTTCTTTAGAACAGAAAGAAATATATATATACCATAAACTCAAAATAGTTACATTGAGGCTACATCTGTCTTTCCAGATACAAGTAGCTTAGAATTATCTCCAATTAACACTAAATGAAATCTTTTTATGGGCTGCTATGGACTTTTGGTACAGCAGATTGAACATTTTCATGTATCTCCATTTCCTCTCAAAACCTTCATTGGAATGACTAGAATGAGGGTTGAGAAAAGGTGAAAATCCACAAGGACACGGAGAAGGGAGTAGGAGATGAGAGTAACAAAATTGTGGAATCAAGGAACATCTGAAGGGCAAAAGCAACTGACTTTGCAGACAACACCCCCCCCTGTCCCCGCCCTCCCCACTCCCCAAAAGCCAAATCCTAGGTGAGGAAGAAACTTTTCTACTTCCAAACTCAGTTCCTGAGGGCAGATTTCACACCTATGATTGATTTATTTCTTATGATTTATAACTTATTTCACACCTTATGAGTGTGCTAGTGTAGAATTGCTCTCCCTAGAGTGTTCAATGACTGCTTTTTTAGAAGTAGATCACCTAGCTTTTATTCCGAGGCACCTTTGAGTGTATTTGAACCACCGACTTTTGGTTAACAGGCAAGTAAGGCAACAGTGTTCAGCACTCCAGGATGCCATTGTTCTGCACTGCTATTTTTCTATGCCTCGGAGTGCCCCGCAATCACAGCATCCCGTGCACAATGGAGTAGAACTGTCGTGATCCATAGGGCTTTCATTGGCTTGGTTTGGGAAGTAGATCACCAAGCCTTTCTTCCCCAAGTATTCAGAAATTGATAGTTCTGGTAATTGGGGGTAAAAGCAAGGCTATCAACATCACAAGCTCAACGGAGATCTGTTTAGGAAGTAGTTGCCTTCTTAGATGTCCTACCTCATACTACCCAGGAGAAGAACTACCTTGTGCCTACACCAGTGCAGCTGACAGGTTTTTTGTTTTTATTTAATCATTCTATTGGGGGCTCATCCAACTCTTATCACCATCCCTCCATACATCCATTGTGTCAAGCACATTTGTACATCTGTTGCCATCATCATTCTAAAAACATTTGCTTTCTACTTGAGCCCTTGGTATCAGCTCCTCATTTTCCCCTCCCTCCCCACTGGCCCTCCCTCATGAACCCTTGATAATTTATAAATTACTATTATTTTTGTCATATCTTACACTGTCCGACATCTCCCTTCACCCACTTTTCTGTTGTCCATCCCCCAGGGAGAAGGTTATATGTAGATCCTTGTAATCAGTTCCCCCTTTCCACCCCACCTCCCTCCACCCTCCCAATATTGCCACTCTTAGTATTGGTCCTGAAGGGATCATCTGTCCTGGATTCCCTGTGTTTCCAGTTCCTATCTGTGCCAGTGTACATCCTCTGGTCTAACCAGATTTTTATGGTAGAATTGGGATCATGAGAGGGTGGTGGTGGGGAGCAAGCATTTAGGAACTAGAGGAAAGTTGTATGTTTCATCGTTGCAACACTGCACCCTGACTGACTGGTTTCCACCCTGCGGCCTTTCTGCAAGGGGATGTCAATTTCCCACAGATGGGCCCTGGGTCCCCACTCTGCACTCCCCCTCATTCACAATGATTTGATTTTTTGTTCTTTGATACCTGATACCTTCGACATCTCGTGATCACACAGGCTGGTGTGCTTCTTCCATATGGACTTTGTTGCTTCTGAGCTAGATGGCCACTTATTTACCTTCAAGCCTTTAAGACCCCAGAGACTATATCTTTGAATAGCCAAGCACTATCAGCTTTCTTCACCACTTTTGCTTATGCACCCATTTGTCTTCAGCAATAGTATTGGGAAGGTGAGCACAAAATGGTGTGATTTTTTTTGTTCGGTTGAGAGGTTTTAACCATTCCAGAAAACAAACAAACCCACTACTATCAAGTTGATTCTGACTCATAGTGACCCTTTATAGGGGTCTATAACACTATGTCTTTTCCAAAATTATACATCTTTCTCCTAAGGAGTTGCTGGTGGGTCTGAGCCACCAACTTCGTGGTTAGCAGCCCAACCTCTAACCCACTATGCCACTAAAGTTCCTTTGGGGAAAAACAGAGGGCTCGACTGAAGGAAATATATATTATCATTTGCTTCTTGATGATAAATATATCATCCTCTCCTTGTGAATATAAATAAAGAAATTTCTTTTTTAAGTGATCCTATAAAATCATTTTAAATGAACATTTGAAAATTAATAATAGGGTGGTAAAAATGACAAAATAACTAGAAAAGAAGATTTAAAGAAACCCCCAAATATAGAAATAGTAAATACAGATGAGAAAAATCTGATTCAGCTAGGAGACTGAGAATCTGTGGCAGTTACATAATCTGTCAACTTGCGAAGGGGTGGAGTCTTGCTTGTCAATCAGGTCATAGTCAATGAGGCCTCTGTGTGGGCATGCCTTCTCCAGAGGATTCTGGGATCTCCTTTCTTCCTCCCAGGAAGTAGGACAAATTCGCATTCTCTCTGCGAGAGATTCCTGTTGACAAGCCACATGGAGTTACACTGATGGAGCCAGAGCCCTGGAGCTGCAGGAGCCATGCAGAGACCCACACCAGCACTGAGGTGCTTCTAACATCACTGGATCCACAAGACTTTCCACCCACTGGCCCGTGATCTTCTTGTATTAGGTGTCATTGTATGTGTTGCGTGAGTCTGAAGAGGAATTTATACACTGGTGTTAGACATACGGGCTAATATCGGAGTTAGGGACTTGATCTGGACTAGGCTGGAATGTTTTCTTAATATACAATTACTCTTTGATAGAAAGCTTTCTCTTACATGTATATGAGTGTCCTGGTTTGTTTCTCTAGTCAACCCAGACTAACACATATTCATTCCAAGAGAACAAAGATTCAAATAAGAGATCCCATCAGAGGAAATCATTTAAAAATATTTCCCAGCATTGCAGAGCATATAGCCTCAGATGGACAGAAGCGACCCAGTGCCCAGACAATGCATCAAAAGACCTCTGGTCAAAAGACCCTACGGTCAACTTTCAAACTATGGGAATAAGGAGAAGATCCTGCACATTTCCAGAAAACAACTTGGATTTCTGGAAATCCAAGAATTAGAATGGCTTCAAACTTCTCAGGAGCAACACTGGATGTTGGAAGACATGGAATAAGGCTTCAAGGACCTTCAGGAAATGGATTTCCAATGTGGAATTCTGTACCTTGGTAAGTAGGTCCAATGTGGGAACACAAAAGTCATCAAATGTGAGGGTAAAAGAACACATTTTAAAACCCACTGCAGTTTCCAGGAATCAGATAGTGCACACTGTTGTGGACGCATGTCGACAGATAGCAGGGAGGTGCATAAACACGGACTTTCCACTCTGTGTCTATTCTTGGTCAGCTTCCATCCATGTTCCACACCGTGACCAGGGAGTTCTTTCTAAAACACAAATCCAATCCGCTCACAACCCTACTTAAAAGCCTGTAACAGCTCTTCATTGTCTCCAAGATTAAGTTCAAAATGAGACAAAAGTCCTTTCACAAGCTGGTTCTTTTCTGCCTCCTGAACCATCTCCTGCTAGCTTCTTCCAGCTAAAACTCACATCTGCCCGCACTTGCATGTAGCTTCTTCTATGTGTGCTGTGATTTCATGAGGTCATGCTGTCACATACTCTTCCTTGTTCCTGGAACTTCCTTACCACTCCCCATGGGCCCTACTCTAACTGGAGAGAATTTGAGAACTGCTGTAAAATCAACTCAAACTCATAGCAACCCCGCAGACAACAGTGAAACACCTCGGGGTCCAGAGTCGTCCCTCAATCACTAGCATGTCAGAGTCTGTCATTGTGGCTTCTGTGCTAGTCCATCTCAGCAGGCTTCCCCACACCCCCGCTGACCCTCTGCTTCACCAAACACAACATCCCCTTCCAGCAAGTGATCGCTCCTGATGGTGTGTCAAGAGCAAGCGCGTTGAACAATGCTCTCTTGTGGTCCATAGGGTCTCATGGGCTAATATTTGGAAGTAGATGGCCAGACCCCTCTTCTTATTCTGTCTTACTCTGTCTGGAAGTTCTGCTGAATCAGGCCCACCATGGGTGAGCCTGCTTTTGTTTGAAAAAGCAGCAGCAAAGCTTATAGCATCACACCAACAGGCATGCTACCACACAGGACAAGCTAACAGGTGTGTGGTAGAACAAAGCAATAAGCAATTGTTATATTTGTAACTATCTCTCCTGTTCAGCTCCATGGTTTGACTCGCAGTCTGACTGTGCCCTGCAGTCTGACTGGGAAGCTGTTCTTCTGTGATTCAGAGCATCATGCCCCATATCCCCTCTCCCATCCCAGTGTAACAACTGCTACCATGGCCCAGCAGCTGTTGGTTGTTTGCTTGTCGTCTCTCCTAGAACATGAAATACCTTGTCAGCACAGCACCCCCAGAGCCTAGCAAGGTGCCTGGAAAATGACGGGTGCTCCAAGTAGTTCTTTTGAATAAATGGCTCAAAGACTCTTTTTGAACACTGAGAAATTGGGAGCAATTCCGGTGTCCGTTTCAGAATTAAACTCATCAGAGCCAACTCATCAAGGACCAATGGTACCATAAATCCAGGCCATGTGGGAAACCCCTCTGTGTAATACCTAGCTCATCTACGGTGGCAGCAGGAGACCAAGGACAACCATGGAGGTGGGTCTGGGTAAATTACTTTGGTATTCTCTCAGTGCCAACAATGCAACATGGGGTGTTCAGAAAACAGTATTTCAATACCAGTCCTGGCAAGCAGGCCATCAATCTGAAAAGGGTTGTGCAGATTCAATAAACCCAGCCTATTATTTATAAGCAGTCCCATTCAGTTTGATAAACAATTTTCAAAAATAATTGCATACCTTTCTTTGGCCTGCCAGATTTGGTTAGTGCCTCTTTTTTACTGCTGCTTTTTCCAGACTATTGCCCCTGACTTTTGGCTACAAGACTGTACCAAGGAATAACCGGAGGGCATTTGGGCCCCCAAATGCATTCCTATGAAAGCCAAATCCACCCTCAAAGTGAATCAGCAACCACATGGGCCAAACTCATTAGGGAGCATCCCGGCCTCAAACTCTATTTAGAGAAACATTTGTGCATTTCCCATTCCTACGGTTTCCATTAAGATTATAGGTCTGTCATTCCTTTAGCATCTGACTTTGTTTACAAGGATCTTCTAAATGCATTTGGTAGCTTTACTAAGTCTCTGGAATCTCAAGGGATCTATTCATAGAGAAAGGAGCCCTGCTGTCATTGTGGGTTACACGCTGGACTGCTAACCACAAGGTCAACAGTTCAAAACCACCAGCCACTCCTTGGGAGAAAGGCAAGGCTTTCTACCCCCCTAAAAAGTTACAGTCTTGAATGCCCACAGATGTTGTTCTATCCTGACCTGTAATGTTGCTGTGAGTTGGAATAACTCAATGGTAGTGAGTATGGGTGTTCTTTTTGTTTTGGTATTTATATAAAGGAGTCCTTGATTGGTACAGTAGTTAATGGGTTCAGGTGTTAATCAAAAGGTTGGAGCTTCGAGTTCATCCACAGGTATCATCACCAAGAAAGGGCTGTTATTCGACTTCTGAAACCCTCTGGAGCTCATTTCGACCCGGACACACGTGGGGTTACAACTTGGTGACAACTGGTGTTCACAGAGAACCTGTTGACCTCCAGCATTGACACTTGTTCCACTGAAAGAAGATGAGCCCCAACTGGAAGGCAGGGTCCGGCCACTGGGAATCTTATCACCCTGAGCACCGAGGTCTGAAGACACGTCTCATCTGCTGCTTCCTACGTGTCCTCTTTTGGGTGTGTCCTCTTGACGGAGCCTCCTCTTGACTCTCTTAGAGTGGCTCGCCTGCCGACAAGCCTTCCTGGGGGAGGGAGAAGGAGAGAACTCAAAAAGGCCATCCGTCCAGAAAATGGAGCATTAGTATACAAGGCCTCATCTCTAATTCCAAATCCATGTTCCTACTCCTCCTTCCCTTCCTTCCAAACATTTCTAATACTGTTTAATTTACCCACGGTGTGTGTGTGTGTGTGTGTGTGTGTGTGTGTGTGTGTGTGTTAGAGATAGAGCGAGAATGAGAGAGAGGGAGGGAGAGAGACAGAGACTGGTGTGGGGAATTAAGAAAATCTATGACAGAAGCCCACTGGAAATACAGAGTACCAAGAATTGACACTGAGTTACTGCCGGTACCTTCTTTGCCCTGGGTTGTAATGCATGCTGCATCTCTGTAAGGTTATTTGTGATTAACTTTAGCATCTGCCCAGAATTTCTGAGCTCACTAACCTAATAATTCTCTCTCCTGAAGGTCTTGACTCCCCAATATGGTCCATACCCTTCGGGTACTCAGCAAATCTTTTTACATATGCTCAGCAGTGCCTCATCTTGGTTCAGCTCCAGAATTTCTATATAGAAGGAGCTCAGGATGTAAATCTGGATGTAGGGGGTAGGGGTCTGGACCACAAGTCTTTTGCAAGTCCCTTTTAAAAATTTAGATTTTACATCTCTTGAAATGACATTTTCCAACATGATCTTATTTACTCTGCACATGAGACTAAGAAAATATTACTTGTCCCTATCCAAGGCTTTTTTAAAATCGTTTTTATTTGGGGTGGTTTGGAGGATTGGTGGAGATTGTGGCTGTGGACTCAAGGTACTCGCCAAGCCAGGCTCGACCCTGCATCCAGGGACGGTGGCAGAAACAGGCGTTCCCAGGAACTGGTAACCTCAGAAGCTGCTAAGATGGGCCTTCATGCTACTAGGAACAAATTACCTCAGGCTTTGTTCCTTCAAAGTCCCCCTCAGTGACCTCCCCATCAGAGGCTGCTCCTTAAACTACCCACAAGACCTTCTCAGAACCACCTTGCTGCCACTCTGCTTCTTCAAAACACTGTCCTCAAAGGCACTTACTCAAAGAACCCTGGACTTTCTAAGTAATAATGACACATTCTTTCTTTCTTTCTCATCTACCCTGAACTGCATCTTAAGATGGTCACAGATCCAATGACATTTTTTTGGTGACCATCTAGTGAACTTGTATGTGAACTTTTAGTATGGTGGTTATGAGCCACTGTCTTGACAGAAGGAACAAACTTAAAAAGGGCCCAACAACAACAAGTTCAAATTCAGGCTCTGCTACATCTCCTATCCTGAGCATGTCATTAGAGGAGGGTACAAATAAGCCTACCTCAGCTTGTGGTTGTCAGGATTAAATGAGGCAATATATGTAAAGATTAATCATATGAAGCTCCCAGTCAGTGAAAGATAATTAAAAATCAACTAGATGCTATCTATGAATTTCCTTCCAGAATAAAGACCTGTAGCCATCTAGGAAATGAGGCCAAAAAAGATCCTTTGTGTGTATATACTACCCTACTTCCCTCCATGCCCCCACCTTGGGTTTAGGGGTGCATCTACAAAGTAGGTTCGATCCCAGCACTGGCTCTAATTATTGCATGACTTGACTTTGAAAAAAAGACATTAGGTGGTTAAATAAAATTTAAACGAGAAAATTAACAAAAGAATATGGAGATGAACTTCCATTGTGGGATGTATGAGTTTCCCTAAATGACATTGGATTTCAGAGCAAGGATGAGAAGAAAATGACTAGGTGGAGATGGCTTGGAATGATATTTCTGGAAGAAGAAGCTGTGAAAACCCCAAAACCCACTGCCAGAGTGGATTCCTACTCTTAGTGTCGCGACCCTGCAGCACAAAGGAAGACCCGCCCCTTGGTGGCCAAGGCCGGAGATCTTTCTGAGTGCCGACGCCCTCTTCTTGCTCGAGTCTGAGGGGTGGCTTCCCACTGCTGAGCTTGTGGCCAACAGCCCACTGCTTCATCAGGGCCACGGGGCTATGCAAAGGGATGCATGCACATGCTTTTAAAAAGCGCCAGCATGTGGGGTTGGCATACAACCAGAAATAAAACCGCAAGTATAACTTTAAAAGAGAGAAAGTTAAACACAACTCCCCCTTTCCTCTTTATTTTCCTAGAGTGTGTCCCCAATTGTCTAACTTTTGTCAGCAAGTAAAGTGATAATAAACCAAACCCAACGTACTGCCTCCAGTCGATCCCGACTCATAGCGAATGACCCTGTAGAACAGGGTGAAACTGCCCTCGTGGGTTTCCAAGACTGTAACGCTCTCTCTTTTAAATCATTTCCTTGGGGGCTCTTACAGCTCTTATCACAATCCATACACCCATCCATTGTGTCAAGCACACTGGTACATATGTTGCCGTCATTTTCAAACCATTTTCTTTCTACTTGAGCCCTTGGTATCAGCTCATTTCCCTACTCCTCCACCTTCCCTCCCTCATGAAACCTTGATAATTTATAAATTCTTATTTTTTTCATGTCTCACACCGAGTGCTATCGCCCTTTGTGGAAGTAGAAGACCTTGTCTTGCTCCATTGATGTGGCTGGTGGTTTCCAATTGTCGGCCTGCGGCTAGGGGTAACCCACTATGCAGCCAAGGGTCCTTCAGAAGCCAATAAAGGGGCATTGTTACTTGAGTGTTTAATTTTCTCAGCATTTTTACTAAGATTATCCCACTTAATCCTCACAGAGTCCTAGAAGAAGGATGCACTTGCTATTCCTGTTGGGGCAAAAGCAAACTAGCCCTTGAGGAAAATCATTTATATGGGCTCAGACAGAGACTCTACCCTGCTTAACCTTCATTGCTTCAAGAAAAGTTGGGACAATGGCTAGCATTATGGATTGAATTATGTCCTTCAAAAATGTGTGTTTAAAATCCTAACATCTACACCTATGTTTATAACCCCATTTCCAGTGGGTTGTCTTTGTTATGTTAATGAGGCAGATTCGTGTTGGGTGTATCTTAAATCAATCTTTTTCTGAGGTATAAAATCACTCACGGCCATCTAGTCGATGATGGCTCATAGCGACCAATAGGACAGGATAGAACTTCCCCTGTGGCTGAGACTATAGCTGTTTACTCTAGTAGGAAGCCCCATCTTTCTCCTACAGAGTGGCTGGTGGCTTTGAACTGCTGACCTTTTGGTTAGCAGCACAACCTGTAACCACTACAACACCAGAGCTCCTTCTCTTTTTCTGAGATGTAAAGGAGAATAAACATGCAAGAAAATCAGAGATATGCCAAACAGCAATGCCAAGCCACACGAATATCAAAGAATAGAAGCTCAGAAGAGAGAGGGACCCCCAGAGCCAACCCAAAGAGACAGTCTTCCCCTAAAGCCAGCATCCTGAAAGGGATTTCTAACCTCTCCATTTTGAGAAAATAACATTCTACTTGGCAAAGTCAATCCCTTTTGGCATTTCTGTTACAACAGCTACTTAAATAACCAAGACAGCTAGCTGTCTTCTATGACCCATGTCGCTAACAGAGGGGCAAAACAGGAAGGCCCTAAACTAGGTGGATTGACACAGTGGCTTTGTCCATGGGCTCAGGCATGGGGACGATTGTGAGGAGGGCAGAGAGCCAGGCAGGGTTTCCTTCTGTTGTGCATCGGCTCACTATGGGTCAGAGCTGATGCCTTGGCACCTAACAAAGCAAAAAATCTGTTTTTAAAAAATCTATGATATATCATATGTATGTATATAGTATAGATATATATAATATATGCATATATCTAAACACATCTATACTATATACATACATACTCAAATATATCTATCAGAGATATTTCTTTTTTTTTTAAATCATTTTATTGGGGGCTCACACAACTCTTATCACCATCCATCCATCCATCCACTGTGTCAAGCACATTTGTACATTTGTTGCCATCATCATTTTCAAAACATTTTCTTTCTACTTGAGCCCTTGGTATAAGCTTCTCATTTCCCCCCTCCCTTCCCTACTCTTTTACCCTCATGAACCCTTGCTAATTTATTAATTTTTTTTCATGTCTTACACTGAATGATGTCTTCCTTTACCCACTTTTCTGTTGTCTCTCCCCCTGGGAGGGGGTTATATGTTGATCATTGTGATCAGTTTCCCCTTTCTCCCCCCACCTTCCCCTTATTCTCCTCGTATCACTACTCCCAATATTGGTCTTGAGAGGTTTATCTGTCCTGGATTCCCTGTGTTTCCAAATCTTATCTGTACCCATGTCCATGCTCTCGTCTAGCCAGATTTGTAAGGTAGAATTAGGGTCATGATAGTGGGGTGGGGGAGGAAGCATTAAAGAACTAGAGGAATGTTGTATGTTTCATTGGTGCTATACTGTACCCTGACTGCAGAGATAGTTAATCCTCTTCCTCAATCTATATAATTACATAACCTTAGTTGTCCGTAAGAACTTCAGTGGTGATAATCAGTCATTATTTGTAGGTATTGAATTGGCTT
The DNA here is from genome assembly GCF_000313985.2 of Echinops telfairi. Lineage (NCBI taxonomy): Eukaryota > Metazoa > Chordata > Mammalia > Afrosoricida > Tenrecidae > Echinops > Echinops telfairi. The sequence goes on along the minus strand of NW_022103906.1, from coordinate 45,527,892 downwards.
TCACTCAGGGCAACCTGCACAAAACACTACCCATCTTCATGATCATTGGTATGCTCAAATCCAGTGTTTCAGCCTTTCAGTCAATGGAAGTTCTGTCCCTGCGCTGTACCAAAGAATATTCTGTTGCAATCCATAGTTTCCATTGGCTAATTTTCAGAAGTAGATCATGAGGCCTTCCCTTCTAACCTTTGGGTTGAAGTTCTGTTGAACCAGAGCACTGGTTTCAGTGATGCTGTTTGTGTTTTAGGTATTGGTAGCATAGCTTCATGCAAGTGTCATGCAACATATACGTTACACCATACAACAAACTAATAGTGGTGAAGAAAAACAGTGGTGCACTCCTCACTCCTCAAGTTCTTTGCAAAATGGGCTTGTCCTCCAAACTCTCTTCTTTCCCAAAGAGGCTGGCTTCTAGCGCAAGACCTGCAACCTGAGTTTCTTCATGTTTCTTACAAATTTCTATTCCCTGTTTTGAAGATCATGTCTTACAGATACACTGTGAAAATTGAGAAGAGATCATGGCCAAAGTCCCAACCAACTCTGAACTTCTGTAATTCTGTCATTATAGAAGGCATTGTCATGTAAAAAATAAAGTTATGTGCCACCAATCTTAAGGGAACCAGAAACGGCATTGTTTAACAGTGATTTTGGGGGGGAGCCTTTCAGTCTTTGATCATTGGGATCACATTTCCATCAGGCGCAGGAGAAACTGTAAAGATATGACCTTGAACTGGACCTTTCCAGCCTGCTCCATTGTCTTCTGTGATGTCACATTTGATCTCTGCTGCCAGCCTAGATGGCAGCACTCGCTAGGCTGTTATTGTTAGCTGCCTTGAGTCAGCCACTACTCAGGCAACCCCGTGGACAACCTTGCTCTCCTGTGTTGGCCCCATGCTTGGTTAAAGATTGGAGAGTGGTGATCCACAGGGCTCTCGGTGACTAATTTTTGAAAGTTGATTGCCAGGCCTTTCTAGTGCATTTTGCTATGGCAGCGCCATTGAAATCCGTTCAACATCACAATGACATTCAAGGCGCCACTGGCAGATAGTTGTCGGCTGTGCACGAGGTGCATTGAGTGGGAATCAAACTTGAGGCTCACATATAGAAAGCAATAGAATTCTATCGCTGAACCACCCCTTCTTCCTCACTTGGCTAAGGACTTGCAATATTGCATGAATCTTTTAGGCTCCTCATCTGAAAAAGGGAAGCAATGACATTGTCTCTGTAGGGCTGTTGTGGAAATGAAATGATTCGCTCGTGTGATGACTCCAGATGCAGTGTCCTTCTAATGGTGCGTGCTGGCACCAGTAACCGTGGGAAGCAGCACGGTTAACAACTTTAAGTTGCTCTGCCTGTGGCAAAAGCTCACAGTCATGCTCCAGGATTGGAAGGGCCATTGTTATAGATACGAGGCTGTGTTTTTCATATTTTAATCATTTTATTGGGGGCTTGTACAACTCTTATCACCATCCATATATCCATCCATTGTGTCAAGCACATGTGTACATTTGTTTCCATCATCATTCTCAAAACATGTGCTTTCTACTTGAGCCCTTGGTATCAGCTCATTTTCCCCCTCCCTCCCTGCACCCCCTTTCCTCATGAACCCTTGATAATTTATTAATTATTATTTTGTCATGTCTTACACTGTACGATGTCTCCCTTCACCCACTTTTCTGTTGTCCATCCACCAGGGAGGAGGTTTATATGTAGATCCTTGAAATTGGTTCCCCCTTTCTATACCACCTTCCCGGGGCTGTGTTTTCATCAGAGGAGACTCACTGATTCTCAATAACCAATCTAGAATTATTTAGGTCAAACCTTATAATACTAGAAAATAAAATATATATTCTCAATAATTTGAGTTGCTCAGTTAGAAAGCATTTTATGACATAGCAGTCCACAATTACCTTACTTTGGCGAGTAGCAAGAGGGGCCATCTAAGGTGCAACTATTGGTCCTCCTTTTCCCAAGGAAAGATACTGTACATATTCGCGTGTAAGCCAAGTTTCTCAGCACATTTTTAAATGCAGTTTTGTGGTAAAATTAGGTGCCTCAGCTGATATTTGGGTGCACTTTTATTTGAGTATATAGGTAAGTGAAAACATTTATAACATATGGAAATAATTAGGCTTATGAATATCCATTTACACAACCTTGGTGCCAGAAGGACTAGATGGTACCTAGCTACCACTACCAACAACTCTGAAAGGGATCACATTAGAAGGTCCCATATAGAGCGGAAGGAAAATGTGGAACAAACCCATAATTTAAAAATAAGACCTGGTTTACTGGTCAAGTGTAACCCATGAGACTATGGTCTTTTAGTCACCCTTTAGGTATGGAAATGAACTTACACCCTTGACTCAGTTTTTAGGCAAACAATAGGTCTATAAGGAGAACAATAATACTAGTGTAGTACATATGTCTTAGAATAATCAGCCATTTTAAATCAAAAGGGTGGCATTTACTCAGAACAGGGTTTTAAAGAGTTAGGGAAGAGTGAGGAGTAGAGAGGAAAACACAGGGAAGAAGTGGACAATTGCATTGTGGACATTACAGTCAATGAGATGAAGCAAACCCCTCTGGAGCCATTTTGTTCTGTCACTTAGGGTCTCTGTGAGCTGAAATAGACTTCACGGTACTCAGGGATAACTAGAGAAGACATTGTAAAGGAGACTCGAAACGATGGTTTGAATTGATGGCTGCAATGTTTCTAAAAGTGCACAGACCCTGGGATTTCAAATGTCCATCATAGGCTTTGCAGCAGTTCTGTCAACTTGTTATTTTTGTTTCAAACTTCTTTGGTCCTACAGAATACTCATGGGATAATAAAGAACCTATAAGTAAACATGTGAACCAAATTCAAACCAAACTCACTGCCTTCAAGTTGATTCCAACTCGGAGCAGCCCAATGGGGCAGAGTAGAGCTGTCCCATACGACTTCCAAGACTGTAAATCTTTTCTTAAATCATTTTATTGTCATGTAATTCACATACCGTACAATTGAATAGCTCACTCATATTGAGATGATTTGTGGAATCATTACCACAATCAATTTCAGAACATTTTCTTCTTTCTCATAATCACCATTGCCTCCCCATTGCCCCGCAATCCCATTGCCATGCCCATAGGTAATTATTAATCTGGTTAGATTCTCTATAGAGTCACCTGCCCTGGTTTTCATATTCAGAAAATCATACCAAAAAAAGCAGGAAGCAAACAGACAAAAAATCCAACAACAGTGACAAAACAAACAGAGGCAAACCTCAATCAAAAATAAGGCAGAAAATATTAAAAACAGAAACCACTGAGTCAAAGGTAGATTAAATGGTGTTACATTTTAACTTAAACACATCTGCCATAATCAATTATTCAATGCTCTCTGTCTGATAACTAGTCTATCCATATCCCTGTACAATACCCAGAAGGAATTCACCAGAGGTTTAATCCATGTGGGGACCCTGCAAATAGAGTTTGGGGTTCCACTGTTATCAATAGCCATCTGTAAATCAAGTGTTCACAATTTAAACTCTGATAATGTCCCTCCTTCAAATTTGAATGTTATCATTTATAATGCTTGGAACACATAGGTTGGTGTGCTTCTTTTATGTGGATTTAGTTGACATCTCCCTTAGAAGGCTGCTTGTAAATATATTTATATATGAGGATGGGGAAATAGATCTATGTGCCTATATTTATAGGTTTAATATTAAGGTAGCAGGACATTGGGCCTCCACTCAAGTATTCCCTCAATGCAAGAATACTTTCTTCTATTAAATTGGCATTCTATGATGCTCACCTTCCTGACACAACCACTGAAGACAAAGCAGGTGAATAAGCAAATGTGGTGAAGAAAGCTGATGGTGTCCGGCTATCAAAAAGTATAGCACCTGGGGTCTTAAAGGCTTGAAGGTAAACAAGCGGCCATCTAGCTCAGAAGCAACAAAGCCCACATGGAAGAAGCACATCAGCCTAAGTGATCACGAGGTGTTGAAGGGATCAGATATAATGTATCATCAGTACAAAAAATCTTACCATAGTGAATGATAGGGGGAGTGTGGAGTGGAGACCCAAAGCCCATTTGTAGGCCACTGGAGATCCCCTTGCAGAGGGGTCTTGGGGAGGAGACGAGCCAGTTAGGGTGCATTGTAGCAACAATGAAAAATACAACTTTCCTCTAGTCCCTAAATGCTTCCTCCCCATCCCCACTATCATGATCCGAATTCTACCTTGCAAGTCTGGTTAGACCAGAGGATGTACAATGGTACAGATAGGAACTGGAAACACAGGGAATCCAGGGCGGATGATCCCTTCAGGACCAGTGGTGTGACTGGCGATACTGGGAGGGTAGAGAGAGAGTGGGTTGGAAAGAGGGAACCGATTACAAGGAACTATATGTGACCTCCTCCCTGGGGGACAGAAAACAGAAAAGTGGGTGAAGGGAGACGTGAGACAGGGCAAGATATGACAAAATAATAATTTATAAATTATCAAGGGCTCATGAGGGAGGGGGGAACAGGGAGCAAGGAGGAAAATGAGGACCTAATGCTGAGGGCTTAAGTGGAGAGGAAATGTTTTGAGAATGATGAGGGCAATGAATGTACAAATGTCCTTTACACAATTGATGTATGTATGGATTGTGATGAGTTGTATGAGCCCCTAATAAAATGATTTTTTAAAAAAAGAAGGCTGCTTGTTTGCAGACAACCTTTAAGATGCCAGACACTATTCCTCCTAATAGCTGGGCACCATCTGATTTCTTCACCACACTTTGCTACAGCGCCCATATCTTCAGTGATTTCTTCATGAGGGCAAGTATTGAGTAAGGCCATGTCATAAGAAATAATGGTTCTTAGATTGGGGCTACACTTAAGTGAAAGCCCCCCAGTCCATTCATATATTTAAAGTTTACATATGTTTCTAGTTAACTTTAAAGACAGCATTATTATTTTATGATAGTGAACTTTATATATATATTGATAGTGTCATTGTTTTAGCCAATGGCATAGAATTTAAAACATTGTGGAGAGTCGGAAATTATACATGTATAGGTTGACTTTTCAGACCACAATACATGAGTTGTTGACTAGTACAGATTAAACACTTAAATGACTGGCAGTATTTATAAGGACAATGGGGTTTGCTGATAAGGTAAAACATTAAATCACATTCATTCACAAAGGCAGAAGAACCATGCCTACCAGACAAGTACATATCAAACAAAAATAAGGAAAGCTTTAAAATAGTAAATAAGTGGTAGTCCTGGGCCACTATTCATTGGGCACCCTCAAAACAAGGGATAGGAATGAAAGTCCAATGATCTTGAGAATGCGGTCATCTATGTCTTCTCACACTGGGCTGTTTCACCCGTAAGTCCAAAGGAGTGTGTCAGTTCCTTAAAGCTGCTATTGGTGAGTTTGAGGCAAAGCCCTCTTAGTTTAGTGGGATTTCCATGTGGAATCCTTCTGGTGTGGTCTATGAGGGATATAGTGTGCCTCAGAAGGACAGTGTAAAGTCCTAGTAGTCAATAGCACATAGCCTCGGTCAAGGTGTAGATATGAACTAGGTCAAAAGGTCCAATTAGGAAGATGGTACCAGGCATACGTACTATGAGTAACTTGAGTTCTACGTAAGTGTTGTTTAAAGTTTCCCCCCAAAGTGCCTCCCCATTTTACCACCAGCAGAAATGTAATCACCTTGTCCAAAAGAAATGTCATCCTCTTCCCCATCTTGACTTGAATTTCTACTAAAGTTTGCTTATCACACTTGCAGCAGTGTTTGTTGATTTGGGATGACCTTAGCACAAATGTTGTATGTCACCAATGAATGGTCTTGTCCCTCTGTCAAAGTGGATTTTAATATATACTTATAAAGGGGAAGGATGGATGGGTTCAGAGGTGTGAGGCAGGCGCTCTATCTCATTCTCACTGCTTGGGAGACTGGATTAATTTACATGACCTGAGAGTAGAAGCTTCCCTTTGTCTTGGTGTGGATCCTTATTATCGTGGATGCATACAATACTTGTCCATTTGGGATTGAGTACCCTCACTCAGCATCTTTTCCAGGTCCTTCCATGTTATGAGGTTTTCATGGTTTCAATGCTCTCTTTAAAAACACATTCCAGTGTATGTGTGTACTATAGTTCTTTTGTCCATTCTTCTACTGTTGGGAATTTGGGCTTTTCTGGCTTTTTGGTATTGTAAACTGTGCTTCAGTGAACATGGCAAAGCATGTTTGTGTTCTGTCTCTTATTTTGGGGGGTGGGTATATGCCCAGAAAAGGTGTTACTGGGTCATATACTATTTCTATTCCCAGTAGTTTTCGATAGCACCATATTGCTTTCCAGCATAGTTATACATGTTTTCAATATCACCAGCAGGGAATAAGAGTGCATATCTCTCTGCACCATCTGCAGCATTTGTTGTTCTATGTTCTTGTTGTTTTAAAATGATTGGACTGTCCTAGTGGATATTAGGTGATATCCCACTAATGTTTTGATTTGTAGCTCCCTAATGGCTAGTGACTGGAGCATTTCCCATATATTTGTTAGCCATTCAAGTGTCATCTCTTGTGAATTATCTATTCGTGTCTTTTGCACAACTGTTAATTGCATTATTTGTTAGGGGTTTTTTCTAATTGTTTTTCTAATAGATTTTAGTAATTAGTCCCTTGTCCATTATGTCATTGCTAAATATTTTCCCCAGTCTGTGGACTCCAGTTTTACTCTATTGATGGTCTTTCTATGTGCATACGTGTTTTATGTTTAGTAGATCCCCGTCATCTATTTTATCTTCCATGGTGTGTGCTCCTTTATTATACTTGGGACTTTATGTAAACCCTGCAATAGGGCCCTTCAGTTTGTCTCAATTTTTTCACTAATGATCCTTATAGCTCTGGGTTTACATTTAGGTCTCTAATCCATCTTGAGTTCATTTTTTGTGCATAGAATGAGGTATGGGTCCTATTTCCTTCTTATACAAATGGAGATCCAATTTTTCTAGCACCATTTGTTGAAGAGACTGTCTCTTTTCCATTTAATGTTTTTATCCTTTTTCAAAAATCAGTTGTCTATAGGTGGAAGCTCTATGTCTGGGATTTCTATCCTATTCCCTTGGTCTGTGTGTCTATCACTGTACTGGTACCAGGTTGTTTGGATTACTGTGGCTGCGTAATAGGTTTCGGGGTCAGGTACTGCAAAGCCTCCTAACTTTATTCTTCTTTTTGAAAATTGCTTTGCTTATCCTGGGCCTCTTCCCTCTCAATCTAAAGTTGGTTTAGTTTCTCCACTTCTTTAAAAAATGAAGCTGGAATATTGTGGTAGTCACATAATCTGCTGTCAATTTGAAACTATTAAGAGTGAAGGGGCCCACATGGAAGAAGCAACCACGAGGTGTCGAAGGGATCAGGTGTAAGGCATCATCAGAACAAAAAATCTTACCATAGTGAATGATGGGGGGAGTGCGGAGTGGAGATCCAAAGCCCATTAGTAGGCCACTGGAGATCCCCTTGCAGAAGGGTCTCGGGGAGGAGATGAGCCAGTCAGGGTGCGATGTAACAATGATGAGAAATACAACTTTCCTCTAGCTCCTAAAGGTTTCCTCCCCGCTCCCACCACCATGACTCGAATTCGATCTTGCAAGACTGGCTAGACCAGAGGAGGTACACTGGTACAGATAGGAACTGAAAATAAAGGGAATCCAGGACGGATGAGCCCTATAGGACCATTGGTGTGAGTGGCAAAACAGGGAGGGTAAAGGGAGAATGGGTAGGAAAGAGGGAACCGATTACATGGAACTGTGTGTGACCTCCTCCCTGGGGGACAGACAACCGAAAAGTGGATGAAGGGAGACGTTGGACAGGGCAAGATATGACAAAATACCCATTTATAAACTATCAAGGGCACATGCGGGAGGGGGGAGCGGGGAGGGAGGGGAAAAATGAGGACCTAATGTCGGGGGTTTAAATGGAGAGAAAATGTTTTGAGAAACGATGTACAAATGCGCTTTACACAATTGATGTGTGTATGGATTGGGATAACAGTTGTATGAGCCCCTAATAAAATGTTAAAAAAAAAAAAAAGAGTGAAGGGGTGGAGTTTAGCCTGTAAATCAGGTCACAGCTTGATGACCTCATTTGAAGGCATTAAGGCAGCATTTCTCAAACAGTGGGTCGAACGACCGTCTCACAGGGGTCACCCAATTCATAACAGTAGAAAAATTACAGTTATGAAGTAGCAATGAAAATTTTATAGTTGGGGGGTCACTACAACATGAGGAACTGTATTAAAGGGTCGCATATTCGGAAGGTTGAGAACCACTGTGCTAAGAAGATAAATAGCTCATTGGAGGGGGGACACAGGCTTGCTCCCTGGGAGACATTCCTGCTGACAAGACACAAGGGAGCTACACATATGAGTTTCTATGAATTTGTTTCTCTAGTCAACCTGGACTTACACAGATATGGATCAGAATTGCATTGCATTTGTACATTGCTTTAAGTAGTATTTCCATTTTCACCATAGTAAGTTCTCGTATTCAAGAATATACTTCCATTTGTGTGGGTCTCTTTTAAAATAATGTTCTGTAATTTTCTTTATACAGGTCCCCCCCACACTTTGGTTAAGCTTATTCTTAAGTATTTAATCTTTTGTATGACTGTTGAAAAAGTTATTGTTTTCTTGATTTTTTTTCCCCTGAGCTCTCTATGTTGGTATATAGGATTCCGTTTGAGTTTTGTTTGCTAATCTTCTATCCTGCTACTTTACCAAAATCCTCAATTTTCCCAAGAATCTTTTTGTAGAATCCCTGGGGTTCTCTCTGTATTAAATCATATCATCTGCAAATAGTGAGAGTTTCACTTCTCCTTTGCCCATTTGTATTACCTTGGCCTCTTTCCGTTGTCTAATGATTCTGGCGAAGACTTCCAGCATGATGGTGATTAAGAGTGGTGATGGGGCCATTCGTGTCTAGTTCCCAGTTTCAGGGGAAACGTTTTCAATTACTCACCATTGAGCATGATGTTAGCCTCTGGATTTTCAGATAAGGCCTGTATTCTGTTGAAGAATACAGAATAAAATAAAATAGAATTTTATTTCTATTTTTTTGAATTTTAAAAAAATTAGAAATAGGTGTTACCAAAAAGCAAAACAAACTCACTTCCAGTTGGTTGATGATGACACATCACAACCCTGTATGACAAGACCCGCTCCTGTGGGTTTCTGAGTCTGTAACTGTTTATGGGAGTAGAAAGCTCCATCTCTCTCCCTAAGAGCAGCTGGTGGTTTCAAACTGCTGGTCAGCAGCACAAAGCAAAGCCACACATCACCAGGGCTCTTAGTAGGTGTTGAGGATTGTCAACTGCTTTTTTCTGCATCTACTGACATGATCATGTAGTTCCTACGCTTGGTCTTGTTTATGTGGTGAATTACATTGTGTTTTGAATGCTGAACCATCTTAGCATCCCTGGTATGAATTTCACTTGGTCATAATGAATACTTTTTTAGATGCGTTGCTGGATTTTACTGCCCAGAATTTTTTTTTGAGAAGTTTTGCATCTATGTTCATGAGGAATGTTGGTCTTAGTATTCTTTTTTTTATGGGGTCTCTGCTTGTTCTGAGCATCGGGGTCATGATTATTCATAGAATGAGTTTTGGCATTTGCTGTGCATTTCTTACTCTGGAATAGTCTGTATAGCATTGGTGACAGCTATTCCATGATACTTGGTACAATGCCCCTGTGGAGTCCATCTGGTCTTGGCTATTCTTTTGGCAGTTTCTTGATTACCTTCTCTACTTTGCTATGGGTCTGTTCAGGTTTTCTACACCTGTCTGTGAATCATTTGCAGTACTTTGTCTTTAATCTTTTTATTCCATTTAGATCTGCCGTGATGCTGCCCTTTTCATGTCTAACTCTAGATTTTTCCATCTTCTATTTCGTTTCCTTTGTTAAGTTTGCCAACAGTTTGTCAAGTTTGTCAATTCTTTCTAATTGACAACTTTCTTGTTCTTTCCATTGTTTTTCTGTTTTCCAGTTCTTTGTTGTTGCTCTAATCTGTTTAATTTCTTTTCTTCTGTCACTGGAGGCTTTTTTTAATGGCTTAATTGGTGTCTATGTTCCTCCTCTAGTCTGTGTTGTTTTGGGCACTGCTTTCATTGTACTAGTTTCTTGGTGGGGTACTCATACATCTGGTGGTGCTCTCATACATCTGGTGGTGCTCTCATACATCTGGTGGTGCTCTCATACATCTGGTGATATACTCATACATCTGGTGGT